>NC_062551.1:38807433-39437433 GCF_016906955.1 Phacochoerus africanus | reverse complement strand
AGGAATCTGAATGTTACACTGGCCTTGGGGTAAGGGGGTTGTGGCAGTGTGAGTGGTGGAGACCAGCCCAGATTGGAGCAATGGAAGATGGAATGGGAGGTGAGGAAGCCAGGCAATCTGTGCAGACCACTCTACTCTGGGCATGTCCTCACTTCCCAGTTTCCTTGCAGTTGGGTGGGGCTATGCAATGAAACATGAGCAAAGGAGCATACGTCAATCGTGGGCTGAGCAGTGAAAAGCCCTGGACTGTTTTCCTGCTTTCCCCTTCCATTCTGGCAGCCCCTCGATGCTGCCCTTTCCAGACAAAGCAGCTACACATTTGTGGAGACTCCATCAGCCTGGATCCTGAGTGACTGTGTGGAGCAGAGCCTCTTGTCCTGAAGCTGACAGGTGCATGGAGCTTCCTTGCTCTCCTGAGTCCACATTTCTCTGCCTTCCTCTCTGGCTTTAGTGACTGGGAACTTACCTGCAGATGGCATGACCTCCATGGTTCTTCCCTACCTGCCCCTCTCAGGCTCTACCAGGAGTGGGAGGAGGGAGGGAAACTACAAAATAATTGAACCCTTCTTCTCTTTTTATGGTCCTGGTGTTCACACTGCTGTGTTTCTTCCAGGCCCTCTTCATCCATCAGCAGCCAGACACCTCTCAAATCAAATATCTTGCAAGCCCTCCCAGTAACGGATCCTCCACAGAGCAGGTGCCGCCAGCGCTCCGTCACCAAGATGACCATCCATCAGTCGGCTGAGGGGCTGTTATTAGTAATGGGTGGGAAAATATCTACTTGGCTGCTCCGTCATTGTTATTGCCCTTAACTATTACTTAAAGACGAAACATAGTCAATACACTTAATCTATGGTTTTCCCTGAACATTCTGGTAACAATTCATTTTAAGTAGTAGGCAATATCCAAGGACTGGCTACAGTAAATCTGCAGTTTAATACAGCCAGCTCTCCAGGCTGACGAGCTAAATAGAAATGCACATATTCCCTTTCTTTCCTTCATTGCCAACATGCAGAAGGGTTGCAGCAGACTTCCCTCCTCCGGTTTCATGTCAACACCTACCCACGGCTATACGGTATCTTGGGATTAAGTAAAATCCTAAGTAGCGCCTATCAGTAAAATGGAGGACGTTCTGATCACGGTCATTAGTGGGCTGTTGGCAGCCAGAGCCTAAATATCTTTGGTTCCTGCTGCTGAACCAGCAATTCTCCCTCATTATTCACAGTTTTGAATGCTCTATGTTACTCAGAGTTGCCTTTATGCGCCAGTCATTCTCAGAGGCAACCTTGAACTCTGCAATCACTGCAATGCTCCCCAAGGTCACTGGTCCACTAGCACCCCCGTGGCCCTGTCTCAAGTAGGCGATCAGTCTGCTGGATGAAATCAGCATCAGGACCAGGACAGAGCATGTCTTTTAAGTGGGTTAACGGTCATCCTGCTATATTTGTTAAACTATCCATTTTCTTTGCAAATCCTTTTAAAATGCAAAGCACAGGGGCAAGCTTCAGCTTGATTTTGGTAGAATTCTCACACATTTTGGTCTTTTGTAGACATCATCTGTATTTCAGTATTCAAGATGTGACTTTATATTTTAGGAATGCCCTGCCAAGTCATTCTCTTTTTTTTGATTCAGCAAATTTTGAGTGATTGCTATGTGCACTTTTGAGTGAATTCCTGAGATGGTGCTCTAACAAAATACTTCTAGAAACCACTCCTGAGTGATGATGGCAGTGGGGTGAGATAACTTTCTAGGACAAATTCCAGTCTGTCTTGCAATGGATTCTCTTGCAGTCAAAGAGGTCAGGGAACTGTAGCCTCAACATCACCTTCTGCTATGGCAACCTGGCAAGTCACAGAGCTTCCCAGGGGTTCAGGCTGTGGCTGGGACCTCACCCCGCCTTGGCTTCTTTCCCTTTCCTTGGCCTCCTCTCTCTTGCCCTCTCTGGTTTCTCCTTCCTTGACAAATCAACTGCCACAAATCACCATCTCAGAGTCTTCTTCGAGGGGAGCCTGATCCCCTAGAAGATAGAGATGAGCCTTGAGCTGATTCTGGATGGGAGACAGTCCCCAGGTTGCTCACAAGCTCAGGGGCTCAGCCACAGCCTCCTAGCTGATGGGCTGCCGTGTTGGCTTCGACTAGAATGTCCAGTTGATTTTAAAATATCGCCATTTACTGCTAAAATGCTAGGTCACCTAGGATTTGGGCATGTCACAGGTTTCTTTTCTTGTCATAGACCAAGTTTTCTGTCTGCGAGCACAATCTGTGGGTTGATTGTTGAGCTGTCCTGAGTGATCAGGAGTCTGACCAGGGCTCTGCAGTAGGAGGCAGCTGACACCATCTGCCCTGGGTCTACAGTCAGCAGACCACTGCCCTGAGACCTCCGTGCCTGAAGCCAGCCCACTCCGTGCAACTTGGAGAGGACAGGTGGCCATCTTGTTAGCAAGACCCTCCAGCCCCGCCCTTCTCATCAGTCTGTGTCTGTGGGGCTCCTGGGTCCCTGCTGGTTTTGGTCGGAGGGCATGGAAGAGATCCAGTGCTGGCTTCCCCCCAGCAGCTGAATTCCTCTGTGGACAACCCCTTCCTGAGGCCTCTTCCACAGCAGCACAAGTGGTGACACAGTTGTTCCCCTGTGTGTGTTCCCACATCCCTCATGTTCCCCTGTGACCTGCCCCCCCATCCCTGTGAGCAGTCCCTGCATTAAGCTCTCCTCAAGGACTCTTTGGTTGTGCCTCCACCCCCAGGTCCCTGACTTATTTGGAAGGAAACATCTGAGTGTCATTGGTAACCACAGGAACACCCCATTAAAGAATTTGCACCCTAGACGGCGTTCTCTTTCCTTTGCTCCCACAGTTTGTCCCACTTGCCACCTGTCAGGATGTCTTCCCTTTCTTCCAGGCAGTGTCCTGGTGCCCCTCCCCTGGGGACCTTCTGTGAGCTCCCTGGTCAGTTTAATGAGCCTCTTTCCTGGTCCTCAGGGCTTTGCCTGGCCAGATTGGCTGCTGACGACTGGACTGGGACACACCCCAGGACATTGGAGTAACCTGGAGCCACACCCTATCGCCTCTGAACCCCCAGCATCCAGCAGGGGGCCTGACATAGCTGGGGTGTTGTCGTGGTAACCAAGTGCCAACTTCTTTCAAGTCATAACCCAGAGCCTATGTTCTGGGGGCTTCCGGGGTCATGGTCTTCTTTGACTTCAAACCATTGTCCATGTTGCAGGATGTCTGATGCCTTCCCAGCTTCTCCAGGATTCTTTAGGGTCAGTCCCTGCAATACTCGGCCCTGCTGAGTTTTGTTCTCCATTCTATTGCTTTCTCAAGGCTCTTGTTCTCTCTCTACCTTAGACAATGTTCTCCAAATGTTCTCCTTTCTTTATTCCCCAAGCACTGCTGCCAAAATGCTGAGATGTTTCATGCTGAAGATTTAGGGACATCACAAAGGAACATCAGCATCTTATGGACCTGCCACCAGTGCAAAGTGGTCTTTCACTAGCAGAGGTTGCTGTACTGTCTCCAACAGCTCCTCTGCAGGTCGTGTCTCTGGCTGTCTTCCTTTCTGGGTCCACACCCCTCTGCTATTTGACTGGAGCCCCCCTTTATCTCCTCAGCCCTGTCTCATCTCTCCTCCTCATCCCAAGGCCTTTTCAAACAAAGGAGACAAAAATTCTACTGACAACAGAGCTTCATTCTCTCTCTTCCTCCTCCCCACGGTGCGGTGCCCTGGTGCCTCTATTTTCACACACACAGAAGAGCCTCTGAAGTATTTTTCTAAACTAAAAGGCCATCTACCCCTAAGAAGAACTTGACCTGCTTCTTAGGATGTTGTAGCACTACAGTCAATTTTTGTTTTCAACAACGGCATCTTCTCTTCTCATTACTCCATTAGAACGGGGACTGCTGAGCTGAGGTCCTGTGTGTCACCATGTATCCCAAATTTTCCTAGAAGCTGATTGCAGCTATGCAAGGGTTTTCTCTTTGTCCCCTGCCTTCACGTGGCGCTTAGCATGGGGGTGGGTAGAGGGACTATGGTAGGCGATTCTTGTGCCCTGTGCCATATTCTTAGGCCCAGTGGACATCAACACAGGCATCGTGGACCACATCAGGATTAGGGTTCCAATGCCAGGGTCCCTCCTCAAGCAGGCCTTTGGGGGTCTCTGCTTTCCTGACTCAGAGCTCTCTTGGAAGCTATGGGCGCCATCAACCCAAACATAGGCACGGCTTGCAAATGCAGGAGGGGGGACACACTCAGGGACAGCCCTCTTCCAACAGGGGATAGGTGTAAAGGATAAATGCCCCAGCCTCCCATCCTTAAAGGAGCACTTCTAAAGTCCATTCCAGCAAATTCTCCAGAAGGTCCCAGCGGGACTGGGCCCTCATGATCCACCTTCAGTGCACTGGGGCCCTTCATATCCACTCTCCTCCTGCTTCCTCTCTCCTATTCCCTGGCTCTCCTCCCAAATCAACTCCCAGCACCCAAGTCTTTGCCTGGGGTCTGCTCCGAGGGGCACCCAGATGAGGACAGGTACCCAATGGCTGTGTGTTCTGTGACTTTCAGTAATTACCTGCTGTGCTGAGCTGGGGTCTGCCCTGCCCACCTGTTCGGAACCCTTCTGCAGAGCTTTGCCAGCACTTCCCTGATTTCTTTGCTCCTGATGCTGCACGGCCAAGAGGCTCTTGTGATGGATCTGCCCATATATCTCCTCGCTCATCCGGACTGTGACATTAGACATCTCAACTCCGGAAGTTTGATTCATCCACGGGAAGTCTTTTGCCAGCCTGAAAAGCCATAAAGTTCTCCTGGTGTGACAAGGAGCAAATGACTTCAGTGTCATATTACTGCCCCCAAACTCCAATAGAGCCGGGGTCTGAGGTGTCTCATCTTTTCAAGCAGAGGTGTTAAAAGACACATTACTCATCGGCATTGCCCCATTCTTGCCTCGTTTGGAGCTGCAGAGCAAAGTCAACGTTTTGACAAGGAAATGAAGACCCAAGAGCCAGAATGACTGTAGAACGCTGCCGATGGGCCCCTGAAGATTCCACACCACTGCATTTGACACTCAATTTTCCCCAGAATGAGTTGCCTGTCTCGGCCAGGGACTTGCTGGACTCATAAATTCTACCAGCGAGGACGATCTGTGTCTGCACGTTCTGATTCCTTTAAAACAGAGAAACTTCTCTTTGCCCAGTCTCCAGAAATTCCCATGGCAATCAGAGGCCCCGCTGGAGCCCTCACATCTGAGGCTTTCTCTGCTCTCCCCTTGATTCACCCCCGGCACCCAAGAGTCACCGTGGCTGGGCCGTCTCCGGCCTTTCCCGTTGGGAGCTGCTCTCTGTGGAATCAGACACTGCATTTGGTGCTAATCCTGTGAGAGGGCTCTTGCGGGACCCACTCTATCATTGAGAAAAGTGAGACTCAGAGAGGTTGAGTGGTTTGTCTGAGATCCCACAGCAAGTATGGGGTGAATCTCAAAGGCAGTCCCAAGGCTTCTGACTCCACCTTCAGTGTTTTTTCCCATCAGAACGTAGGTCCTAGGAGAAGACAGTAATGGTGGTGGGTGATTGAAAAAGAAAGTTGGGCTGCATGGATTGGTAGTTATTTGTGAAGTGCTGCTTGGGGGAGAGATGGCACATCCACTGGGGAGATGGGCACCGGGGGTGAGTAAGTCTTGTCCACTTGGAACTAACTGAATGGTGTGAAGCTGCCAATTCTTGGCTGGCTCTGGGCTATCTGTCAGCGTCCCATCCCCATGTGATTCCCTACCTATCCTTAGAGTAGGTGGGGTTGTCCTGGATGCTGGACAACGGTATTCAGATCTCAATCAGCCTTCTATGCATTGACCCAGGAAAGCCAAATGACTGGGGCCTGGGGCCCTGATGCAGAAGGATTTACCAGGCATGAGGATCCCTGAGATGAGAACCAGAATTTGGTCCATCTTCAATGACCTCCACAGTGGACTCTCTTGGTCTTAACTCTGTGCTCCTGCCGGGGTAGCTAGTCAGCCCCTTGAGGTCCCTTTGGAAGTAGCCAGCTCGGCCAGGGAAGGTGTAGTTTCATCTCCTGCTCCCTCTTCCACAAGGTAGCAGCCAATGCTGTTAACACTGGAGCTTAGAGGGGAGACACATGTTGGGGACACACAGAGCCTCCTCTCGGCTCCATGACCGCCATGCAGAAGCAAATCCCGGATTGGAGGACCCATTGTACAATGCGATGTTTTCCGATCAAGAAGGGTCAACCATATATGTCTGATCACAAGGTTGTTGCAGGTCGTCCCCAAATAGCGCCATCCACACTCCTCGTCAGCACCTATGAGCCTGCCTAGCATTGGACTCCTGCCTTGTGATGTGCCTTCTTGCTCATTACCCTCTGGTCATGTGGGCTCTGTCCAGCTCTCCTACCTACCAAGCCAGTCACTTCTGAAGTGTGTGCGGAGCTTGGCACGAGCATCTCCCTGCCTGCCTCTCTTTCCCAGTGTTCTGCTTCCCGCCCCCCCATCACCTCCTCAAAGTGGCCTTCCCTGTCCACTGCTCTCATCTAAACTCTCCCACCCCTCCTGATTCTCCATGACATGAGAAGACTCTTTCCTTCCAGCGCTGCCACTGTATGAGATTGTCCTGTCTATTCGTTTCTTTGTCATTGTTTGCCTCTCTATAGTGGAATGCAAACTGTTGCCCGCAGAACAGGGCCCTGCCCCTAATAGGTGTCCCCCAAGAGTTAGAGCACTGGTTCCTTGAGTGAATTCCTAACAAGAAATATGGTTGTAGCGTCCAGGAACTCTATCTGGAATTCATAGTAAGTTGATAATAACTTTGAATTCTTGCTTATGCCTTGTACTCGAGCCTCTCCCCCTCCCTCTCTTCTACTCCCCTGTGGCCTTTCTGTCCTTTTTTCTCCCCACCCTCCCTCTTGCTCCTCTTCCCCTCCCTTCCTCCTTCCCCTCCTGCCCCCCCTTTCCTTCCCTTTCTGCTTGCCTGCCTGGGGAGCAGGTAACTCAGCAGGTTGGGGGGCCGTGGGACGTTTACCCACAGTGGCCATCCTCGTGAGTAGGAAAAGTCATCCTAGATGGGGCCAGAGGTGACAGAGTCTGCCCAAAGATGTCCTGGGGTCCTGGGACACTGGATGGACCGACTGGAATGCAGCTTCCATCTGGTCATGCAGAGAAGCCTGGGATCCAGCATTATTGGAGCTTAAAATGCCTTTGTCAGAGCAGCTTTGGGGCCAGAGTGTTGGAGCGAAACAGCTCGATTTATCCTAGGCATGAAACAGACCACACAAGCCGAGCCTCTCTACCCACATAGGGAGAGTTTAATTTATTTATAAAAGCTTAATGCTTTCTTTCTGATTCTTCAGGAGCCTTCAGTAGAAAATGAAAGTGTACCTCCCAAATCCTGCTGAATGATAATGTTCCAAGGAGACCAGCACTTGAAGACAAAAGCGACTGCTCTTTTGTCCTAATCTT
This sequence comes from Phacochoerus africanus, assembly GCF_016906955.1. Lineage (NCBI taxonomy): Eukaryota > Metazoa > Chordata > Mammalia > Artiodactyla > Suidae > Phacochoerus > Phacochoerus africanus. The sequence goes on along the minus strand of NC_062551.1, from coordinate 39,429,976 downwards.
AAATCCCATCATCTTGGCAGGAACCACTGAGCGCTGGTAATGAGTGTTGAGAGGCAATCTGAGGACGGTAATTAGGTATTAAACCTGGACAGGTACTAACCTAGAGGTGTACGGTCCTTTTTGCTCAGCACCACAGGAGTGGATCTCTCCCAGCCAGCTCATCTGACCATCCGCAGGGGAACAGAGCTGCATTGTAGCAAAGTGAAATGTGATTTTAACAATTCTGAGCACACACGGTTTCTGCCTCCAGCATTCTAGATTTGTAGACTGACATTTTTTTCCCCCCCCCCTTGGGCGGATTCCAGATGTTGTGTAACGGGTGCATTTCTAAGTTACAGAATGGTGGATGGGGACTTGTCTTTTTGTTATGAGCATGTACAATGTGGATAGCGGTTAAGCACTGTCAAACAGCCTCCTAAAAGACGCATTGTGCCCAAGTCTGCATGGAATAAATTACTGGGAAAAGGAGCCTGAGATTTCAGTAACTTTAAAGTGGTCAGGAGCTGTGAATCAAAGCTCTGGATTTCTGGGCAATCCCTCATCTTAAACACCGCCTCACCTCCACTTCAGACACACACCCCCATACACACCCACACCCCCTTCTTCCATTTTATTACCCTTGGATCAGCCCATCAGACCCCACCTGGGGTCTTTCTTATAAATGTATTTTCTGAGTCTCTAACCTGGACCTATCAAAACAGCAAGAAGTCTGTATAACCTCTAAGTAAAATTCCAGACATCCAGATAAAATTCAAGACATCCAATGAGATTTGAATTTCAGGCGAACAACAAATAATATTGTAGTATAAGTATATCTCATGTAATGTCTGGGGCATACTTATATCAAATAATAATTGCTTAGAAATTCAATTTTTTATTTCTGTTTTGATTTGCTTAGTCTGACAACCTTAGCTCCGTGGCCCAGGAAACTGAGGGAACACTGCAGACTGTAGTAAGCCCTGTCAGGAATTTGGGACACACTGTCATTTAATGTCTCTGACAAGTCCTGCAGAAATGAAACATACACTAAAAAGTTAATTATCGTTCCTCTGAAATCAAGTTTCACTGGGCATCCTACATTTTATCTGACATTGTTGACAAAAAAAAAATCCAACCTGAAAGAGGAGTAGCACTGAGAACTATGTCTAGATACTCATATTGCAACAGAACAAAGGGTGGGGGAAAAATGTATACATGTAAGAGTAACTTGATCCCCATGCTGTACAGCGGGAAAAAAAATAAATAAATAAAAATTAAAAAAAAAAAAAGATCAGAGTTAAGTTTTACTTGGGGTGAAATCAGGCTTAAGTTCCAGAGACAGCATCTCAGGGAGCCAAAGAAACCACTGGGAGCAGGTGAGGTGGGGCTGTCAGGACTTAGAGTTTTGCAACAAAGGGAAGGTAGTAGGAACAAAAGATTTACAGAAAACCAGTTTCTCTGGGCAGATGGAAAAGTCTGGGCTTCCCTCCTTTGATATGCATCTCAGCTGCAGGCCAGTCTTTGTTTCTTCCTTGAGTTCCCTCAGGGGTCCCTGGTCCACCCTTGGGAGTGGTTGTTGTCACTGATGACCAGGACATCTTTTGTTTTGTCCACTAACTACAGTTTTGTCCTAAAGAGGAAATATCAAGATATAAGTTATAAAGGTGAAGGGGGAAGTGCATGCAGCCATGTGCACATCTTATAGAAGCTTGCTGCTCTCTCCTGAAGGCTGCTTCATCAGTCATCATTGAAGGATTTTAGTGTTTTTCTAGATATGAGAAGATGCAAGAATTGGGCTCATAAAATCTTCTCCTAAAAATATCTAACTATCTGAAGGCCCGTTCTTCCACTTTTCCCAGAGCACAGAGTGCGTAACTCCTGGTCTCTACCTGGAGTTCCATGCAGCGGGTGCTTCGAGTTGGGAGCTGCAGTGGCTCAGATAGAGGCTGATGGCAAGGGCCAAACTTCAGTTCACCCAATGCTACCCTGGACCCCTTTTCTGATGTTAAAGTGAGTGTAAGTTCACTAGGACTTCCTGGAGGAGGCGCAATTCAGTTACGCAAAGAGCCACCAGTAGAAAGCCCACCAGGAGCGGTAAGCAGAGAGGCCTGGAGGGCTGGCTGCCTAGCCCTGGGGGCTGTGCTCTGTCTCCTCCATGAGAAGGTGAAACTGAAAACATCTCAGACTCGAACACAGCCAGAAGCAAGATTGGGATTTGAACCCATGGTTCTTTTCATTAGAATCTCTCACCTAGTGTCTGGACTTAACTGAGGCTCAAGTTCTTTGTGTCTCAGTACAGAAGGAATTCAATGAGAGACAAAGTGACAGGAAAGAAATAAATTTATTAAGATAGGAGACTTTATTAAGATAGGTTCGAGTGGGCAGGTGAGAAGGCTTTACCCCTAGAATTAGGTGAGCTACATTTTTATAATCCAAAGAAAGTGAGGAGTGGGGAAAAGAGTGCCTTCTTCCTCATTCTTTGAGTAGACGTCAGGCTTACATCATTAGCTCCTCCTTGGTGTTGACAAAAAGAGTATTTGACCCCATGACATCAAGCTAGGACTGTCATGGTGCTTATTCAAATCAACAGAAGGGTGGTGACATAGGCCGAAACCTGTTGAATATGAATATCTGTTAAACTTCCAGGTTTCCATAGGAGGGTCTCCTATGTCCTAATGTTGTCATTCTCGTAAATTCCTGTCCTTGGTCCTAAGGATCATTATTTTGCTGAACTTGAATGCAGGCTTCATTTTATCTTAATGACCTGAGGCATAGCTCCTGTGTTTATTTATGGTTTTATAGTTAAGCGTATGAGGCATATCTCCTGCTTCATTCTGGGGGCTTTCTTGGGTGATTATTAATTTACAGTGGTCTCCCAAAGTGCCCTAGGGCTCCCTGTATCTCCCACTGGGACTTCTCCAACTACCCCTGTAACCATCCTACTCCATCCCTATGACAGGCAGGGTGCTACCTAGTAGAGAAGTCCTGCCCAGGATGGGGGGGGGGGAGGGTGGGGACTCTCTGGCTGCATGTGGGGTCTTCTCTGGGGAAAGCAAGAAAGTAGGATCTGCTCAACCAGATTTGGGGCACAAGGGGCCCCAGCTTGTGCACTGGGCAGCCCGAGCATGGTCAGATGTGTGATGTGTTTGGGTTTCTATTTTCCTCTTCGGTATGCCCACCAAGAATGTGAGCTAGGGATTCCACCAGTAAATAATCATGAGACCTTGGGTCACCCACCAAGCAGGGATCAGGTAAGATCACCTCTGAGGTCCTTTTTGGCACAAATATCCTTCAATTTCTATTGTAAGAACTGTGCACGGACCTCCCTGTGTCTGAAAGGTATTTCCTCATCGGCTGTGGGAGGTAGATCATGGCAGCTTGGACAGATTCTAACGGTGTTCTGCAGAAAACCCTGACATCCCTGGCATTCCCCTGCTTGGTCAGTGTCCCAGCTGCTGCCCTCACAGGACTGTAGCACTAGCCTTGGAGGGCAGGGCAGAAGGACCACATCCAGCCACGATGACAAATTGACTGGCTGGCGTCACAGTGCACTTTCAACTGGATATCTTGGGGTTCTTTGGTCACGAGAAGTAGATGCTGACTCAGGCTTACTCAGGCATAAGGGGAAGCCATTTGAAGGGCACGGGTTTGAGGGAAGGGCAACAGCAGAGGGTTTTAATGGCAGGGACTGTCCCAGAAGGTGGTCCAGGCCACTCTGTGGGGTACGCGGATTCCAAAGAGAAGTATTCTTTTTATCCTGCTGCTCACAATTCAGAACCTGGCAGGGAGGAAGTGTGGCATCAGCCATCTGTGCTACTGTCCGCATTTTCCTTTCCTATCCTTTGGGTGATTGTGATGGCATTGTACCCTACCCTTTGTTGGGGCTGTGTGTGTTGTTCTGGCCAATGGGTTTAGAGCAGAAAGGACACACGCCAGCCTGGAGCATTTGTGCTGAGATAAAACCCTGCAGAGTTTTCTTTTTGTTGCCTTTGCCGTCATAGGAGCAGGTGTTGGCATGCAGGCTGTGTTAACATGGACTGAAGAACTGCAGTTAGCACAGCCTCCCTTTTGACCTGGGAGGGATATGTGACCTGAGAAAGAAAGCCACTGAGAAGTCAAACTTGCTTGTTACTGTGGCATTATCAAACCTAACCAGACTGATATAGGAGGGGTCCCACTGCCCAGTTCAGGTCATGGCAGGCCATCCGTAGTCCCACTAAGCTCCACCCAATGGGAGACACTTAATTACATGGATGTACTGTTACCAAAAGAACAAGCACACAGACTGGCAACCAAAAGATAAGTGTTCACTGTGGTAGTCAGAGCACCCATCCAAGAACTGAGCCCAGGACTCTGACTTCACAAATGCCTGGTCTGTATGAGTGGATGAGCTGCCAGAGTCAGCATACTTTTCAAAATGGTAGCCACATAACTCTCTTCTCCACAACAGTCTGAACAGCCAAGCTGAAGCCTGCTCCTGAATGTGGCTGCTCCAACAGGCCCAAACTGCCTGCAAGGAAGCTCAAAAGGACTCATTTGTCATCTACTGTATTTAATTCAGTTTAAAACCACAAGATCTTTCTTGAAAAAAAGTTTAAAATTCACAGATCATATTAAATATTAAAATACACTTTATTGCATAGCATTAACGGGCTATATTAAAATACTCAATAAATCATGCTTTGTTTGTGCCATGGTTATAACATGAATAATACATTGGAAACTTTTATGCATTTAATGGGATGAAAAAAAAAATCTCATGGCAATTCTAGACTTTTCTTCTCTCCCTTCTGCAGGTTAGTGCATTTTGTCACCTTCCGACACATTTAGTCATCATCTGAATCACCATGCCACCTCCAACTAGAGCGCTGCCTAATTAAAAAGAACAAGAATAAGTATATATAATAAATTCAGAAGGCTTGCTAATTATGTGCATATTGTACTATATTAATACTGCTAATAATTCAAAGAACAACTAACATAAAAAAATCATCTAATTTTCCATGCTCTCCTAAACCCATATTTTAGAACACTGCCATGTGGAGTGATATGGATTAAATCATTTTTCTTTCTTTAATCTACAAGAGTCATTGGAGAGCATAAAAGGCGATAATAGGTCTCTACGTGGTTTGTACTTCAAGCATCTAGCTGTTCTGGGGTGGTGTTTCTGTGAATCGGGAGAAGCAGAAGATAATCCAGGAGATGAGGTTTAACTGTTGCATGAGGTTGGGGAATGTGTGCTGGTTTAGATTCGGCAGGAGAGTTGCTAGTTGATGAGATGTCTAGATGAGTCTGTATATTCAAGGTTATTTGTTGCAGCAATAACAGGGTTATTTGTAATGGTATATATCTGAAAACAACCTAAAAGTGCATTGGTTAGGGTTGGCTTGAATAATTGTGCACATCCAAGGAATGGAATCTTCACAGACGATGAAAAAGAGTGAGGAGTCTTTCCATGTATGTAGTTTGAATAAACAAGAAAACAAGTGAGACGTGCTGAGGTAAAGGTGGAGGGAGATCCTACATTGCTTTCCTATGGATAAGCATTAAAATATTCTCTACAAGGATACACCAAAACCTAACAATGGTTCATTTATTTTTGAGGGGAAGTAGGACCTGGGTAGATGGTGGAAAAGATGGGAGAAAGTTCTCCAAACACCATTGGATAATGTTTAATTTTCAACCAGGTGAATATAATATCTAGTCTAATAATTAAATAATTCTAATATTCACTTAGCCCCCAAAGATGGAACAAAGTGAGCAAGAGATTTTCAGAAAAATAAAGTATCTCTCCTAGCCCTGGAGGAAAATGTGGGCCCTGCAGCTCCATAGAACACATGGTAACTGGGCCCAGGGTGAGGTGGGGGACCATTGGCTAGTCCATCCCGGAACGGGGAGCATCCACCAGCCCATGCAGGTGGTGAACTTCTTTCCAAAGAAGGGAGACTGGGAGTTCCCGTCATGGCGCAGTGGTTAACGAATCTGACGTGGAACCATGAGGTTGCGGGTTCGGTCCCTGGCCTTGCTCAGTGGGTTAACGATCTGGCGTTGCCGTGAGCTGTGGTGTAGGTTGCAGATGCGGCTTGGATCCTGCGTTGCTGTGGCTCTGGTGTAGGCTGGTGGCTACAGCTCTGATTGGATCTCTAGCCTGGGAACTTCCATATGCCGTGGGAGCAGCCCAGGAAATAGCAAAAAGACAAAAAAAAAAAAAAAGAAGAGAGACTGGCAGATCTTATCCATATTTTGCAGCAACTGGTTCTACAGACTAGGCTTGGAAATACTCCAATAAAGATGGTTAAGAATACATAGACCCCATGGCATAGGCACACTCAGATGTCCTCTGGGGCCTGGCCCGTAAGAAATCAATTGAAACAAAGAAGAGCTTGCAAGGGCTTTCCCAGGGTGGCTGCTATCAGCCTCACCCTATGGCTAGTGACTCTCAGGGAATCAGGGCTGCTCAGTAGCACAGTTTTCCAAGGGAAGATGGAGGTATGGACTTCTATGTGGAATTTCCTGAGTTTCATGTGTTGGCAGATACTTTTTTAAAAAGATTAAGCTGAATGAGCTACATAAAAATTCTCTGTGGACTACATACACCTGCCAGGCTGATGTTTCTGATCATTGCTATAGAACCAAAGCATTTAGGAGGAATCTAAATTTAGGAATGTCCCTCTATTGCTTTTGGAATGGATTAGCAATGAGATCCTGCTGTGTAGCACTGCGAACTATGTCTAATCACTTATGATGGAGCATGATAATGTGAGAAAAAAGAATGTATACATAGGAGTTCCCGTCGTGGCGCAGAGGTTAACAAATCTGACTAGGAACCATGAGGTTGCGGGTTCAGTCCCTGCCCTTGCTCAGTGGGTTAAGGATCCGGCGTTGCCATGAGCTGTGGTGTAGGTTGCAGACACGGCTCGGATCCCGAGTTGCTGTGGCTCTGGCGTAGGCTGGCGGCTACAGCTCCGATTAGACCCCTAGCCTGGGAACCTCCGTATGCTGCGGGAGCGGCCCAAAGAAATAGCAAAAAGCCAAAAAAAAAAAAAAAAGAATGTATACATATATGTGTAACTGGGTCACCATGCTGTGCAGTAGAAAAAAAATTGTATTGGTGAAATAACAATAAAAAAAAAAAAGGAATGTCCCTAAGGCATATAATTACCTCCATGGAAAGTATATGTATATATATATATATTTTTTTTTTCTTTTCTCCTTTTCAGGGCCACACCTGCAGCATATGGAAGTTCCCAGGCTAGAACCTGAATTGGACCTGCAGCTGCCGGCCTACACCACAGACACAGCAACATCGGATCCAGGCCTCATCTGCGACCTACGCTGTGGCTTTCGGCAACGCCGGATCCACTGAGAGAATTGAACCCACATCCTCATGGATACTAGTGGGTTCTTAACCAGCTGAGCCTTAGTGGGACTTCTGCCATGGTAGGTATATTTTATGGAGGACAGAAAACACTAAATCCCTGAGGCTGTTCCGTCACTGATGACTAGATATGCCCATGTATCATATGGTCCTCTGCAGGCAAACTCACCGTGAATGTGATTGGAATTTGTGTTTCCAAGATATGCAACACACACACACACACACACACACACACACGGATGCTCTATAAAACATGGCTTACATGGTGATCACCAGAAAGCATTCACCTGTTCTGCAATAAGGGACAGCTGCGTGTGCTCCAGGGCATCTGTGCTGAGAGACCACAGTAGAGCTAGACAGATGCCCATATGTGTCAAGGGAAAAAGCAAGCTGAAAGACTTTCTACAACCCCATTTTTGGTAAAAACAAAAAAATGTGTGTGTGTGTTTCTAAATTTTTTTAAATTTCTTTTGGCTGTGACATACAGTAGCTTAGTGTGGGATCTCCATTCCAAGACCAGGGGTTGAACTTGGTCCACAGCAGTAAAAGCACCATATCCTAACCACTAGACCACCAGGGAACTCTCTATTTCCTAAATGTGTTTATATATTTGTACGTATATAAATTTTTGAAGATACATTGTATGTTTTCATCCTCTTTTTAATGGAACTAATGAGCTTTATCTCTTCATGGAACACACCATCACCTTTTCCATGTTTTCATTTTCTCTTTTCCAAATTTAGAGGAAGTTGATTTTTTGAACCGTCAGTGATCAATTAAACATATTGTACAAGTCGGGGTTCTCCAGAGAAACCGGACCAATAGGATGCCTGTCTATAACCACATAGAGACCCTCATCCGCATCTCCATCTCTATGGTAAGGAACACGCTCACATAGTTATGAGGGTTAGGGATCTGGTTGCCGTGAGCTATGGTCTAGGTTGCAGACGCAGCTCAGATGAGGCGTTGCTGTGGCTGTGGCTGTAGCATTGGTCGGCAGCTGCCACTCCAATTGGACCCCTAGCCTGGGAACTTCCATATGCTATGGGTACAGCCCTAAAAAAAAAAAAAAAAAAAAAACAGATGGACAATGTAAGCAGAGAGATGGTAATGCCAAGAAAGCATCAAAAGGAAATACTAGAGAAGTGATGGAACCAGTGTAACAGAAATGAAGAATGTCTTTGATGGAAGAGGGAGGTGAAATGCATGGAGGGCGGGTGAGTGGGTGAGGAAGCTATGGAAGTTATTCTGCGGACGAGTGATGGCTGCTTGGACCAGCCTGCTGAGTAGTGGAAAGGGAGAAGTGTGTGGATTTGGGGGATTTCGAAGGTAGTACCTACAGGCCTTGCTGTTGGAGGTGTGTGTGTGTGTAGTGGGGGCGGGCAGGGAGGTGATGGAAAGAAAGGGATCAAGGACAGGTTTCCTTGGGTTCTGGCTTGAGGGGCTTTGTACCTGGTGGTGCCATGTACTGAGGTGGGAAGAATGGGGTAGGACCAGATGTGAGGCTTCTGGTTGGGTATCTTCTGACAAGGAATTTAACTCTTCCTGTGCCTCCCTCCGTGCCCTCATCAACACAATGAAGATGATAATAGGAGCTACTCATGAGCGGTGGGGACTAAACGAGGTGATACCATGTATAGAAGGGTACCTGGCCTGTGGTGAGGATGCAATAGGTGAGGATTAGAGTGATGATGACAGCTGGAGCACAGGGCAGAGGAGGAGGGGCGGAGGAGGTGAGTGGGGATTGGGGGGAGGATTTCAGGCAGGGCTGACCGTGGAGGGTCTTCTGAGCCAGCGAGCAGTGGTGGACCTCCGTGGTGTTACCAGGGGACAGGTATGATCAGATATACATCCTTAAGTCCCACTGTGGCTGCCACTTGGAGAATGGGTTGGAGGAAAGAAAGAGGGAGAGGGGAGACCGGCTAGGCAACCCTGGCCCCTTCCAGGCTGGATGGAAGGTGGCTGCAGAGGGAGAGGGGGGTGGCTGACAGTACGAACCAGGGTTCACAACTGCAAGCTCATAGTAAGTATAAAAATCCTTTTTTTTTTTTTTTTTTTGGTCTTTTCTAGGGCTGCTCCCGAGGCATACAGAGTTTCCCAGGCTAGGGGTCTAATTGGAGTTGTAGCTACTGGCTTACACCAGTCACAGCAACACAGGATCCGAGCCACATCTGCAACCTACACCACAGCTCATGGCAACACTGGATCCTTAACTCACTGAGCAAGGCCAGGGATTGAACCCGCAATGGTTCCTAGCTGGATTCGTTAACCACTGAGCCACGATGGAAACTCCCTGCAATTCTTCATTTTCTTTAAACCAACTTAAAGAGACCGGCGGCTATAGCTCTGATTGGACCCCTAGCCTGGGAACCTCCATATGCTGCTGGTGCGGCCCTGGAAAAAGACAAAAAAACAAAAAACAAAAAAATCAACTTAAACTTGACCCTGGCAGACCCCTCCCCCCCACCCACCTGCCTGAGGGGAAAGTTGACCTCAGGCATTATCCTGCCCTGCCACGTTGGCTGTCGAGTTATGCAGATGTTTGGGGATTTCACATGGCATCAAGGCTTCAGCGCTCACAATGGCTGCCTCTAAGATGACGGCCCTATCCCAACCTGTGACACCCCTTCATGCCTAGACACCCTGTGGCTCAGTGTCACCATTTGGGCAGAGGAAGCAGGCAGCGCAGGGAGGCCAAGGTCCAGTCTTCCTCCCAGAGCTTCTCCAGGGAACAGGGCATCTGACCCTTCCCAGCCTAGAGATGCTCCCCTTCTTACCTCAAGGAAAACAGCCCAAGATCAGTGGGCGATTCTGCCTGGCCAGGAGCATTAACCACCCTGTCGCCAGCTGCTTCAGGTACAAGGCAGGCGCTCCTGGGGGAAGAGGGCAGGATTCACACACAGTCTCTGGTCCCTTGTACCTTTCCACCCCAGCCCCTCTGCCTTGCTCTAGAGAGCCTTTGGTGGCGGCTTTGCACACAGAGGTGGGAAAGCTGCCTGAGCGTAGGTGCCATCTGTTCAGGGGAGCCGAACACGCACACTGGGAATACCAGTTGCCCGAGGGAGCTGCATCTCAGCAAGAGTGGGGGCCTCCAGGGACCCCAGCTGATCTCACATCTGACTGACAGTCAGCGTTGTGAAAGCTGGCAGTTATTGTGCTAATAAGTACAAGCCAGTCCCTGTGCTAAGCGTGTGACATACACCGCTTCACTGAATCTTCATAACCTCGCTAGGAGGTAACACGCTCTTATTATGATCACCCTTGAGATACAAACAAGGAAATGGAGACAGAGAGATTCAGTGACTTGCCCCAGCTCTGACTCCATAGGCTGTGCTCCTGACAGAGGTCCCTGCGGCCACATCCCGTGCTCGATGGGACTGGTGAGTTTGGACCTCGGGCTGGGCAGGCATGCAGGTCCCCACGTGTCTTTTGGGTCACTTTCTCCTCATTTCCCCTTCCCTGTTTTTATTCTTGCCTCCTTCTCTGACCTGGTGCTTCCTTTCTCTCCCTCTCCTTTCTCCCTGTCTTTGCAAAGCTGGGTGAAAATGAAACATGCCTCTGCTTTTCATTGGACCCTCAATTCTTGGCCTGAGGACCCTTCCACACCTATTATCTCATCCTCGCCATCCTCTCCAATTACAGGAAAGTCCCAGGCAACAGGACTGTTATGTGGCCTTTTTGTTCAAGTTTCCTGGCTGATGAGAGCTTTGTTCTGTTGGCTAGTTTTGTTAAACAGGCAAAAACCCCTGCCAGTGCAGGGCATCCACCCCATGAGACTTTATATTCTAGTTGTTTGGGGAGAAGCAGGTCTTTGCCATGTCTCTGCAGTACTGAGGCCTCTGTTCAGGGCTCTATTTGTACAAACGTGCTCCATGTGGGGGGCTGGACGGGCAAAGCTGATGGGTGTGGCTGTGCACCTTGGCTGCATGGGGTCTGAGGATGAAGCCGGTCAGCTGGGGAGCCCTTCTTCCCCACAGGGAGGCCACCGCATCGCATGTCATACACTCCTGAGGCCATGGCACCCCGTGTGGCCAGCATGGCATCAGACCCACTGCGTGAACAGCTAAATTCCTCAACAGAGTCTTCTATTTTCAGGCCACATTTGGAGCAAGGCAAGGAGTTTCTCCGCCTTTGGAGTTGAAAAAAAGAAGCTGCTTGGGTTTGCTGCTCCCTTATATGGGACTGGCTTGGCTCTTCCTCATTTCCAATGGAAGGAACCAGGCTGGGGCCACCACACATGACTAAGAGCAGACAATATCCCAGATGAATATAGATGGAAACCCCCCCCCAATATTAGCCATCTGAATCCAACAATACATTAACAGGATCATAATATCGCAACATAATAAAGGCCTTATTTGAAAAGACCACACTCAATGGTAAAAAGCTGTAAGTTTTTCCTTTAAAAATCAGGAACAAGAAAAAGATGCTCATTCTCACCACTATTATTCAACACAGTATTGGAAGTCCTAGCCAGAACAATGAGGCAAGAAAAAGAAATGAAAGGCATTCAAATTGGGAAGAAAAAAAGAAAACTGTCACTATTTGCAGATGACATGGTATTATATACAGAAGACTTCTGCACAGCAAAGGAAACCATCAATAACATGAAAAACCAACTTGCCAAATGGGAGAAAATATTCAAAATCCTGTATCTGTTAAAGATAAAAAAAGTATAAAACGCATACGACTCAATAGGAAAAAAATAAATAAGCAGTGGGCAGAAGGTAGAAATAGACAATTTTTCCAAAAACCTATAGATGACCAATGGATACATGAAAAGGCACTAAACATCACTAATCCCTGGGAAAATGCAAATCAAAACCACACCAAGCGATCACTTCACACCTGTCAGAATGGCTGTCATCAAAAAGACTAGAAATAACAAGAAAGAAAAGCCTTATACACTACTGGTAAGAACGTAAATCTGTGCAACCACTATGGAAAACAGTACGGAAGCTTTTCAAGAAATGAAAAAGAGAATTACCGTAGGATCCAACAATTCGAGTTCTGGGTGTTTACCCTCCCCCCAAAATGAAAATAGTGACTTGGAAAATATGTATCTCTTACATTCATTACAATATTATCTATAATAGGCAAGACACAGAAGCAGCCTGTGTCTATCAATGGATGAAGAAATAAAGAAGATAAATAGATATATCTATATATAGATACAATGTAGAATATTATTCACCCATAAAAAGAAGGAAATCTTGCCATTTGTGACAACATGGATGAACCTTGAGGGCATTCAATGAAATAAGCTAGATGGAGGAAGACAAAGCGTATACGATCTCACTTATATGTGGAATCTAAATGAACAAGCCAAACTCATAAATACAGAGAACAGATTGGGGTTGTCAGAAGCAGGGCATGGGGTGGGTGGGTGTAATGGGTGAAGGGGGTCAAAAGATACAGTCTTTCTGGAGTTCCCATGGTGGCTCTGCAGAAACGAATCTGACTGTCATCCAGGAGGACGCAGGTTCAACCCCTGGCCTCATTCAGTGGGTTAAGGATCCTGCATTGCCATGAGCTGTGGTGTAGGTTGCAGACATGGTTCAGATCTGGCATTGCTGTGGCTGTGGCGTAGGCCGGCAGCTACAGCTCTGATTTGACCCCTAGCCTGGGAACTTCCATATGTCATGGGTGTGGACCTAACAACAACTACAAAAAGATGCAGTCTTTCAGTTATAAAATAAATAAGTCTTAGGAATATAATGTCCTGCATGGGGACCATAGTTAACAAGACTATATTGTATATTTGAAATTTCCTTAGTGACTAGATCTTAAACGTTTTTGGAGTTCCCATAGTGGCTCAGCAGTAACGAACCCAACCGGTATGCGTTAGAACGCGGGTTCAGTCCCTGACCTCCCTCAGTGGGTTAAGGATTTGGCATTGCCATGAGCTGTGGTGTAGGTTGCAGATGCAGCTCAGATCCGGCATTACTGTGGCTGTGGTGTAGGCTGGCAGCTGCAGCTCTGATTCAACCCCTAGCCTGGGAACTTCCATATGCCATGGATGTGGCCTGAAAAAGACAAAAGCCAAAAAAAAATCTCATCATAAGAAAAAATACTCTGTAGGTATGTATAGTGACATGTTCATTGGACTTATTGTGGTGATCATTTCTTAATATATACAAACATCAAGTCATGTGTTGTTGTGAATGGGAGGTTGAATGATGAGCCTCTGGAGCTGCTGACCTTCAACTCCCCCTGAAAGGAGCTCAGGGTGGAGATCAGGACTGAGGCACTCTGAGCTCTGGGAGAACTGGCAGAACAGGTCTTCGGATAGTTAGATATTTTCAGAAGATTTTACGAGCCCGATTTTTGCCTCTCCTCCTATCTAGAAAAGCACTACAATCCTCCATGGTAACGTCTGCTCCTTGTGACTAGCAGTAACCTTCACAAGACTAGCGCTGACCTTCTGCAAAATATGTGCTTGGTTCCATGGCCCTCCTCCCTTCACCGAAATCACATACATACTGACCATGCCTCTGATTTTTCAGAGCACTCTGAAATGCTGCCTTCTAGGATCTAGTCCTCCTTTTGCCCCAAATAAAACATAACTCTCAACTTTTAGGTTGTTTTTTCTTGCGGGGGAGCTGCTCTCCCTGCATATGGAGTTTCCAAGGCAAGGGTTCCGATTGGAGCTATAGCTGCCAGCCTACACTGCAGCCACAGCATCGCAGGATCTGAGTCACATCTGCAACCTACACCACAGCTCATAGCAATGCCCGGATCCCCAACCCACAGAGCGAGGCCAGGGATCACCTTCATCCTCATGGATACTAGTCGGATTCATTTCCCTGTGCCACAAGGGGAACTCCTGCATGTTTTTTAAGTTGACATTGTGAACCTGAAACTAACAATGTTGTGTGTCAATTATACCTCAATTTAACAAAAGATTAAGGGCAGAGAGATGGTTTGGGAGGGGTGCTAAGCAACAAGCCCTGGAGTAGGGCTCCAGAGGCTGGTGTGGAGCTGCCCCAGCACTGTTCTGGCTAAGAGACGTGCATCTGTGATATTAGAATGTTAATATGTGGCTCCCGCTATCATAGCTCCAGTTAAATCAGGGGCTTCAAACTCAGAGCCTGCAGTGTCCAGATGTGGAGCATAACTACCATAGGGGGCTATGCTTAGGCAGCAATGCTGAACTGCTTGTGAGCTGCACAGGCTCCACCCAGCAATTGTCTTCTAAGAATTGCAGGAGCCCAAGACTTAATAAACACACTCGAGGCGGAGCCAGAGGTCATAAGGCTGTGACTCTAGAAATGACCTTTTTATGCCTATTTGGAATTGTTTGCACCCTCAGGGGGCCCAAAGCCTCTGCTGTCACAGCTGGACACAGGGTAAGGGGAGGACACCTTGGCGGGGAGAATGGAAGTTAGGAGCGGTGTGGGTGATCCCAGCACCCAAGCTGGAGTGCATCATCCAGGAAGGAGAGGGTCTAGGCACACACGTCTGATTGACAAGGGGATCTCACCAGAGAGGCAGCTGGGCCTCTGGCGAGGCTGTGGCAGCCCTGCCCCGGTGGCTTTCACTGCTGAAGCTTTTCATTAGTATGGGTTCACAGCCTCCAGCAGACAGCTTCCAGCCATTTGTTTGCTTGTCAAGCTGGGTGTTGCTCTCTGCCAGGCAGCCGGGAGCTGACATTAATATTTTTATCAGCCTGACTTTGGGAGGTCAGCTGGGATTATTACAGATGACATCTCCTTGATTTGAGCAAATAAAATTGATTAAAATGTGCTGAATCAGATACTGCCGCTGAACAGTTAAAAGCTGCCATGCATTACCGGCTGGGAGCACATCTGATCACATCACTGGGGAGGACTGTTTCAGACTGGAAGCCTGGAGAGGTGCTGCACTGCAATTCAAGAGAAGAGATGAAAGGCCTTGGAAGGGACGGAAGGCTGTGACCATGGCCTTTCAGGATTATCCTCCTGACAGGTGCAGGCTCGGTGGCTGTGACTAAGGGCGTCTTCCTGGTTTTTTAATCTTTAAAAAGGTGTGCTTTTCATGAATCCAGAGGTACAATAAAGTCTGTGTGATGGTTAATTTTATGCGTCAGCTTGACGGGGCCACCGGGTGCCCAGATCTTTGGTCAAACGTTATGAATGAGTGTGTCTATTGGGTGTTTCTGGATGAAATTAACATTTGAACCTAGACCAAGTAAAGCTAATTGTCCTCCCCAGTGTATGAGCTTCCTCCAGTCCCTTGAAGTCTTGAATAGAACAGAAGGCTGAGTAAGAAAGACTCCTTGCTCTCTGCCTGACTGTCTTTGAGCTGGAACATTGGTCTTCTGCCTTCAGACTTGGACAGAAACTAAACCATTGACTCTTCTGGGCCAGGACTTCTCAGTCTCCGTAACTATGAACCAATTCCTTATTCTCTGTGTCTCTGATTTTTATGTATATTTAATACACACATCCTATTGGTTCTGTCTCTTTGGAGAAAGCTGACTAATACGGGGTATAGGTACAAAGGGTGTAAAAATATGATCAAATCCAACAAGAATCAAAGCTCTGGGAGCTTTCTACATGGGTGGCTTTAGAAATGCATCTACTCTTTGAGACAATCTACATTCCACACAGGGAAGAACTGAGATCCAGAAAGAGAAAGAGCCTTTACCTTGCCAAGTACCCAGGTGCCGTGTGTGTGTGTGTGTGTGTGTGTGTGTGTGTGTGAGAGAGAGAGAGAGAGAGAGAGAGAGAGAGAGAGCACTCAAAATCTGCCGTATTAGCAAATTTCAAGTATAAAACAGTACTTTTAACTAAGGTCACGTTGTAATCCGTTAGATCTCCAGCACTTACTATCTTGCGGAACTGAAACTAGGGACTCTGACTCATTCCCCTTCCGGCAAATTCTGCATGATCCCACTAATACACGCAATCTAAAACAATCGAACTTACTGAAGAGAGAGTAGAATGGTAGTTGCCACCTATGGAATAGGGGAAAATTTTTACCAGGCACTTTCTTGATGACTGAGCTCTCTGGGACCAAGCCTCCCGAGTCTGAACTTGCACAGACAATCATGCACACACACACCCCACACACACCCAGAAACTTGATGGATAACACCACATCACTTGCTGTGTGTTAGGCACTGTGCTAAGTGTTTGAAACGGATTAGCATCTCCAAACTTCAAAATGATTCTATGAAGCATGGCCAATCTTGTCCCTCTTTTATAAAAACAACAAAACAAAACAAAACAACAAAAAAACCTAAGCCTCAGATAAGCTAATGATGGGCCCAAGACTGCACAGCTGGTGGGTGTCCCAGCTGCCTTTGCTGCAGGGGCTTAGGGATCTGCCCTGGGCGAACTCTGGCTTTCCATCCTTGAAGAAGAGCCAGTTAATGGAGAGGTCATTAAACACCACACTGGAGTAGAGCAAGGACCTTTGCTCCTGATTGCTGTCACGGTGGGGTGACTAGAGGAAGTCTCTCTTGCAGCCCTGTGTCTCTGAGATCCCATTGATGGCCGCCTTGCTGGTGTGAGGCTGCCAAGGGGCCTGCTGTGTATCTGTGACTGTGAACTGAAGGGGTGGGGGGGGGGCTGTGGTAGCAGAATCCCAGGATGGGCCCCAAGATTCTTGCCCCCAGTGTACACATCTTGTACACCCCCTTGATTTCCTCCCCTTGAGTGTGGCAGACAGTGACAGGATGGGTATCATTCCTGTAACTCTTAAGTTGCAGGTGCAATCGCGGTTACTAGTCGGTTCCCCTGAGGGAGCAAAAGGGAGATTATTCAAGGGGGCTTGACCTAATCACAGGAAGCCTTTAAATCTGGGTTCTGAGGTCAGAGACAGGGAATTCAGAGAGATCTGAAGTATGAGACACATTCCTGCTGTGCTGGAAGAAGGCAGATATCGAAACTGGAGACTGAGGGTGTCCCTAGGAGCAGAGAGTGGTCCTGGCTGACAATGAGCAAGAAAATGAGGACCTCAGTCCTACGGCCTCAGGGAACTGAATTCTGCCAACAAATTGAATAAGCTTGAGGAGGACGAGTCCCAGAGATCACACCTGACCAGAGCCTCTGAGATCCTGAGCAGAGAATCCAGCCAAGCCATGCCCAGATGGCTGACCCATCTGGGGAGATGAAAAATAGATGTGATTTTGAGCAGCTAAGTGTGTGGTGATTTATTAAATAGCAATAGAAACTTAATATAGCACCTTCGAACAACACTCCTGCCATCTTTCTGCTTCTCCAGCCGGGGAGTAGCCCTGGTTTGGTTTAAGGCTGGTATCTGCCCTGCTCCTCAGTCAGAGGTAGCCTCTGTAGGTGAGTAAAGGTCAGTGCCACATTCTGTTCACATGTAGATGTGGATGGGCCACCAGAGCCAATGGATTTCTGACCAGGTCCTGATGGTAGACGCGTGGCTGAGGAATTGCAGCGTCTCGTTCTTAGAGAGAAGGCTGCTGGTACCTAGTGAGAGCAAGAGATTTCTGTTGATGCATCCCAACCTCTGTCTGAACAGTTTGGGGGGGGGCGTGGTTTATTTTATTTATTTATTTATTTATTTTGCTTTTCAGGGCCACACTGAGGCACATGGAGGTTCCCAGGCTAGGGGTCCAATCAGAGCTGCAGTTGCCAGCCTGCACCACAGCTTACAGTAATGCCAGATCCTCAACCCACTGAGGATGTCTTCATGGGTACTATTCGGGTTTGTTAACCTCTGAGCCACAACGGGAACTTCTGAACAGTTTTAAAGTCCCTAGATGCACTGTGGCCTCCATTCCCGCCTGCTCAGCATGAACATGATCTTGTAGGGAGTGATTTGACTCCTGTTATTCCAAACTTTTTTTTTTTTTTTTTTGGCCACTCTGAGGCATATGGAATTCCCGGGCCAGGGATCATATCTGAGCTGCAGTTGCAACCTACACCAACCAAAGCTTTGGCAATGCTGGCTCTTTAACCCACTGTGCTGGGCAGGGATCACATCTGTGTCCTGGCACTCCAGAGACACGGCTGATTCCATCGCGCCACAGTGGGAATGCCACAAACATTTTCCATGTCAACTGCTGATCTAACAGTCTTCCTCCTGCCAACACTGTTAAACTCCATCCGTTCTCTGTCATTTTAAGGTATTTAAAACTCCACTGCTTTGAGATCGTTTTGCTTGGGCCCTTTCTGCCAGGGTGCACGCATGCAGGGTCTTCATGAAATCCTGGAACAGTTTTTAGACTTTCAACCTGAAAACTCCGCTCCTGTTACAGGTGTGAGGGAAACACAATGGGGTCCCCACAGCAGGGATGCTGAGGGCTCACTTTGCTCTGACCCTCCCTTCAGTGTCTTTGGGGAGGGCTCACGTTTTTCTCTTTGGTGGCTATTTTAAGAATTGTCACAGGATCTAAAATAAGAGTCCAGCAGATGGCTAGGTGAGAACTGGCAGTGACAGTGGAGAGGAGGTGAGGGACCAAGCCACCTTCATACCAGCCAGGCATGGAAACGCTGGGGCTGGGGGTGACTGACTCACCAGCAACATAAGGTCCCCTTTGCATGTTCTGCTCTGGCCACTTGGCTGTCGGCCACCGCAGTGTCACCCCTACACTCCTCCCCCCCAGCCAGCACAGACTGAGGTCCCACCTGGAGAGCTTCCTTCCAGACCACGGGCCCCAGGTGAGGACACATCTCCTCTTTTCAATTTGGAGAGGAAGGCACTACACCTGTCTCCTACTGGACAGGGTGCTGGAGTCAGGTTTTCTTTGGCCTCCAAAAGCATGATGGGGACATTGTCCTGGCCACATCCCAGCTCTAGGAAATGACCTGCTGCTCCGGACGCCCACACGGCATCTCAGCATCTTGTCCAGGGTCCGTGGGGCTTTGGAAATCTTGGCCAAAGAAGCCATCTCAGGCCTTTGCAGTAGCTGCCCTCCCCCAGGAGTGCCTCAGCTCCAGGCTTGCCCCCACTGCTCACCTCCACCAGCTACCTGGGCCACCAGCCTCAGCATGCCTGCCCCTCCCCCACAGCCTCAGCACAACAGCCTCCGTTGGTTTTTCAGGCCCCTTATCATGTTGATTTCCCTTTTCCTTGTTAATTTTCTCCCTCCCAGGGAGAGAAGGCAGAAAAGCTTGCTCACTATCCTGCATCCCCAGCTCTTAGCCCAGACAGGCACAAGGGGGTGCCCAACGCTTAGCTGTCGGAGGGCTTCCCGAAACATCCAGGTTCCAGTGACAGGGAGCTCACCACCTTGCAAAGCAGCTCTTGCCTGACTCATGTGTGTTGAGTCCCAGGAGGCTGAATCTGCTCCTGGGGTGACCCACCTCCTCCTTAGAAGTTTAAGGCTCCACTGGGCCTTTGGTTTCCTCTCTCCTGGTTTAGGAAAAGTCATGGCAGTATTACCACGGCATTGGAATGTCTCTCTTCCCCATTTCCCACCGAAGACTAAATCCAATAGGCTATTTGGACTGTGAGTCCTGCCTCAGCGGGGCTGAGGCATCCACGTAGGTACAGGGAGGGACAGCTGTGTCGGACGGCCCCCCCGCCCCGGCCAGGTCCTTGCCATGTCCTGAGGCTCACTCAGAGCTGCCACATCACCGCCGTCCTTCTCTCCTTGCAAAGTAACAGCAGATTCTGTAACCACTGTCGCTGCTGACAAGACCATCAATTCATGTTCATCAAGACTACTCAGCATGCCAGCAACGCCCAGAGAGCCGAGCACGTCTGGATCCCGTGAACTTGAGTCCTCACGGGAAGCTTCCCTCCAGGTAGAAAAGGCAGGGAGAGAGGGCAACTCTATTTTCCGAAAGCAGAGAAGATATGATGGCCCGGGAGCTGGAGCGAGCACTGATTCTCTCTGCCCACACCACCTGGGACGTCCGCACTGGGAAGGCCCTTCCTCTAGGCCATGTCACCTCTAGGGTGACCATGTGGAGGGAGGCGCTGCCCTGCAGGTCCCTTCCAGGTGGGAAAGGCTCCCTTGCCTGCCCCATCACTCACACGGGACACCTCGGGATCCCCTCGATGCCTCCTTGCCCCCCCACCCCCCTTGCCCCCACGCCACACTGGGGCACAGTCCGCCTCTCTCAGCTCCACGGTCGCCACCTGCAAGCCAAGCCCCCACCGCTTTCTTGCAATACTTTCTAGACTTATTTCTGCTTCCACACCCTCACGACCATCAGATTCTGCTCCTCACGCCCTCCTGGCTCTTTAACCCACTGTGCTGGGCAGGGATCACATCTGTGTCCTGGCACTCCAGAGACATGGCTGATCCCATCATGCCACAGCGGGAATGCCACAAACATTTTCTATGTCAGCTGCTGATCTAACAGTCTTCCTCCTGCCAACATTGTTAAACTCCATCCGTTCTCTGTCATTTTAAGGTATTTAAAACCCCACCGCTTTGAGATCGTTTTTCTTGGGCCCTTTCTGCCAGGGTGCACGCATGCAGGGTCTTCATGAAATCCTGGAAGCATTTTTAGACTTTGAGGCCTCCATCCTGTATGAGACGGTATGCCTGTGCTAAGCACACGCAGTCCAAATCTGAAATTCCCTCTGCGGTTACAGGCCCTACGTGTTCTGGCTCCTTCCTCCTCTTCCTCCTCACCCATGAGGCTTTGGCCACTCGGCTTGTCTCCAGACCACGCTGACCGCATTCCTGCATCAGGGTCTTTGCGCGCTGTTCCTTCTGCCTAGAAAACGGTAGTTCGCACCTGCCCTTGGCTGACTTGCCCTCATTATTCTGGGGAAGCTTGAATGCCTTATTTCAGGACGGCGCCCTGAGCAGCCACTCTAGATGTCCCCTGTGGCCCTAAATGTTCTGGTTTATTATTCGGCTGCCAGTGTCTTGGTGCCTTCGTGTCTGTCTGTCGACTCCTGCGTGTCCTAACCAAGAAACGTATTTAGCAAGTGACATGAACCCACAGCCCATGTGACCTCCCAATAACTCTGAGGAAGGTAGAGTTACTGCCCAGGGTCACAAGGACACAGGCCAGCGCCAGCCCTGGATGCCAGAACCACCAGCTCTGCTCTGTGCACCTCCCTTCCCCAGGTGTGATATCCTGAGTGTAAACAGGATGCTGCCCCCCGAACACAGGGCTAGGGGCATCTTCACACCATTCACAAGCCGAATTGTTCCCTGGGAATTGACTCAATGCAGGCAGACTTTGCAGAGGCGGCTGGGAAGAGCCCAGGTCTTGAGGATTGGCAGCGGCGGGGTGGTGAAAGGGGAAGGTCTGCTGACTGATAAAGGCCACTCTGAGCTGGGGCACAGGGTGAGGGAGGAGCAGCCAGCCTGGCAGTGACGAATCCTCTGCTTGGGGTTGTTTCCAGACGCTGTGTGCTTCCAGCCTGGAGCTGCCCAGCCAGTGGGGTGTTCATTAATCGTGGATGGGCCGGGAAGCAGGGCAATCAAATCAGACCCCGTGGAGATGGAGTGTTTGACTTTAGGGGGCCTCTTTTTAGAGAGGATGGGTGATGTCTTTTTTCTTTTCTTTTCTTTTTCTTGTCTTTGTAGGGCCGCACCTGTGGCATATGGAAATTCCCAGGCTAGGGGTCGAATCGGAGCTGCAGCTGCCCAGCCAGAGCCAGAGCCACAGCAATGCAGGATCCAAGCTGCGTCTGTGACCTACACTATAGCTCACGGCAATGCCAGATCCTTAACCTGCTGAGCGAGGGCAGGGATTGAATCCATGTCCTTATGGATCCTACTCTGGTTCGTTACCACGGAGCCACAAGAGGAACTCCAATTGGGTGATTTCTGAGGGAACTTGGAGTCGCAGTCTCTTTTGTGCATGTTGATCCAACCCTTTCTTTGAGCCCTGAGTGTGGGCTTGCCTTGAACTAGACATGTGAGGGGCACAGAGGGGAGCCAGGGAGGGCCTCGTTCAGTGGGTTAAGGATCTGGTGTTGCTGTGAGCTGTTATATGGGTCACAGATGGGGCTCAGATCCCACGTTGCTGTTGCTGTGGCTGTGGCTGTGGCTGGGCAGCTGCAGCTCCAATGTGACTCCTAGCCTGGGAACTTCCATATGCCACAGGTGAGCCCTAAAAAGCAAAGAAAGAAAGAAAGAAAGAAAGAAAGAAAGAAAGAAAGAAAGAAAGAAAGAAAGAAAGAAAGAAAGAAAGAAAGAAAGAAAGAAAGAAAGAAAGAAAAGAAAGAAAGAAAGAAAGAAAGAAAGAAAGAAAGAAAGAAAGAAAGAAAGAAAGAAAGAAAGAAAGAAAAGAAGGAAGGAAGGAAGAAAGAAGGAAAAAGAAATTTGGTCTCACTGATGGTTTGACCAGAACTCTGTTAAGATTGATTCTATTTTAAAACAAAGATATAGCTAATTTAGTTTTTAAAATCCATCATATTCTTGGTTTAAATGAGCTTACTTTAAAGAATGGAATTGACTGTTATAGTAATGTGTGTAGACACAGCCGGCATTAAAGGAATGATTAATTAATACACCCACAGACACAAAGGCAGACTTTTCTCTGCTCAGAAATCTAGAGGTGCAGCCGCTGTAGCCTCTGGGGGACTCCTTTGTGGAAAGCTGGAAGGGGCTGCCCTTCTGCGGTCTATCGATGAGATAACATGATCGCATCTCCAGCCAGCAGAAAGAAAGTGGTGTCTTGGGCAGGCAGCACAGCTCCAACCAAAGATTCTCCCTCCAGAGTGCAATTTCCAGGGGAATACAAAAATTGTATTTATGGAAATAAAAGGATGCGAGGGGAGAGTTGGTTGGTTGGGTTGTGAAACATCTAGCTGGTTCTGCAGAAAGAATGGGCGATTTGGAGCAGGGCTGGCCTGGGGCTCAGTCCCTGACTAGCTGTGGGCCTTGGATAAATTCTCTACCTCTACTTTCTCATCGGGAAAATGGAAATAATCAGTTCTCAGGCAAAGTGCAGCTGGACAAGGGCCTGGAGTTCAGCCTGTGGGACCACAGCTGGTTCTTATTTTCCCAACCAGGGGTTCTTCTCAAAGGACATGTCTCAAACCTGATTCTCTAGCTCACAAAGATCTGGGGCTGACATTCAAGGGGAGGCTGCCCCTTCTTTCACCCTGGGGGTTTTCGATGATGCTGTGGTTGCTAGTGTTGTCCCTGGCAGCAGGAGCGAGCAGCGAAGTGTGGCGTGCCGGTGCCTCGGGCATTGTCAAAAGGAAGGGGAAGTTACGACTTGTTTGCTGTCAGGTGCAACCTTGACAGTAGAAACAGAAGAGGTCCCTGGGGCCAATAGCATCCCCACCTGGCTGGACTACATCCCAGTTTCCATGAGAATATATATGCAGCTGCCAGGCAGGTACCAGGGGATAGAGTTACACGTGGCATGGAAAAGAGGGCATCCAGGGCAGAAACTCAAGCTCTACACATCCTCATCTTTACCCAGGAAGCCTCTCCTTTCTCTCTGGCTCTGGAATAAAAGCCATTTTCCTGGGTGACTCTGGGACCTAGGCAGTGGACAAAGCCTAGAATGTCAGATGCAGCCTTTCCCTGGCAGGCTGATATCCACAAGGCACACTGTTTCTACCAAAGCGCTTCCATACGCATAGCTTTTCCTGGCTTCCTGATGGCTCTGAACCACGCTGTTACCACCCTATTGGTGAGTAGCCTGATGAGTATGAGGGCTTTGGCATCAGGCCCTCCGCGGAGAAATTCAGTTCCACTCTGCTGTGTGACCCTGGAAAAGCAGGTTTAGGCCTCCAGGTACCTGTGTCTTGATCTGCAAGCTAGGAGGAAGAAATGAGACTTAGTGATTGAATAGGGAACTGTGCCCAGTACAGTTTCTGGCACCAAGGGCAGGGAATAATTGCAAAAATTTGGCATTTTTTTTTTGTTTTTTATCCTTGGGTTAAAACACACACACACACACATACACACACACACACACATACACACACACACACACACACACACCGGTTTGAGTATTGGTTTTGTAATTAAAAACTAGGGTGGAAAACAACCACGAGAACCAGTCCTGGAGCCACTAAACACCAACTCTGAAGAAGAAGGAAAGCTTGCATCTACAATGATCCTTATCTGCAGCCCTATTTTCCAATTCAAAACTATAAAACCCCTTCCTAACCTCTCCCAAAGGAGGGCACAGTTTTTAGGGCATAGGGCTGCTGTGGCCTCCTTTGCCTGACAAAGCAACAAAGCTATTTTTTCTCCTTTGCACCCACCCCACCAAAAAAAGCCAGGGTGGGTCATTTCACATCTCTGAGCCTCAATTCCCTAATGTGGAAAAGGGTCAATGATAGAAACAACAGAGCAGCAGCCGCACCACGGAGGCCTTCCAGGTACTGAGCGTGGCTAAGTGCTCTGCATACGTTATCATGTTGCGGTAAGGAAATGAAGTACCGGAAGTACTTAGTACCGGAAGTACTTAGTACAGCCTTTGGTACACAATTGATGCTCTATAAACAGGAGCTAATGCTGTTGGTTCTGTATTCAGTGTAGGGGGTACCATTGACTCCTCTTGTTCACCATCACAATCTGTTTGGTGCACACACAGAGTTAGAACATTCTTTTTGTATTTTTCTTGAATAACTTTATTCTTTGATCACTTAGATGAGAGCCCCTTGAGGGGAAGGAGGCTCTTAAGGTTTTTGTGCTCGGGTTTTTTCCTGCTTTTAGGATTCATGGAGATGACGGGCCAAAACATACCTTCTAAACATTCTTTGCTCCTCTAAGCTTCTCCTGTTGAGCAGACAGAGCTCTGGTGCCTTCTAGAGCCTTGCCACCCGAAAGTGCTTCTGAAAACACAATAGAGAGTGACAATGCTTGTCTGCTGCGAGTGCTGTCGTTGCCTGGTGCTCATTGACTGGCTGCCTCTTCTGCTCTGTGCTAAGCAGCAAGAAGACACAATCTCTACCCAGGTGTCCTAAGAACTGTGCTTGCACTGGCTGCCTCCCAAGCTGCTCCTAAAATGGAAAATGCAGCCTGTGAGTCAAGCTTCTGCCACACAGAGAGCTGCTGCATTTGTGTGGCTCCGAAATGACCAGGAGCCCTGACTTCTGGGATCCAGGCAAGATCATGGACAAATAGGAACACTCCTTATTCATGTAAGCTGTTGGATCGAAATCAGTGATTGTTAGGGCTACTGAAGTGAATAGCATAGGATATTGTACCATTTGATCATTTTCAAAAAGAGGTCAGAAAAATATGTCTGAATGAAGAGAGTGTTTTTACTATCAAACACAGTAAAAATAGTAACAGTAGGAGTTCCTGTCGTGGCTCAGTGGTTAATGAAAGTGACTAAGAACCATGAGGTTGCGGGTTCAATCCCTGGCCTTGCTCAGTGGGTTGGGGATCTGGTATTGCCGTGAGCTGTGGTGTAGGTTGCAGATGCGGCTCGGATCCCGCATTGCTGTGGCTGTGGTGTAGGCCAGCAGTTACAGCTCTGATTCGACCCCTAGCCTGGGAACCTCCATATGCTGTGGGAGCAGCCCAAGAAATGGCAAAAAGACAAAATAAATAAATAAATAAATAAATAAATAAAAAATAGTAACGGCAAAAAAATTCACCTGAATAAAAGATCAGTAACTAACCAGCCAGCATTTACTACGCAGGACTGTCATTTCCCCAATTTACAGATGAGGAAACAGAGCCTTGGCGAGGGAAGGTGCTGATGTAAGAGCTCACACTGGTAAGATGTGCCCACGCAACAAAGCTTGGAGGTGACCGAGCTGGGCTATGACCCCAGATTCTGGACATCAAGAGCTTCCCATTTTGCAGTGGGAGGTCAGCTTGCCAGTGCTCATGCCTAGTAGGCATTAAAAAAAAAAAAGGATAGTTGTTTTTGAATGAGGGAATGAATGTTCTTGGGGAGGCAGATATTTTGTTTGTTTCAGTCTATTTCCCACTGCCCAGCACATAGTAGGCTTTCAAAAAGTATCTGTGCTCAGCTCCGACTCCCTCCTTGATCAGCCCGAAGGAGTCCCCAGTGGCTTTCTGACAGCCTTCTGCAGGCCTCAGAGGAAGCTTGTTTGGACTGGACACGAGGGCCGGTTCTGCTGCTGTGGCCACTTGGATTATGTGACAGCTGGCTTAATGCCGAGCAGGGCAAAGGGCACATAGTTGCAGAAGCCAGATGGTTGCTTCTGAATCCAATTCCCTCCTGCTGCCAACCTGCTCTGAAATACAATCCATCACTCACCAAGATAGATGTCTTTGAGCTTGGGAGCTTGGCTCTTGAGACGTGAAGGAGGGAAATTGAATACTGACCGTTCCCCCCACCCCCCAGAGGTTCCCTTGTGACCTGAGATGGCAACAGCTTGGAAAATGGTGTCACAGCCCAAATTAGTGCTGAGCGGGCATAAGGCCTTGGGGTCCCCAGACACATGGCTGAGATGACCCAGGACACAGCCACCCATGTCTCCATCGGCATTCTCACTCTTAACTCCAGCTTTGGTTGGGAAATCAGAAATTCCTGAGGGCCCATTAAAGAAGAGGTGGGTTGGACATGGAGATGCAGTGGGAAGGGAACAAGGGAAAGGTCCTTAAATTCCAGAATGGCTGAAAGAAACTGCAGGTGGACCTCTCTTTACATGCGGATTGTCAGTATGTACTTGTATTGAAAATGTTTGTATGCAAATTAAATTATTATAGCACTTTTTTATCATTAGAGTAATACATGCTTGATTACTTATGGTCCTTAATAGAAACATTCCAGCTTGTCCAAGCGAAAAAATAAAACAAAGCAAAACAGAATGGATGGCTTCTAAGAACAGGTCCAGAGGGTCTTGTGGAATTCTAGGGTGAGAATGTGGTTGATCTTAAGAAGATGTTGGAATAGGAACATTCTGTGGACCTGCTCTGCTCTTCCCAGCATTTGCTTCACTCTCCTCCCACTGGCATCCCACTCCCAGCTTTCTTAGCCCCTCCCATCCCTAGCTGGCTAGCCACATGCGGAGCATCTGATTGGTCCAGTTAGGGTCAGGTTCAGTTGCTGCTCCAATCAGCTGGGCCCAGGGAGGCAAGCCCTTGGTGGCATAAAAGGGTTACTTAAAGCTCATCCAGTGGATCTGGAGAAAGGGATAGAAAAGGGCTGGACAGATACACTTAAAGGAGTGCATAACGATTTTTCTCTTTGCGAAAGCTTAAGAAAAGACAAGAAAAAGGAAGAAAATGAAGCATTTGGTTTCTTTCACTGCCTGTAGTGTCATTTTAAAACTTATTGGGCCTTTTCCGGTAATGTGTCTTCAGAGGTTGATGGGGAATCTTAAGCTCCATCCCTTTAGTTTCACTAGTGTATAGCAGCTCTGTCAAGCTGTTTATTCAGTCCAATTCTATTGAACACTTGCTGTGTACCAAGTGCTATTTTGAGTGATGATATACTACTCAGTGATCAAGATAATCAAAGGCTCTGCTCTCCGTGAGCTTAGGCACCAAGGAAAGGAGTAAACAACACGGAAGGGAAGCAGCTGAGATGATTCAAGCGAACTACAGACTGTGACCCGGAGGAACAGGGTGCAGGGAGGGGCGCCTGGCAGCGGAGGGGAACCTCAGAGGGAAGGTGGGGAGGCCTTGCTGAGGAGGGTCCCATGAGTTGTACCTTGTGAATGAGCTGTCCCTGCGGAGGAGCCGAGGGAGGAGCATCGCAGGCAAGGAGCAGCATAAGGCCTGAGTCAGCAGGGCTGCTGGTGGTGTGAGGGGGCAGGTGCGATACTATGAAGCCACAGCACAGAGAGAGGCACGGGACTCTGAGATGAAGCTGGGAACTTGGAAAAGGATGGGTTCACAGGGATCTAAGGGGCTGGGACCTAGTAACCTTTTCAAAAGTTAAGTTCATCCCTCCCCAAGGTGAGTCTTATAAAAAACACCAATGCCTCGGCCCTACCCAGCCATTAGTTATTATATCAAAATATTTGGAAAGAGAGTCTAAAACTCAGCATTTTAATTTATTAGTTGTATTTTTCAAGTTTAAAATAAACTTTACTGAACATTTTGGTTAAGTTTTGACAAACACATACAAACACAAATACAAATGCATCCACCTGTGTGTCCCTTCCCCCAAATTGAGATACCCATATATTTTCATAATCTCAAAAGATTCCCTCAGGTCTCTTTGTAGTCACACCATCTGCACCTGTCCCCAGGTAACCACTGATGTGCTTTGTGTCACCATAGATGCATTTTTGCTTGTGCTAAAACTTCAGGTAAATGGAATCAATTAGCCCATACTCTCTGGCTTTTGTCATTCAGCACAATGGCTTTGAGATTCTTCTGTACTGTTGTCAGAATTTCCCTTTATATTGCTGAATGGCATGCATTCCATTATATGGATATGCCTTATTTACCCATTCACCTGTTGATAGATAATTGCATTGTTTCCAGTTTGGAGCCCTTAGGAATAAAGCTGCTATAGGCATTCATGTGCAAGTTATTTGTGTGGGTATATTTTTATTTATGCTGGATAAATACTCAAGAATGGAAATATTTGGTTGCATGGTAAGTGTATTTTCAGCTTTTTCAGAAAATGTAAAACTGTTTCCCAAAGTGACTGTACCAGACTCACAAATATATGGAGAGCAGACTTGTGTTGCCCAGGGGGAGGGGGAGGGAGTGGGATGCACTGGGATTTTGGGGTTAATAAATGCAAATTATTACAGTTAGAATGGACAGACAATAAGGTCCTACTGCATACACAGGGAACTATATCCAATCTCCTGGGATAGACCAGGATAGAAAATAATATTGAAAATAAGAACGTGTGTGTGTGTGTATCACTTTGCTGTACAGCAGACATTGGCACAACATTGTAATAATCAACTATACTTTTTTAAAAAGCTGCTCATTTTACCTAAAAAAAAAAGTGACTGTACCACTTAACACACTCCCACCAGTAGTGTACAAGAGTTCCAGTTGCTCTACACTCTTGCTAACAGTTGCAGTTTTTTTTAACCATCCTGGTATGTATATATCAATTATTTCATGAGTAATCTTGGATTTTCCTGGAAATACCTTTGTTTGGCTTTAGTATTAAAACTGACAGCATTTATGGCTTGAACCTAGCCAGAACCCAGGTCGGGACTCCAACCCAGCCTAAACCCAGATTGGGATTCCAACCCATGGTATTTAAATTAGAATCATTCACCTGGTGTCTGGACTTCCTGAGGTTCAGGTTCTTTGTGCCTCCACACAGAAGGAATTCAGCGAGAGACAAAGTGATAGGCAAGAAATAGATTTATCAAGACAGGACACTTGTGAGAGATGCAAGCAGACAGGCAAGGAGGCTCTGTTCCAGGAGTAGGTGGGCTACAGCTTTACCATCCCAGGGCAGTGGGGGTGGGAAAAGACCGCCTCTTCCTCTTTCTTGAGTAGTAGCTCCTCCTAGGTATCCAGTAAGAGAGTATTTGACTCTATAAGGTCAAACTGGGACTGTCAGGGTGCTTATTCAAATCAGCAGAAGGGTGGTCCTTAAACTCCTGCCCTTGGTCTGAACCGGAAAGCAGGCCTCACCCCATCCCCACCCAATGGCCTGAGGCATCACACAGGCCTCCACTAGTCAAGCAAGCCTGGCCTCTTGAGCAATTATTAACTTACAGTGATTTCCTAAGTTTCCAGAGGTTTCCTTCTCTATATCTGGTCCCTTATGGGGACTTCTGCAACTACCTGTAACGATCCTGCTCCATCCCTATCAGTATCAGGTATTGCTTGTTTCATAAAACCTAACTGGGGTGTGTCTCCTCCTTTTCTATTTTCTAGAAGAGTGAATGTAGAGGTGGAGCATAGCAGTATTTCCTCCTTAACTGTTTGATGGATGCACAGGGGGAGCCATCTGGATGGCAGCTGGTTTTTGTTGATTTGTCGCCTTCATTCCTCACCCAAGTAGCTGAACATCGCGGGTCTTCTCCAACGAGGTGAAGTGATTGGGAAACCCATGCAACACAGGGCCCTTCGTCTGCTAGGAGTCTCTGGGGCTTGAGGGGTGCTCTGGATGGGGGGGCAGGGTGCTCTCAGAAAATGTGTCTATGTTAGCGTTTCTGCCAAATTGCTTACAGAAATCGGAAAAGGGACTCGAGTTTCTAAGCCTCTAGTATTTGTCATGACTTATTTTTTCATTCTAATTAGATATTCATTTTCATGCAAAATTTGTCTTTATAAATGTATAGTTTTTTTCTTAAAGTGGATCCCCAAATTGTATTAAATTCATGCCTCACAAAGCTGGATTCCCCCGCCCCAACTCTCAGTTGTTTCCCCTCAGTAAACACCCACTGGGAGAGCCAGCACCCACTGGGAGACTCTATTCTTTTTCCTTGCCTGCCCAAGGAGCCCCATTCCCCGATCTAGCTCCTGGCTGCACACTGAGCTCAGCACATTGGTTCTGCGGGTAGCAGGTGTTCAATGTGGCTTAATACAGACTCTTCTTCTGAATGTCCCTTCCTCTGTGGCCCGCCACACTGAAGAGGGAAGGGCAGGCACGTGGAACTGGCCTGCCCTTAGGAGCTGGCCTGATGATGGCTGCTGGCAAGGCTCCAGGTCTGGGCTAGGGAAGGGAAGGTCTTTTTGTTGGAAACCTTCACAGAAGGCTTGGAGTGGTCAGGGAAGGCTGCCTGAAGGAGGCAGAGATGGAGCTGAAGCTGAAGGGGAGCAGGACTTGCACTGGAGAGGAAAAAACAGGCATTAAGTGAACAGGAAAAGAGCTCTAATGTGGTCCTGGCTTGGGAATGAGTCAGGGGGCCTGGAGGATACCAGCCAGACAGCTGGAAGGAAGGTGTGTGCCTGCCAGGGAGGGGTCTGGGTGAGGGGATGACATGGAGGGTGGCTCCAAGAATACATACAATTTGCTTTTTTTCCCTTCTGGCTAAGCTAATTTTCATATGGGTTTTCTATCTATCTATCTAGACACAGATATAGATACAGATACAGATGCAGACGCAGATGCAGATATAGATATGGATAGATATAGATATTTAAAGTTCATGCTCACACGATGATAAATTCCAATAGCTCCAAAGGGTCAGTGAAATATAGCTCTCCTTCCCTTCCCTGCCTCCATCCCCAGATCCCATCACAGAAGCGACCACTGTGGCCACCTGTGCAGCTCCCTGGTGTGCTGGATGCAAACGAGCTCCCTTACACGCCTGGAACCACTGCTCTGCACGCTGCTTGTCCCTCGGACCTTTGTCTTGAAGAGAGTGCCATCCAGTGTGTCCCCCACAGATTCTGTCCTTTTTCACCTGGAGCTGCCTGTGCAGGACGTGATGGAGGAAAGCTTTGCTCTGGCGCCAGGCAGAGATGGGCCCCAGCCTGGCACCATCACGAGCCACTGCAGGACCGGGGCAAGTTGTTCGGCCTCTGAGCCTCAGTGTCCTCAGCTATAAAACTAAGAGGACAATAGTGCCTTTCTCACAGGCTGTGGTGAGGATTAACCCAATGTGTCTGCAGCTCAGGTACAGAGCCAAGCACAGAGAACTCCTCATAGCAGGTAACTGCTGGTGCTGCCCACCCAGAGAGAAAGGGGCTCTGCTGCTCTCCTCCCCACCAAGACAGAAGCAGCCCCCCTTGTGTAAATCCTGGAGCTGGCCTGCACCCTCGCCCCTTCTCTCTGGGGATGATTCTGCCATCACCACCCACAAGCTCCCTCGGGATCTCTGTGGCACCCAGGGATAGAATGCCAGTTAAATGTCACCCAGGCAGACGGGCCGCCTCTCTTGGTTTATTTCGACTCTGCAATTGGACCCTGTTCAAGCAAGAGACCAGCCAGGGAGCTGGGAAGGCATTTGGGACTCTGCCCAAGCGGGTTTCCCTCCCACCGTTCAGCTGGCCGCGTGGTCAACGGCTTTGTGCAGAAACAGCACCACGCTGGGGTCTCACGTGGAGATGAAAATTAAGGGATAAATATACAGGTTTAATAACATTCTGTCATTTTGACAATCTCCGCTGCTTTCCTGTGATATTTTAAATCCACTTTGCATGCTTTCGACATTAAGAACTTCTGACGAAGTTTCACCAGGAAGATAATATCTTTATGTAATGGCCTTGTACTATGTCTGTGATTCTAAACACAAATTTATTTGCTTTTATCACTTTGACTAAAGAGAAAGAAAATGAACCATTAGAAAAAAGGCTTCTATTTCCCCCCACACACCCCCTTTAATTTTCCCCTGGAAGCCGCAATTCCTCTCCTTTTATCTTTCCATTCTGTGCTTGCGGGCACAGCTCCATTATCTGTTCCAGCACTGCCTTTGAGGTTAATATTTCAGCTCAGTCCTTCCTTTAGCTGTGGAGATGAATTAAATTAGTGCCAGCAGCAGGAGTGAATTAAATAAGCTGTAAAATAATGCCCGCTTTCACCGTGTTTCTCATGCTCTTCTTATACCCCAGTTAAATTTTTAAATGAAGTCTATGGGGATTTGCTAATAGTTGTCTTTAACTACTGATAAACAGAAGTTCAGGCTGCTCAGATGGTTGTTCAAACTGTGTTCATTCATTTATTCAGGAACCATCTTGCAACTCCTAGAGGGCCTCTTATCTGAGAATCGAGGCGCTAGACAGGAGCTCCGAAGAGAAAGCCAAATTGGTCCAGCCCCTGGATCTAGCTATCCCTGAAGTCCGAACCCTGGGCATTTGAGTGATAAAATCCCTTTTTTTTGTTTAAGTCAGTTTGTTTAAACTGTCTGTCTCTTGAAATAGAAAGTTACCTAGTGTCTGTAGAAGTACACATATGCTTTCAAGGATAGGACAAAGTTGGGTCCACAGGTACTTGTCCAGCCAGAGGTGATAAGCACAGGAGTCCAGGCAGCAGGGACCATTCTGTCATCCTTTGGAGGCACGTAAAAGCAGGAGGACCTGCTGAGTTGAGGAAGAAGTACTGGAGTCCACTCCGAAGCTCCCAGGACTTGCTGCAAGAGCTCTTTATGCAAACTGTGCTCTGAAGCATCACACTCATGAGAACTGATCTTTTGGGGGAACTTTTGAGCTGTCACTGGGTTAAGCTGAGAGGTAAAAAGGATGTGGGGAAAATAAGCCCATTAAATATTAATTTTTTCTTTGTTTTAATTAGATTATTTCCCCTATAGGCAGGTAGAAGGACAGAGCCTTCAGAGGCCTCTTTGCTGTCTTAAAAATCAAAACAAACCAAAACCAAAAAAAAAAAAAAAAATCCACCAACTCTCATGTAATCAGTACAATAATTAAGGAGCACTATTTTTTCCTAGCAAAGGGAACAAATTATTTCAGCCTTGTGCTGATTGATCCATTTCTATGAGGAGTTTTAAAATTGGATGCATTTTCGTGAACCATTTGTGAACAGAAGTGATAGGGCAGGGGATCTCCCTGACTGTCCAGGGATGCTCACCAATTGCAGACTGACAAAGGTCAGAGCCAGATTCTCCCATGATCCTTTTGGCATCAACCGAAAGGAGTTCTAGGTGAATACAGGGAGGAAGCCACCCAAGATGACTGTTCTCTTGCTCTCTGTGCATCCTCTGCTCAACCAGTGCCTACTTCACCTACACCCTTCTCCACGACTGTCCTGCCTGCATACTTGCCCCAGAGCCCAGCTAAAGCTTGTCCTAGCTTTAGATCAGAATTTTCCAATGTTCTGTGATAATCTATATGGGAAAAAGATTATGAAAGAAAATGGATCTGTGCATATGTATAACTGAATGACTTTGTTGTACAATAAAAATTATCACATTATAAATCAACTATACTTCAATAAAACTTTAAAAAAATGAAAAAAAAGATAAAAAAAATTTCCACTACACTCATCAAAGGGGTGGTGAGGGGTGTGTCCCTCTGTTGGTTTCTTTGGTAACCAATGAGCCAGCCTGATGTCAATTCCCCCATAACTGGGGGAATTGGAACTAAGACTGCCCTTTGGAACTAAGACTGGCACCTTGTCCTGCTTGCTGTCTACCACACATGGTGCGATGTTGCTCCAGAACTTTGCTTCAGACGTGTAAGCTCCCCCATCCATTAAACCATTGATGTCTCTGTGGCTGACTCTAAGGCTCTTTCTTCCATCGTGAAGCTGGGCAAGTAGAGGGCCTGTGGGATGCAGCCCAACACACCCCATCTCCACATGAGCAAAGTCTACTAGTCCTTCAGGGTCCGACTAAGTGGCATCTCTGCCATGAAGCCTTCCAGGATACCCAGGGAGAGTGTCATCCCTCCTCTGGACCCCCACAGCCCGAGGCCAAAGAAAACCCTGTATTCAGCAGGGGGACTGGCCCAGGGTCCACTCCTACCCTTTGTTTGATGAGTGTCACACTGGGGAGGAAGGAAGGGAGGGAGAGAGCATAGGAGAGAGGGAAGAAAGAAGGAATAAAATGCCCTCCTGTTTGTTATTTTAACATGAGAGGTATTTAGACAGGGAAGTATTTTTTAAGTATCACCTCTCCTTTTCAGGGAGGATGGATTTGGTGGGAAGTGGGTGGGGGTGTAGTTGAGTGGCTGGTGTGAAGATGCAGGTGAAGGAGTTCCCTTCGTGGCTCAGCAGTTAAGGAACCCAACTAACATCCATGAGGACGTGGGTTTGATCCCTGGCCTCACTCAGTGGGTTAAGGATCCGGCATTGCCTTTAGCTGTGATGTAGGTCACATAAGCAGCTGGAATCCCTAGTTTCTGTGGCTGTGGTGTAGGCCAGCAGCTGTAGCAGCTGCAGCTCCGATTCAACACCTAGCCTGGGAATGTCCATAGACAGCATGTGCAGCCCTAAAAAGCAAAAAAAAAAAAAAAAAAAAAGGAAGAAGATGCAGATGAAGAAGACGAGAACCTCCCAATTTTCCCCCCACAGGAGAGGAGAAGGTAGTGTGGTCTGGTGCAGGGATGATGGGGAGAAGAGGGAGGCCCTAAGTGGGAAGGGGATGAGGTCAGAGCCCAGGGAGATTGTCGAAAGAGAAGGAGGCCCAGGCCGGCTGCTGGAGAAGGACTTGAGAAAGAATTGACTAGTTTCAAAGTTAATTTTATGCGGTTGTTCCTGCTATGTAAACTCTCTACCTTGTCTTCCTGAAAAATGTCCTGGGGATATGCGGGGATGATTTGGGGTCTGTGGAGGAGGGGAAGGCGGTTCAAGTGGTTGAGTTTGACTTTGAAGTGAACTCAGTTAGGATGCATACGGAATTCTGCTCTTCTTGGGAGGTCTGGCCTGAAATCCTCTTGGTGTTTCTCCCTCCCTCCAGCTCCTTGAGACCCTCTAGTACTTGGGCTGCCTGAATACATTCTAGTTCCCCACATCTTAGTTGTGCTGTGTTAGACTCCTTCTTCTCCTTCTCCTTCTTCTTCCCACACTCATGGCATGTAGACATTCCCAGGTCAGAGATCAAACCTATGACCCAAGCTGCTGCAATGACAACACCAAATCCTTAACCCACTGAGCCACCAGGGAACTCACAACCTCAGCATTCTTATCTAAAGAATAGATAAGATAATAGATTCCTTCAAGGTCAGAATGAAGCTTAAATGTACTAATGTGTGAAGCATTTAAAACAGTGCAGGTCTCAAAATAAAATTGTCGTCAAACCCAAGTTCATGTGCTAGATGCACAGTGAGACCAAACAAACTGAAACCTTGGAGTTTGGAGCAGAGAAAAGTTTACTCAGGGCTATGCAAGGAGAAGGGCTTATAGTCAAAAGACCTGAAACTCCTGTATGGGTCTCAGGAGGCATTTTTAAAAGCCAGGTGAGGGAGGGGAGTCACAGTGTGTGTCATCAGCACATGCATATTTCTCTGACTAGTTGATGGCAAGGTAACAACAATTTGGTGTCACAAGGGCAAATATCATCAATCTTCAGGGCCCACCTAGTCTGGGGGTTAGGAGCTCCTGGTCATGGACTAGTTAACTTCAATTTGCTGGGGGTTTTAGCATCTGTAAAATAACTCAGGGAATGCACATTACATATTGTTTCCCATGTATTTCAGAGAGGAACTGAAGATTCTGTGACTGCCTTATGGTTGATTTACTGTTTCAGTTCTTACCAGTTCTCCTGGCCCATCAGCTGTTTTTGTCACTACAAGTTCACATCCTTTCAAGTGTTAGTTTTTGAGCCATGCTTTTGTGACTCAGGGGAGGCCTGGGAGACTAGAGCTTTTCTACAGACATGAGGCAGGTAGTGGACATGGGAGGAGGGGTCTATCCAGGAAGGCCCCATAGGGTCCTGTTTAGTTACATAACATTAGATATTATTCTCTCATTCCTCCGTTCTTCCAATCTGAGGAAACGGGTTAGAGAAGAAAGAGCCTTGGAAATTTGTGTAAAAACCTTTGAAATATTCCTACTGGGGTTGCCAGATAAAATGTAGGACTCCCACTTAAATTTGAATTTCAGAAAATGACAAATAATTTGAAATTAAGATTTGACTAATCATCCTACACTTTTAGCTGCTAAATTTGCAACTCTAGTTCCTACCCTTTGACCCTAAAATTTCACTCTGGGAATCTATTCTAAGTAAATAACTTTAAATAAGATAAATTTTATGCAAGAAGTTTTCCTTGGAGTTTTTTTTGAAAATAAATTTTGAAAAACTAGGAACAAACAATACATCCAATGGTAGGAAAATTATTATGTAAATTAGGATATATCTACTTGATTGAATATTATGGTGTCATAAAAATGTTTCTGAAGAATACAGATAGGGGAATGCTTATGAAATAATAAGAAAAAATCAGGGAATAAAATTATGCAAAAAGTATTTATAACTTTACAAATTATTTTTAAATGTAGAAAAAAAAACAGACAGGAAAATTGGTAAAATGTTAATAATACTGGATGGTAAAATTATGGCTTTTTTTTCTTCCTATTTATATGC
This sequence comes from Phacochoerus africanus, assembly GCF_016906955.1. NCBI lineage: Eukaryota > Metazoa > Chordata > Mammalia > Artiodactyla > Suidae > Phacochoerus > Phacochoerus africanus. The sequence continues at coordinate 39,392,943 of NC_062551.1, read as the reverse complement.
ATACTCCAAATTTTCTGTAATGAGCAAGAAATACTTTAGTTTCAAAATTTGTGACTTGGAGGAGGAAAAGAGTGTCCGGGCATCAGAACCCTTGGGTTCTCATGCTGGTGGTGTGACCGTGGGATAATGACTTCAAATTCTGAGGGCTCAGTTTTCTCATCTGTAAAATGAGATAAATGGACACACCAGTCCATATAGCCCCAAACTGCTCTATGATTCTTTTATTCTTCTGCCTCTTTTTCTGTCCTTTTCTTCCTTCTTTTTTCTCTATTCCCTTTTCTTTTGTCTCTTATCTTTTCCATCCTCTGACCTGCCTCAATATCAAAAGTTTTAACATGGAAACATCAAATTCTAACCAGCCTGTAAAACAAACAAGATTTATTCCTCCTGGAATAACTTCCTGGAGGTCAAGCTTCAGGAATAGCATGATCAGGGCACACTATTTCCTTGCAGTTTTCTCTGGACCCTTCTCTGTTGGCTTTGTCCCTGAATTTGTGCCACCTCAGTGATTCCCATGCTTATGGATTTCTTGTCTGTATACCACACAGTCCCCCTAGTGAGAATGTTTCTGTCTCTACATTCCAGAAGACTCCTGAGATCTGTTTTGATTGGACAAACCTAGTTCACATGCCACCTCTGAACAAATGACCTGGACTGGAGACTGAGATGTCTGGATTTCTTTAAGCCATCTGGAATTGCGAGTGGGGCCATGAGCTGAAGTGTTAGCAAGTGGCCAGAAGAAGGATTCTGGCATGATACCCATCACATGACCACTGCATCAATTGGGCAGACATCTTGAAGGATCAGTGGATCTCCCAGCATCATGCGAGGCTCTGGGATCATTTGGGGAGAGACTAGATAACCACTTCCTTCAGCAGCACTTCTGCTTAGCAAACCAAAGCAAATGTTGAGGCACAAGGTAGGAAAAAGGCAGAGTTTAGGCCATTTCTGGGTCTTGAATAACATTTAGGTCTGTGGGTCTGGATTCCCTGGGAAGAGAGAGACAGGCATTGTCTGACTGGACTTGTGTGAGTCTAGCTTGATGTACTGGCTGGGATATAAATGAACAGGGGCCAGAGTGGGTGCAAAGAACACTTCCCTGCCTCTTGCACGCTTGAGCTGCCCTGCCCTGTTCTTAAGGCTGCACACTCAGACAAGGCCATGTTCTCTCCCTCCCACCCATTTCTTTTTTTCTTTTATCTCTTTAATTTACAAGGGTCTTTTTAAAAAAACAATCCAGGTTTCCCCACTGAGATTTTGCTTAATGAAGTATTTTATAGAATTCTCTCTTTTAAAAAGAATGAGGTTGAATGTTTATTAAATTAATTTTTGCTTTAATGTATTTCCTCGATATTTCATGCTGTGGACACAACTGTTTCTGCAAATGACTTTTTCCAAGATGGCTGATTTATTTTTAATTGCCTCTGTCCCTCAGTTTGGTTCCAAGCTGCACTTATTATTTCTATTTCTTTAGTAGTTAAAGCCTGGAGATATCACAGGTAAAGGTTTTCCCCTTTGGTGACTCCAGGCTGTGACTCCAAAGGATGAGGACACACCATCTTCAATATCTTCAGTAGGAGTGACAAGGCACAGATTACTTTCCTGTGGCTTCCAGAATTGAAATACAAATAACATTCTGTCCCATTTGTAAAACATTCTACAGCATAGAAAGCCTGTATTCATGTACTACCTCCAGTGCTCCACATTTTGGTAAGGTTTCCCTCCCCCCACAACTTACGAGGTCACTAAATCAGGTATTATTTCCATTTTTAAGGCTAAAAGACTCGCTAAATATTTCATAGCTGGCAGGAACACCAGTGGACTCTACATTTCTGACCTTGAACATACGTATTTTCCACTATGTTACTTTATCTCTCTCTCAAAAAAGAGGGAAAAACAGCCTAAGTAACCCCTAAATGTTTTTATCTTAAATATTTGTGTTTTATTTGTTTCTTCGTTTTGCTGCTGTTGCACCCACAGCATGTGAAAATGCCAGGCCGGCGATTAAACCCACACCACAGCAACAACCCAAGCCACAGCAGTGACAAAGCCAGATCCCTAACGTACTCCACAGGAAAACTCAAAATATTTACGCTTTTTAAAGAAGGTAATTACACTGAAGTAATTTGTATATCCATTGTGAAAAAAGGAAGACACAGAGGTTGGGGTGTGTGTGTGTGTGTGTGTGTGTGTGTGTGTGTGTTTGTGTACACTTTTGCTCATCATTCTCCATTTGGAGGACCACAGTCTGGAAATCCAGGAGCGCCTGGGCTGGATTTGGGGTAGGACCTGCCGTTCAGAGTGTCCTCTTCCTCAGGACATTCCATTTTTCTCCCCATCCCCTACCCTGCCATCTTTAAGCCCAGGGGTTGCCGGGAGAACAATCTATTGTCATTGCCCGCCCAGCATTCATTCCTTCTTCTTAACCTCAGTTTTCCTTTGAGAAACCACAAACTCACTTGCAAACCCTGAAGTGATTGGGATGGTTGATGTAATTCCAGACTCAAGGGTAGTCACATGACCTGCAGTTAGTCAGTCAGAAGCAGTGCTGTTAAAAGGACTCTGGAGGGAGGTGGCCCTTGGGAAACAAGCTCTGTTTCTGCTTGTGATGCTGAAGATGACCACCTTGCCACCGAGAAACCTTGCTGAGAGGGAGCCCACTTAGAGGAACACAGAGCCTGGGAGGCTGAGGGCAAGAGACCACATGCTCGCAGTGTGGTTTTCTTTAACGTGAGCAGGTGCATTTTGCTTTTCACTAACCCTTTTTTGGAGTTGCATTTTTCGGCCATCAGTTCAAAGTGGGGGAATGAACGACCATGTGCTATCAGAATAGAAATAGGACAGTTACTTTAAAAATAAAGTTATTTTTAAGTGCCCCAGTTCAGTGCTTATTAGAAAGTTGGGGGAGAATATTCCTCCCAAAGTTTCCAAGGATTCTAGACAGTGTAAGTTGTCTGCTACTGCCTGAATTCAGGTAGGATTTCAAATTTATTTCCTTTGTGGTCAGAGGAATCTGCTTTGTAAGATTTTTTTTCTATTGAAATTTATTAAAATTCATTTTATGATACAACAGATGGTTTACATGATGAACTTCCATCTGCATTTGAAAAGAGTGCACATTCTGGAGTGTTCAGTGTAGGGTTCTGTAAAGCGCAACTAGGTTAAAGTGGCTGATAATGTTCTCCAGATATTCTGTATCTTTACTGGTTTCTTATCTAAGTGTCCTCCTAGTTCCTGGGAAAGGTGTGTTAGAATCTCCTACTAGGAATGTGGCCTTGTCTAATCTTGCTTTTAATTTTGTCAGTTTTTAGGAACATATTTTGAAGATCTGTTGAAGACTTTAAAAAGTGTCATTTCTTCCTGGTCGTACTGATCCTTTAGAGTAATGGATAGTCCCTTTCCACCTCTAGTGATACCCCTTGTTTTGAGGTCTATTCTGACTTAATTCATTTATTTATTTATTTATTGCTTTTTAGGACCACACCTTCGGCATATGGAGGTTTCCAGGCCAGGGGTTGATTGGAGCTACGGCTGCCAGACTACACCACAGCCACAGCAACCCATGATCCGAGCCACGTCTGTGACCTACACCAAAGCTCATGGCAACGCTGGATCCTTAGCCCACTGAGCGAGGCCAGGGATCAAACCTGCAACCTCATGGTTCCTAGTTGTATTTGTTTCCCCTGCGCCATGACAGGAACTCCGATTCTGACAAATATTATTAGAAGCACTTCAGCGTTTTTATGCTTATGGTTTGCATCTTTTTTTGCCATCTTTTTTCATCTTTTTACTTTCAACCCATTTTTGTATTTGAATTGAGATTGAGTCTATTGTAAACAGTGTATACTTTGATCTTGCTTTTTATCCCATCTTAAAAATCTCTTTTGATTGAAATGCGTATTCTTTTTATATTTAATGTAATTATTGAGTAGTTGTATTGAGGGCTGCCATTTTCCTGTTTGTTTTCTATTCACCTTCCCTTGTTTTTCCTATGTTCCTACTTTCTTGCCTTCTTTTGCATTAATGAAATATTTTAGTATTCCATCTAAATTCCCTGATTGGCTCTCTCTGTATCTTTGCCTTCTGTTTCTAGAAATTTTAGGGTTAAAATATATACCTTTAATATAACCCATTCTACTTATAGATAATGTTGAATTACTTTAGGTTAAGTAGAGGGGTCTCAAGACAGTGTATTTCATTTTGCCAACCTATTCTTAGTGCTATTTTTGTTGCATATATTTGCTATATACTATAAATCCATTCCTGTAGTAGTAAAACATTTAAAATACTTTATTATTAAAGTGAATATTTTTTAGGAAGTCATATATATTTTAAGAGGAAAATATCTTAAATATGGTTCTGTATTTACTTACATACCTACTATTTCCAGAGATATTTATTTTCTCAGCTTAAGGAACTTCATTTAGTATTTCTTGTAACGCAGGTCTTTGGGTGACAAATTATCACAGTTTCTGTTTTCCCGAAATGTCTTTATTTTACCTTCACTTTTGAAGAATTTTTTCCTCTGGATGTAATATCCTTGGTTGGCAGTTCTTTTGCTACTTGAGTTATGTTGTTCCTATTTCCCGTGGCTTCCATTGTTTATGACAAGAAATCAGTCATTATTCTTACTGTTTTTCCCCTGGATGTTACCTATCATTTTTGCTGAGTGCCTTCAAGATTTTCTTTCTTCAACTTTTATAACTTTGAATATGCTATGTCTAAGGGGGTTTTCTTTAGTTCTATATCTGGAGCTCATTGAATTCTTGGATTTGTAAGTTACTGTTTTCAACCAAAATTGAGAAGGGGGTGGGGGAGGCTTTATTTTTTTGAATGTTTTCTTTTTTCCTTTATTTGAGTCCACTTCCTAGGAGTCAAATAACATGTATTTTGGACCCCAAACTGCTATTATCTCTTACATTTCTGAGGTTATTTTCATTTTCTTCAATCTTTTTTCTTTATGTACCTCAGATTGAGTAATTTCGAATTATCTAACTTGAAGTTTATTGATTTCTTCCTCTCCTTTGAAGTTTACTATTCAGCCTATTTGGTGGATATTTAATTTAGTTATAGATTTTAGGTCTAGAATTTCTTTTCTTTTTCTTTTTGTCTTTTTAGGGCTGCAACTGTGGCCTATGAAAATTCCCAGGCAGGGGTCAAATTGGAGCTGCAGCTGCCAGCCTATGCCACAGCTATACCAACACCAGATCTGAGCCACGTCTGTGACCTACACCACAGCTCACAGCAATACCAGATCCTTAACCTGCTGAGTGAGGTCAGGTATTGAACCTGCATCCTCATGGATACTAGTTGGGTTCATTACCACTGAACCACGAAGGAAACTCCCTAGAATTTTCTTTTTTATTGTCTCCACTTCTATTTTAAAATTAATTTTTGTTCATTCATTTATTCCATATTTCTCTTTAATTTTTTGAATGTATTTTAGACTATTTTTATATATGTATAATAGCTCTTTTGAAGTCTATCTGCTGAGTCAAACATCTAAGTTCATATGAAGTCATTTTCTTTTTTCTTTGTTTTAAAACTTGTTTATTTCTAAGGTGTATAACATGGTTTAAATATCCATAAAAATAGTGAAACTATTACTACTGTCAAGCTGATTAACATCTCATCTCACTGAATCAGTTTCTATTATCTGCTTTTTCCTTTTTTTCTGTGCCTATGAAGTTTTAGATGAAAACTAGACATTGCAGATAAATTTTAGTGAATATGTATTTTGTTTGAGGATTTTTGTTTTTATGTATGGTAGGTATTGATTTGCTTGGACTCAAGTTGCAAACTCTGACTTTCCTGTAGGTACACAGCAGCTCTTATCTCTGCCCTCTATTTTGTTTCTTAATGCTGCATTTTAGCCTGGTACCTTTGGTCTCCTTGGTGCCCGTGTAATTTGGTGGTCAGCTAATGTTTGTAACAGAGATAGGGATAACATTCTGGTTTCTTCCTTGGAGGAATTCCCCCTCCCTGCAGTTTTCAAGGTTTTCTAGCTTGGGGTTTTGACCTCTGACTCTTCAAGATTTTCTTTGTATAGTATCATGTCATCTGCAAACGGTCACAGTTTTACTTCTTTTCCAATTTTTATTCATTTTATTTCTTTTTCTTCTCTGATTGCTATGGCTAGAACTTCCAAAACCATGTTGAACAAAAGTTGCAAGAATGGATATGCTTGTATGTTCCTAATGTTAGTGGACATTCTTTCAGCTTTTCAGAATAATGTTAGCTATGGGTTTGTCAGATATGGCCTTTATTATGTTGAGGTAGTTTCCCTCTATGCCCACTTTCTGAAGGTTTTTTTTTTTATCATAAATTGGTATTGGATTTTTTTCAAAACCTTTTTCCATATCTATTGAGATGATCACATGATTTTAATTCTTCAATTTGTTTATGTGGTACCACACTGATTGATTTGCAAATATTGAAAAACCCTTGCATCCCTGGAATAAATCCCACTTGATCATGGTGTATGATTCTTTTAATATATTTTTGGAAGTGGTTTGCTAGTATTTTGTTTAGGATTTTTGCATGTGTATTTGTCAGTGATAATGGCCTGTAAATTTTTTTGTGGTATCTTTGTCTGGTTTTGGTATTAGGGTGATATGGTAGGCTCAGAAAATAAGTTTGGCAGTATTCTTTCCTCTGTGATTTTTTGGAATCATTTCAGGAGGATAGGTGTTAACTTTCCTCTGAATGTTTAATAGAATTTGCCTGTGAAGCCAAATGGTCCTGGTCTTTTGTTTGTTGGAATTTTTTAAATTACATTTTCAATTTTTTAACAGTTTTTTAATTCAGTTTCAATTGGGATTGGTTTGTTCACATTTTCTATTTCTTCTTTGGTCAGTCTTGGAAGATTATATATTTCTAAGAATTTGCCTGTTTCTTCAAAGTTGTCAGTTCATTGCCATATAGTTGCTTGTACTAGTCGCTTATGATCTTTTGTATTTCCATTGTGTCAGTTGTAACTTCTCCTGTTTCATTTCTAATTTCATTGATTTGTGCCCTCTCCCTTTTTTCTTGCTAAAGTTTAATAAATTTTGTTGATCTTTTTAAAGAACCAGCTTTAGTTTCATTAATCTTTTCTATTGTTTTCTTCATCTTTATTTCATTACATTTATTTATTTTATTTCATTTATTTCTGCTCTGATCATAAACATTTCTTCTACTTTTTTTTTTTGGTCTTTTTAGGCAGCATATGGAGGTTCCCAGGCTAGGGGTCAAATCAGAGTTGTGGTCACTGGCCTGCACCACAGCCACAGGAACATGGGAGCTGAGCCACATCTGCAACCTACACCACAGCTCACAGCAATGCAGGATCCTTAACCCACGAAGCAAGGCCAGGGGTTTAACCTCCATCCTCATGGATACTAGTTGGGTTTGTTAACTGCTGAGCCACGGCTGGAACAGCTAATTAGGGGTTTTGTTTGTTCTTTCTATAGTTGCTTCAGGTGCAAGATTAGATTGTTAACTGAGATTTTTCTTGTTTCCTGAGGTAAGCTTGTATTACTATAAACTTCCCTCTTGGAACTACTTTTGCTACATTCCATAGCTTTTGGATCATTGAGTTTTCTTTTTTATTTGTCTCTATGTATTTGTTTTAATTTCCTCTTTGATTTCTTCATTGATCCATTGGTTGCTTAGTGGCATATTGTTTAGTCTCCACGTGTTTGTGCTTTTAGCATTTTTTCCCCTATATTTGATTTTCTAGTCTTTTACCATTAAGATGTGCTATATGATTTCAATATTCTTAAGTTTATCAAGGCTTGATTTGTGGTCCAGCATGTGATCTATCCTGGAGATAGGTCTGTTCTGGGTGTACTTGAGAAGAATTTATATTCTGCTGCTTGAAGGTGGAATGTTCTACAAATATCAATTAAGTCTATCTGGTGTAATGTACCATTTAAGGCCTGTGTTTCTTTACTGATTTTCTGTCTGGATGATCTGTGCATTGCTATATAAGTGGGGTATTAAAGTACCCCATTATTTGTGTTATTATAGGCTCTCCTTTTATGGATGTTAACATTTGCCTTATATATGGAGGTGCCCCAAATTGGGTGTAATATATTTGTAATTGTTTTATTTTCTTATTGGATTGATCCTTTAAATATTATGTAGTGTCCTTCTTTTTGTCTTTATTTTAAAGACTATTTTGTCTGATATGAATATTGCTACTCTAGCTTTGGTTTGTTTTCCATGTGCCTGGAATAACTTTTTCCATCCTCTCACTTTCAGTCTGTATGTGTCCTTAGATCTAAAGTGTATATATGTAGACAGCATATATTTTTGTATCCATTCAGCCAGTATATGTCTTTTGTGGAGCATTTAATCCATTGATATTTAAGGTAATTATTGATAAATGTGTTCTTATTGCCATTCTGTTAATTGTTTTGGACTTTTTTAGTCTTTTTCTTACCTTCCTCTTTTATATAGTCTTCTCTTGTGGTTTGATGACTATATTTAGTTTTGTCTTCTGATTGTTTTTTCTTTTTTGTGTGTATATCTATTGTAGATATTTGATTTGTGGTTACCATGAGGTTTTGATAAAGCAGTATGTATATATATATATATATACACACACACATACACACACATATACATACATACATATATACATACATACATACATACATACATATATATACACACACACACATATATATATGTATATAATTGGCAAATCTAGATTGTTTTAAGTTGCTGGTCTCTTCATTTTAAATTCAAATGCCTTTCCAATACCCTGCAATTATTCTCTCCTCTTCTCATAATTGCTGGTTTTGATATCATATTTGTGTGTCAATGAATTCCTACCTTTATTGTATTTGCCTTTACCAGTGAACCCACTGGTAACTTTCTTGTTTCTAGTTATGGCCTTTTCACCTAGAGAAGTTCCTTTAGCATTTGTTGTAAATCTAGTTTGGTGGTGTTGAGGTATCTTAAATTTTGCTTATTTGAAAAGCTTTTGATTTCTCCAATGAATCTGAATGAGAGTCTTGCTGGGTAAAGTATTCTAGGTTATAGGTTTCTCCCTTTCATCACTTTAAATATACCATGCCTCTCCTTTCTGGCCTGCAGCATTTCTACTGATAAGCTTATAGAAATTCCCTTGTAAGTTATTTGTTGCTTTTCCCTAGTTGCTTTTGATATTTTCTCTTTGTCTTTAATTTTGGTCAATTTTATTAATAATTGTGTGTTCATTCTTGGGTTTATCCCACATAGTACTCACTGTACTTCCTGTACTTGAGTATTTCCTTTCCTATGTGAGGGCAGTTTTTGGCTATTATCTCTTCAAATATTTTCTCTGGCCCTTTCTCTCTCTCTTCTCCTTCTGAGACCCCTATAATGTGAATGTTGGTGTCTTTAATGTTGTCCCAGAGTTCTCTTAGACTGTCCTCATTTCTTTTCATTCTTTTTCCTTTATTCTCTTCTGCTTCGGTGATTTCTACCAGATTGTCTTTCATCTCATTTATTTAGTCTGCCTTATATATTCTGCTATCATTCTTTCTAGCGTATTTTTCATTTCAGTTATTTTATTATTCATTTCTTATTGTTCTTTAAATCTTCTATTTATTTCTTAAATATTTCTTGTACTTTCTCAGTATTTGCCTACATTTTTTTCCCTGAAATCTTGGATCATCCTTACTATCATTATTCTGAAGTCTTTTTCATATAAATTGCTTATCTCTTCTTCACTTAGTTTTCTTCTAAAGTTTTTTTTCTTTGCCTTTTGTCTAGAGTGTATTTCTTTTTCATTTCATTTTGTCTAGTTTTCTGTGTTTGTGATCTCCTTTCTACAGGCTGCAGGGTTGTTGCTCCTCTTGCTTCTGGTACCTATCCCCTAGTGGGCGAAGTTGATCCAGGGGCTTACACAAACGACTTGGTGGGAGAGACTGTGCCTGCCCACTGGTGGTTGGAGCTAGGTCCATCTGATGGGCAGGGATGTTTCAAGGGATGAGAATTTGAGGTCACTCTGTGTGTAGGAAGACGTTTTAGGCAGTTTGTCTCCTGGTGGGTGGGACTGTATTCCCACCCTGTTTGTTGTTTTTTCTTGGGCTTCTGAGCCCTCAGATCTGAAGGCTGTTTGGGGGCCAAATTTTTAAAAAAATTGTCAGCGCCTCTCGGGGCGTTATTCCCTAGGAACACTGCTTCCAGGGTCCTGCCCCCACAGTGAGTCACAACCAACTCCTGATTTCCTGGGTAGTCCTCCAAGATAAGTCTGGTCCAGATGCTTACAGGTTCTCTGCTTTGTCCTGGGACCCAGAGCACATGAAACCCTGTGTGCACTCTCAAAGAGTGGAGTCTCTGTTTCCCCAAGTCTTGTGGAGCTCTTGCGCTCAGGTTTCCCTAGCCTTCAGAGTCAGGTCTTCAGGCTGAAGGTGTGGATTGAGGCCAGTAGTTGGGATATGGCCTGCTTTGTGGGCCATTGGCAGGCCCAGTAAGCCTACAATTTAGGCTTCTGTCCATGCATGTATGCATCCATGCATCCACTTGAGGGACACTAATTGAGTTTCTATGTGCCAAGCACCATTTTAGAAGCTAGGGATTTAGTGGTAGATGAGATAGACTCTGTGACTGTCCTCATGAAGTTGATGATTAGGAGAGAAACAACCCAGAGTTGTGTCCACAGTATGACCTTCACCTCTCATTCCTTCTATAAATGTTATTTCCTGTAAGCAGAACCAAGGCTTATGTCTTCTCCCACTTCTGGTGAAGTGAGAAGTCTGTCATGGCAGAGAAAGCCCAGGCCTGGTGTCAGACTCCCCCAGGTTTGAATCCTGCTCTGTCACTGACTACACATGATCACACCGAACTTGGTGTTTCCCCCCTGAAACAAAGATTACAATATCTGCCTTGTAGAGTTGTCATGAGGACCAAAAACACTCAACTCATGTAGTTGAACTAACTGAGTCCTGAGGCATCCTTGATGAGTGACAGATATGGACATACCCCCATGAGTCACAACTTAGTGAGAAGTAGGAATGCGTTGTGCCTGGTGCCCAGTGTGCTCCACATATGTGGGCTTTTTTCCTATCACATTGGACAGACTCACTTGGCAGCTGCTCCAAGACACCTGACTGGCTGCCCTTTCTTGGCTGAGAATGAGTGGCCTTTGCCATTCTGGCATTTGCTGCTGACAGTGTTCACATGGGGGCCTCCCCCCTGCTCTGCCTGACTTTCAAGGGATCACAGCACATCAGTTTCATTTAGTCTGCTTTCCTCAGGTGTGCATTGGGGCCTTGGTAAGATAAGGGGGACTACAGACCACAATCAAGCCACTTGGACGGAGTTTTCTGAAAGTTATTGACCTCACAGTTCCTGTTGTGGCTCAGCAGGTTAAGGTGCTGATATTGTCTCTGTGTGGAAGCAGGTTTGATTCATGGTCCTGATCTGTGGTTTAAGGATCCAGCATTGCCATAAGCTGTGGTGTAAATCATGGATGCAGCTCCAATCTGGTGTTACTGTGGCTGTGATGTAGGCCACAACTGCAGCTCCAACTTGACCTCTAGCCAGAGAACTTCCATATACCACAGGTGTGGCCATAAAAAGAAAACAATCCCAAAAAACAAAAGTTACTGACTTCAACCTTTTTACATTGAGAACCAGTATGTACATGTGCATGTATACATAAAACTGAAGCAAAGTTTTTTTGTTTGTTTGTTTTTGTTTTTTTATCTTTCTGCCATTTTCTTGGGCCATTCCTGTGGCATATGGAGATTTCCAGGCTAGGGGTCGAATCAGAGCTGTAGCCGCCAGCCTACGCCAGAGCCACAGTAATGTGGGATCTCAGCTGCGTCTGCAACCTACACCACAGCTCACAGCAACACTGGATCCTTAACCCACTGAGCAAGGCCAGGGATCCAACCTGCAACCTCATGGTTCCCAGTCAGATTCATTAACCACTGAGCCACGATGGGAACTCCGTGAAGCAAAGTTTTAAGAAACAATACTTTCCATGACTACAAGTGATGCATTCGTATTTTATTTACTATCCTTTTCTGTTTTATTTTTATTTATGTATTTTTGATTTACTCCACAGTGCAAAGAAGCTTGATGTGGGCAGGGACTGAACCCAGGCTACAGTGGTAAAATCATTGAATCCTAAATACTAGACCACAAGGGAAGGCCCTGTTTGTTTGTTTAATGGTTGTTGATATCCACAGAATTGATCTTATGAGTTAATGATGGGTCATCACTCACAATTTGAAAAACACTGCCCTACTAGTTGGTATACCTCCTAGCCCACTCTGTCCCCTTTCTCACTCCTTGCCCTCTTTTCCCATTTTCTCTTTATCTCTGTTCTCCAGTCTTGACCTCAACAGCCCTACCCAGCCTCCAGAGTGAAGGCATGAGGGACTGACCAGTGACACAATTTCAGTGGAAGACAGGGTCTAGAGAATTTTGGTGGGTGTGAGGCAGCAGTAACCACATAACATCAAGGTGCAGAGCTGAAACTATGAGGGCCAACACAGCAGGGTTGGATCTAGGCCTCTTGTAGATTGTGGGGTAAGAGCCAGGCATGAGGTCACACAGCAAGAAGCCAGGAAGACAACTGGCCATGGCATAACAGCAGACCCTCAGAAGCAACATGGGCACCTGCTTGGCCCTAGAAGTGAGACTGAGGCAGGAGGCCAGGCACCCTCTGCAAGAGGTGTGTGAAGCCCGCCCTGGAAATCAGAGTCACTGTAACCTCTCTTGTCAGACTATGGGCTTCTCAGCCACAGAGGGTGTTCACCAATGTGGGCCCCTGGTCCAGCTCATGACTTGAAACAAACAAGGGCTCTGCCCATTTTTCAATTGGATTATTCAGGGGTCTTTGTTATTGAGTTGTATGAATTCCATATAGTTTAGAATATTAACCCCCTTATCAGATATATGACTTGCAAATACCCTTTCCCATCCTTTAAATTACCTTTTCATTTCATATATTGTTTATTTTGTGTGGATAAACTTTTCAGTTTGACATGGTCCCACTTGTCTATTTTTGCTTTTGCTTTTGTTGTCTTTGCTTTTTGTGTCATTCCAAAAAAAAAATAATAGTAATCACCAAGATCAGTGTCAAGGAGCTTTTTCCCTATGTTTTTTTCTAGGATTTTTATGGATTTCAGGTCTTATATTTAAGTCTTTAATCCTTTTTGAGTTAATTTTAGTGAAAGGTGTGAGATAAGGGACCAATTTAGTTCTTTTCTATGTGAATATCCAGTTTTCTCAATACCATTTCTTGAAGAGACTACCCTTTCCCCATTCTTGACTCTCTTGTGAAATATCAGTTTATGTGTAGGTTTATTTCTGGGCATTTGATTCTGTTTCACAAATCTATGTGTCTATTTTTATGCCAATATCATATTGTTTTTATTGTTATTATTATTTTTTGTCTTTTTAGGGCCACACCCATGGCATATGGAGGTTCCTAGGCTAGGGGTCAAATCAGAGCTACAGCTGCCAGCCTACGCCACAGCAACACAGGATCTGAGCCTACACCACAGCTCACAGCAACGCCAGATCCTTAACACATTGAGTGAGGCCAGGGATTGAACCCGCAACCTCATGTTTCCTAGTCAGATTTGTTTCTGCTGTGCCACCATGGGAATTCCTGTTTTGATTATTATAGCTTTGTAATATCATTTGAAATTAGGACGTGTAATGCCTACAGCATTTTTTTCAACCCCTGGGACTGCCTTGGCTGTTAGGAGTCTTGTGTGCTTCCATATGAATTTTAGGATTATTTTTTCTATTTCTGTGGAAAAGCCATTGGAATTTTGATATGCTTTGCATTAAAACTATGTCTTTTTTTTTTTTCTTCTTTTAGGGCCACAGTGGTGGCATATGGAAGTTCCCAGGCTATGGGGTCGAATTGGAGCTGTAGCTGCCAGCCTACACCACAGCCACAGCAATGTGGGGTGTGAGCCACATCTGTGACCTTCACCACAGCTCATGGCAATGCCAGATCCTTAACTCACTGAGCGAGACCAGGGATCAAACCCACATTCTCACTGATACTAGTCAGATTTGTTTCCACTAAGCCATGACAGGAACACCTACATTTGATCTATAGTTGGGTAGCATGGGCATTTTTAACAACATTAACACTTAACATGGGATATCTTTCTATTTCATTTCTTCAATTCCATATTCTTCAATTTCTTTCATCAAAGTCTTACATTTTCTAGTGCAAAGATCTTTCACATCCTTGGTTAAATTTGTTCCTAAGTATTTTATTGTTTTTGATGCTAGAACAGATAGGATTGCTCTCTCTCTCTCTTTTTTTTTTTTTTCCAGATAGTTCATGGCTAGTGTATGGAAACAAAAGATTTTTGTTTTTGATTTCATATCCTAAATCTTTACTGAATTTGTTGATTTGTTCTAACATTTTTTGGTGGAATCTTTAGGAATTCTTGCATGTGAGATTATGTCACCTGCAAACAGACAGTTTCACATCCTCCTTTCCAATCTGGGTGACTTTTATTTCTTATTCCTGCTCTGGCTAGGATTTCCAGTACAGTGTTAAATAGCAGCGGTGAGCATGGGCTTCCTCGTCTTGTTCCGGATCTTAGAAAAAATGTTTTCAACCTTTCACTGTTGAGTATGATGTTAGCTGTGGGCATATCATATATGGCCTTTATTATGTGGCAATATGTTCATTCTGTATATAAGTTGTGAGTTTTTATCATAAAGGATATCGAATTCTGTCAAATGGTTTTTCTATGTCTATTGAGATGATCATATGACTTATCTTTCATTCTATTAGTGAGGATATCACATTTATTGATTTCTAAATGTTGAACTATCTTTGCATCCCAGGGATAAATCCCACTTGATCATGGCGATGATCCTTTCAATGTGCTGTTTAATTTGGTTTGCTAATATTTTGTTGAGAATTTTTGCATCTGTTGCCATCAGAGATAATGGTCAGTATATTTCTTTCCTTGCAGTGTGCTTATCTGGCCTTAGTATCTAGGTAACATTGGCCTCATGAATTGACTTTGGGAGTGTTCTTTTCTCTTGAATTTTTGGGGAAAATTTGAGCAGAATTAGCATTAATTATTCTTTAAATGTTCAGTAGAATTCTCCAGTGAAACCATCTTGTTCTGGGGTTTCTGTGTTGGGAGATTTTAGATTATGGATTCAATCTCTTTACTCTTTATTGGTCTGTTCAGATTTTCTATTTCTTCATGGTTTGGACTTGGCAGGCTGTTGTTTTTAGGAGTTTATCCAGTTGTTCTAAGTTATGTTCAAAGGATAACTTTTTTTAAAAAAGATGGCAGGTTAGGGCATACATGTAGGGGTATGGCCAAAGGTAGAGGGAGAAATGATGAGGCAGGAAGAGGAGATGAGAGGAGATCTGTCTGCTCAGGGATACGTCAACTTTACCAGCAGGAGAGAAAGCATAGTATGAGTACAGATAAAAGGAGGTTGTGGATTTGGCATTGGGAAGATGAGGGGTTTCCATCATGCTGGTACTATAGTGGGTCTCTTTTGACATCATTTCACATCCTCTCGGCCCCACCTCTTGTTTCAGTGGTTGATGTAAAGCAGAGTTTCGTGCTGGCTCTAACCAGGAGTGCATGGATGCAATCGGACAATGCCTCACCAGTCTCTTGTTCTTGTACCAGGATTTCTCTAATCCCAGGATGTTAGACACCTAGGAATATGCTCGACAGCTATGCCTATTAATCCACAAGTTCTGAGAAGTTAATGCCTGTGCAACCACACTTGACCTACAGGGAATGGAAGCCAGTGAGTAAATGTTTTCCTCTTTTATCCTCTACGTTGACAGCTCCGAGCCTCATTTGATAAGGCTTCTTATCCCCACAACAAGGACCCATTCAATAATGCATTTTGTATTGATTTTTCTTCCTTTTTTGTTTCACTCCCCCTCTCCCTCCTTCCAGATCCCTGGGATCTTATTCTCAAAGCAAGTACCTGCACACAAATGTCTGTCTAGGTTCTGCTCTTGGGGAAAGGTAGGCTGACAGGGCCCTGGCTGACCAGGCCCTGCTTACTTTTCTGTTCTCATTTTGTGCTAGATCCCTAAAGCCCTCATCCTGGCCTCCCTGTAGAGCCTCTAATGCGCCGACATTATTCTCACCTCAAGGCTTTAAACGTATCTTGAACCTCTGCCCTAGCTCTTCCTGTGCCACCTTACCCGATCTCTGTTTATGAGCCACCGTTATGGTGAAATCCTTGCTGATCATTTATTGTGAGCAAACCTCAATCCCGCCACTAGGCCTCTCCCTCCCATTTCCTTATTTATTTTTCCGTAGCACTTACCATGCTCTGAAATGATCTTCCTTTTGTGAACTGTCTGTGGGTGATGGGATTGCTTGCTGGAAGCAGGACTTTACAGCGCTTGGATTCACTCCCTGGTCCCATGGAGGTGCAGCCCTGTCTTCTCATAAAACGTCCCTTCCAACCACAGGAGACAGGCACATTAATACAAATGTTTGAAATGAGCCCAATGTAAAGTTTCAAATGACAACCAGCACTCAACTTTTGTTTCTAGAGGCCAACAGGAACTGGTGGGGACCATAGGGAAGCCCTTGAGTTCAGGCTTGTCTAAGGAGGCAACTCCACACAGCCCCTTGGGGTCACGAATGCAGCTAATTCTACTCAACTTTCTGGTTTCTCAAGATATACCAATACCTGAGTGTGTGTGTGTGTGTGTGTGTGTGTGTGTGTGAAAGAGAGAGACAGAGAGAGAGATAGAGAGACAGAGAAATCTCCAAATTTTTAAATGCTGGCCCCAAATTCCATTTTTCAGTACTTTCTGGGCCAAAGAAGCCCAGAACCCATGCTTTGCCCATATGTGGCAGGGTTGGGGCTGGATTTGACCTTCCTGGCTCACCTTTAGAGTCCCACGTTCACTCACAGTCCAGGCAATGAGAGTTGCATGGTCCAAGTTGTAGATGTTTCTTCACCAGAATCAGAAACAGAGACCCATCCAATTCTAACAGAAGCAGGAGGAAAAGGGTCCCGCTGGGGTGCGGAAGGGAAAGAGATTGCACTGATTAACTTTCTGCATTTTGTAAATACATAAATCCAAGATGCCAAAGAAGTAGAATATACAGCCTTTAGAGAAGGTACCACAAACCTGTCTTGGATAATTAACCTTTTTAAGAAACAAGCACATTCAGCCCTTAATATCCAAAAAGGTGTAACTTAGCAAGAATAAGCTATAAATAAAAGAGATGGAAAGGGAGGTTGTATTTTCCCAAGTCATTATGGTGAGTTGTAGCTAATTAATTCATAATGCCAATGAATTGATACTGTGTTATTTGTATTCATGCAAATTACCTTTTAGCTCACCTGAAAAGACAAACACGTGGAGCAAGTTGAACTTTCAAAAAAGCAAACATTAATAGAAGACAAAATAATAATGGGTACAGTTGGTTATTCATGCCGCTATAGATAAGATTATTATGTCAACATTTCCATTTGAAACTTTTATTTTCAACAATTTATAACTCGGTCATAAAAAATAAATCACACTGTGCTGTAAGTTAGTGTTATGGTAACACTGGGAAAGGATTACTTTTTCTTTTCTATGTTTAAAATTAGCTTTACCTTATAGGTCGGCAAGTTAAAATTTCCCAAGGTTTAGCAAATAGCTTTTAGTGCCTGGGTGGGCCAGGCAATTGCCAGGAGTGGTTGCTCTCTGACCTGGCTGTTCAAGGGGTCCACTTTAGAGTTGGGGCTTTCTTTTCACTGCCACAAACCTGATATTATTTTTGCTTCGTTTTGTTTTTTTGTCTTTTTAGGACCATACCTGCAACATATGGAAGTTCCCAGGCTAGGGGTCAAATTGGAGCTGCAGCTGCCAGCCTACACCACAGTCACAGCAACATGGGATCCAAGCTGTGTCTGTGACCTACCTCACAGCTCACAGCAACACCGGATCCTTAACCCACTGAGCAAGGCCAGGGATTGAACCAGCGTGTTCATGGATGCTAGTTGGGTTCGTTAACCACTGAGCCAGGACAGAGCTTCCCTGCTATTATTTTCATTTGCCCAGGAGTCTGGGCTCCTTTCTTCTCTGAGGTAGTGCCTTCCTTTCCTCCTCTAAGGCTCAGGAGCCATGCACTCATTTTTATCTCTTCATTCATGCCATATGTATTCACTGAACATAGTGTGACAAGCCATGTAGTGTTGTGGGGACACCAGAGTGAACAGAGAAGAGATGGTAAAACTGAGGAACTGTTACAGCAGCTACCAAGCCGCGCTGCACCACAGCATACCAGCTCTAGCGACAGCCCTGTGGCTGTAGCATACTAGCTCCAGCAGCTCTG
Source organism: Phacochoerus africanus (assembly GCF_016906955.1). NCBI lineage: Eukaryota > Metazoa > Chordata > Mammalia > Artiodactyla > Suidae > Phacochoerus > Phacochoerus africanus. The sequence goes on along the minus strand of NC_062551.1, from coordinate 39,374,650 downwards.
TGGCTGCAGTGGATCAGCTCTTTTACCCAGCGAGAAACCAAGCAAGCACTCGGAGAGTTGGAGAACTCAGGTTTATTACGCTGGCGGGCTCAGAGGAGATCGCTCTCCAGAATCTGAGTCCTGAAGAAAGGTTTCACAAGGCTTTTATGGGCTAGCTCCTCCAGGGTCCATGCTTGGCTAGTTGGACCGGAGTGACGTCAGGCAAGGTAGTAGATGTGGAAACAAATTTACAGAAGCAGATGTGTGGGGGAGGGGTGGTTGGGGCAGTTGGATGGACTTTGCTTAGTCATCATGGCCGAGGTCTCTCCTTTTTACTTTTTTTTTTTTTTTTTTGCCATTTCTTGGGCTGCTCCTGCTGCATATGGAGGTTCCCAGGCTAGGGGTCCAATTGGAGCTGTAGATGCCGGACTACGCCAGAGCCACAGCAACTCGGGATCCGAGCCGCGTCTGCAACCTACACCACAGCTCACGGCAACGCCGGATCCTTAACCCACTGAGCAAGGCCAGGGGTCAAACCCGCAACCTCATGGTTCCTAGTCGGATTCGTTAACCACTGCGCCACGACGGGAACACCTCCTTTCTTCATTTTTATTGGGACATTTTCTCCTACGGAACCACTGAGGTTTCTTATATTAAAATGTGGCATTATTTTTACTTTGGATTTCATGAGGGAGGCAGGCAAGAGTCCATGTTTAATTTCTTTAAAGATCCCTGGCCATACCAGACACCATTAGCTGCCCACAGTAGTGAACAAAATAGACTATAAATGAGAAGGCAAAGAAATTAGTGGTGTCATTTCAGATAGTGATGAGCCCAACAAAGAGAGAAAAAGGATGGAGCGATTGAGAATGACAAGGGGCCTGGAGGAGGAGACGACCAGTTTAAACTTGGTGTGAATGGAAGACTTCCAGGGGTGGTGGCATTTAACGTGACAACACTGTGACAAAACGGACCCAGCTGTTCGAAGATTTGGGGAGTGACATGTATCAGGCTGAGGGACAGCTGGAGCAGAAACCCTGAGGCTGGGGTGAGTTTGGCATGTGAGAGAACCTTGAAGGGCCGGCGGAAAGCTGGAGCACACAGAGCAGCGGGGAGGGGGAGCCCCGGATGGGGAGTCAGAGCAGTGGGCGGGGCCAGAAGCCAGAAATCTCAGCCACCTTCCTCTCTGATTCCCAGGCCCCGTCCACAGGATTTCTCCCCCTCCTGTCGTCCTGTCCTCACGCAGTCCACTCAGGAGCAGTTGAGATTTCCCTTTTATCACTTTCCAAAGGGAGGCTGATTTATTTATTTATATTGTCTTAATAAAAATAATAATAGACGTAATGTAAAATACTCGTATGAGGAGTTCTCATGTGGCTCAGCGATGGGAACCTGCATAGTATCCATGAGGACACGGGTTCGATCCCTGGCCCCACTCAGTGGGTTAAGGATCCAGTATCACCGTGAGCTGTGGAATAGGTCACAGATGCCACTCAGATCCTGCGTTGCTGGGGCTGCAGTGTAGGCTGGCAGCTGCAGCTTCAATTCAATCCCTAGCCTGGAAACTTCCGGATGCTGTGGGTGCAGTCCTAAAAAGACAAAGAACAAAAACAAAAATAAAACTCCTATAATATAAAAACATCAGAGAAAGTTAGAAGGGTGTAAGATAGGGAGTTCCTGCTGTGGCTCAATGGGTTAAGAACCTGACATCGTATCCAAGAAGATGCGGGTTTGATCCCTGGCCTTGCTTAGTGGGTTAAGGATTTGGCGTTGTTGCAAGCTGCAGTGTAGGTTGGAACTTCCACATGCCTCAGGTGTGGCCCTAAAAAGGAAAAAAAGTATATACGATATATATTAAAATATGCAATATAATTATAAATGATTATATATAATGTTATATTAATATAAAATATAAACTTAATTCCATCTTCCAAAGATGATAATTAACATTTGATATGTCCCGAGTTGCTGTGGCTCTGGCGTAGGCCGGTGGCTGCAGTTCCGATTCGACCCCTAGCCTGGGAACCTCCATATGCCGCGGGAGCGGCCCAAGAAATAGCAAAAAAAAAAAAAAAATTTGATATGCACATTGCTAGATCTTTTTTGTTTGTAAAAACGGACATTGATGGATTCACACCCCTACACACACACTTAACAAAAACCTGATCATATACCTCCTGATTTACGTGCTTTTTCCACTTAACACACTGAATATCATTTACCATGTCATTACACATAGATCTACGATGTAACTTCAAAGCCATTTCATAAATGTACCCCAGTCTAACCAATCCTGCATGAAGCCTGGGGATAATTTTTCACCATTATAAACAACCCTGCAACGAATACTTCTACGCATTCTTCTTCCTGCACTTGTGTGGACATATTCCTACAAAGGGAGTGAACAGGTCAGCACGTCGGCAGCGCCCCACCCACCGAGGGTCCAAGGAGGGCAAGGAAGCTGCCCACACTCCCCAGGTGGGCAGAGCTTGCAGGGCTGGCTCTGCGTCTCCAGCGCTGTCTGCCTTGCCTGAAGCCCAGAGCTCTGTGGCCTCTGTCTTCTGGTGTCGCGAGCCAGTCCGACCAGGTTCTCTTAGGATCTGGGTTTTCTTTTCACAAAAGTGCTGGCAAGAGGTGAGCGTCTGGCAGAGCACCTGGCTTTGCCCCCGTGCAGGGAAAGCAGGTGCAGAGCCCGAGCTGGGGCCTGGTGGAGGGAGAGGGAGACCTGACTTCCAGAACCTGCAGGGGTTCACACCCCACTCCCGGGAAGATGTCTATGAGAGCATGTCTCTTCCAGGGCAAACCAGGGACAGGTCTTGTTTTAGGAACTGAAGGGGGAAGCAGCGCTCCCTGGACAGAGGCCTCAGCCCAGTGCTGCTACCAGGAATGTTTACTCTGCCTCATCAGCTGTCAGCGTTGCTGTCCTCAGGGCCTGCCCTGTCCTCTCACAGGAGGCCCCACGTGGTCTCATCCTCCTTTCCCTCTCCATCACCCCCCACCCCCACCCCTCGGGGCTCCCTCTGCCCCCAGGCCTGTCAGCTATCAGCGTGATTGCTGGCTGCACTCCCCTGTCTCTGGAGCTCCAGAAAACAAGCATTTACTGACTTCCCCTCAACCGGCACAAATTTCTTGGGCTTCATCTGTGTTCATAAAAACGCCATTATAGATTGAATAGAAGGAATTCAGCTATTCTTCTGCAGCTGGGGACAGAGCAATGCTTCTGTGGGGAAAACAAAAGAGTGGGAGACTCTAGCCTCCCTCTAAGGGGGTTATTTAGTGGAGGCTGGCGTCTTGGAACCTGATGAGGGTGGCAGCCATACCTCCCCCGGGAGCCAGATGGTGGTAAGATGCTACGCAGCGCCCCTCAGAGGCTGTTCCCAGGAGCGCTCGCCTGCCTCTCCTTGTGATGGACTCACTCTCCAATCCCACTGTGCCCTCGGAAAACTGAGGCCAGGGGGCAACGACAGGGAAGGAGAGGCAGAGGCTGGACACTTGCCCAGGGCTTCCTGGGGCAAGTGGAGCTTGTGCAGGGAGGGCAACAGGCGGGCCAGGCGAGCGCCCCCAGTGGCCCGGGCAGGCAGATTAGAAGAGCTCAGGCCTTCAGTGCACAGCCACCAGGTCTGTGGTTCAAGCCGTTCATCTTTCATCATTCCCGTCCCTGCCTGCTCTGCCATTAATAGGACAGATGATCAGTTAGCTGGACTCAAATTTGACAAATCAAATTGCAAAGAATTAAATAAGCTGTAGATCAATGCTATCTGAATGACTAATTAATCATCCCTTGCAATTAAAACTACCAATTCTTACCACCTTTCAATTACATTTTATTGCACAATTCCTATTTAGAGCTTTGAGGCAATGGTATTGATGCAGGTATACTTATACTTGGTAATCAAATAATCTATTAATCAGCATACCCTGTTATGGGATATCTGGTTTAATTATCATCACCTCAATGCAGAATCTGGGTTTAATTCATCTTGGCCTTTCCTTAAGGTGCTGCAGTTTTGCCATTTCATTCTGTTGTATGGTTCTACATGCTACACAAAATTCTTTCTTCTGTGAAAAGGAATCAGAAGAAAAATTGGTGAGTGTATTTGCAAAGCAGATAAAGGAACAAACTCAAGTGGTGCTTCAAAATCGTGTTTTACCTTAATTTTGGGGGAGATTTTTATTCCTAGTTTGTTTGGAAATGTGCTTTTAAGATGCAGGGATAAAAGGACCTTTGGAATTACAAATGGGTGCTGCCTTCATGATTACCTTGGAATACAAATGAAATTCCAAGCACTTTATAATCTCTTTCCCTGTGTCCAATTTGGAAATAAGTACAAATAAAATTTCTTATTTAACCATGAATTTATTATTCCAGTGGCAATGCAGAACGAACTGGCAGTTGGACTTAACTTCCCTTAATGTTTTCTGAGCATCAGTATGAAAGGGAAATAATGACCAACTGTGTGTGCAGACCTAGCAGGGATCCTGGGTGGGCCTCAGCCTCCCTCCTGCTTTTGTAATTCATATTCAAGCCCTCAGGGATGTCCTGGAGACTCAGTGAGCCTAGTCCTCCCCAGGCCTCTGCTGAGTCTCTCTCTGCAAACATGGAATCCAAGCAGCAGCTTCTTTTGGGTGATGGGCAAAGCCTCACCGAGGTTTTGAGCTGCGTTCAAGCTGAGCAGGTTCAGAACTTCATGCCCGGGAGCAAGATGACACTGGGGCAGAGGGAGGAGGGCCAGGGAGGAGGGAGACGCTCTCCATGTGCATGCTCTCTGCCCTCCACAGGCTCCCCAAGGCTTTTCAGAGGCACTTACCTCCATCTCCCTGAAAACTCCCTTCCCGCCATAAAATGGGCAGTTGTCCAAAAAAGTGCCAGACCTATCTTTCCCAAGCTTCTGTCCGGTTGGCAGGGCATGGGGAGGAAGCCGAAACAGGATGCAGAAATGGTGGTTGTTTGGAAGACAAAGTGGAACGTGTCAAGTGCTCCCATGTAGGAACACATTTGCTCACCTTCCTCACTGGCGTCTCCTGGAGTCACTGCAGAGACTCAAAGCAAGCAGACGGGCAAGGGGACAGCACCACCTCCCTGCTGCTTCCCAGTTTCCTGGCTCTTGTGGTTCCAATTCCTGGAGAAAGCAAGCCTGAGCTTCTTAATGCAGTATGCACGGCTCTTTGCAGTGAGGTGCTGGGGATGCAGAATTCGAAGCTGGCCCCCAAGATCTCCAGCCTGGTGTAAATACCCTGTACAGAGCCCTCCTGTTGAGTGTGGGTGGGCCAGACCTTATCAATTGAGCCCATGTTGAAGAGGGTCGAGAGGTCAGGTCAGAGATGAAAGAAATCAGAGAGTTCTAAGGAGGGAGATTCTCCTGCACCTAAAGGAACAACTGCAGGGCTCTGGTGAGGGCCACGTGGCAGGGAACTGCGGTGACTTCTAGCTGCTAATGGCCTCATTCCTACAACCACTAGGTTCTGCCACCCTGGGAGCCTGGAAGAGGTTTCTGCCCTTCAGGTGAGATTGCAGCCCTGGCCACCACCACTGGCATGTGGTGGGAACCTGAGCCGAGATCCCAACTGAGCAACACCCACCTCCTGCGCTACAGAAACTCTGAGTTAATAAACGGCCATTATTTGAGCAGCTAAGTGTGTGGTATCTGCTCCGCAATAGAAAACACATAAAGGCCCCAATCTCCACATCCCAAAGCCTCTCCTCTCCCACCTCGTGTCTATTCTGCCTATTCCCACCCCTACTTCTAGGCACGTGGTGTCCCCTCTGCCTGCCCCCCTCCCCACAGAAGCAGAGCCCAAGATGATAAGCCCAGAAGGTGCTATTTGGGAAAAGAAAGAGAACCCCAGCAGAGGAAGGAGGAAGTGAGACAGGAGGGAAGGCAGCCAGGGAGGGGCTGTTAGCCTGTAGGTACTACTGCGGGAGGGGGGGCTGGGGGGCAGAGCAGAACACACCCTCAGGTACCCCTGCAAAGGAAGGAGTGAGGGGCCAGTAGCCATGGTGGGAGGGCTAGGGTGGGCTGCGGGATAGTTATTCTCTGGCACTTGGCTGGCAGGGCGGGCAAGGGAGAGCCTTCAGGCCAAGAAAGTCAGGGGCTGGCTCTTGGAGATCTGAGAAGGAGGGGATACAGGCAGAACTGAAGAAGCATCTACCTGCTCTTCTACAGCCTGACATCCGCCTGCAACGTTGCGGCCAGGCTCATAACCCCCCTTTCTCCGGGCAACATCCCTGAGCCCTCCCGCTTCATCACACTCCACCGAGCAGCCACTGCCCCTTTACCACGTGGTCTCCATGAGCATCCATTGGCCTCTTCTCGCCGTGGTCACGTGTCACACACCTGGGCACACAGCCTGGTGTTTCCCCCTGCAAGCCACGTGCCCCTTCAGGTCCTAGTAGGGCCTGGCACCTAGTAGGTCCTCAACATTCATTCCATGGAGGCATGAAGCATATCTTCCCTGGGGTGTATATTTCCCTCAGTGTGGCTGCACTGGGTGACCTCTGTGATCCTGTGACCCCTTCCCACCATCTCTGTACTCCCTTCCCTTTTCCTGCTTTCTTCTCTCCACAGAGCATCACCATCTGGCATATTATGTATGTTTATTTGTTGTCTGTCTTCCCGGCTAGAATGCAGTGTCCTAAAGGACACATTTAGTTATTTTGTTCACTGCTGTATTGCCAGCGATGGGCACATAACACTGTCTGGCATATAGAAGTCACTGGATAAATTTTTTTTTTTTTTATGGCTGCACCTGCGGCATATGGAAGTTTCTCATCTGGGGTCACATCAGAGCTGCAGCGGCTGGCCTACACCATAGCCACGGCAACACTGGATCTGAGCCGCATCTGTGACCTACACCACTGCTTGTGGCAATGCCAGATCCTTAACACACTGAAGAGAGGCCAGGGATTGAACCCACATCCTCACAGAGGCAATGTTAGGTCCCCGCTGAGCCACACTGGGAACGCCTAAGTCTTTTGAATGAATGAATGAATGATATTCCAAGGGTCTTTCATTGCAATGATAGTAACTTATTGAGCAATTTCCAAGCCTTATTTCATCTTGACAACAAACACCTGAGATAGGTATTCTTACTTCCATTCTCAGATGTGACTCAGGCAGCCGGTGGAGGAACTGGGACCAATCCTTGGCCGTCTGACTCGGGAGCCCACGGCTCTTTGCGAGAACTCTATACAAATGAGTTCAATTAACCCGACAAATTTTTCAGGGGGCACGTAATACAATCAGGGTGTTCAAAAAAAGGGGGAGTATGTGGTGCCACCGCAGCAGCTTGCTTGGCACGAGATGGATGTGCGGCTGATAAGGGAAACTGATATGGTTTTCAACAAAGCCTAAAAATTAATCCTACTTAATGAACGTGACTAATGCGTTAAAGGAACAAGCGATTAAAATATTACCACGTCTGAACTTCTTCTCCCTGGCTAATTTCTTCTCCTCCCTAGGGTTACCATCTTTCAAAGAGGTAGGGGCAACAGAATTACAGAAATGGATTTTATGGAACAGAAAGGCATTTTAAATGGCTTAAATCGGGGACAGGCTGTGCAGCTCTCAAGTGGCTGTCAGTCTTCATGTCTCACTGCTCAAGCGAGGGATGTGGGCTGAGAGGAGAGGCTGAAACTGTCACAGCGACTGGAGCTGGAAATGGGGAGCCAGGCATTTCCCAGAGTAATGGTGTGGAAACAGGAGACAGACGTGGGGCCCTTAAGCAGGGAGGCTGACTGCCTTACAATTAGGCACAAGGTGAGATGAAAGTGGCTGAGGAGACGGGTCCCCTGAGGCAGGGCCAAAGGCACTGCACTGGCTTTGCAAGGTATCCAGGATCATATGCAGGATCGAATGCATAAATACATTTGGGAAGGACCTCTGGAGGATCCAAGCAAAGCCTCCTCAGAACACGCACCCCTCCCTGGCTCCAAACATACACCCATTGCCCAGATGGGAGCATCGGAAGTGTAGGGAACAGGAAGTATCTTGGAATAAAACTCACAGATCTGGGGCTGGGAGATCCCGTGCTTGTTGGCAAACACCTACTATTGACACCAGATCAGGTTTGTTCATGGAATTGTGTGAACCTGAGGTCCCACAGTCAGGGGCCTCAGGACACAGAACTGAGCCAAGTGGGCAGAGTGGGAAAGAACACAGACCTGCCATCAAGGACTGACCCAGTGTTTGTCCAGTTTTCAGAGAAAAGACAAATGTACGTGTGTGTGTGTGTGTGTGCGCGTGCGCGCGTGTGTGTTAGTTTCCTCTTGCTGCTGTAACAAACTGCCACAAATTTAATGATGTAACACAACACACATGTATTATTTTACAGTTCTGGAGATCAAAAGTCTAATGTGTTGCTACTGGAGCCTTTAGGGGAGAATCTGTTTCCTTGACTTCTGCAGCATCTAGAGGTTGCCTGCATTCTTTGGCTCCAGGCCCCACTCCTGCATCTTCAAAGTCAGTAGCATAACATCTTCTGCCCTCTCTGATCACCTGCTTTTCTCAAGTAAGACCCCTGGGACTACACTGGCCTCATCCAGACAAGCTTCCATCTCAAGATCCTTAATGGACATTTGCAAAGTGCCTCTGCCATGTAAGGCAGTATATTCCCAGCTTCCAGGGATTAGGACCTGGGCATTTTGGGGGGACCATTATTCTGTCGACAACAGTGTATGTGTGGAAGTACTCACAATTTGTAAATGCTCAAATAATTTTGAGGTTTATATTACAGAGTATGCCATACAGATTGGTCTCTGAGTCATAAAGCGTGAGTCTCCAGGCTTTGACCTCTGACCTCTGCTTTTTTTTTTGCCTTTTTTAGGGCTACACCTGTGGCATATGGAAGTTCCCAGGTTAGAGGTCCAACTGGAGCTGCAGCTGCAGCCACAGCAACGTGGAGTCTGAGCCGCATCTGTGACTTGCATCACAGCTCATGGCAATGCCGGATCCTTTAACCCACTGAGTGAGGCCAGGGATCAAACCCACATCGTCATGGATACTAGTTGGGTTCACTTCCACTGAGCCACAATGGGAACCCCTCTGACCTCTGATTTAAACAAATCATCCATTTGTTAAAAGGAAGGCTTTGTGTCATGCCTCCTCCCGCCTTATCCTTATATACACTTTACTTTTCAGAGTCCCTGGGAGTTGAGAAGCTTATCAAACACTGATGTTCCCAAGCCCATGGGCTGTTCCTCTCAGTTTACAAAAATAACAACAAACATTTATTATGCTCCTGCTGTACCAAAACCTAAGTACGTTATGTGCATTATTTCTTTTAATCCTAACAGCAAGCTCATTTTCATCCCTGTTTGATAGATGAGGAATGTGAAGCTCAGTGTTGCCCAAAGTCACACAGCAAGAGGGGGCACAGCTAGTATGCAAATGAGGTTGTCTGCCTCCAGAGCCAATGGAGATGCAGCATCAAGGAAAGGGGTGGGGAAGCAGGAAAGATAATAGCCTCTTCTGTTCAAACACACACATGGACTGGGAGTTTGGGGTTACGAGATGCAAACTATTGCCTTTGGAGCGGATAAGCAAAGAGATTCTGCTGTATAGCACAGGGAACTATATCTAGTCACTGGTAATGGAACATGATGGAGGATAATGTAAGAAAAAGAATATATATATATATATATGTATGTATATATGAGTAGGTCACTTTGCTGTACAGTAGAAATTGACAAAACACTGTAAGTGAACTATAATGGAAAACATAAAAATCATTTAAAAAAGAAAAAAGGACAAAGATGGAATGGGAAACTAAAAATAAATAAATAAATAAAATAAAACACACACACACACAGAACTCAGATTTGTCTATGTAGATTCAATTTCCAATATACCTACCACTCTTGGATTCTAGCCTCCATCCTCCAGGAGAGGACAACAGAATTACCCTTCAACCACAGAATTACCCTTCTCTCTGCTGCAACACTGAACTGGAATCTGGAATACATGGCTTTTACTTACCAACCATGTGTCTTTAGGGAAGTGATGTCATCAAAATGGCAACACAGGAGCCTCAGTCTCTGTCCCCCTCATAAAGATCAGCAAGTAGATCATGACCTGCAAACAAATACGGCTCTGGGAGAAACTCGCAAGAAACAAACAAACAAACAAAAAACCTGAGAAGGGAGTTCCCGTCATGACTCAGCGGTTCATGAACGCTACTGTTATCCGTGAGAACATGGGTTCGATCCCTGGCCTTGCTCAGGGGTTATGGGTTAGGATCTGTCGTTGCTGTGAGCTGTGGTGTAGGTCACAGATGTGGCTCGGATCCCACGTTGCTGTGGCTGTGGTGTAGGCAGCAGCCACATCTCTGATTTGACCCCTAGCCTGGGAACCTCCATATACCGAGGGTGCGGCCCTAAAAAGACAAACAAACAAACAAATAAAAAACTCTGAGAAGAACTGCACAAGAAGAGAAGAAAGCAAGCTTCATTCATTTTACCCTCAAGATAGCACTGCTCAGTGTCAAGGGGAAACGTCCTGGGTAGAAAGAGTTTTCCTTGCTGGAAAGGAAGAACAGGGTGAACTGCCAACTTCCCCCACCTTTGGGGGTCACTGCAAAAAGTCCCGCTTCAGGTTCACCACACACAGATGGGCAAAGTGGAAAACAGAGAGACAGCTCGGAACATGGAAGAAAAGTAGTGGTTACCAATATCAGCCACTCAGCAAGAGTGATCATGCTTCAAAGTGACCTGCTCTGCAGCTGATCCCAGAAGATTTCACCACTGAAAAAATGAAGGGCCCTCGCTGCTGCCATGCTCCCCCCGACCCCCGCCCACCAATTTCACCAGCTTTTGACTCACAGGTATTGGCATTTAATGATGCGAGCTGCCTGATTTCCCTGAGTCCCTCCCATCCACCTGCTCCTCCACTGGAACCCAGGAACTGCCCTAGTAGCTGGCTCTGGCCTCTGAGGCTGGGCAAGTGCATGATGCTACCCCCATGGCTGACCTCTACCACTGGGCCTGTGCTTGGGGCAAGCCTTCCAGCTGCATAGAACACAGTAGTGGCCTGACACTCATCATTGGGCTCTCTGCAGTCTGCATGCCTAGATGGAGACTGTGCAGCCACAGACCGCAGGAGAGCATACCAACAGCCAGAGCCCCAGTAGCTACTAATGAGCCCATAGTTGGCCCTGGCCTTACTGCCTGACTTGGTCCCCATCACTGAGTGTGTGTCTGCAACTGGCTCCTGCCACTATGTAGGCATCTACAGGTGGCCACTGCAGACCAGTGTGTGTATACCACTGGCTCTGGGCATTGCCATTGTCTGCCATGGTGCCTAGCTGCTAGACCTGGAGGTGCCACTGAAGATGACTTCAAAAGCCCTTGCAGCCATTGTGACCCCCACAGTGTTCATCAAGGACCACACAGTTTTTGATGCTTTTGAACCCCTAAGCCAAGGAGACATCATGCGCCTCCCTACACTTGGTGCCCTGCACCGCTAGACCCAGGGTCTCAGCATGATCCAGTATGCCCCATCCACAGATAAAAAATCTTCCTCTACTGCAGTCAATCTATAAGGTCAGGAAGAGGGGGCTGCTTCTACAAATGCACAGACACCTGTACATGGTGGCAGAATGGATTAAAAACAACAATAAAAACAAGGTCCAAATATATATACTGCCTATCAGAGGCTTATTTCAGCTAAAAGGCACACATAGACTCAAGTGAAGGGATGGAAAAAGGTATTCCATGCAAATGGGAACCAAAAGAGAGAAGGAGTAGCTATACTTACGGTGACAAAATAGACTTTAAGCCAAAAATGGTAACAAGAGACAAAAATGTCATTATATAAAGGGGTCAATTCATCAAGAAGATAGAACAATCATAAATATAGATGCACCCAGCATTAGAGCAATGAAATATATTAAGCAAACCTAACAGATCTGAAGGGAGAGACAGACAATAATACAATAATAGTAGGGGAATTCAATACCTCACTTTCAACAATGGAGACATCATCCAGACAGAACACCAACAAAGAGATGCTGGACTTGAGCCAAACTTTAGACCAAATAAATGTAACAAACATATACAGAACATTCCACCCAACCTTAGGAGGATATACTTTCCTCTCAAGTGCACAAAGAACATTCTTCAGTTTATCAGATCATTTAAAATGTCACAAAATAAGTCTTAGCAAATTTAAGAAGACAGAATTGAGAGCCCAGAGAGAAACCATTGCATAAACGGTCAACTAATATTTGACAAAGGAGCTGAGGCTACTAAGTGAGGGAAAGGATAGTGTTTTCGATATATGGTGTTAGGAAAACTGGGATGACCACATGGAGTAAAATGAAATTGGACTCCTATCTTAGACACTCACAAAAATTAACTCAAAATGGGTTAAAGTTGGAAACATAGAAACAAAATCCATAAAAATCCTAGAAGGAAACATAAGGAAAAACCTCCTTGACACTGGTCCTGGCAACAATTTTTCAGCTATGACACTGAAAGCACAAACAACAAAAGCAAAATTAATAAGTGAGACTACGTAAAACTGAAAAGGTTTTACACAGCAAAGAAACCATCAACAAAATGAAAAGGCAACTTTCAGAATGGGAGATGTTTGCAAATTGTATTTGACAGGATTGATATTCAAAACATAAAGAGCTCATATAACTCAAGAGCAATAAAATAAATAATCCAATTAAAATGAGCAAAGGTTCTGAATAGACATTTTTTTCAAAGAGGACACACAAGGAGTTCCTGTCGTGGCGCACTGGAAACGAATCCAATTAGGAACCATGAGGTTGCAGGTTCAATCCCTGGCCTTCCTCAGTGGGTTAAGGATTTGGCGTTGCTGCGGCTGTGGCATAGGCTGGCGGCTGCAGCTGCAGCTCCTATTAGGCCCTTAGCCTGGCAACCTCCATGTGCCATGGGTGTGGCCCTAAAAACCAAAAAAAAAAAAAAAAAGACACGCAAATGGTCAACAGGTACGTAGAAACATACTCAGCATCACTAATAATCAGGGAAATGCAAATCAAAATTACAATGAAATGTGGAAAAAAGGGAAACCTGTGTACTGTTGATGGGAATGTAAATTGGTGTAGTCACTATAAAAAGAACAGTATGTATGGAGATTCTGCAATAAAGAAATAAGGAGCTACCATATGATCTAACAATCCCATTTCTTGGTATATATCAAAAAGAAATGAAAGCAGTATCTCAAAGAGATATGGGCACTCCTGTGTTCACTGCAACGATATTCACACTAGCCAAGATATGGAAACAACCTCAGTGTCTGTCGATGGGCAAATGAATAAATAAGATGTGGTACATAGATGCAGCGGAATATTATCCAGCCATGAGAAAGAAGAAACCCCCACCACTGGGGGCAACCTAGATGAAACCTCAGGTTTCAGGGTGTGATGCTCAGCAAAATAATTGAGAAAGAAAAAGACAAACCCTGTAGGATCTCACTTTATGTGGAATCAAAAAAAAAAAGCAGAACTCATAGAAATGGAGAGTATAGTGGTGGCTACCAGGGGAAGGGGATTGGTGAAAATGGGGAGATGATGGTCTGAGGGTACAGACTTCTAGTTATATGATGAACCAGGTCTGGGGATCTGATGTACAGCATGATAATTGCAGTTAATAATAATATATTATAGGAGTTCCCGTCGTGGCACAGTGGTTAACGCATCCGACTAGGAACCATGAGGTTGTGGGTTTGATCCCTGGCCTCGCTCGGTGGGTTAAGGATCTGGCATTGCTGTGAACTGTGGTGTGGATCACAGATGCTGCTCGGATCCTGTGTTGCTGTGGCTGTGGTGTAGGCCGGTGGCTAAAGCTCTGATTTGACCCCTAGCCTGGGAACCTCCATATGCTGTGGGAGCGGCTCAAGAAAAGGCAAAAAGACAAAAAATACATATATAATAATAATAATAATAATAATAATAATAATAATAATAAATACATGAAAGTTGCTAAGGGAGTAGATCTTAAGTGTTCTTACCACAAAAAAAGACATGGTAATAATTACATGAGATGCTTTAGATATTAGCTAACTCTGGTGGTAATCACGCTGCAGTATATGAGTGTGTCCAAGCAACAAGCTGTACGCCTTAAACTTACACGTTATGTGTCAACTATATCTCAATAAAACCGAAAAAAAAATGTGTCTTCAGGTAGGTTATTTGTCTTCTCTGAATCTCAGTTTCTTCATCTAGAAAAATAGTTTTTTCTTTCCTTTTTTCTTTTTATGCCCACACCTACAGCACTATGGAAGTTCCTAGGCTAGGTGTTGAATCAGAGCTGCAGCTGCTGGCCCACGTCATGCCACAGTAACATGGGATTGGAGCCACATCTGCAATCTACGATGCAGCTTGCGGCAACACCAGATCCTTAACCCACTGAGTGAGGCCAGGGATTGAACCGGCATCCTCCAGGACACTGTTTTGGGTTCTAACCTACTGAGCCACAATGGGAACTCCTAATCTAGAAAATTTAGAGAGTTATTTTTATTATTATTATGGACAATTTACACAGCACTTGCCAGACATAGTTCTATTCACTTTATATGAATTAATCCATTGAATCCTTTAAATAACACTTTGGGGCTAGATCCTGCTTTTACTGTCACTTTACAGAAGAACATTGAGGATAAATAAATCAACTATGGACAAAGCCTAGGAACAGCAGAACTAGGACTGAACCCTGAGAGCCCAGAGATAACAATTCCTACTCTGCTTACCTTGTGAAGCTCCTTCCTTCCTTCCCTCATCATTCATCCTTCACTTACTCTTCCCCACCTCAGAGGGCTGTTGTGACATTGTGTTCTTTCGTATAAAGCACTCCAGCAATGGCTGGTGTGTGACTGCTGCTCTGGAAGGGTCTGCCTTTATCATCAGGGTTGTTGCAGGAGTAAACCTGGTGCCTACCCTGTGATGAGCCCAGTCAGGGTAGCCCCTGAAGAGGTGGGTTCCAGTCCTAAGAGTACAACACAGTCCCTGGGGCCATAAAGAAGCCCAAGACCTAGGCCCTGAGGAGGGTCCTGGAGGAAGTGTCAGTGTGCTGTGAACCTAGAGAGGGACATAAATGAGTCAGTAGGAATCAAAGGAAGGCTTCTCAGAAGAGGAAGGTGACATGTCAGACAAAAGAAAAAAAACCTAGCAAACCCTCACCTCACTAAGTACGTGCCAGGCCCCCTGTGGGTGCTTTAAACATATTAGTACACTTACTCCTCTCAGATGGCATCCTCACCATCCCCACTTTACATGCGAGGCAACTGAGGCATAGAAGGGTTAGGAAGATTCCTTAGGTCACAGAGGATGAGCACAGCACAGACTAGAGAAACTTCCTTGGTTCATATACCCACCACCAACACAATTCTGCTAAATCTGTGCATCCTTGTATTAATATTTACTTAATATTTATAGATTTATTTATTTATTTTTTGCCTTTTCTAGGGCTGCTCCGGGGGCATATGAAGGTTCCCAGGCTAGGGATCTAATTGGAATTGTAGCTGCCGGCCTACACAAGAGCCACAGCAATGCAGGATCTGAGCCACGTCTATGACCTACACCACAGCTCATGGCAACACCAGATCCTTAACCCACTGGGCAAAGCCAGGGATCGAACCCGCAACCTCGTTGTTCCTAGTCCGATTTGTTAACCACTGCACCATGACGGGAACTCCAATATTTACTTAATATTTAAATAACCCACTTTGACCTGAATAAATGTACAACGAACTTTATCTCACTACAGTCACTGGAATATCAGTATGGTTAGAAAATAAATACCATGAAAACACACTATTATAAAATCTCTAGATTCAACCACCTAAGCGCTTTGAATCTAAGGGCTATTCTGTAAAAGGGAGATTAGAAAGTCTGGAGAAGAATTAAAGGTATATTAACACCAAACTGGGACTTTCTCTTTGGTGTAACCAGAAGGATGTAAAGAGAAGTAAGGGAGTAACATTCTTACCATGGGATAGAAAATGATTTAGGGACTTGTTTCTGCATCCCCTAAAATCTCACTTAGGGGCACTGACAGTAGCTAAGAACACAGACTCAGAAGACAGACTCTTTCACTTCACAGCTTGCTGGCTCGCTTCACCTGGGCACATCATTCTTCTAAACCTCTGTTTTCTCATTGGTAAAATATAGATAGGGATCTTGATTATAAATGAAAGAATGAAGGTAAAGCACAATATCTAATACATAGTAAATATTTACTAAACATAAGCCACCACCATCCTCAATATTACTAAGCTTTGCAGTAGGTCTCCAGACTTTTAAAAATATTTATTTATTTTTTAGATAACGATAATAATCATTACAGTAATACTACCTGTCAGATTCTGCTCTGAGTTTTATGCATACACTCAATCATATTTTATGTATACATAAACATTAGTACTTATATTCACTACTATTATCATCCCTATTTAAACTATTATGATAATTTATTCTTTTCCCTAGTTCCCCAAAGATAAAAAACCCTGACAGACGCAAAATCGGCCCACGGGACGCTCCTGGAGACCTCCTTTGTCCCTTTTCTTAGGGCAGAACCACGGACTTAGCCCGCTGGACACCTGGAACTGAGGCGAGGCCACACCCCCTCTACCAGCTCATCTTCGCCCCGCCTCTAACGTGCGTCTCTACAGGATCGCCCCGCCCTGTAGAGGGGCGGGGCTCCTCTTCTGCTGGCGTACTGACGTCACGGATCCCGCGCCTCTGGCCCCTCTACGCGCCTGCGCCGCTGGCGGAAGGTCGTCCCGGTGACCCGCCTGGGTTTCAGAGCTGCTGTCGCCATGTTGTCTGTCGCTTCCCGCTCGGGCCCTTTTGCGCCGGTGTTGTCGGCCACGTCTCGCGGGGTGGCGGGCGCGCTGCGGCCTCTGGTGCAGGCCGCGCTGCCCGCCACCTCGGAGTCACCAGTGCTAGACGCGAAGCGGTCCTTCCTGTGCCGAGAGTCGCTGAGTGGCCAGGCCGCGGGCCGGCCTTTGGTTGCCTCCGTAGGCCTCAATGGTGAGCCAGGCAGAGGGGAGCGACCAGGGGCTGAGGGGTCCCTATTGTCTCGCTCTCTCCAGCCTTGGACCCAGGGAGCAGCCGAGGAGGGCGGGGGTCTGCTGGGAGATGGGGAGCCTTGTTTGCGGGATCAGGTTCCTTGCCGGGATGGATCGACCTTGGGCCTGCCTCTTCTGCCTTCATTCACCCAATTCCTTTTACTTTAAATGCTCTTCCCACCCAGTTTCCTATATTTCCAAGTCTTACCCATCTTTTCTATCTTAATTTAAGATTAGGTAAATAAGATTTTTCATTTGCTGATTTCTTTAGCACATAACACTTTCTACTCTTTTGGTGATTCATCTGACCTTGAGCTTCAAGGTGTAGAGAATATCTCCTTTACTTATTATTTATATCTCCCACATTTTCCATATAGTTGGTGCAAGATACTTGTGAGTGAATAAAGTGGCAATTTTTTTAGGGGGCGCCAGTGGGTTTTAGAGCAATTGCCCAAGCCAGTTATTTTTGGACTGGAGCTGAGGAACAGCATGGGAAGGGAAAAATATCAGTAACAGAGGAGAAAAGTATTTTGGAATTAATCAAATGGCAAAGAATTTCTTCTAAAAATCAGAGGCTTACCTGACTTTTCCAGGAACTGGTAAATAATGTAGAAACTTAAGGCCGACCTCTTTCCTGTAGCCTTGCCTTCAGCTTGAAGCTTAAATTCATATTAAAATCTCCTGTACAGGTGGTTTGTGGAAAGGGGCGGTTAGGTCAGAGAAGATCCCTGAGTTGGGACATGTTAGAGCTCAACTTAAAACCAAACCATCTGTTTTTTTTTTTTTTTTTCTCAAGTCTTCTATATTTTAAAATTTATTTTATGTGTTAATTTAAATTTATTGGAGTAGTGTTGCATTAATCTCAGGATTACAGCAAAATGAATCAGACATGCATATAAATATATCAATTCCTTTTTCCCCAAATTACTGAGTAGATTTTCCATGCTATATAGTATGTTCTCATTAGTCATCTGTTTTTTTATATATATTTTTTATTTTAATGATTTTTATTTTTTTCCGTTATAGCTGGTTACAAAACCCCCTGTTTTGTTATAGTGCCTTAAGTTTTCGACATTTCTGATGTTTCTATAAGTATCTGATTTTGTTTTAATGTAGTACTAGATCTGGTTAGCATCTGAAAGTCACACCTAATAGAGCCTGTGTAAATTACTTAGGGAATGGTGTTTGCCCTATTCTTTCCCCAAGTGTTCTTGATGGGGTAGCTCAATATAAATGCAACCTGCTAGATAGAATGAGAGTAGAAAACTGGATTTCCTTTGCCACCATATCTCTGAGTGATAATGTCAAAGCCTTTCTATTTAGTGTTCCTGTACCTTTCCTTGTGTACTGTAATATGGTTAGGGTTGTAGATAGGGTTTTTAATGTAGAAGTATAAACTTTGGTTCCTTCATCTTTTAGGTATGGTAAGAGTCTTTCCAGGGTATTCCAAGACAGTAGTACTTAAGGGAAAGTAATTCATACTTGATCCCAAACCCTGGGTGACACCGATAGATAAGCATTAGGTAGGAGTAGGGTAGTGTGTGACATAATGCACTTTGCTGGAGTTGTGAATATCATGTAGGCACTACCTGTGTCCTGTCCCCTCCAAAAAATGCTGAGTTAGTTAGAAAGTACAAAGAGTTATTTTGATAGGTTTCACCATTGTTTATGAATACTTATGGCTTCCATAAAGTTACTGACGTTGAACTTCACTTTGTGGCTCAGCCAGTTAAGAAACAGACACTGTCCATGAGGATGTAGATTTGATCTCTGGCATCACTTAGTGGGTTAAGGATCCAGCATGGCTTCAAAGGTAATGGCTCAGATCTGGCCTTGTTGTGGCTATGGGCTAGGCCTGCAGCTGCAGCTCCAGCTCCAATTCGACCCCTAGCCAGGAACTTCCATGTACCACATTTGCAGCTGTAAAAAGAAAAAATGTTACTGACCTAGAGAACCATGTAAAATGTATTCCATATTATAATATTTTACTTCTCAAGGAAATATGTTAGGATTAGACAGCCGAGAAAGTCAAGTAGAATTTCAGCTTATATGAAAATGCATTTTATAAGTATGTGTTTTTTCTGGAAAGTGAGGAATTTTTAGTGACCCCTTTTCTAAAAAGGAAACTTTGAGGCAAATTTCTTAAAATGAGTATGCTGTTTGCAATGAGCTGTTGCTTCCTGAAACACTTAAAAGTGATGCCAGTAAGTTATTTTTTTTGGTCAGATATTTAAAAATGGTATGGGGCAGAAGGATGAACTTTTTTTTAATTGCTTGCCTCCAGAATACTACATAAACAGTAACTATTTAATATTCATTTGACATAAATATTGGCCTATTTTTATGGCCTGCGGTGGTAGTGTCCCAGTTGAGAGATCCATAGCAGTTTAAAAAAAAAAAGATAATGCCTCTGCTCTTAGAGATGCTTTTGCCCTTCAAAGAAAGAAAAAAAAAAAAAGCTTTTTTCTTATACTAAATTGAAACTGGTTCTTTTGGAGATTTCATTTGATTTTGATAGGTGTGTATTCTGATAAGGATGACCTTTCTGCCATTTGTGGTTTTACTCGAATTTATAACCTGAGTCTAAAATGGAAATCTCAGAATTCCCATTGTGGCTCAGCAGTTAGCAAACCGGATTAGCATCCATGAGGACGTGGGTTCGATCCCTGGCTTCGCTCAGTAGGTTAAGGATCCAGTGTTGGCCTAAGCTGTGGTGTAGGTTGCAGATGAGGCTTGGATCCCAAGTTGCTGTGGCTGTGGCGTAGGCCGGCGGCTACAGCTTTAATTGGACCCCTAGCCTGGGAACCACATAGGCCACAGGTGTGGCCCTAAAAAGACCAAAAAAAAAAAAAAAAGATATCTCTGAGTTTCTATTACTAAAGCTATCCTGTTTATAGAATGTTTATTATAATCAGTGTTTTGTGAATTTTTAGCAGTTCTTTCTGATAGATAGGAATATAAAGTTAAACATTTGGCTTAATAAGATCATTGCACATCAGTTTAATGGGTAAACTAGATGAGTTTTAGAGTCTCTTCTAATCCAGGAAATATGGAAGATATTTGGCAGATTGAATTTTGAGGTACTTAAAATATTGCTGTTTACAGTGTTTTTTAACTTTTTAAATGTGATTCACTGAATTGTTATGAATCAGCATTATTCAGTCAGGAGGAACTCAGTTTATATGTATTATGATTTCATATCAATGTGGTAGTGGTTGACCTCATTTTGTTCTCAGTATTTTATATGCTGGGACTGCCAACTTGACTATTTCTGAGACCAGTGAGTACCATATTTATTTGTTTCTTTGTGCTTTTTTTTTCTTTTCTTTTTTTCACGCCCATGGCATATGGAAGTTTCCAGGTTCCCAGGCTAGGAGTCAAATCCGAGCTGCAGTGACAGCCTATGCCATGGCCATAGCAACATGGGATCCAAACTACATCTGTGACCTACACTGCAGCTCATGGCAACACCAGATCCTTAATGCACTGAGCGAGGCCAGGGATTGAACCTGTATTCTCATGGATACTAGTCGAGTTCTTAACCTGCTGAGCCACAACAAGAAGTCTGAGTACCGTATTTCTTTCACGTTTTTAGAATTTGATTTTTGCTTGTGAATCCATAAAGGTCCATTTCCTGATGTATGCCCCTTTCAGGGTACTCATCTAATGGTGTTTTTTAACCTTCTGTTTATCTTGCAGTTCCTGCTTCTGTTCGTTATTCGCACACGGATATCAGAGTGCCTGACTTCTCTGACTATCGTCGCGCTGAAGTGTTAGATAGTACAAAGTCCTCAAAAGAGAGCAGTGATGCTAGAAAAGGTTTCTCCTATTTGATAACTGCAACAACTACTGTGGGTGTTGCATATGCTGCCAAGAATGCCGTCTCCCAGTTTGTTTCCAGCATGAGTGCTTCTGCTGATGTGTTGGCCATGTCGAAAATTGAAATCAAGTTATCTGATATTCCAGAGGGCAAGAACATGGCTTTCAAATGGAGAGGCAAACCTCTGTTTGTGCGTCACAGAACCAAGAAGGAAATTGACCAGGAGGCTGCAGTTGAAGTGTCCCAGTTGAGGGACCCACAGCATGATTTAGAACGAGTTAAGAAACCTGAATGGGTTATCTTGATAGGTGTTTGTACTCATCTTGGTTGTGTGCCCATTGCAAATGCAGGAGATTTTGGTGGTTATTACTGCCCCTGCCATGGGTCACACTATGATGCATCTGGCAGGATCAGGAAGGGGCCTGCACCTCTCAACCTTGAAGTACCCACATATGAGTTCACCAGTGATGATTTAGTAATTGTTGGTTAGAGACCTGGACTCAAGTCATAGGCTTCTTTCAGTCTTTGTCTCACCGCAGAAGAGTTATTTGAGAACAAACCTTCTGTTCTTAGAGTTAGTCGACTTGAAATATTTAAGAATTGCTGATAATGTATTTGCAAACATGTGAAGTAAATTGAATATGTTGCAAACTTTGAAGCATTGACCTAATCAAACCACTCTTAAACATTGTTATGCTCAAAGATGTCAAAGGTGCAGTGTCTTTGATAGCTAATTCTAATTAAAAACTGCAGACCAATATGTAAGATATGTGTGAAATCTGTAATTGGCTTTCTTATTTATTTACCTTTGTGTTAGGGCTAGAGATTCTGCAGAGCTCATGGTTAGGATGAGGTAGAATTAGCTGATTATCTCCAAGACCTGGGAGGTGTTTTGTTGACACTGACAGAGACAATAGCATACAAGTTTACGTTCTGTTCTTTTCACACCTGGCTGTGTGTGGGAGACATATCCTCCCCTTCCTTGCCCCTCTGCCCCGGGGAAATCCATATGAAGACGTTGAATGATATGTCGGGAAGAGTGCTGAATGAAGTTTAGCTGCTCTGAGGGCTTGTTTAGCTCTAGCTCTAGCTCTGATTCCTGCCTATGTGACAGGCCAGGAAATGTTTTTAATCACTTAATGGAAGTAAGTTAGCAATTGGAATTCTTCAGTTTTAAGAGGCTATTATTGTCTGAGGGAAGCTTTCCAAAATGGGATTGCTGCTGATACTTCATGTGGTATGAATATTCATGTCCCCACAGTTCCTGCATCCACCCTGTCAGAAGGCAGAAAGGGCATAGTGCCCCAGACTCTTGGTACTGTCTTCATTGAAAATGATCCTGCTGTGTTTTTATTTTTGTTTGTCTTTTTAGGGCCGTACTTGGCGGCATACGGAGGTTCCCAGGCTAGGGATTGAATTGGACCTGTAGCTGTGGGGCGATACCACAGCCACAGCAATGTGAGATCCGAGCCGTGCCTGTGACCTGCACCACAGCTCATGGGGCAACACCAGATCCTTAACCCACTGAGCAAGACCAGGAATTGAACCTGTGTCCTCATGGATCGTAGTCAGATTCATTTCCACTGAGCCATGGTGGGATGGGAACTCCTGGTTTTGTCTTTTTGATGATTTATATTTTGAGGTGTTTCTTTTTTTCAGTCACCACTTTTCACTGTGAAGTGAGACTGGCACTGGGAGACATGGTAGAATCTTTTAACATCCTCTTTCTGCCTCATGCCTCCAGTTACACAGGTGAAACAAGACCAAGGTCTGATATTCTCCCTGGGAACTGGGTGTGAGCTCTACGCTTTGTTGAGAATTACAGCTGTCTTGGAGTTCCCGTCGTGGCTCAATGGTTAACGAATCTGACTAGGAACCGTGAGGGTGCGGTTCAATCCCTGGCCTTGCTCAGTGGGTTAAGGATCTGGTGTTGCCGTGAGCTGTGGTGTAGGTCTCAGATGCGGCTCAGATCCTGCGTGGCTGTGGCTATGGCGAAGGCCGGTGGCTACAGCTCTGATTAGACCCCTAGCCTGGGAACCTCCATATGCTGTGGGTGCGGCCCTAGAAAAGGCAAAAAGACCAAAACCCCCCCAAAATTACAGCTGTCTTGAGAGATAGGTCTGTCTTTGCCATTCGGAGGTGGGTTAGTAAGGTTCCCTGGATTCACTTTGTGATCACATGTGCATTTGTAAAACAGCAAGTGAGATGAAGTGATTGGGTCTTCCAGAGGGAACTGTCCCTCCAGGTTTCCAGTCCTTAAAATCAGTAGCCAAGTGTATCAAAGAAGAAAATGTCAAAGTTTCCAGGCTTATGAGGAGGTATTAATCTTTGGTTCATTTTTAGCATTTTAGAAAGAAAATTAGCTGGTATGATAAATGGGGCACTAAAAACTACTATTTTGTTTTAGTTCTCCACATAATGACATTTTAGGTTCAGGTATTTAGGTATGTGACAAAAAAATGCCAAACATTGCTATTTTACTACTCTTTGATATGTTCTGTCTTTTAAATGGAAGACCTGATCATTTCAGCATATGTAGATTACCAAGGAAAAGTTGGTATTGTTTGATTTAAAAGTAGTGAAATTGTATCATGTATGAGCAATTTATATATGTGGTATTTGTTGTTATTTTTTGGAGCATCTCCCGTATTTTTTTTACCCTGACTATATCATGAGGCCAAGAGAAGTTGGTATATATTTCTTGCCTATTTTGCTTGTTTATCATGTGGTGAAGATTCTGTATTTCTAATATTTATGGGGAAAATCATCTTACACTTTTTTGTCTACTCATGCTACTTTTTAATGGTGCCAGTTGCCCACAGCTTACTGTTTAAAACTATACCAATACATCTGTTTTAAAAAGCTGATGAATTTTGAGGCTATTTTCTTTTTTAAAATGGTACCAGGAGCTATTCATAACTTCAGGATATACTAATACAGAAGTTTTGCTGGTGTATATTTATGCATAAAATTATTACTTGGAGGAACTTAGTGGGATGAGTAAAAATTCAACTTTTAATTTGAAGGTGAATTAAACCTGGGTAGAGATCTTTAAACGTTATTGCATGAATCCTTAGGACCCAGCAAATCTCTGGGTGACAGTTATTTTGTCATCCAATGTCAAAAAATAGTTTTGTTTCTTTGTACGTAATTGAAGCTGCTGAGTTTCCAGTCTGTCCACCAGTTGCTGGTTGCTAGTTGGGTGAGTTTGGGGTTTTCTGGTTTTGCCATTTCCTAACCATGGCTCCATGGGCCTGTCACATAATCTCCTTAGGACAATTGTTCTCTAAGAGTCCTTCCCTGTGAGATTTGATGAGTCCCTCAGTCCCACTCCAATAAAGATGGGAATTGGTTTTCTTAGATAAGCATTCGTTGTCTTTGCAATATTTGGATTTATGATAAAGAGATCCACAGTCTGAGGTAGCATTATTTTAATCAACACAGCCAACTTTTTATAACAGTAATGCTCAATCAAGGGCTACACTGCTACTCTAGGGGTGTTTGTGGCCATTATTTGGTTGTCAGAAGTGATTGGAGGGTACTGTTGATATTAGGGGGTGGGGAGCAGGAATGTAGCATGTTCAGTTGAGGGAGACACAGGTCCACACGCTAAAAATTTGGTGCCAGAAATGTCAACAGTACCCCTTCCCTGTAGCGAGATGCCATATTTCTTCCCATTCTGAAGTGATACCTCAAGATAGTTTGCATTTTCATATTTGAAATGCCAAAACACTACTGCATTGGAGGCTACATGGCAGTGGAAGGCAAAAATAGGAAGTTTGCTGGTCCCTAGATGTATCACAGGCATTGTTTGCTGTGTTTGGTGGACTGCTTGTTTTTCATGATATTTTGATTGATGATAAACTTAAATCCCAGTATCCCACTTAGTTTTTAAAAGAAAGCTTTGTTCCACAAGTGACTGGACAAGTAAAATTACTTGCTAACTGCTTTGTTAAATGGATGGAAAGAGCAGATCTATTTTTTTTTATTATTTTGCTAAAACACAATCCTAGATATTAAATGACTTAAGAAAAGAAAGGAATTCCCATCGTGGCTCAGTGGTTAACGAACCTGACTAGTATCCATGAGGACATGGGTTCAATCCCTGGCCTTGCTCAGTGACTTGAGGATCCCGTGTTGCCATGAGATGTGGTGTAGGTCACAGATGTAATTTGGATCCTATGTTGTGGCTGTGGTGTAGGCCGGCAGCTACAGCTCTGACTCTACCCCTTGTGTGGGGACCTCTATATGCCATGAGTGCAGTCGTAAAAAAAAACAATAAATAAATGACTTAAGAAAAAGAAACCTGACCAGTTGGCACCCTGACCTCAGACCTTAAGCATGTACTTTATGCTGGGAATAAAGATAGGGATAATCTTGAGATCCATACCTGATATGATTTTAAAAGAGTGGCTACAGGAAATAGTATTTTTTTAAATTTTTGTATCATTTGTTAGAGATAACACAAATTTACTGTGGTCTTTCTGAGTATACCTTTGGAAAATCTCTTTGACTCAGTCTGAATGTGTTGAGAGCATTTGTCCTTATTTGATATCTATGGCTTGGGATCAAAATGTGCTATTAGTACCCTAATTTTTCTAGACAATGGGAACATACTGTTTATCTGAATGTCAGAGGTCATTGTTCCTACAGGGCTGATACTTTTATTTTCTGTATTTCCATGTCATTTGACTATCACTGTATTAACCCAAAATAAATGTCCATGTTTTTCAGAATGATATCCTTGGCCCACTGTTCTAACACCTCTCATCACTGTTTGCTAATGACTCCCCTAGATGACTTCCTTGAATTTCACACTCATGTTCACCTGCTTAGTTGGCATCTGTGCATGGATGTTGCATTAACACCTTAAACTCAAAATGTCCAAAGGGAAAAGAAGTCCTCTCTCCAGAGCCATCTTCATTGCAGTTGGCAAGCTAAAAATCTCTAGTTTCTTTTCTAGGTAACCCCTCCCTCTGGGCCCAAATCAGGCCCCAAACCCTGCTAATTGTATCTTCTTAATAAAATAGAGCCATTACTCTCTCTGCAATCTGTAGCATTCTAATAATGGCCGACTTTTTGAGCACTGACTCCTAGCCACTAGCCTAAGTGTGCTTTATGTATATAATGATCTCATTTAAAACTCAAAAAATTCTGTCAGGATATCTGTTATTATTCCTAGTTGATAGAGAAACTGAGGCACAGAAGTCCCTTGTCTACAATCTTATAGCTGGTAGGTTAGTAGAGCCAAAATTTTATCTTAGCCCAGAGAGCCTTGAGTCCAGAGCCTGTATTCCTGATAATCATTTTATATGTGTGTGATTGAAAAAAGGGCTCAGTTAAATCTAAATTGACCAGTGCCTTGTCAATGCTTGCCTGGCCTGCACCAAGATTTCAAACAGGTGTTTCTTCCATCCAATCCTATCTCAAAACCATTCCTCCATATAGTTGTTCTAAGAGTATGGGCTTGGTTCCTGGTTCCAGTCTTGGCTGTGCTATTTCCTAGGCATGTGATCTGACATAAATCGTTTAAACATTTCATACTTCTCTTCCTTATCTGAAAAATAATACTCCCTCAGAGTTTGTTTATGAATGAATACATTAATGTAGGTCAAGAGATGACTTTCAGACTCCTTAACCTGGAACCTCTACAAGGTCCTGCTTCCCTGCATCCCACCAGGAAACTTCACCCTTTGCTCTAAACACAACTTGCTTTTTGTTACCTGTATTTTCCTTTTCTCTTACTCTTTTCCTGCAGTGTCCCCCTTGTCGTGTTCCCTTCTTTTCCCTTCTATTAGCAGGCTGCTCTTGAAAATCTGGTGTGGTACCCTGCACCTAAATCACATTGACTTTTGCAGCAAGTTTTTCCCAAAATAACCAGGGCATATTTAGATACATTTTCCTCTATTATAAAGTTCACTCTCCTGATTTGTCTCCTCACCACCAAATGGAGGGGAATGGGGCCATGGCAAGCAAGTGTTCAGCCATGAACTTGAATTCTAAGTGGGGAAAAAAATAAGTGAATTTGTGAGTGGCATTATTTGAAAGGAAAGTTTCCAGGGAGTAGGAGTACTTTGTACCTGATATGGCTCTGACATTTAAAAAAATAGAAAAATCATGTAACATCTGTGTATCATTTTTCTAGGACTTTAGGTCAGAGGAGGAATGAACTATATAGTACAGGATATTTTGGATTTAAATTTAGACTTTATTCCCAGAAGAAAAAACATTGAAAAGAATAAAAAGTGAATTCAAGATCTTAAAGAAAACCTGGCATAATTTTACTTTATTTCCATTTACTTCATAATGAATATTCTTCAGCCCATGTAAGATTTCAAAGTCAGAAGGACTGTCCCTTAGTATTTTATTTTCAACAATTTTAAATGCAGTTGACATAATTTCATGTCTTCTACCATTTCATCTCCCTTTTATTCACTTTCCATCCCGGGATTTAGGAAGGGAACATTTTGCTTAGAGGGCAAAAATATTACCAAGCAGGTGAATTGGTCAATTCTTTGAGGTAGGAAGGATTGGAGATTATTTTCTCTTTTTTAATAGTCAGCACTGCTTATTGGGGTTAAATATTTCCTAAGCATAGTACTGCCAGGAATGTGAGGTTAAGGTGGTTTCTACTTTAGATACTTAAAGGAGACCTAAATATACCACAAAAGAAAGACCATTCAAGTGCTTCCTTGTGTGAATGCTTATTAAAAGATTATTATAGATGGGAAGTCTCTGGAGCACAAAATTAAAGTTAATTTTGTGAGGGGCTTCAGCAACATCTTTGTAATAATTCCTCCTTAGCAATCAACCCAAGACTGGTCTATCAGTGAACTGAAAATCCCAGTCCGTAAACTGCACTTGATATTTTTGCAGCCTTGCCCTTAACTTGGGACAATTTGAGTGCAAAAGCTTGTAGTTAGTCATTTGGGTTTTGAAATCCTTATATGAATAAAATACTTGCAAAGGTAGGAAGTAGGTATAAGTAGTACGTTTTTCATATATTTTTATAAAGGGCAAACAAAACCTTCACTAAAAGAGAAAAAAGGCTAATAATGCATTTCATGTAATTGTTCAGTCTAGGATGAGTGTCTGAAATCTACCCCTTTCTTTGTGCCTTGTAAAATTCCAACTCAGCCTCTTGTATGTGTCCTCATCTCCCCACAAGATAGTCCCTCCTGTGACCCTTTTGGAGGGACATAGCATTCGGAGGGGCCCCAGCTGATTCAGCGCAAATGAACGTTTCCACAGAAAAGAAAATCAGTATATGAAAACAGGTTAGGGACTATTTTCTTCTTGGTCAAGGATTATGTATTAGACTCTTTGTCATATAAATTTCAAATGAAATAAAAGGCATATTAAGTATAAAGCATATACAAATGCTGGAAGCATTATTCGTTGAGGCTATAGATGAGATTTAGAATATGATTAGGTAGGCAGAAAGGAAATTTAGGTGGAAGTGTGCCCCTCTTCAGGCTTTTATCAGTTGAAGATTGGTGTTAATCCTGCATTCTTCCCTGGAAGTTCAGATTTGCATGATGCTGATAGAAGGCAAAGCTAAGCTCATCCACAGTAATGGTTCACGTTACAGGGTATTGTCCCCTGTTAAACATTGAGGATTATTACTAA
The DNA here is from genome assembly GCF_016906955.1 of Phacochoerus africanus. Classification (NCBI taxonomy): domain Eukaryota; kingdom Metazoa; phylum Chordata; class Mammalia; order Artiodactyla; family Suidae; genus Phacochoerus; species Phacochoerus africanus. Next base: position 39,346,192 of record NC_062551.1, on the reverse strand, counting down.
ACTGAATCCAAAAACTAGTTCTTTGAAAAGACGAGGGAAATAAAGCTTTCATAAACTTGATGAAGAAATAAGACAGAGCAAAAACACATAAGTTGAGGAAAGGGCTGGCCATTGTCACTTGGTGGAAGAGATTAATAATTTTAAAAATGCAGCTCTATGGCAACAACGTTATAAAGCTCTGAGGATAAGGTGATTTAATAACTATAAAATGCCCAAAATTTATCCAAGTAGAAACCTTGAATGTACCAATTAGCATAGATCAAATTTCATAAGAAACATATGGGACTATAGCAAAAAGTCTAAATCAAGATCTAAATAAATGGAAGAACAGGTTCTTGAATGAAATAACTTAGTTTCATTAAAAAGTAAATTCTCCCCAGATTAACATAACAGTTAAGGAGCTTCCAATTAGGATCACTACAGCTTTTTTTCTTTTTGTTTGTTTACTTTGTTTTATTTAGGATAAAATAGCCATAGAATTTACATAGAAGAAGAAATATCCAGGAATAGCTAAGAACAGTATAAAAAGGAAGAATGAAGATTTGCTTCAGCTATGAGAACCTACTATGAAGTCATTATAGTTAAATTATGACATTGACATGGGAACGGACAGGTCAGCAGACGAAAAAAGACTATCAAGAACTAGATCTCAGGGTAAATGAGAATTTAATATAGGAAAAACAGGATTCAGTTCAGGGGAGAAAGGATGTTTTATTTAATGGCGTTGGTAAAACCTACTATCCCTCTCAAACAGTTGGAGCCTGGCTCTTATTATGCATAAAAATAAATTCTAGGGAGATTAAAATGCATGCAAGACAAAAAATTTTAAGAGAATATCAGAAACTATAATTAGGATGGAAAGAGCTTCTTTATCATGAGAGAACATTTAAAACCTATAGTAGAAAAAATAGACCTGTTTGAGTACAAATGAAAAATCTTGAAAATATTAGCCAAATCAATAAATGATTTCAAAAAATTCTAATGAAAATGAAAGAATGAGTCAATATCTGTACTATAGAGAGATGTTTTATAAATTGACAAGAAAAAGGACAAAACTCCAGAAAAAAGGGAGGGAATAAGAAATGTGTAAGTAAATAGAGGGAAACTAAATACCAGTAGCTAATAGGTGAGAATGTGTGAAATCTCCTGGTTGTCAGATTAAGCACAACGGTAATGAGATCATTTTACATCCATCAGACGGGGAGAAGCTTTAAAACATTGTCTTCTGCTCTTGAATAAGTACTCTCATGGAATGAAAAGGGTACTCTCACACGTTACTGGCAGAAATAGATCATTTCTCCAGATTGCTTTCCAAAAGCAAAAATACACATGGTGTAGCAGTTACTCTTCTGAGAAACTCCCTATAGAAATAAAAACACAAATACGGAAAAATGAAGGTGGGTTCAGAGCATTTGTTGCGGTGAATTTATGGTGGGCTCAAACTAGAAACAAGGTGACAATGACAAAAGCAATAAGAAAATGTGTAAAGGTGTCTGTATATGATTTTCTGAGTGGGACAAGTGTGGATGAACACCAGGTGTTGTTAACATGGATTATCTGGGATGGAGGTTGTAGACTGCAAAAAATGTACAAAAGGAGAGCTGGGAGTTTCAGTTTTATTTGGGAACTTCCTAGGAACCATAGCCCAGGAGCCAGCCTCTCAGAGAGCCCTGAGGAACTGCTCTGAAGAGGTGATGGGGGAGGTCAGGATGAGTGATTTTGGTCTATCTCGTGTGTGCCGAAAGGGCTCCGTGCAGTCAAGTGTACATTTTGGTAGAACGCTGCTTCTAGTCACAGGGAACAGATATCTCTCTTAATGATTTCAGTGCTTTGCTAAGTATGGGAAGAGAGATGCAAGAATCTAGGTTTATAAAAATTTCTGAAAATTAACTATCTGAGGGCTTGTTCTACCAGTTTTGCCAGTGCCTCATCCCAACCTTTGTCTGAATGCCTTTCAAGGTGTATTGTAGGTCAGCAACTGCAATGGCTCTTGACTTGATTTTTGAAAAACCAGGGGGCCAGCAACATCCCTTAATTGGCAATTTGGATGTGGGGAGGGCAGAGGTGGCGGCAGGGGTGTGTAGAAACAAGATAACAAGGAAAAAGCAAGAAAATGCCACTAAATGCCTGCTTCCTGCCCCTGCCCAGCATAAATATATATGCATAAATCTATCTGTCTACAGAAAGAGACTAGGGAAAAGTGAGATATAGCCATATCTTTTTTTAAAATGATTTTTATTTTTTCCAGTATAGCTGGTTTACAGTGTTTTGTGAAGTTGCTACTATACACACATACATATACACATTATTTTTTCTCACATTATCTTGCTGCATCATAAGTGACTAGATATAGTTCCGAGTGCTCATTGCTTATCCACTCCAAAGGCAATAGTTTGCATCTATTAACCCCAAGATATGTCCATATCTATAGACATATAGGGATGTCTATGACATTTTGCTAAGTGAAAAAGAACACTGGAAAAAAAAAAGCATATGTGGTTTTCTTGGTAAACAAACAAAACCTGCTGTCTATATGTATACTGTTGCTTTGACAGGTTTGCTTGAGTAGAGAGGAGTGCGTGGAAGCACATGCTGTGCTGGTCCACTGGTCACAATGCAGGGCCATGGCAGGGAGATGGTTGTTTTTTTTTTTTTTTTTTTTGTCTTTTTTGCTATTTCTTTGGGCCGCTCCCACAGCATATGGAGGGTCCCAGGCTAGGGGTCTAATCAGAGCTGTAGCCACTGGCCTATGCCTGAGCCACAGCAACGCCAGATCCAAGCCGCGTCTGTGACCTACACCACAGCTCACAACAACGCCTGATCCTTAGCCCACTGAGTGAGGCCAGGGATCGAACCTGCAACCTCATGGTTCCTAGTCGGATTTGTTAACCACTGCACCACGACGGGAACTCCGGGTTTTTTAACTTACGCAATTTTTAGTGTTATTTTACCTGACACAATAGGCCTGTTTTACTTTGTAATTTGAAAAATTTGAAATTACGTTGCTTGACTATCAGAGTAGACATTTTTCCTGATCCAATTATCTCAATTGGTCCTTCCTATGAATTAATATTAAACACTGACTGCTATTTGTTAATGGTCAATTTTTTTTTGTTTGTCAGTCATTCAGTATGAAAGTCCTATAAAGGTACAGTTCTGGATATCTGGGTAGAGCAATTTTTGCATTTAGTCATTGTTTTCTAGAAAGATTAAAAACAATATACTTACCACTTAATTACTTACGTCACTCAAGAATCCTAAATCACAGGTCGTTTTGCTTCGTTCAAATATGAAGGCAGGAAGGTTGGAAAGTCATTGCAGAAAATTCCATTTGCATCTTGTCACATAATCATGTATTATTATCTAGACCAGAGCTATCTGACAGAGCGCTCTTCAATGAAGGAAATTCTAAAATCGGTGCTGTCTAATGTAGTCACCAGCCAGCCATAGTTAGAGCTCTTGAAATGTGACTAGGGTATCTGGAATTGAATTTTAAATTCTATTTGACTTTAAGTGTAGTCAAAATAAGACTTAGGTGTAATCTTTTTAAAAAGTCAGTTTCATTGAGAAACAATAGAATGGGCTGGGGGAGGGGAAATGGGGTGATGTGGGTCAAAGGGCACAACTTTTCATTTGTAAAGATAAGTTCTGAGGATTAATGTAATGTATGGTGATTACAGTTAGTGATGCGATATTGTAAATGTGAAAGTTGCTGAGAGTAGATCTGAAGCACACACACACACACACACACACACACTTATCTGTGTGGTAATTATCTCAATCTTGATAACCATTTGACAGTGTATGTGCATATCATTACGTTGTACACTTTAAATATATACAACTATATTTGTCAATTACTCCTCAATAGAGTTTTAAAAAAGAAAAATAATTACTAGGGATGAATTGAGTTCAATGGGTTTTATGGGACGAATGGACATTTGCCCAGAGATAGAGAAGGTGGCCCATGGGGAAGGAGTCAACTTTTCTACGTGAGGGGAACCCCCAGGAAGTTTCCCTATATTTTTCATGAAGGGATTAGCCAGGGGAAGTGGTTCTCAAACTCGTTTGCTATTAGAATCATCAGAGAGCTTGAAAAACCCCTGATGTCTGATTCACTTCCAGAGATTGTGACTTCTTTGGTTGCAGGGATTCCTGTTGAGCAAACTCCTTGACACAGGTCTTGGCAATGATATTTTAACCATGACATCAAAAGCAAAGGCAACAAAAGCAAAAATAAAATAAGTGGGACGACATCATACTAAAAATCTTCTTCACAACAAAGGAAACCAACAAAATGGAAAGGCAATCTCTTAAATAAGAGAAAATATTTGCAAGTCATATATCTGATAAGGTGCTGATATCCAAAATATATAAAGAACTCATACAACTCAGTAGCAGAAATGAAACACTCTGATCAAAAAATGGGCGGAAGATCTGAATAAAGACAGACATACAGATGGCCAATAGGTCTATGAAAAGATGCTCAACATCATCAGTCATCAAAGAAATGCAAATCAAAATCATAATGAGATGTCATTTCACACGAGTTAGAATGGTTAGTATCAAAAAGACTAGAAACAGCAAGTGTTGGCAAGAATGTGGGGAAGAAGGAAAGCCTGTACACTATTGGTGGGAATGTGAACTATTGGTGGGAATGTAAATTGGTGCAGCCACTGTGGAAAACAGTATGGATTGTCCTCAAAAAAATTTCACATAGAATTACGATATGATCCAACAATTCTGAGGGCCTAGGATGGTATGGATTCACTTTTTCTTGGTGAATTCAGCACATAAGAACAGGATTTTATTTATTTATTTTTGCTTTATTTTCTTAGGGCTGCACCTGTAGCATATGGAAGTTCCCAGGCTAGGGGTTGAATTGGAGCTATAGCTGTAGGCATACACCACAGCCACAGCATTGCAGGATCTGAGCCACATCTGCAACCTACACCACAGCTCACGGCAATGCTGGATCTTTAACCCGCTGAGCGAGGCCAAGGATCGAACCCACATCCTCATGGATCCTACTTGGGTTTATTCACTGAGCCACAAAGGGAACTCCTAAGAATGGGAATTTAAGGGTCAGGAAGAGAAAAAAACAAGTAGCCCAAATGGTTAGTTACTGAGATCAACCAAGATCTCTGAAATTAAGGAGCCTCATTTGGGGGGAGTCTGCTGGCCTGGCTCTTTATCCAGTTATGTGTTGAGATAGCCTGCTTTGGAGTGGATGCATCTTTGAAATGGATACCTTGGCAATCAAAGCTTAAATGAGGCACTTGTATCATGGAAAACAAATAAACAAAACAAACAAAAACCCAACTATCAGGGCTTACATTACAAACATATATGTGCTAAAACAAAACAAAACAAAACTGTTTTGGATTCATTAAAAAAATAATAATAATAATATGGAAGTGACTTAGGCACTGGAATTATTTAAAGCCCCCAACAAATTCTGATGTGAGGCTAAATTTGTGAATCTTTGGCCTAAGGGCGGCCTATGTTTATAGGAAAGGATTAGATCAAAGAACCTGAAATGAATTTAGAGCGCTATTTCTGGCTTCTATGTGCTAGGTTCAGTCTCGAGTTGCCATATAATTGGCAAATTGGGGGCAAGGAAATAAAATAGAGCAATCTCCAGAACTCCTTTTGGCCTCGAATCAAACACTTACAGTATATCAGATCCAAAACACTTGGAAATACACAATTTCATCTAGTGGCCAGTGGGAACTCTCCAACAGTCTGCAAAACAGAAGGACTTTGAGATCTGGCCTTCTGAGACACAGAAGTCACTCTGAAGTTAAAAGAAAGAGAAAGGTGATAGGTCCTCCGAGGGACACAGGAAAGATTACAAGTGGAGGAGAATGAGGGGGCGGAGGGGAAATGCTGTTTCTCCTGCTCCCACGTGGCTTCTGCATTCTAGGAAGGGGTGATACTCAGTCAGGCTGAATCATATTATTTAAGGAAAAGGGTGTATTTGTCACTTGCCCTCACCACTTACATTACTTGGCTGAAATGATTGTTCTTAGAAAAGATAGTTCACTACTGAGTTGAGTAAGTACAACAGCAGTAAGAAATGCAGTTTGGCTTTTGCAGCTGAGTGAAATGAGGAAGCCGAGCAGAACAGTCAGGAAAAAAAATTCAGAGCTATGCCCAGGAGTTAACGGTTTCTGGGGGAGAAAGGGAAGCAATAAGAGGTGAATTAATAAGAAAATGAAAAATCCCAACTGTAAATACTGTAGATGTAGACTGTGGATTCTACGCCTTTGGGCGCTTCCCTTTTATTTATCGAACTCAAAAGAGAAAGAGCTGGGGATTTGATCTTTGATTGACTTGAGAGTGGAACAGGGGAGATCATTGAGGATCTAATATTTTTCTTCTATTGATAATTAAACTCTGTGGGGAAAAAACAGAGTTATAATATAAAGTGTAAAAATATATATTACCTGAAAAGTTTAAAGACAGCATTTTATTTGAATACTTTCTTTCCTAATACAAAATAAAAAAAAATCTTGTAAGCACAGAGAAGACATGCAAAATCTCCAAAATCTTACCCAAAGACAAATACTCTTAATATTTGCATTTGTGTTATTCCAGCATTTTTTCCCTGCAAATGAATCTATGTGCTTTTCCTAATATAAATGATATCCCCACTGCAGAGTAATTTAGTATAAGGATATTCTTGGTATCCTAAGGGAGATAGAGCTGCCTACAAAACAGTCTGCTCAACCCATCGCAGGCACAACTCCATTGATCAGTTCTTGTGGTGCCTCTAAGTCGTGTGACTTTGAAGTGACCAGCAGAAAATACTCAAGCTTGGTCCTAGAAAACCACAGGCATAGAGTCTGTTTCTGAAAGTTCTAGAATTTTCTTCAGCCAGGCCTCCTAATGGGAAATGAGAATTTAATGTGGCTGACTGCCATTTTGCACTAAATTCCCCAGCCTTTTGTATTTAGTCCAGGCTCTATCCTGTCCTATCACTTTTTAAAAATCAGCTGTCAAATTAGGTTATGGGCAAGACCCTCAGCTGACAGTAATTCGACGTGATGGAGGCTTGTGAGGAGTTATGGGCATAAATTATCAGCACAATTACCTACCAGTTCATGTCAGAAGTGTGTTCCATTGTGCTCTCTCTCCCTCTCTCTCTCTCTTTTTTTACAAACCACTTAGCATAATTACGCTGTTTTAATGACCACTCTAGCAACATTAATTATGACATTACCCAACAGTCTATTAATTGGTGTTGGAAAGCTCTTTTTCAGTCCTGAAAGTCCCAATTTTGGTTACACTTCTCAAACAGAACTATCACTATATTAGCAATAATCCTACTAAAGATTTCTATAGTATTTCTGGCAATCTCAAAGCAAAGGCACCCACCAGGTGATGTCTTCCTCAGATGGTCGTTTTCCCCTGTCCATAGACCTGTCCAAGGTGCTGGGCAGGAAGGCTCTGAGGACTGAGCAGAGACATTGAAGCTGGGTTGACTGCAGAGTTGACTTTGGAGTCTTCTGCTGCTGAGAGCCTCCTTGAGTACAGAGAGAGGTGCTTCAGGTTCATGAACTCTTTCTTGGCTGATGATCACCAACCTGGGCACCACAAAATGCAGACAATTGGACTAGCCCAGCTTTCCCATTTAACAGGTGGGGTCTTGAGGCCTGAAAGCTATGTCAAGGACTCACAGTTAATTCGCAGGTGGACTGGGACGCTATCCTCCTTCCACAGCCCCTCCCTCCTACAGGCAATCTCAGAGAGGACACTGGGCTTGGATAAGGACTTACAGGACTACTGTCACATAACACACTGCGTGGGACACAGGCTTACACCATTCAACACTTTCCATAGAGCCTCTCCCTTCTCTGACCTAGTTGATGCCCTGAGTTCTGAGCTCAATTCTAGTTATTCCTGACCTCCTTTGGACTGACTGCCCATGTTAAGAAAGGCTTGGTGTTAATGTCCTTGATCTCAGTCTACTTAACCTAAGTCGAGGTTAACCTAGACTTAACCTGAGAATGAGGGACAACTAGGCAGGAAGAATCAGAGCTTCTCCAATGTTAAAAAGCCTCAGCACCCAGGTACTCAACACTTGCCACCATTCCCAGTAGAAACATTTACTGGGCACCCACGTGGGTACACCCCAATGTGAGGAAGCCTGGTGTAAGAATCTTCAAGCCAGTAAATGAAAAGTTGGGGGCTTTGTTTTGTGAATGGTTACACTTCCGCCTTCCTTTGTAGAAATAACTCTGTTCTTGTAGAGTCTGATTGTGGTGCAACTTTGGAAGAATAACATATAAGGGACAACCTCATGAGCACAGTCAGATGTGTTACTGGAATTGTTGGTTCTACTTCTTCCACAGGTGAGCCATTAAAGTCATGCCCTGAAAAGGGCACTCACTGGGCCGGAAGCCACAAGAAGTCACAATTAAATATTTAATGATGGTATTATTGCTAACAACCGCTACTAGTGTTTTTTCAACACAGTGTACCTGATAATGGCCTAAGGGCTTAAGTAACCACACATCTACGGCAGGAGGTAATTTCCCCTGATAACGAAGGGAATGCAGAGAGGTTAAGTATTGCACTCAGATTCAAATGGTAAGAGGCAGAACTGAAATTCAAACAGAGACAACCTGATTCCAAAGTTTGTATTTCTCATCAATGAAAGCCTTTTTGGTCTCTCTTCTTCCTTATAGGGAAGAGGCACAGAGCAGCTGGGTGCAAGCTTCCCCACCTTCTGCACAGTCCTTGGTGCATTTTTAGTTCACTTATAGGCCCACAGGGACCTCACAATGCCTTGGTTTGTAAGGGAGACCAGTGACTTCCAGCCTTTTAACCAAAGCACACTTTTCCACAGTATTCTGCTCCATCCTTAAACCCGATCTTTCAGGTTTTTGCCTACCAAGAGCCCAGGCCATGGGTCTGATGCACTTGTGGGATGCTACTTGTAAGACGCTGAGACCTCTGGCACTACAATAAAGCAAAAATGGATTTCTGTTTATCAGGTCTCATTAAAGGAGGCACTACTCATTTATTGACTTGGTTTTAAATAAGGAATGATTGTGGACCAGGTGCATAAATAACAGAAGTTTAGCCTGGAGAAGAGTATATTGACTTAGACCTGAGACCTGACTTTGATTTAGAGGGCCCTGGAGGAGAAGAGGTTTACACATGTTCCCTGTGGTCCAGTGGTTGGCTTGCTGGGGAGAGGAGTGGGAGAAATGAGGAAGGGCTCGTGGGCAGATAGGGCTGCATGGAGGTAGAATAGACTGCAAGATCCATATGCAGCAAGAGCCCGTATGCAGTATGAGCATGCACTGGCTGGGGAATTACACTAGCAAGAGGTTAAGGTTTGACCTTCACAGCCTTCCGATTCAGGGACTCTGAATTTTATTACACCACAGCTATATTTCAAGATTTTGAAAAACACTTAAAATGCTTATGGTAATTGGTCATTAAATCAGCTAGGATGCTTTCTCTTGCAAAAGATAGAAAACTGTACCCAATTTTTACTTGAGCAAAAAGGGAATATTTTGGCTTACAAAATGGCAAAGGTCCAGGTATGGCAAGCATGGCTGGACCCGAGGACTCAGGTGAAGCCATCATAACCCTGTTTTTTCCTTCCCGTTTTTGGCACAGTCCTGTTCTCAGGCAGTTTCTCCCCCTCAGGGTGTAAAACTGGCTGCAGCTCATCTTTCCAGCTTCAAGTCTGGAGAACGGAGTCTTTGTGTCAGCACTTCCGGCAATAGGGCCATTGAGAAAATAAAAAATCCTTCTAACAAAAGACACCCCCTCCAGGAGTTCCTGTTGCGGGTCAATGGACATGAACCCAGCTTGTATCCATGAGGATGTGGGTTCAATCCCTGGCCTCACTTAGTGGGTTAAGGATCCAGCACTGCCAAGAGCTATGGTGTGGGTCGAAGATGCGGCTCAGATCTGGAGTTGCTGTGGCTGTGGTGTGGGCCAGTAGTTGCAGCTCAGATTCAACCCCTAGCCTGGGAACGTCCATATGCTGCAGGTTCAGCCCTAACCCCCCCTAAAACAAACAAAAAAAACCCCCCAAAAAACAGGCACCCCCACCCTGCAAATGCTAATACAGAGGAGGGAGCAAATATGATTATTCCTGGGTATGCATGAGCTTGCTTCTTTGCATTCGGAAAGCCTGTGCCAGACTACAAAATCTGGGCAGAATTTCACATATGTTATACGGTAAAGTAGGAGAAAAAAAAATGAAATCTTCTATCTCTCTGAGAGACAAATGGATGCACCTTTTTTAATTTTAATTTTAATTTTTTTAGTGTTGCAGGTGTGGCATATGGAAGTTCCCAGGCTAGAGACTGAATCGGAGCTACAGCTGCCAGCCTATACCACAGCCATTGCAATGTAGATCGGAGGCACATCTATGACCTATGCTGCAGCTTGTGGCAATACTAGATCCTTAACCCACTAGTGAGGCCAAGGATTGAACCCGCATGCTCTTGGATACTAATAGGGTTCCTTTCCACTGAGCCACAGTAGAAACTCCTGGATGTACTTGGTTATAGCATCCTGTACACCTCATGGGAGACTTGAGTCAATTTTGGAGGTTATGTACCTACAGTTCCTAGAGTTAGAAGGCCTTGTACTTTTCACTCTGGAGGCTGGGTTTATCTAACTCCTGCCTACAAGGTCTGGTGTACATAATATGGTTTTAAGGAGATACTATAAGAGCGAGGAGGAGCAGCTGCTGCCTCTTTCTTAACCGAATGTCACTGTACTTACTCACACAGGGCTATCACAGCACATTGGGTGGTGTGCCCACTGCTGAACCAATTTTTGTGGCCAGAAATAAGACATACTGATCGCTTGGGTCTGGTTCATAGAGGGGAGATTTCTAAGAGGGAAAATGGAGCATAACAGAAAAAGGATACATGGATGCTGGGTCCCAGGGGCCTGGGGATGGGGTCACAGTATTCCTTTGGTCAGACCTAGCAGGTAACTTAGTTTGGCTATCAGGAGTATAGCCTGTGATACAGGCGTATCACTGTGACGCCAATTCTCAACCCTTTCTTTATAACCGCAGGACTTGAGTGTAGAGAAGAATGAGTAACTGCAGGTTTTTTGAGAATAATTGCGATGGATTTCAGACAACCTACAGTGAGAGAACACAAAATCCAGGCTGAGAGCCAGCTCTGAGCTGAGGGCAGTTATCTCGAATGTTAAGCCTTGTTTGGAAAGCAAATGTTTTAGGATGAGATCTGTTTGGGGAGGTTTGGAATCTATGGCCTTCCCCAGGTGTCCTGCAAAGGAAAACCACCCAAATCCAAAGTACTTTGGCCAACCACCACACAGAATGCCTGGGGCATGGTCCATCATGCCCACCAAAACCACAGCCCAATGTCTTAGGTGTGGGTGACCACATTCTCTTCTAGGGAAGGCAGGGAGAGGGGCAAGACCTTTGGCTTCAGCCGAGATTGTTGTAAATCTTTGCCAGATAAGGTCAACAGTATGTTTTCCAAAATGTTCTCTCTTTGGAATCTGTGTGTGATGACCAGTTGTAAATTGGTCACTGGAACAAAAAGGTTCAACAGAGAGAAGCAGGACAGAGGAGGAGATATATGAGCTCTGTTGATCGCAAAGTATTAGGACAGGGATTTGTAATCCCAGCTACGGCCCCATTGTGTGGATCAGAAAACTGATGAACTTGACCTAGGTCATACAGCTGTGTTGTTGTACCCAAACCACAATTTCCAATTTCTTTCTTTCTTTCTTTTTTTTTCTTTTCTTCTCTTCGGGGTCTCTGCAGTGACAATGCTGGATCCTTAACCCACTGTGCCACAAGAGGACTCCCCCAAACTGCAATTTCAATCCCACTACCCAATCCCAAAGTCACAAATACTTTGCTCATGGTGAAAAGAAAATACTAATGTTCCTCTGATACAGATGGGTGAAATTCCAAAATGCTTTCAGAGGTCGTTGCTCCCAAGTCCAAAGAGATTCCTTCCAAAGTGACTTCCAAGGCCATCTTTTGGTGACAGTCAGAGGGAAGGTGCTCTTGTTCAGGGCCAGATCTTCGTTCTTTCATGTCTGTGCAGGATCATAGGTCAAATGGAGGTGGCTGGAAGAGTCTTTAAAATAATTCACTAAGATAGTTGACTCGAGTCTGAGATGTCACCTGGGCAGAACTGGTAGTGTAGGAACATAACGCTCTTTGGACTGCAAGGTTTAGTTCTGATCAGCTCTCTAGGAGGGCAAACCCCTGTAAGGCTCAGTGAGCTGCATTGTCTGAAAGTCTTTTCCTTCCGTAGCAAAAATGTGCTCTGCAGGTGAAGAAAGAATGGGAGGAAGTTAGACAAGTGGAGGGTGGGGGGAGCATTTCAGTGCTTTCAGCCACTCTTCCTGAAACCACACTGGGTCTGAACACCCTCCAATGTGCCCCACCCCTTCTCTTCCTTAGGGTCTTGGGATCTGCCGCTCCTCCTGCCCGCTATGTGCTGCTTCTCAAAGTACACACAAACATGGAAGCCGGCCTGGTGGGGGGCATCTCAAGGTCAGGACACACTCTGGGAATCATCAATCCCCTCACTCTTACTTACTGAGTCTTTCCTTCCTTTCTGGCCTTTAGGTAGTCCTCACACTCCCAAGGTTCTTTGCTTCTCACTTGAAACCAGGACAGGCAAACCAGAGTTTCCATGCTTTTGGTGGGGGCTGAGCAAAAGCTCCCTCCCTCTTGAGATTACAGCATTGACAGAAACAAAGCTGGGGGCTGCCTGCCATTATGCGTTCTGTGTTCTTACTGGCTTTTAACTTCGCCTGGTCCTGTCATCCTAAGCTTGTCGGACCTCTGGGCTCATTAGGGAGCTGGTGGAGATGCCTGGAGTCTGTCTGGACTCACCTGGGGAGACTGTAGAAGCTCTTTTGCCTGCTACCAATCACTCTGCTGACATTTGTTTTTAAAAGATAGCAACCTGCCTTGACAGATAATCTGCTTTGGCTTATGATTCGCATCTCCGCTGTCATCCTGCACCCTCCTGGCATGTGCTCCATAAATCACTAGCCTTTTTTGCCGTGAATTCCTTGTCATCTCCACATTACTAGGCTGAGGTCTTTAAGGTTGTTGCTGCCAGTACTATTTATCTTCAAGCTTTGTTTTCTCACTGCCTTCTGAGACCTATTTTTTTTTTTTAGGCAAGTCTCCTATTAATGATTTCAAGAGGCCACCCCCTCAGAGACAATGATCCATTTTATTAATCTTGCTCTAGTTGATGCGACAGACTATGGTGGACTCCTCTGGCCACTTGAGGGCCAGAGATGATGGAAGATGCCTGGCCACTTCCTTCTCACCCAAGGACTGAGGAGCGAAGATCTGGTGTTACTATTGGTAGATGAGGCTGGGCTTCAAGGGAGCTGTGTGGCTCTGTGGAACTCACACACAGTTCTGTGTTCTTGTTAGACCAGAGACTTTCAGCCAGTGACCCATCTCTAGCCTTCTCTGAATTCTCCCTGATTCCTCCCTTCTCTGGAGCAGGAACCTTGAAGAGGCTCACTAAATATTGGTTGAGTAAATGGATAAAAGAATAGATGAATGAATGGATGTCAGTAACTATTAAGGAAACCCATGCAACAAAGCAACAAGCTCAAACCCCTTATCAGCTATAAGGTCCTTTTGGTCTGTCCTCTTCTGGCCTGTTTAGTTTTTTCTCCCTCCCTCTGCCCTTAGCACTTTTCACTCCAATAATATAGAATGCTTTGCTGCTCTCTATCTCCATGGCTGTAGTTCATACCTCCAGGCTTTTGTGGCAGTTAAATGTGTCTGGATACTTTTCTCTCCTTGACTCAGCTCAGATAATCCCACTTTGCACATCCACTTGGTAAGAACCAGTACCCAAATCACCCTGGAGTCAGCTTTTACCCCTCTGAGTCTCCTTTGTAGTTGGTACACTGGGATCCTGTCTTGTAACATTCTGTAACTGTTTCCTACAGTGTATTTGGTGAAATGCCATCCACAGAACTGGTCCCCAAAGGCATTCTGCGTCAGCGAGTCAGGAAAATGCTGATAACTAGACCTCTTTCATACGGAATCATAGTGAACACTGGCATGCTCATCTCCCCAGGTTTATAGAGGTATAATTGACAATTAAAAATCATACATGTTTAAGTTTAAAATGTGATATATTTTAAAAATATTTATTTATTGATTTTTCTGCTGTACAGCATGGGGGCCAAGATACACTTACATGTATACATTTTTTTCCCCTCCTTTGTTCTGTTACAATATAAGGATCTAGACATGGTTCTCAATGCTACTCAGCAGGATCTCATTGTAAATCCATTCCAATTGTAAATCCATTTGTAAATCCATTTGTGCTGTATATTAGATTCCAGTTATAAGTGATATCTTATGGTATTTGTCTTTCTGACTTATTTCACTCAGTATGAGAGTCTCTAGTTCCATCCATGTTGCTATAAATGGTATTATGTTGTTCTTTTTTATGGCTGAGTAGTAGTCCATTGTGTATATATACCACATCTTCCTAATCCAATCATCTGTCGGACATAAAATGTGATATTTTGATGTATGTATATACTGTGAAATGATTACCACAGTCAAGCTAATGAACATATCCATCCCATCACTTTGCATAGTTATCTTTCTGTGTGTGTGTGTGTGTGTGTGTGTGTGCGGTGAGAATGTTCAGAAAATGTCAAGTATACAGTAAGGTACTATTAACTCTAGTTACCATGCTGTACATTAGATTCTCCAGGACATATCCATCCTGCATAACTGAAACTTTGTATCTTTTTGACCAACATTGTCCTATTTCCCCACCCCCAATTCCTGATAACCACCATTCCATTCTCTGCTTATATGAGTTCAACATTTTTAGGTTCTACATTTAATAAGCTCATGTAATACTTGCCTTTATTTGGCATTATGTGCTCCAGGTCCACCCATTGTGTCACAAATGCTAGGATAGCCTTCTTTATAAAGGCTGAATATTCCACTATTGTGTATATATATATATATGTATATACATATATATATATGTAATGTGTTATATGTGTGTGTTATATACATATAACACATTTATTTATCCATTCAACCATCACTGGATACTTAGTTGTTTTCACATCTTGCCTATTGAGAATAATGCTGCAATTCTGAACAGTAGCGTGCACATATTTCTGGGATAGTGATTTTACTTCCTTTGCATACGTATCGGGAAGCAGGATCGCTGGATCATATGGTAGTTCTGTTTTTAAATTCTTGAGGAAACTCGTAATGTTTTCTATAATAGCTGAACCAACTTACATTCCCACCACCAGTGCACAAGTTTTCCTTTTTATCCACATCCTTGACCAAAAAGATTTTAATAATCGATATTCAAACACATGTGAGATATTATCTCATTGTGGTTTTGTTTGCACAAACAAAACTAGTGATTTGAGCATCTTTTCATATACCTGTTGGCCATTTGTATGTCTTCATTTGAGAAGTGCCTGTTCAGGGCTTTGTTCATTATTTATTTTGGATATTAACCCCTTATTAGACATAGGGTTTGCAAATGTTTTATCCCATTTGCTAGATTGTCTCTTCATTCTGTTGATTATTTACTTTGCTATGAGGAATATTTTGAATTTGTTGTCCCATTTGTTTATTTTTGCTTTCATTGCCTGTGCTTTGGTGGTCATATCCAGAAACCATCCCATACACTTATGTCCAGAACTTTTTTGCTATGTTTTCTTCTAGTAGTTTTACGGTTTCAGGTCTTATTTTAAGCCTTTAATCCATTTTAAGTTGATTTTCATATATGACACAAGTGAGGGGCCCAATTTCATTCTTCTGCAAGTGAATATATGCTCTTCCCAAAACCATGTATTGAAGACATTATCCTTCCCCCTTTGTATATTCTGGCTCCTTCCCTGAAAAGTAATGGACCATATATGCATAAGTTTATTCCTGAGTCTACTGTTCTATGTCATTGATGTCTTGTCTTTTTTTTATGCCAGGACATAATCTTTTGATTACTATGGAGTAATATATTTTGAAAGTGTGACGCTTCTATCTTTATTCTTTTTCCTCAAATTGTTTTTGCTTTGTGAAGTCCTTTGTGTTTCCATCTGAAATTTAGGATTGTTTTTTCTATTTCTGTAAAAATGCCATTGGAATTGAATCTATAGATGGTTTTGGACAGTAGAACTCTTAACAATATTAGTTCTTCTAATCCATAAATACAGGACATCTTTCCATTGATTTGCTTTTTCTTTGACTTTTTTCATCATTATCTTATAGTTTTCAGTGTACAGACTTTCACCTCTTTGGTTAAATTTATTCCTAAGTAGTTTATTGTTTTTGATGATATTGTGGTAAATATGATTTTCTTTCTTTTTTAGATGAATAATTGTCAGTGTATACAAATACAATTGATTTTTATATGTTGATTGTCTATCCTGCAACTTTACTAAATTTTTATTAGTTCTAGAAATTTTTTGTTGTATCTTTAGGGTTTTCTGTAGGTAAGATCATGCCATCTGCCACAGAGGCAATTTTTCTTTTCTTTCTTTCTTTCTTTTTTTTTTTTTTTTGATTTAAATACCTTTTGTTTCTTTTTCTTGCCTTATTGTCCTGGCTAAAACTTCCAATACTGAGTTGACTAGAAGTGGTAAGAATGGACGTCTTGTCTTGTTCCTGATCTTAGAGGAAAAAAAACTTATGACTTTTTCACTATTGAGTATGATGTTAGTTGTGGGCTTGTCATATGTGACCTTTATTATGTTAAGATACATTCCCTCTATATCTATTATTTTTTTGGAATGACTTTCTATTTCTTGAAGCATTTTGTTGTTACAAAAAGTATTCCACTTTATACAGCCTTTTTTTTCCCATATAGTAGCAAAGACAAATTCAAAGGAAGTCACTTCAAGTAAATGCCTACAAACTGTTTTAAAAGTTGCCAAAGTAGGTTGTACAAACCTGTTAGAATCCCAGTGTCTTTCCTTATCACCTATATGACTTTCACAGCTTTACTTTCTTCATATTTATATAATCCATTTGTCCAGCCCATCTATACCTAATTTGTTGAGCGTTTTTGTCATTTAAAGATGTTGAATTACATCAATTTTTTTTCAGCATCTATTGAGATGATTATGTGATTTTCATCCTTCACTCCGTTAATGTGGTGTATCAGTGTGACTGAGATATGATTGCATATGGTGAACCATCCTCGAATCCCAGGGATAAATCCCACTTGATCATGGTATATGTTGTATTTTATAGTGTATTTTATGTATTACTGAATTTGATTTGCTAACATTTGGGGAGGGAAGATTTTTTTTAAAAAAATCATTATTCATCACAAATATTAGAAAGTCCTGTACTTTTCTTTTTTTTCTTTCTTTTTCTTTTTTTGGCCATGCTCACAGCAAATGAAATTTCCCAGGCCAGGGACTGAACCTGTGCCATAGCAATGGTCCAAGCCACTGCAGTGTCAATGCTAGATCCTTAACCTGATGGATCTGGTTAATCCTTACCACGAGGGAACTCTGAAAATTCTATGCTTGTAGTGTCTCTGTCTGGCTTTGGTATGAAAGTAATACTACTCTTGTAAAATGACTTTGGGTTCATTCTCTTCTCTTCAAATTTTGGGAAGAATTTGAAAGGGATTTTTTTGTTTGTTTGTTTTTAAAGCTGCACCCATGGCATATGGAGTTTCCCAGAAGAGGGATCAAATTGGAGCTACAGCTGCCGGCCTACACCACAGCCACAGCAACTCCAGATCCTTAACCCACTGAGCAAGGCCAAGGATTGAACCTGTATCCTCATGGCTATAGGGTACTCCTGGAAAGGATTGATATTAATTCTGGTAAATTTTGGTAAAATTTATCAGAAAAGACATCTGGCCCTGGGCTTTTCTTTATTGGTAGAGGTTTTTATTACTTTTTCAATATCCTTACTCATTATGGGTCTGCTTAGATGTTCTATTTCTTCCTGACTTGGGCTTGGTATTTTCTATATTTTGGGGAATTTATTCATTTTTTCTGGGTTAGCCAATTTGTGGCATATAATTATTTATGTTACTCTCTTAGGATCCTTTGTATTTCTGTGGTATAGGTTGGACTATCTCCTCTTTTACGTATTTATTTATTTGAGTCTTCTTTTTTCTTGGTTAGTCTGGCTAAACATTTGTCAACTTTCTTTATCTTCTCAAAGAAAATCAACTCTCAGTTTAACTGATCTTTTCCTTTTTATGGTCTATATATATTTGATTTATTTCTGCTGTCATCTTTGTTATTTTCTGCCTTTTGCTAACTCTGGGCTTAGTTTGTTCTTTTTCTTGTTCCTTGAGATGGAAAGTTAGGTAGTTTATTTGATATTTTTCTTTTTCTTAAAGTTGGTACTTATCACTTTAAACTTCTCTCTTAGATTTACTTTTGCTGCATTTTGGTATGTTTTGTTTTTATTTTTATTTTTTTAAGATATCTTATGATGTATCTTTTGACTTATTCTTTGATTTATTGTTTGTTCAGAATACTGTTGTTTAACTTCCCTATGTTGTGAATGTTTTGGTAATCCTCCTGTTATTATTTCTAGTTTCATACCATGTGGTAGGAAGATACCTGATATCATCTTAGTTTTCTTAAATGTGGCAATATATATATACCTAATATATAATTTATATTGGCCCTAATATATAATTTATGCTGGAAAATTCTCCATGAGCACTTGGGAAGAATGTGTATTTTGCTGTTGGATAGAATGCTATGTATATGTCTCTTAGGTGTATATGTTTATAGCATTATTCAAGTCCTCTCTTTCCTTACTGATTTTCCGTCTGAATGATCTATTCACTGATATAGGTGGGATTTGGATTTCCCTATCATTATTGTATTGCTGTCATTTCTCCCTTCAGTTCTGTTAATAACAGCTTTATATAGTTAGGTACTCTGATATTGGGTGCATGTGTATTTACAATTGTTATATCTTCTCAATGAATTGACCCTTTTATCATACCCTTTTGTCTCATGTGACAGTTTTTGACTTAAAGTCTATTTTGTCTCATATAAGCATAGCCACTGGTCTCTTTTAGGTACTATTCATTTTCATCTATGTGTGTCATTAAAGCGAATCTTTCATAGGCAGCATAATTTTTGGACACCTTTAAAAAATCCATTCAGCCGCTTTTGTCTTTTGATTGGAGAATTTAATCCACTTATACTTAAAATAATTATTGATAAGTAAAGACATGCTATTTCCATTTAGTTATTTTTTTCTGACTGTTTTGTTGTTCCTTTTTTCTTCTCTTGCTGTCTTCCCTTGTTTTCTAATAAAATTTTACAGTGGTATTCTTTCTTTCCTTTCTCTTTCTATTTTATGTATCTACTAGGTTTTTTTCCTTGTGGTTACTATAACATAGTCTTTTTTTTTTTGTCTTTTTGCCTTTTCTAGGGCCACTCCCACAGCATATGGAGGTTCCCAGGCTAGGAATCAAATCGGAGCTGTGGCCACTGGCCTACACCAGAGCCCCAGCAACGCGGGATCTGAGCTGCATCTGTGACCTACACCACAGCTCCTGGCAATGCCGGATCCTTAACCCACTGAGCGAGGCCAGAGATCAAACCCGCAACCTCATGGTTTTTAGTCGGATTCCTTAACCACTGGGCCACGATGGGAACTCTGACATAGTCTATCTTAAGCAGATAACAACTTAACTTCAGCCACAGACAAAAACTCTACTCTTTTATTCCTTCCTCCTTTGGTTTAAACATAAACAGGTTTATTTATTGATGTCACAATTTACATCTTTTCCTATTGTATATTTAGTAACAGCCTGGTTTTGGTTGATCTGCCTATTTATTTTCTCTTGTAATTCATTGAGATTTCTTAAAAATTATTTTGTATTATTTTTCCATTTTGAGGGGGAAGATTATTGGAAAATTATTGTGTTCTTTGGGTTCTATCATTTTTCCTTTTTTTTTTTTCTTGTGTGTGTGTTTTGAAGACTTACATTGCTGTCTTTGCATTTGAAAGAATCATCTCCTTCAGTCTTTTCTGACTGGCTTAGAGAGAGAGAAAACTCCACTGGTCTGATGGTTAGGGATTCTGGGGTCCCTCAAACTCTTTTTATGGCTGCACCAGCTCCACTCCTCTTTAGTCTTCTTGAAGGTGTGAACCGAAGTTTGACACTAACCATTGGCCTCTACATGGAGTAAACATGAGCCCCTGCAGGTACCAACCTGCAGCACCCCCTGATCTGAGTGGAGTTCAGGGTGGAGACCAAGAGCGAGGTACTCTGTTCTCTGGGAAAACTGGAAGAGCAGAGCCTCAGATAGTCAGATATTTTTAGGAGAAGATTTTATGTACCCAATTCTTGCATCTCATCTTATCTAGAAAAACACTAAAATCCTTCCTGGTGACGTCTGCTCTTTGTGTCTGGTAGTAACCTTCAGAAGATGAGCAACAAACTTTTGCAAAATGTGTGTAAGCTGCCTGCACCTCCCCTTCACCTAATCATATCCTGATATTCCCCCTTTTCTTCCTTGGGTGGTATTTCAGCCCTTCTGTAGTTAAGGATAAAGAAAGTTGTGGTCATCTCTAAATGCAGTTACCTCCAAGGGTGAGAACTGTGGAATCCTGCAGGCTGTGAAAACTCAGGATATTGGCCCTGCTAGTGGAGGGGCATGTCAAAGGAATGATTTCAGTGAGCCCAGGCCTCTTTTGTTCCTGCTTCCTGCCCTTTGTTGCAAAAACTCCTATATACCCCAGCTCCTTCCTCACTGCCTCAGAGTGGTTTCTCAGGGCTACCTGAGATGCTGCCTTCCAGGCTTAAGTCCTAATTTTGCCCTAAATAAAACATGGCTCTCAACTTTCCAGGTTGTGTATTTTTTTAGTCAGTAAAGGGGAAAGCCTAGAGTTTTATACCTTCTCTAGATCCCACAAAGCCAGGCCAGGCTCTGAGAGTCTCCTTAGAGCTGAGTCCTGAAATTTATGCACCTTATTCCAATTTAGCAGAGTAGAGCTAGCACACATGCCCTTGGTGGGACATGCATGGTGGGTGGGGGAGAGGCATGCAGAATGCTGGCTATCTGGGTGAATATGCAGATGATGCACCCTAGGAGACTTGTGGGTGGGCTTTTTGATGGATTCTGTGAGGTAGTACAAACCATAGTCCTTTGTTGAGTTTGATGTCCCAGTTCATGTGAAACCAACCCTTTTCTCCTCTTCCTAGCTTTCCCGAATCATTCAGCCCTGCTGATCCTCTCAGGGTTCTGGTCAGGTAAGAATGTAGTGGGCCTCTTGGGTAGCATCCTGCACAGCTGGGGAAGCAAGGCATTCTCTATGCTCTCACTTTCCCCCTTGGGAGATATTGTGGGCTGGGGGGGAGGGGGTTTTTCTTGGCACTGAGCTATGATGCCTGAAGGAAGGGTGGCATGGGTAAAGTGAAAAAGTTCTTCTTACTCTCTTCAATGGCTCTATCGTGGAGTTTTTTTTTTTTTTTTAACTTCAAAGGAGTACAGGGACCTCTCTACTAGACTTTGGAGTGCCTCCCACAAAGGTGCTCTAGTCCATGAGCTGCGTCAGAGCCAGTGTCTCTGTGGGGGAATGAGTGATGAAAACTTCTATTCAAACATTTTCTAATGTTTGACTCTACCAGTAACATTTGAAAAGCTCCAGAGTAAAGAAATCTACTCAATTTTAACTTGATTATTCTATACTTTTAAATTTTATTAGTTTTTATTAATACCCCACCTATTCATTTTCTACTAAAGTCTCCAAGCAATACTACTTTATTTCCATCCCATCTTCTCCTCAGGGTGGAAGTTCAGGGAGAGCAGGGACTTGTTTTTTCATGCCTGGCAACTCACAGGTGCACAGAAATAATCTGTTGTGTTGAATTGGTTTGAACTGACAAGGTGTGCAATGCACTTCCAAGAATCGGTGAGAAGCTCTTTCTCTGGTTCTCCAGCAATGCCTGGTTGTCAGCAGGCTTACTTTGCAAGGCTGTGTTCTCTTCTGATATTCACCAATAATTCTCACTTGTAGTTCCTGCTAATGTTCCCTTAGCATTAGCCTGTGGGCAGTGACACTGAATAAATGTGTGACACTGAATGAATGAATGAAGGTGAAAGGGAGGGAATGTGTGCCTTGCAGGGAATTCATGCTTGGCTGCAGAGAGGGGATTGGAGTCTTTCTCAGAGGCTTTGATGGGAGGTAATGCATGATTAGGAAAGGATATTGGGGCTACTATGGAATTTTTCAAATTTATTCAAATTACAGGTTTATTTAGATTTGGGGGGATTAGAGTAGGGACAGATGGAAGAAGCAAAGGACAAATGCACTCTTTTGCTTAGGAAGCATCAGTACCTGCTATATTGTAGCTGTACTTGAGCATGGTATGTGCTGTGATGGTCTAGTGGACACTCAAAAGAGAAGGACAGTGAAGTCTCTCTAGAACTGGAGATGCCAGTGGCAGCCTTCACAGAGGGGGTGATGCTAAAGCTGAGTTATTCAGGTAGACATGGAGGGGGTGGGCTTTCTTGGGAAAAGTTATGGCATGTGTACATTGGGATGGTATGAAATGAATGGGCTTAAAGAGGGAGGTAAATAGTTCTTGGGGTAGTGGGTGGAGAGTGGCCTAGAGAGCAGTTAGGAGTAAGGTCAAGGAGAAGGAGGGCCTTGTCGTTCTTGACGTGGAGTCTACCTCGAGCACAGTAAGAACATGCTTGAAAGGCTTTTAGACAAGTTGAGATTGCTTTAAATTTGTGGAAGGCTGACTTGGCAGAAGCAGAGGATGGAGTAAACAGGAAATGAATGAGAAGCAAGAAAATCACTTTGGAGGCTGCAGCATCCAGGGATATAGGAGATGAAGGGTGGCAGAGGGGATGGGAAGAGAGGAGGCATCTATGGATCCTCAGAAAGAAATAGGAATATATTGGTTTATTTTCAATTTACCAGTTTTGATAGGATTTGGCGATTGATGTGGTGTGGGAAATGGCAAGAGAGTCTCAGATGGCTCCTCGTTCCTGCCCTGGGCTACAGATTTGTTTACATGAAAATATGAGAGCTAGATGTTAGCATTTTGTTTTTGTTAGGACTATTGGGCCAGTTGGTTGGTGTTTATGAAGGTCAGAGTGATGGCCAGATTCCCATCTTTTGCTTTGTATTCCTCTCTTCCTTCCTGTTTGTTTAAGACATCTCTTTTGGTGAAGAAAGGCCCTGCCAAACTCTGCTTGCATTCCACATGTTTATTCAAATTCCATAAATCTTATTTTCATAGCAGGGAAGAATATGCCTTCATGTTTTCATTTACAAATGGCTACAGCTAAAGCCAAAGACTAATTAGGTTTACATTCCCATTTATTGTGGGTTTAGTTAGGGCCTACCTGTGCCTGTATGAACTATAGGCTGGCATATTCCTTGGGATCCCTTCTGTTGCCATCCTGAGGTTCCAGGCCACACAGCACACCCTCAGGGCCAAGCAGCACTTATTGATGAGCTACTCCTTGCCCTGGGCCTCACGAAATCTTATTCCTTCTTCATCACTTTCAGTCTGCACCAGTTCACATTTTACCCCCAAAGGACCATTCACAGTCGTTCTCCACGGAGGCTTCCATGGCTTCTCCTGGGAGGATGCTCTGTCCATCCTTAGATCTCACCATACTCTATCTGCACCTCCCTGGAGGCACTCATTGCAGTGAGTAGCAACCGGGCCTTAGAGTCAAGCGCTAGGGTTCACACTGTCTAGAAGACTTCGAGGGCCCCATTTGCGAATGTTAGCATAGTCGTGGTTCCTCTCTCAGGAGGTTGTTGCGTATGTTAGATAGGTTAATGTATGTAGCACTTAGCAAAGTGCCTGGCTTGTAATAAGTGCTCTCTTCACGTTAGCCACCACTATGATAATTCTTATTTTTATTAATGTTATTATTATTGCCTCATATGAGATTCACCTGTAGTCACATCTCCTAGGACGGGATTATGACTGCTTCAGGCCTCCACCCCATAGCAGATATTCAGTAAATGCATTACGAAACTTGAATGAATAACCCCGTACAGAAAACCAGCTTGGCTCCCTCTCTGTGATTTGTCCTACTTCAAGGCCCTTAGCTCATGGAGTCACCGCTGAGACATGGGTGTGCTCAGACAGTTGTCTTGAGGACACCCATGTCATTCTGTGTGTCATCTCTTGGTACCTGCCCACGTCATGATGTCCTTGAGGACTGTGGTACCCCATGGCATCTGAAGCCTCTTCAAATGGGCTTTTACTTTTATTCCCTCAGGAAGAGAGATTTACAAGCAGACTTCTGGTGTCTGCATCCCTATCAATTCAAGATATGAACCTCAGCCACACCAGGCAGACACAACAATTTACAAGACTTAGAGTGTGAATGCACTGAGAGACAGAGTCCAATTGTATCTGTCCATTTTTTCAATAAATTAATAAATAAAATATAATTGTTCTTTTCTGGGGGAGGCTATACCCATAGCATGCAGAAATTCCTGTGCCAGGGATCGAACCTGCAACACAGCAGTGACAATAGCTGGATCCTTAACTACCAGGCCACCAGGGAGCTCCAAGAAAATATAATTTTTTATTTAGCTGCACGGGTATCATTTTCAGGGCTTTTAATTCCGTCTGTAGATCTGAATTTCTACCTTTTATCATTTCTCTTCAGCACTCCTTGTCTGTTGGTGACAAATTTTTCCCTCTTCCAGTTAGCTGCAAATGTCTTCATTTCACCTTCTTTTTTTTTTTTGTCTTTTTGCCATTTCTTGGGCCACTTCTGCGGCATATGGAGGTTCCCAGGCTAGGGGTCTAATCGGAGCTGTAGCTGCCAGCCCACGCCAGAGCCATAGCAACGCAGGATCCGAGCCACGTCTGTGGCCCACCCCACAGCTCACGACAACACCAGATCCTTAACCCACTGAGCAACACCAGGGATCGAACCCACAATATAAATGTTAATATATTTATAGAAATTTAAAAATCTTTGCTAATTTTAACATCTGATTTATCTATGGATCTTCTTTTATTCATTACTTTTTTCTTGTGATTATAGATCACATAGCCCTGCTTCTTTGCATGGCTCATAATTTTTTATTTTATACTTCACATTGTAGATGATAAATTATAGATTCTAGATTCTGTTATCTTCTGAATACTGTTAAGTTCTATTTATTGTTACAGAGTTAAGTTCCTGGGGAATAAGCTTGATCTTGTGGAGCCTTGGTTTTAAGCTGTGTGTCTATTTCATTTTTCTTTATTCTTTATTTTTTATTTTTTATTTTGTCTTTTTGCCTTTTCTAGGGCCACTCCCATGGCATATGGAGTTTCCCAGGCTAGGGGTCTAATCAGAGCTGTAGCTGCCGGCCGACACCAGAGCTCACGGCAACACTGGATCCTTAACCTACTTGAGCAAGGCCAGGGATCGAACCCTCAACCTCATGGTTCCTAGTTGGATTTGCTAACCACTGAGCCATGATGGGAACTCCCATTTTTCTTTATTCTTAGGGAATAGTCTTTAGTCCTAAAATGCAGTCTTTATTCTTTTTTTTTTTAAATGTCTTTTTGGGGTCGCACCTATGGCATATGGAAGTTCCCAGTCTAGGGGTCAAGTCGGAGCTGCAGCCGTCAGCCCGCACCACAGCCACAGCAACACGGGATCCTAAACTCACTGAGTGAGGTCAGCATCCTCATGGATACTTGTTGGGTTCATAACCTGCTGAGCCATGTTAGGAACTCCCATTACCCAATGAATATTTTTTGAACCCTAGACTGTTGAAAAATCTATGAAGGATGCCACACACTCTCTTACAAGTGAAGATTTGGCTACGATTTGTCCGAATTGGGAATTGGCTTCATGCCATCTGATGTTCCTCCAAACTCTCAGAATCTACAATTTTATGAATTAAGTATGGACTCCTCTCTTAATTGCTGTGAAAGTGTCTCCATTATGTAACACTAAAGTACACGGAGAGGTTGGTATAATAGGTGCTGTTTTTTAAAATTTTGTTTTGTTTTTTTCACCCGGAGTACCTAGAATTTCATACGGGAAACTGTCTCCTCCCCACCTTTTTAGTCCGTAAGATTCAAGTGGGGTTCCACTCGTTCAGAGGAACATGTGACTCTGATTAAGCTAGAGTACCACTAAATCTCACTAGTCATGGGTGATTGATTTAAGGGTTACCAGGCAAGTCAAACCTAGAAATGAGTGTTATTATATCTCTTGGCCACAGAAACTGTTTCATTACATCAAGATGAAGATACTGGTGCAAAGAGCATGAATCATGGCATGTGGGCAGAAGCTATTGGAAAATAAATTCCTGCCTGTCTTTCAGACTTGAAAGCATAAAGATATAGATGTAGGACTATTGGCATTATGTTGATACCATAAGCAACTGAAATTTAAACAGGGCAGAAGAGAGCAGAGTCAAACCATTTGAGGGTTTGGATATTGCTGTGCTTGACACTCTGTACCTATACTTTTCAGGTCTGTGAATTAGATAAATTCTCTTTTTAAACCAGTTTGGGTTGGGGTCTCTTTCCCTTAGAAATAGCCCTGGCTGCCACATCAGTCAAGGGCCTAATGGGGTGTGCCGATTATGGCACCCAGAGATGAAAAGTAGGCCTGGTCACTTCAACTTGGTTTTGGTTGAACACCTTTAAACAAGCTATGTCATTCACCAGATTCACCGCAGACAGCCTTTCTATGCCCCCTGCAGTCATTCTCCTGTAACTTTCCAGAATACATGCAGGTAGGCACTAGATCAACAACACTGATGATGTGTTTGTGGGCTATTCAATCTTAACCTATCCTGCAATCACACTGTAAGTCTGCCTTCCCAAGTGGATGGAAATTCTTTGGGGATATTAGCTTTCTGTGTGTTCCTTCCCTAAGCTGGGCTTCAGTGATAATATAGCGTCTTCCCCTGTCTCCTGGCTGAGAGGGAATCTTTGAGCAATTGTGGGAACAGTTACACAGTCTAATTTCTAACTATTCCTGGTACAACTGAACGTTAAAGATGCTTACCTGATCAGAAAATCTCACATGTTGTCTTAGGAAAGGTGCCTGCTTCTCTTTTCAAGTTTCAGCTAAGATTAATCAGCAGTGTCTCTCAGACATTTTAAAAATGGAATCCTAACATCTCGCCTATTTGATCTGCTAAACATATTTAACCTCTTCTAATTGTTACAGTGTTTTGTGCAAATTTTAACCAGAGAAGGGGATTGCAAAACAGGATCTGTCTCTCTCTCTCTCTCATTTTCCCCCCTGTGTTTGCCACGGTGGACCTTTCTCCAGGGCACCTACAAAATCAGGAAAACTTAGGAATGTGAGGATAATTTTTGACAAGCAGCAAATGATGACTTTGGACTAGATAAACACCTCCTTTTTCTTTGATAAAGCTTGGTTTCTCTACAGCAGCAGGAGCCTGGGATGGCTATCATCTCCCGTCATAATTTATTTGGGGCGAGATTGGTTTGTCCGTCACTTGTCACTCTGTGTCCCTAAGAGTTCCCTCAGCAGTGCCATGGACCTGGTGTCTCCTGGATGTGTATCTCTTCTGACTTGTTCAGTTAATTTCACAAATGTGTTTTTTTTTTTTGTAGTATTTTTCCCAGGTACATTTACCAAGTGTTTTACTTCTGTCTACCAGGAAGTACCAGCTGTGTTTGAGGAAGAGAAGTGAATGAATCACTTCCTTCATCTCCCTTTGGGAAGAGAAGGATACTTCATTATTGTGTACTCAGAGCAGGTCTAGGCACAGGACGAAACGGTAGTCACCAGTTCGTAGAAAGATTTTATTCTTTCTTTGCTAAAATGGAAGAACACTGAGGACAGGGCCTGTGGCAGACCTGTCTTGTGTCCACCGATGTGTGACAATCTTTTCCTTCATGGGCTCATAAAAGATGACACTTCACAATCCTTTGCTTTTATTCTGGGCTGTGTGAATGATCTTGGCTAGTGGGCTGTGAGAGGAAGTGACTTGGGTCCTGTCTGGGCAGGTTAAGCCCCGATGATTCACCAGTTTCTCCCCTCCTGTCAAGGAAACAAGAAGAGGTTCCATGTGAGATACAATATTGAAAGAGAGCAGCCCAGTCCTGCAGTGCACTTAAAGCAAGAAATAAGCATTAGTTGACTAGTTTTGTTAAGCCATTAAGATTTAGGGGTTGGGAGTTCCTGTCGTGGCTCAGTGGTTAATGAATCTGAGTAGCATCCATGAGGATGCAGGTTTGATCCCTGGCCTCGCTCAGTGGGTTAAGGATCCGGTGTTGCCTTGAGCTGTGGTGTAGGTTGCAGACATGGCTTGGATCTCACATTGCTGTGGCTGTGGTATAGGCCAGTGGCTGCAGCTCTGAATTGACCCCTGGCCTGGGAACCTCCATATGCCCTGGGTGCAGTCCTAAAAAGACCAAAAAAAAAAAAAAGATTTAGGGGTTGTATGTCACCAAAACATAGCCTATCTTGTCCTGCATAATGTAGAAATTATGGACTTTGAAAAATGGACACATAATTTACAGTGAAATATTCTGTGAGTGCACTGTTGGAACTGCCTTGACAAATGCCTGTACTCATGTACCCACATATTTCTAAGGCAGAACATCAATCTCACCCCAGTCAGTTCTCTTGTGTCCCTTACCAGGCAGTTCCCTCCCTCCAGAAAGGTCACCCATCTGAGGTCCTTTACTAGAGTTTTGCCAATTCTAGAAGTTCAAAGAAATAGAACATATAGTATGTATATTTGTGTGTGTGTCTGACTTCCTTAATTTAGTATAGTGTTTTTTGAGATGGATCCATGCTGACAGCAGGCATTAGTAGTTTTCCTTTCTTGCTGAGTAATGATCCATTTTGTGAATTTGCTATAGTTTATCCATTGTCCTTATGATGGACTTTTCCTAGTTTGGGGTTATGGTGAATGAAGTTTCCATAAACACCTGTTTGCAAGGCTTTTTGTGGACATAATTTTTCTTTACTTGTTATTGAATTACAACTGACCTACAATATTATATGAGTTTCAGGTGCATAATATAGTGATTCAGTATTTGTACACATTATGAAATGATCACCATGATAATTCTAGTTGCCATCTGTCACCGTACAACATAATTAAAATATTATTGACTATAATATCTATGCTGAGCATTATATCCCTGTGACTTATTTATCTTACAATTGGGAGTTTGTACCCCTTTCCCTATGTTGTCTGTCCTCCCACCCTGCTTCCCTCTGGCAACCACCGGTTTGTTCTCTGTATCTATGGGTCTGTGTCTGTTTTGGTGTGTTGGTTTATTTGTCTTATTTTTTAGATTCCACAAAAAAAGTGAAATAATATGGTGTTTGTCTTTTTCTGTCTGACTTATTTCACTCAGCATTATACCCATTAGTTCCCATCCATGTTGTTGCAAATGTCAAGATTTCATCATTTTTTATGGTTATTCTATTTTACACATATACCGCATCTTCTTTATCCATTCTTCTATCGATGGACACATATATTGCTTCCATATCTTGGTTATTATAAATAATGCTACAACAGACACAGGGGTGCACAGACTTTTACAAGTTAGTGTTTTCTTTTTCTTCCGATAAATACCCAGAAGAGGGATTGCTCGATCACATGGTAGTTTTATTTTTAATTTTTGGAAGGAAACTCCATGCTATTTTCCATAGTGGCTGCACTAATTTACATTCCCACCAACAGTGATGTGGGTTCCCTTTTCTTCTGGACATATATTTTCAATTCTCTTAGGTAAACATCTTGGTGTGGAACTTCTGGGTCATAGGATGCATGTTTAACTTTCTTAAAAGGTTAAGAAACTCGCAAACTATTTGTAAAAATATTTGGGCGTTCCTGTTGTGGCTCAGCCGGTTAAGGACACAGCAGAGTCTCCGTGAGGGTGTGGGTTTGATTTGTGCCCTTGCTCAGTGGGTTAAAGGATCCAATGTTGCCATAAGCTGCAGGGTAATTTGCAGATGTGGCTTGGATCTGGCATTGCTGGGGCTGTGATGTAGGCCTGCAGCTGTAGCTCTAAGTAGTTCCTTAGCCTGGGAACTTCCACATGCTGCAGGTGAGACTGTAAAAAGAAGAAAATAAATGTATCATATATATTTCTATCAGAACATATGAAAATTATGGTTGATCCACATCCTCTGCGGTATTTGGGACTGTCCATCTTTTTCATTTTAGCCATTCTAGTGGATATCTCATTGTTTTAAATTAAAGTATCTTTAATTTATATTTCTCCAAAAATAGTCTTTAGCATTTTTTCATGTGTATATTGGCCATTTACACATTTTCATTTGTGACACATCTGTTGACATTTTTTTGCTTTTTAAAAAACTGGGTCATTGTTCTTTTATAATTGCATTGTAGAATATCTATTTATAAGTATATCTATATAACTACATATCTACATTTCATATACAGCTGACCCTTGAATAATGTAGGGGTTAGAGGCACCTACTTTCCACTCAGCTGAAAATCCAAGTATAAGATTAACATTGGCCCTCCATACCTGCTGTTTCTGCATCCACAGTTCAACTAACCACAGATCATGTAGTAACTATAGTGTGTATTTTGTGAAAGAAATCACGTATAAGCTGATCTACCCAGTTTAAACTCGTGTAGTTCAAGGGTCAACTTATATTCAGATACATATGCTCTGAATACTTTCTCCTGGTCTATAGATTGTCTGCTTATTTTTGTAATGGTATTTTTTGATGAGAGGATAATTTTTTAGTTTGATGAAGTTCAATTTATTAATTTTCTTCTTTCATGCTTCATGCTTTTTGTGTACTAAGAATCTTTGTTTTACAGCAAGGTCATGGAGATATTCTTCTATGCTTTCTCTTAGAAGCATTATTTTTGCCTTAAGTCTAAGATTTATTTTATATTAATTTGTGTGTGTGGTTTAAGATAGTACTTATGGATTTTTTTAATGGCTATACAATCGTTCTAGAAAATTGATGATACTATTTCCTTTTTTCCATTGAATTACTTTGGCATCCTTGTAAAAAAACCATTTAATTTTAGATATATGGATCTATTTTGAAATCGAATCTATTTTGAACTCTCAATTATCTTTCACTCATCTATTCTTTCATCAAAACCACAATTTCCTTAATTATGATAGTGTTTTCTGTTTTCGTTTTTTTTTCTGTCCTTTGTCTTTTATTTAGCGCCTCACCTGTGGCATAAGGAGGTTCCCAGGCTGGGGTCAAATTGGAGCTGTAGCCACCAGCCTACACCACAGCCGCAGCAATGTGAGATCCAAGCCACGTCGGCTACCTACACCACAGCTTATGGCAACACGGATCCTTAACCCACTGGCCAGGGATTGAACCTATGTCCTTATGGGTAATAATTGGGTTCATTAGCCACTGAGCCACTATGGGAACTCCTTAATTATGACAGCTTTTATAAGTCTTGAAGTCAGGTTGAGTAGGTCCTCTAATTCTGTCCTTTTTTGAAATTGCTTTGGTTCTTCTTGGTCTTTTGAATTTCTGAATAAGTTTGAAAACTAATTTTGTTTTTGTTTTTGTTTTCCAAAGAAGCTTGCTGGAAGTTTTCTTTGGAATTGCATTGAATCTAGGTCAATTTAGGGGGAAATTGACATCTTAACAGTATTGATTTTTCCATTCCATGAAAATGGTATATCTCTACATTTATTTAGGACTTTGTTAATTTCTCTCAGCAGAATTTTTCAGTTTTCAGTATAGAAGTATTACACATATTTGCTAAATTTATTCTAAGTATATGGTTTTAGTGCAATTTGAAATGGAAATTTTTAATTGGAAAGTTTTCGAAACTATAATATTGTTGAGTATCTGATAAATTTGGAGTTAAGCATGTGCAACGTTCTTTGTCGTCATCACTTTATTTATATAATTATTCCATGCCTACCTATGCCTTCCTTCTTCTTTGTGTTTAGTAAAATTCAGTTTTTACATCAAGACTTTTCTCCTCTAGGAAGAAATTCCAATTATTGTACCCTCATAGCTCTTTCCTTCCATGCATGCTCTGAATTACATAGATGAATCAGACATGGCTCCTGTTCTCAAGGGAATTAAGTTGTAGGAGTGGAGGCACACAATTATAAATACTAAGTAGAAAACAGACAATGTCATATGAAAGATACAAATAAAATAAAAGGCACCCTTGGTTGGGAGAGGAAGGTAAGATCAAGAAAGTTTGCCTGGAGGACTCTTTGTGTTGTAATTGTCTGGAGGCTTCTGTGGCACCTATGAGACTATTAAGCAGTGTCTAAATTCCTCTGTTACAGTGCATGCTTCTCAGTGGCAGAGACCACACCCCATATTTGCTTTGTCGTCCAATATGGTATTTCTTCTCAAATTTTATTATAAATAAGGATCACTTGGGATACTCTTTTAAAAGTTTATATTCACAGGCCCATATCTAGGGATTTTGATTAAATATATCTGGGGAAGAATTCCCCACAGAATAGGACTGTGTATTTCTAACAAGTGCTTTTGGTAACTATATTGCTAATGGTCAGCTGATAATACCCTCTGGTAACTAGCATATTTTTAGGCCCACATTTGGATTGAGAGAGTAGCATATTGGTTAATTGAAGAGATCTGAACAGCATCACTAGAATACGAAAGAGAGCAGAATCTTACTAAGAGCCTTGGAACACCTTTTAAAATCTGTGTGTTATATCTTCATGTGGCAAACATTTCTGATGAAGCCTCTGTCCTTCTTTTTATCTCTCTCTTTTTTTCTTGCGTCTTTCCTTCTGCTTAGAAACTTTCTTGACATGATTTGGTATGAAATGACTTTATGAGTTCTGCCTTCTGCTTTAGTAAAATCCTATCTCTCTTGGGCCCTACCCTTTCTCATCCTTTCCCTAATGGAATATGTCTTGGGCTTTTTCCTCTCCTTGTGCCTCCCTGACTGAATCCACCTCTGCCTTGTTCCCTCAAGAGGAAGTCCATCTTCAGAGCGGAGGAAAGTGCCATGGCTCCTGTACTCTTGATGATCTCCAGCTGTTCTCTTGACTGGGACAACCTACACCTCAGACTTCCTGGGTGACATACAACCCATGCAGATTAATTGTTATGACAACTGTATTTTGTTTCCTACAAGGCTTTCTCCTGTAACTCTTTACAAAGATGAATTTTGCATTGTACGCTGCACTCTAATATGTAGTATATGCATACTATAGTTCTCCAAGACACCTTAGATCAAGGGTCTTGAATTTCAATGATAATGGCTTCTTCAGAGCCAAGTGGATTGCAGTTCAACTATATAGCTACCGTTTAATCTCCCAAATGAGACAGCGAGAGGCCAGGTAGGACATTTTTCATAAGCAAAAAGGTTTTAAACCTTGAATGTAGACTCTAAAAACTTGCATATATTTCAGGTAACAAGTACTTGGCTGCTATATAATAAAAGGTCTCCTCAATAAATATCCCAGAGCCAGCTCACACTAATCTTAGGAAAGGGGAAGAGTGCCACTCAACCATGAGGAGTTCATTTTGGCAAAATGATGGGTCAGAAGGGGCTCCCCCATAACCAAGTCACTTATTTGTGTTTAGCTCACATAATATACTTTGAGTTCAGTGTTCTAGCAGGTTCCCCCCGCCCCCCCCCCAGGGCATCCAACAGAATGCATAGTGGCTACATAAACAAACTAACAGAAATAATGTGCAGACACCCTGGCAGCTGGGCCTGTCCCCTTCACACACCTTTCCTGACAACCCTCTCCTCCCTTTCCTCCTCCCGTCAGCATCCACCCATAATTCTGACCTGTGGCTGGAGGAGGCTTGATAAAGCCAAGCCTAGGACATTCATTGTTAGATGCCCATCAACAATAATTGGTGACACACAGGTGGTTTAAATCAGGCCTGGAATGGTATCTTCCTCAGCCAGAGGCTGTTAACCATTGAGCTTATTTCCCCTCCCTGCAGCTGTCATGGTGTGTGTGTGTGTGTGTGTGTGTACAAACATAAAGGGGAGCACTGGGAAGAAGGTCATTTTGTGCACAGATTCAGCTTGTGCCACCTTGGGTTGACCTTGGTGGGAGGGGAAAGAGTCATGATGGTGGTGGAAGCAGGATCCAGTGAGCCCTTCCCAGGGCAGGCCCCCTCCCCCACAGCCTCTGCTTCAGCTCCTCTCTCAAGTATTTAGATAACAGTACCTGATGCGTGTTTCCTGAGTTGTTTTATAGATGTGAAAATCATCCACAAAATCGAAGAAATGACCTGATGATCATGAGCACATAGCCCCCAACCTACTGGTGCCTAAGGATTGATAAAGATTATCACCCTGTTACCTCAACATCAAATCAGAGAATTTTGCACAAGGTGATCACATACCCAGTGACACCCCCCACCCCTTCTTCATCTGGCCTTGAAATATGTTTGCTGAAACCCTACAGGGAGTTTGGGATGTTTTGGGCACAAGCCACTTGCCTCCTTGCTCTGCCCTACAATCAAATTTTCTCTGATGTTTTGGTTTGTTTGGCCTCCCTGTCAACCACAGTGGTTCTGGGGAGTAGCCTTTAGGCATAGCCAGGCTTCCACTCCTCATGATGACACCCTCACACCAATACTCAACCTGCCCTTCCCTGCATTTTTGCATGGCCCTTCTCCAAATGGGAATGCTGCTTAATGCCCTCCTATGCTTCAAAGTGCAGCTCAGGGGCCACCAAACCCAGGGATCCAGAATCTCATGACACCCTTTGCAGTCTCCATTCTGCCTCTGTTTGGAGTGGATCATTTTTCTTCTCACTCTCTTTCTCTCTCTCTCTCTCTGCGTGTGTGTGTGTGTGTGTGACTTTGTAAGCTTTTCTGGAATTTTTGTTTGAAATAATATTACAGAATAGTCAAGACTATGAACCTAGGAGTTCTGCCACCTAACACCTGTGTGTCTTTGGGCAAATTGCTCTGGTGTCTCCAAAGCTCAATTTTCTTATCAGTAAAATGTAAAGTTTAATACTTTCCTTTAGCTTCCCTTCATAGGATTATGGAGGAATTACATGAAATATTTGTAAAGTATCCAAACTAGGACTTGCTTATAGTATATGCTCATTAAATAATACTTATTTTGTTGCTGTTATTATTATTATTATATTATTTTGTTCATTAAACAAATATGAGTCTAGCACCATGTAAATGACTGCAGATCCAGAGATGAAGAGTCCCTGCCTTGAGGGAGTTTACATGCTCCTGGGAAGAAAGATATGCACACTAGCAAGATTCTATGAATTGCAGTTCAGCGAGGTAAATTTGATGGCAGAGTTGTAAATCCTCATAGGGCTGCCAAGGGTAGATGTGCAAACTCTGTCTCATCTCACTGTTCACCTGGGTCTGTACCACTGGCCTGTACATTCCTGAAGGGCAGGGACAGTATTTTCCTGATTTGATTTTCTCCAGGTTCTTGACAAATGGTGATTAAATAAGCTTTCTATAGCAATTCATTGAATTCAAAGTAGAGAACTGGCCTTTTCCTCATCTTCTTATGTTTCTACCAAGCCCATCTATCTCTGCCTCCTCAAGCCACAGGTAGTACTGGGGAAGTTCTAAAAGGCACCTGCAGTGATGATAAGATTTTTAAAGTTCCAGGTTATCCTGAGCAGATGACCATACTGGATGGCATGGCAGGTCTCTGGTGGGTGCTATGCCAAGTTAAAATTGACTCAATGCCCTTTCTCTTTGCCAAGGTCAACACTGTGGGCAAATGATTTCCAGGAGCAAGAAGGCCTCTGGGGACCCTCACCCTGGTGGGTAGTTACTTAAGTTTTTACGAGCACAGCTTGATTAATCAGCTTCTGAAAGGACTGCAGTTATTCCCAGAGAGGCTGTTAGGAAGCACCTATGTTATTTGGTCCTTGCAAGAAGCGATTAACTAAAATTCACACTCTGCAAAATAATTAACCAAGAATGGTGACACTACATTATGCAGTCATTTTGAAGAAAAGGTCTCTTATATTGCAACTTAAAACTTTAAATTATTTTGGAGACCAGCTTTGGCTTTTAGATAGATTATAATAAAAGCAAATTATTGTACGTTTTAATAACTGGCTTCTGTGAATAGGAGGTCTGATACAAGGCTGATGACTGTGATGTATCTCATAAAAGCTAATTGACAATCTAGTTCTTTAAATACCACAAGAATCCATCATGGTTAACATTACTACGATGCGTTCTAAAGGAATTAAAGATGATTTACCAGCCATTGAGACACTTGGATAATATTATACACACTGAAGGAAGTAGTAAAAGAGATGAATTCTTCTTGCTACTTCCAATTGCCTCATTTGTAAATAGATGCCATGCTCAGCACCTCCAGTTCAAGGGCATGTACCTGGTTGGGATGAATGTGGCATCACAATTATGCTGATGGCTTTATCTGGTCTCGACATTGTCCTTTCTCTAGATTCTGTACAGGGTCATTGGGGTATGGTGGTTCTACTCTTGGAACAGTCTAAATTTATGGTCTAAATCGGCTGAATTTCTTTATTCGTTTTATTGCATTCTGCCTCTTCTCTCTGCCTCTCCTGAGACTCTATGCAAGGGACCATAGATGTGATCCACTGGGCCCACTTGGAGACAGTTTATTAGAGTCAGTTCACACTTACTGACTTCACAAACTAACCAGGAGGCTGGTGAGAAGAAAGGATTGAACAATGAAATAATTCCTCTCCAAAAGGTACTAGACAGAAGGGTCCTAGATGAGTTGGCTCAGTGTATTCAAGTCTTGGTTTACAGACCAGTGGTCACAATCTGACAAACTCAGGGTGTTCCTACTGTTCTCAAAGAGTTAAAAAGAGTTTTGAGTCAATGTTTAAAAATCTAAAATTTGGGGGCTGTCTTTCTTAGAACATGAGAAATCTGATAAAACTAGTCTCAGAATCCCACAGAGCACGTGCCCTTGGCTGGATCCACAATACCTACCAGGCCTGCTGTGTCTGCCACCATTGGCCACTGGACAGTTTTGTCCACCTGTTACCCAGGCTCTGCTTCTGATCACCATGTCTGTAGTAGGTAGGGTTCACAACCACATTTGTCCCACCACTGTCTCTTGAAGACACCATGATTTTGTCAACCAGGGTCCCAGAGCACCCCTCTAACAACGCCTCAGCTCAAGACGGCATTGTGCACCTACTGGGTGCCAGCAGTGCACTGGAATTTCCAGCCTTAGGGATGCAAGGCATAATCTTGGACCTCAGGCAATACAGACCTGCAAACATGGTCTATGTTTATCAAGATAGGTAAAATGGGAACATAGAGGCAGGATCCTGAGTCCAGACTCCTTTCTAGGAAAAGTAACATTTAGACTGAAAGCCAGAGGATAAGGGGGAGTTAGACAAGAAGAGTTGGGACCTAGAAGAAAGAAGGACACAGGAAGGAGTGGCAACAACACTTAAAACCCTAGAGGGAGGAAGGCAGAGCAGCCCTACAGAGGTTTACTGTCTAAATCAAACCATCCAAACCAGCCAAAAAGCATTTAGGCAAGAATTTAGTTTAACTTGATTCTGGTTGTAGATTCTTCCAGACATGAGGCGGAAGCAAATTTAAATCCCCCTTGGGGATATTGCTTGCAAATCAGATCTCATGTTATTTCCACAGTTAAAGTTCTAGAAATAGAGCTCACACACACACACATATGCAAAATCCACCTACACTCACATATAAGAAAATGAGGTGTAATGAATAAGAACCAGCAGAAATATCAGTACCTTACCTGAAAAATTTCAGATAGTGGAATTATTAAACATTGAGCATAAAATAAATATGTTGAATATGCTTCAAGAAATAGAAAAAATTGCAGTGCAAATAAAGAGTCAGAGACTATAGGACTTCCTGTGTGACCCAGCAGGTTAAGTATCCTGCATTGTCACTGCAGTGGCTCAGGTCACTGCTGTGACATGGGTTCAATCCCTGGCCTAGGGACTTCTGCATGTCATGGGTGTGGCCAAAAAAAAAAAAACCAAAACAGTAAGGGACTATAAAATAGGTGGATTATATTAACAAAAGGATTCTAGATATCAAAATACAATAATTGGCATAAAAATATATGATGAATGGGTTTAAGAATATACTAGGCACAGTCAATAGGGAGAATTAGTGAACTTTAGATAATTTGAAACACTTATCCATTAAGGAAATGGAAAATCTGGGCAAATTAAGAGAAGTTAAGAAATCACATCAAGTGAGAAGTTGCAGAAGTTAGAGAGAAAGAGAGGGGCAGAAGTAATACTGGAATGGGTGGCAGTTGAGAATTTTTCAGAAGAGATAAAAGCAGCCATTCAATAGCTTTGTGAATTTCCACAAAAGCAGGATTAATTCATAATCCACACCCCGCCCATCATAGAGAAACACCAAAGGCAAGGACAGGATTTTAAACAGAGCCAGGTTAAGGAAGGGATAATACCCTCCAAGACAATGGCAATTGGACTGATAATGGAATTTTTACAGAAATAAAAGAAGCCAGGAGACCCAGGATTGCCCTGTGCTGGGACATACACCTGTTGACTGGGGAGTATGTACTCTGCAAAAGTATCTTTCCGAATGAGGGTAAAATATAGATCTTTGCAGATAAAAACTGAGCAGGCAAAAACACCCTCTCGCTACTGGGGGTCCTTCAGACTGATGGACTGTGATCACAAATGGAAGGCCAGTATGAAAGGAGACATCACCACCAAAGGATGGGATAAATAGATAGGTGAATTGAACAATTTCTGGTGGCCTAGAACAATGATTAGACTACATCATAAGGTTTAAAAAGAAATAACATACAAGCCAGCAATAGCACAGGAGAATATGAAGGCAACATCTCAGAAACAATGCGTGAAAGCAAGTTCCACACTAATCCATGGGCTATTACAGCTTTTAACTAAAGTTTAAGAGATTGCTAAGTAATACCGTGCATTACAAATGGTTGCAAACCCATAGAATAAGAATACAAAGCATTCATGACTAACAGACATGCCGGCTTAAGGTTGTTGTTACCGTGGTTCTTATTATGGAAATACAAATACATCTGAAACAAATATGTACAAGATTAAAATTTGTTCCATCTGCCTAAAGAACAGACTTATGGTTGCCAAAGGGGTGGGATGGGAGATGAGTGGAGTGGGAGCTTGGGGTTAGCAGAAGCAAAGTGTCATATATAGGATGGATAAGCAACAAGGTCCTACTGCACAGCACAGGGAGCTGTATTCAGTAGCCTATGTTAAACCATAATGGAAAAGGATATTTGAAAGAATTTACATATTTATATTCTTTTAAATATTCTTTTCCATTATGGTTTATCTTAGGATGTTGAAAATATAAATACAAACATATATATAATAAAACTGAATCACTTTGTTATACACCAGAAATTAACACAACATGATAAATCAACTGTATTCAAAAAAATTTCTAAAGCATCTGACTTGCCTCTAAGATTAAAAAAAAATGTGTCCAATCTGGGTAGTAGGTATACAGTATATTTCCATATATTTGAAATATTGTAGTAAGCTGATTGTTTTGAAGTCATTATGACTGCAAAGGAAAGTTTACAGGGTATTAATTGGAAGACATGGTGGCTGGAAGGAGTCCCGGTTCTTTGTAAAGTAAATCAGGCCGGAGTTCACATGGTCTCTAAGGAGGGAGGGGAGCAGCCAGGGGATTCAGCCTCACGTAGGAAGAGGAGTCCTTCTCCCTACTGAGAGGTGTTTGCAAGGAAACCAGGTGCCTTACTGAGTTTGGTAGAAGAGAGTTGAAGGTATTCCCATCTGACTGCTTTCTTCGAGGCCCTCTGCTGAGTGAGCAGATGTCTGAGGGGCCTGAATGGGGTTGGGAGGGGCCACTGCTATGCTTGGCAAAGTGGGAGGGAACCTCCTCCCTTGGTTTATTACCAGAGACTTGTCTCTCCTTTCCTCAGCCATTTAAGAAAGTTGTGAAACAGCTCTTCTGGTGAAGGGGGTTGGGGATGCATAGTGTTTGGGTATGAGCCTGAGGGGCTGTATCTGAGTATGTCACCCCTTTTCCCTCAACCCAGGGCACAGTCAGTGCTTCTCATACGTTACCTGGAAATATTGTTAAATTGCAGATTCCAAGTCAGGAATGGGACCTGACCTCTGTTTCCAAGTGATGTTGAGGCTGCTGGTTGGTAGACCACACTTGGAGCAGAAAAGTACCCAAGGCTCTGGCTAGTTTGGGTAAGTGCTTTTTCTCTCTCTCTCTTGCTCTTGCTTTCAAACCTCTCCTGGGTGGCTCTTTGGTTCTCCATCCAAGCAGATTTGGGGCCCGTTCTCTTGCTAGTTTGCCCCATGTGCCCATCCTTATCAGAACCCCAGTCTAACTGGAACTTTTTCTCAAACCTGGTCCTTTGCTTCCGTCTGGGGTCAGAACAGGGGCTGGAGGAGTTCCCATTGTGGCTCAGTGGAAACAGATCTGATTAGCATTCATGAGGACTTGGGTTTGATCCCTGGCCTTGCTCAGTGTGCTAAGGATCCGGTGTTGCCATCAGTTGTGGTTTAGGTCGCAGACTTGCTTCAGATCCCTAGTTGAGGTGGCTGTGGAGTAGGCTGGCAGCTACAGCTCCGATTGGACCCCCTAGCCTGGAAACCTCCATATACCATGGGTGTGGCCCTTAAAAAAAAAGAAAAGAAAAGAAAAAAAGAACAGAAAAAAAAAAAAGAACAGTGTGGGAGGTTCACTTTTAGGAGGAAGAAGTCAGCATGGGGCTCGGCTCCAGACAAATCTCATGCCTTCCCCCTCTCCTTCAGACAGCATAGCACTGCCTCAGTGTCGTCAGAAGATGAGATCACGTGATCCCACCCTCTTACTTATCTCATTAAGAGAAACAAAATCAGCAATCAATAGTACTGATTGACCATTTCCTCCAAGACTTGAGAGACCATCTGTTCATAAAATATTAAGCACCTCCAGGTCTGGTAGTTCTTGTTTGTCTCTAACATAACTTTGATCGATTTGTGTTCCTGCCATCAGAGAACTTGTGCACTAACTGCCCCTGAGGATGTCTGATTAGTTTTCCCATGTGTACGTCATGGGTAAAAGCGATAGTTCCTGCATTTCTCCAAATCTGTGCCACTTGGTATTTTTCAGATTTAATTTCATTCATTATATGGTAATAATAGGGTTCTTTGATGTTAGCCTTAGAACTGATATTCCCTAACAGGAATGCTTGGGAAGAAAACACAGAAGTTGCCAGGGTCCATAGCCCAGGAGGTCTACAATGGTCAGTGAGTGTCTAGAACAGGGTTCCTTGATCCTGGCACTAATGACACTTGGGGCTGAATAATTCTTTTTTTGTGGGAGCCTGTCTTGTGCTTTGTAAGATGGTTAATAGCATCGGTCCTCAACCTACTAGATGCCAGCAGCATCTCCTTAATTGTGGCAACCTAATGTCTTAGACGTTGTCAAATGTTTCCTGATTGAGAACTGTTCTAGAAAATCATTTAAAACAGAGAGGCAGAAATTAATTAAGTGAACTTACTGTTGGAAGATTCATTAATTTAGACTGATTGCGGGGAAGCCCCATCTGGAACATCAAATACATGATTGCCAGTGCTACTGGTTAATAATTTAACCAATGAAGCCTGAATCCTGGTGGTCCTCAGGTTTCCATCCTCGGTATTTTTATTTCCTTGATTGCTCCCTGAGTATTTCATTTACTTCCAAGTTTTCAGTGATTCTCAGTAGGCTGAAGAATCAGTTGATCCATATTAATGTAAACCTTTCCGGTGAGCTCTGAAAACTTACACTCAATTTCTGGGTTTTTGTTTGTTTGTTTGTTTGTTTGTTTTGTCTCTTTAGGGCCACACCCATGGAACCTGCACCCAGGCACTCCCTCAACTCCAAGCATTTGCCTCCTCCTGGCTCAGGCTTGATGGATCTTCTAGATCTTCTAGTTCCAGCTGGGTTATTACTTCCTCCTGAACCCTTCTCAGAGCACCCCGCCCCCGAGACCCTAGAACTGGGTCTTACCGGTGAACTATGCAAGCCTGTGCTTCCTCCTTTGTAGTGCAAGGTTTTGCCAGGAGGATTGATTTTAACTAGGAAAGCCACACTTCCTGGGGGCTCCAAGCATTTCT
Source organism: Phacochoerus africanus (assembly GCF_016906955.1). Classification (NCBI taxonomy): domain Eukaryota; kingdom Metazoa; phylum Chordata; class Mammalia; order Artiodactyla; family Suidae; genus Phacochoerus; species Phacochoerus africanus. Next base: position 39,304,148 of record NC_062551.1, on the reverse strand, counting down.
TCCACAGAGAGCTGGGAAGGATTGGGGCATGGAGTCCAGTTTCCCAGCTGAGGTCTTCGTTGCCACGATATGTTATAGAGACTCTGAATTATTATCTTTCTCTCGAATGTTGAGTTTTGTTTTATCAGGCAGTTAAATTACCAGCAGGCCTACCTCAGTTATTGGAGGCTTCTTCTTATACTCTGTTAGGGCAGGCCTATGGCTTTGCCCTTGTTCCTGAGGAGCGCCCTTAATCCTGGGAAGAGTCTGAGGTTTTCAGTCCTCCCAGGGTTTCAGTGGAATGCCTGAGGTTGGAAAAGCCCCTCCTGCTTTCTAGGATACAAACTCCCAACTTTGTCTCCCATCCATAGGATAAGAAGTGACATATCAGGTCAGTCATTTAGGCTTCCAGCTGCTCTTTTCTTCTCGTGCTTTTTGTCTCCACTATTCATATACAAATAGTTCATGGATGAGCCAAGAATGGGAGGGGCATTTACAGACAGATCAGGGGACCCTCTTCTCTGTAGCTTCTTCTTTAAAGGGATTTCTAGCTTCAATTTCTAGCCACTCTGGCAGTTTCAAATGTCATTCTTTGACATATCAAATCAATGAGGTGACAGCTTTCAGCTTGTACCTCCCTGGCAAAATGGTGTGACTATGGCTCTCACTCTCTGTGTGCTGTTATTTCAAAGAAAAACCCAATCCAGACTCCCCCTGCTTTTGGTTGTTCGTTAATTCCCTTAAGTAGTCATGCTTTATTTATTTCTTTTCCAGAGTTTACATTTGCTATCTGTGGTACAATTATTCTATCATTCCTGGAACTAGAAATCTTAAATATTGTTGCAAAGAGAAGAAAGAATAAATAAATTGTGATTTTTATGTTGCCATCAAAGGTGACATAGGGAAATTCTGATTTTTTGCATGTAAACAATGCATTTAACATATTTGAGGTTAGTTGGTCTCAATCATTTTAGTTATTACTTTGTGATTTTTTTATCCTTTCTGAAAAATGCTATGTAAGGGATTACTCAAATACAGAGTTGGGCTCATATTAGACATATTAGGTAATAAATTAAGTTTTGGGAGGTAGGGAGTTGGTGAACCAGCAGATTACCTTTCTGGGGACCCGATGCAACAGCAAACTTCTATAAAAGAGTCATCGGCATGTTCTGTTCTCAGTTCTTCTTTTGTCCCAAAGCTACAGTTTTACATTAGCTAAAATTGCTAATGACATGCACAGTGACGACTAAAATTGTCAATGATCAGTGTTCATCTCACTTGGCCTGTTTGTAATATTTGAATATTTTCAAATACTTGTAATGCTTGAAGACATTCCTCCTCTATAAACACTTTTTTTTGAGTCGCTTCCAGGAAAACTAGACTTTTCTGGTTTTTCTTCTACCTGACCCTTGTTCACTTTTCAGATCCCTTTGCTATTTTCTCCGTGTTTCCTTGGTCCCTAAAATTGCAGTGTCCCCAGGTGGCGTCTTTTTTTTTTTTAAGTTTTATTGAAGTATAGTTGATTTCCAATGTTACGATAATTTATGATATACAACACAGTGGTTCAGTTATACATGTACATACATGTATTCTTTTTCAGATTCATGTCCCATAGGGATTATCACAGAATATTGGGTAGAGTTCTTTGTGCTATACATCAGGTCCCTGTTGGCCAATTATTCCATATACCACAATGGGCATAAGCTAATCCCAAACCCCCTGTCCATTCCTCCCCCCGCCCCAACCGCCACCCTGTCACTGGCAACCTATCCCTTTTTGTAACCTCCAGTTTGTTTTCAAAGTCTGTGAGTCTGTTTCTATTCTGCAAATAAGTTCATTTGTATCCTTTTTTTCTGGTCCCACATGGAAGTGATATTCAATGATGCTCCTCTTTCACTATCTAACTTTATTTAGTATAATAATCTCTAGATCCATCCATGTTGCTACAAATAGAATTATTTCATTATTTTTTTATGGCTGAGCAATATTCCATTGTATATATGTAGCACATCTTCTTTATCCATTCCTCTGTCCATGGACATTTAGGTTGCTTTTCTTTTTACATCCACACCTGCAGCTTATGGAGGTTCCTGGGCTAGAGGTTGAATCAGAGGTCCATGCCACAGCCACAGCAATGCAGGAGCCAAGCCATGTCTGCAACCTATCCCACAGCTCATGGCAACGCTGGATCCTTAACCCACTGAGCGAGGCCAGGGATTGAACCTGGGTCCTCATGGAGACAATGTTTGGTCCTTAACCGGCTGAGCCATGATGGGAACTCGCCCCAGGTGGAATCTTTATACATATTCTTTCTTCTATTGACATTTTCCCTTTATAGATTCATGGCTTAAAATATTACCTACACAATGGAAAATTCCCAGTTTTAGACCTCTCCTCTGAACTGTAGGATTTTAACCCAGCTACCTGTTCTCCATGTTTATGTAAATGTGTACAGTCACTCAAACTCAACATATTCCCAGCATAACGCCTACCTCTGTCTTTCCACTTCCTGGGGTCAAAATTCTCACAGTCATCCTTGACATCTTCTTGAGAGTACTCCAAATAATATTTCAGCAAATCTTTTTTTTTTTTTCCTTTTCAGGGCCTCACCCAAGGCACATGGAACAGGCTAGGGGCTTAATCAGAGCTACAGCTGCCAGCCTAAACCACAGCCACAGCAACAACAGATTCGAGCCGCGTCCATGACCTACACTACAGGTCAAGGCAATGCCAGATCCTTAACTCACTGAGTGAGGCCAGGGATCAAACCCACAACCTCATGGTTCCTAGTTGGATTTGTTTCTGCTGTGCCACGATGGGAACTCCTTTTTAGCAAATCTTATTATCACTTTACCTTCAACATGTAACCAAAGTTCCCTAGCTGCCACATCATCTATTTTTTTTCTTTTTCTTTTTAGGGCCACACGTGCAGCATATCGGAAGTCCCAGGCTAGGGGTCTAATCAGAGCTGCAGCTGCCGGCTTACACCACAGCCACAGCAACACAGGATCCGAGCCACGTCTGTCACCTGTATAGTACAGCTAATGCCAACGCTGGATTCTTAACCCCCTGAGCAAGGCCAGGGATCAAACCCACATCCTCATGGATACTGGATGGGTTTGTTACTGTTGAACCACAACAGGAACTCCTGCCACATCACCTTTCATCTAAACTATTGCAGAGGTTACCGAACTGGTGTCTTTGTTTTAACCCTTTCCCTCTGTGGTCAATTCCAGAGTTACTACTTTTAGATGGAAGTCGTGTTATGACTTCTTCTATTCAAAATACCCGACTGCTTCCCATCTATTGAGAGCCAAAGCCAAAGTTCTTACAACGTCTATGGTCCTACATGTTCTGCCTCTTTGCTGCCATTCTCATCTTCCCTACTACTCTCCCCTCTCTTGACAAGCCACAGTGGTCTTCTTAAAGATTCTGGGCACACTCCTGCCTCAGGACCTTTGCACTGGCTGTTCACTGGGCCTGGACTGTTCTTCCCTTAAATGTCCATGTAGCTCACTCCCTCACCTTCTTCATATCTTTTAAAAATCCTTACTCTTAAATTGTGATTTTTCTCATGTTTACTTTACTTTAGTCATGTCTTCCGCTCTTTCCCTGTCTTATTTTCCCAAAGCATTTATCATTATCTGACATCCTGTATATTATATTTTACTTTTATTTAATGTTGGTGCTCACCGACTGAACTATAAGTTGCATAGGGACAAGGATTTTTGTGTGCTTTTTTCATCATTCTAACTTTGGAACCTAGATGCGCACCCAGCACGGAGAAATTACTCAAGACATATTTACAGAATGAGTTAGTAATGATGTAAGATGACTAAATCTTTCGGTGCATGGTGATTGGTACTGAAAGAGGTGACTCTTGTTGATGATTTATGCCATGGTGTATTAGAAAATAGAGGCTCCAAAGAAGCTGAACACAAACCAAGGGAGCGAGCAGCTTCCTTCTCGTCTCTCCCTTTTCTTTGACCTTTTCCAGTATGTGCAAATCAATGCACTTGTTATAATACTTCTGTTCTCTCTCCTCTGGGTGCCAATTGCACACTAATTGCATGTTTCTTAGGGCACTTGTAAGAAGCCACTGTTATTTTTCCTTGTCTATTATTCATTTCTCCTTATTGCGATGAGAGCACTACAATTTTCCCTCAAGGGATTACCTTTCCTCCAAGCTCACTCTATGACATGTGAATGGACCTGAAATCATCTTCCCCCAGGTTCCTGGAGTGATTCCGTGGACTCGTCCTGGGCAATCAGAAAATTCCCCTCCCCCTCCCCACCCCCTCAACGGCTTTGAGTTTGGCAATGGCTTCGAAATTCAAGATGATCCAATCAGAGCAAGCACACTCTGGGATATTTGCTAGAAACACGGGGTCAGAGAAACTTTCTTGGAGATTCAGTAAGGCTAATGTAGACCTGACATGCAGGAATCTACCACATAGAGACAGCCTATCTGAGAATGAAGCCAACACAGGAAAACAGAGTGGAGAGGTACAGATTGATTTCTGGTGATAATATTGAATCTCCTGGATCCAAATTTCTTGAACCCCAGCCCCAGCTATTCCAACTGTTCAGTTATACGATCCAGTAAATTTCCTTTTTTTGATGAAGTTTGAGTTAGTGGAGTTATGTCATTTACAACCAAAAGAGTTCTGAGGCAGTGTTTAGGAATTTTGCCACGTATAAGCTAGGTTTTTGTGTTTGCATCACCCCCAACTTCCACGGAAGCCTGTTGAAGTCATCTTTGAATCCGATACCACTTGCAGGGATCTAGGTAGGAGGTACTTAATAAACATCTGGATGGATGAATGGATAAATAAGGAAAAATTAGCTGCCTGGAATTGTTTATGCTTTATTTATTTATTTATTTATTTATTTATTTATTTATTTATGTCTTTTTAGAGCCACACCCATGGCATATGGAAGTTCCCACGCTCGGGGTCAAATCGGAGCTGCAGCTGCCGCCCTACACCACAGCCACAGCCATGCCAAATCCGAGCCACATCTGCGACCTACCCCACAGCTCCCAGCAAAGCCGGATCCTTAACCCACTGAGCAAGGCCAGGAATTGAACCTGCGCCCTCATGGATATTAGTCAGGTTCATTACCACTGTACCACCATGGGAACTCCTTTGCTTTATTTTTAAATGAGGGCTTCCATGTGATCCTATGAAACACAGTCATCTTTGTCCTGTAATTGCATGTACTGCGTTTGTAAATTTGAAACACTTGAAGGAAAACATTCATTTTATTTAGTGCAATTTTTAAGAGGCACATTTGAAAATGAGTTTCTGGATATCTTCTAGAGCTAATAGTATCAACAATAAAAATCCTCTGTGAGTATGTAGCCTATGACAGGATAATAGAGATTCTGGAATTCTGCTTGGCTTCTTAGGATATGAATTTCTCAGGATGGTTAATGACAACAAATGAGGGGGAGGTGGCTGTGCATTTGGCTGGTTTGCTGTGGAGTGGCTTTGGTTCTGCTGACTCCCAGAGACTCTCTGGGGTATAACTGTCACAGATTAGCCTGCACAGCAATCTGATAATTACCTATATGTCAGACTGGTTGGCTTTGAATTAAAGACTATTACTTTTTTAGTTTTCTCATATTGAGAGTGCTATAGTAGTTCCCAGATACTGCTTTCATAATTTTTTTGTGAATGTACAATTGCGATAAAATGTTTTTGAACTATTGCTTGAATGTAATTATTTTACATTTTTTTGCATATTAATGTGAAATTTCAGATATCTCATTCAAAGACCAGATTTATTCTTCAGACTCTACTAAGTCTCTGTTTTCATGTTAAATTAATGCCAACTTAATTACCAAAGAGCATGAAAAAGCCTGTGATGTTTTTGTGAGGGATAAACTCATTCTAAAGCTGTTCATTTTCTCTTAGCAGTTCTTTGTTCAAATACATTTGCCACCAGAAGAAAAATAAGCAAGATTTTTCTCAAGGCAGGGCCTGTTTCGCTTCCACACATTCTTCTTTGTTTCCTTGACCTGAGGATGGCTGCCGTTGAGGGAGAAGCTTTTAGCAAAGTCTGAAGTTGTAATAGAATGTTCCAATCATGGTCTCCTCCATAGGAGGTGTGATGAGGCTGCAAGAGGCCAAGCTCTCCTGAAGATGTTGAGTTCTCGCCTTCGGAGGCATCTGCCTTGCCACACCTCCCACTTTCTCAGGCTCTGCAAGTCAGACTTCTGACGATTTAGCGAGAAGGAGAAGGTATGTCAGTCCTCTTCCCAAAGGCTTAACTTGACCGGAAAGTATGACCAGATCAGCTGGGGCTGCTGTCCATCTGCTCCTGGGCCTGGACAGCTCAAGGGGATAAGCAAAGCCATTGTTGGCGGAAGGATGCCTCAAGTCCTGCCCAAACTGAACACTGCAGTCAACTCTGCATGTTTCCAGAGATTTTTAGTCTTCTTGAGATGCCAGCTTTGAACTCTTCCATGCAGCTCGCTGTGTTGAAAATCTTAGCAATGAACTCAACACCTTATAACACTTGGCACAGCCCTTATGTGCTCCCACCTTCCCCTCCCCTTTGTCCTGTCCTCAGCCTCCCGGCTCCTTCTGCAGGCATGTGGGAGGCATTTCTGAAGTCAAGCCCTGAGGAGCCCTGTGCTCTTTTCTGCCCCTCTGTAACCTCACCCTCTCACCCACCTGCTGGGTGAATCTGGCTTTCTCTTGGCTGCCACAGCTAAGTTTATTCTCTAAGAACACTTCAAACTCTCCAAGTCATCGAGGGACCACTAGAACTAGCACGACGCCGCCCCCAAGGACTGGGGTGAAAATTAATGACGTGCTTCTCACACACTCTCCAGCACTTCTAGAAGTCGCTGCTTTCTCACAAAATGTTCTTTATCCCCTACCAGGTGGAAACTAGATAACTAATAGGGCAGGGTTTCTCAAAGAGTGGCAAGCCAGCCAGAGGCATCAGGATCATTTGATGCAGGAGGAGGGGGACTTCCTTGTTAAAATGTGTGTTCCCAGCTCTTCCCCACTCCTGTGAAATCAGATCCTGAGAGTGTGGTATTGGGACCTTGCGTTTTTATTGTATTTATTTATTTATTTATTTGTGTTTTTTGTCTTTTTGCCTTTTCTAGGGCCGCACCCATGGCATATGGAGGTTCCCAGGCTAAGGGTCCAATCAGAGCTGTAGCAGCTGGCCTATGTCACAGCCACAGCAACTCAGGATCTGAAGCACGTCTGCAACCTACACCACAGCTCACGGCAACGCCGGATCCTTCACCCACTGAACAAGGTCAGGGATCGAACCCACAACCTCGTGGTTCCTAGTCAGATTCGTTAACCACTGAGCCACGACAGGAACTCCTGGACCGTTTTTAATGTGCACACTCTTACACCCAGGTGATGCCATCGTTGTTACCGTTTGAGAGGGATATCTAAATCTTCAGAGGAAAGCAAAGGGGCATGTCTGGGGAAAAAAAAAAAAATCTTTGCGTTAAAGGGATTGTCTGCTTTAGCCCCTCTGAGCCTGTGAAGATGGCTTATTAAGCTTTCAGAATTGCTCTACACAGAACAGAAGGATAAACCTGGAGATTTCAAATGCTGAGTAGAGGTGGTAGAAAGAAAGCTGGGTTCAAACCTAGGGGTGAGGTCAGAGAAAACTTACTTCACCTCTCTGAGCCTTCTTTTACCCATTATGGCTCCAGAATGAAAGATTAGGGGTTGGACACACCCATGGAAGCCTCTTGGGATCCAGGTACAAACAACTGTCCAGAGAAGGGGACCATGGATGTAGCCAGTGCTATGTGGATCTGCCTGGAGTCCAAAGATAAGAAGCAAATATGTTTCCACCTCCCGAAGACTCACCACCCTGGACAAATAGAGGTGGAGGCTGTTTGAGACTTAAAACACCTATGCCTTTTAGGTCAGGAGGCTGTCTGAGCAAAACAAAGCCCCAAGTAGAGCAGCTTCTCCATTGTCCTCTTTAGAGGTGGCCAAGAAGCAGAGTGGAGTGCAAAGACCTCTGGGGTGTGAATCTGGGGGCAGAGAACGAGGCCCTGGGGCCTCCCGAGGAGTCCACCCTGGCAGGGCAGCCATTGCTCCCCGCACCCCCTTATCAGCTGGGGGGGTTTATGTGGTTCCTAGCCCTACTCCCCCGCCACTGCATGCTAGGGGTGGGGCTGAGAGAGGCCGCCTCTGTCTCGCAGAGACAGTCCTGAGCTGCTGGCCTTCCAGCCTAAGGCTGTGACGGGGTGACCATCTCCCTTGGATGAGAGCGAACAATGAATTTGTGGCCAGAGGAGAGGTCTGGATGGGAGGGTCAGATCAGAATGGGCAAATATTTGTTTTGCCCCGCCCGGGGCTGGGAGTGGATCATTCTTTCCCGTTCCAAGCATGTTGGCTTTGGTCAGTGTAATGTGAGTGAATGACTCGTGTCATTTCAGAGCCTAGGCACACATTGGCCCTGTCTCCTTTCTCTCTGCCAGCACAACTGGCAACGCTCCAGATAGAACCTGCCCCTCTAGCCAAGCCAGAGAGAGACAGCTGCTTCCACGGACCTGCAAGGGGACAGAGATGCAAACCTTAGCTGCTCGAAGCCAGGGTCGGTGGCCTTTCTCTAAAGGGCCAGAGAGGAAATCGTTTACAATTTACAGGCTGTGTGGCCTCTGTCACAACTATTCCGCTCTGCCTTTGTATCAGGAAAACAGTCACAGACGATGCCTAAGTGAGCGAGCATGGCTGTATTCCAATAAGACTTTATTCACAAAAACAGGCAGTGTCCTGGGTTTGGCCCTTGGCCAGAAGGGAGGTTTGGGCTCCTTTGTTTTCCCTCGGCAGCTGGACCTCAAACTTTAACATATGTCAGAATCACTTGTTGGAACACAGATTGCTGGGCCCCGCCCAGAGGTTCTGTAAAGTCTGGGCTGGGGATGCGGGGTGGGGGCGGGGGGAGGGAGGATGTGCCTCCCTGACACATTCCCACGTGATATTGATGCTGCGGATCTGGGACCCACCCTTGGCGTCTCACTGCCTTCATCCTCCCTGACTGATGGATCACCTATACAATGGGGATGATGATATCACAACCCACCCCATAGGGTTGTCCCAACTGAGATAATCCTGTGACAGGATCAGGACAGATCTTGGCACTTCGTAAGTTCTCAGCAAACATCAGGCACTGTGGTCGTGTGAGTCGTCAGGGACACACATACAGACCCACCCACATTCGCACAAACAACACGCTTCCTTCACTCTCCGAAGGCACAGGATGGTAAACGAAAGGTGAAATTTCCAGGCGACTCCTCACCTGGCCGAAGACTCTACCTATGGGATTTATTTAAAGAGCATAGTACTGTGGTGTGTTTATAGTTTCAAGGTCAGCCTGGCTTCCAGCCTGGAGAATCGCTGCTCCTTGGAACAGGTGGCCCTTCACCATCTCACTGGGAAGGTGGCCATCAGCTCCCTGGCCTCTTGGAGGACAAGAAACTGCAGATGCACTTGACACCTTTAGCTGGGCATTAAAAACACCACCACATGGCCCCATTTGTAATGGGGATGGTTAGAGCAGTTCTGAGAAGGGAAGCAGTGTACACATGGCTGGATGGGGACAGGACCTGGGGTGTGTAGAGGAACGGGGTGCTTGGGAGTCCAGAGGAGATCCCAGCCCAGCTGCCTAACAAAAGTGTGGCCTGGCTGCTCACATCGTCTCCCAGAGCCTCACCTATAATGGGATAACATGGGGGTGGTTGAAGTTTAAATGAGAGCGTGCTGAGAGCCTGGATGCTTGGCCTCCCTCCCCTCTGAATGACTTCCTGCCTTTCCTTCCTGGGCAGTCAGCAAGGTCCAGGGGCCGAGGGTGCCACCTCCGCCACAAGCGGCGTTCAGACTCCATCTCCCCCATCTTGTTGGCTGTGTGTGTGGCTCACACGTCTTAGGTCTGTGACATTGGGTTCTCTGGCTGACTGCAGCTACGTCCTGCCTTAGGTTCAGCAAGTACAGTGATGCTGCCAGACACCTGTCCTTTCAACCTCCTTTAGTCCTCCTGCAACACACTGAAGTGGGCGCCGACACCACCCCCATTCTATAGATGAGAAAACTGAGCCCTGGACAGGAGAAACCGCCTGCCCAAGGACTGCAGCCTGCAGGTGGTGAGGGCTGGAGTCCAGCCCAGGGCTTTGGGCTTGGAGCCCATTTTTTTGGACATGCCACCATGTTGCTTTAGTGTCCCAGCTCTTAGTCTGACACGTGGCACTATACTGTGGGGACAACCTATCCCCTCAAGCCCCCTAAGGATGTTTCCTTCATCTGAGCCGTCTCGCTGTTGGCTAAGGCAGTGTAGGACAGGATTCGTGAATGAATGCAAGATTGGTGGCCCACCTTCAGCCCGCTGTGGTTTGTGCCTCGGCCATCCCAAGGAGGGGCATGGATGCCACGGTCCCCTTGCCACACACCACACGGCAAGGAGCAGGCCACTGCCGTGGCTTGAGGGCTGCTCTCCAGTCCTCCAGCTGCCAGTGACTGTCTTCCATCCAGTGCCAGCTGGAGGCACAGCCTGTTTTGGCCTGAGCAGGGTTCATCTTTTTTTCTCCCTCAACTGGCCACGTCCACAGCAGGGTCTCCCAGAAACGCTTCTGAGCATGCACCATCCCCAGCTCTGTGAGCACCAGGCCTGCGGGTCACACAGGAACTGACAGATCCAGCCCTGAACCGAGGTTGATGGTTGCCCAGCCTTTGGAAGGAGAAGCCAGGAGATGATCTTACCTCCAGGAGGGAGGAGAAGGGAGCAGCCAGTTCCCGGGCAGCCCAGCCTGGAAGGCGCCTCCAGGCAGGACTGAGGGAAAACGTCATCTCAATGACTTACATGGAATGAATGGGGGATGTGTTCTCCCTTGCGTTTCCTTCTGAGGGTCTTCTGTTGGGCAATTTATGGCGGTGATTTGTATGTCATTGTCCAAGAAACTAGAGCCAGATGAGGCTGGAATGCATTATTTAGTTTCCTTCTTTCTAAGTCAGTTTAGGTAACCCTCTTTTGCAGCAAAGTCGGAAGTACAGGCTACACACTGGCAAGTGAGATCCAGCTCCACATGGCACAGTGGCATTTGCAAACCCTGTGGCTTCTAACCCATGTTTGCTTTGAATGGAATGAGAACTGGGAAAGCTTTGGGAAAGCCATCTGCTCAATTCCCAGTGGCTTAGGTTTCTCATTTGTTCTGAAATTTGGATTTGCGGAGGGGAGTGAGGGGCATGTGGACAGTTTTCCTTTGAAATCTGCTCATCGCAGGTGCCCCAGAGCCGGGCTTCTTCACAACTGGAATCTGGCTTCCTTGAGGCTCCTTGAGTCAGGACCACATAGCTTATGGGGTAGGAACTCAGAGTCTCCTACTTGTCCCCTCCTCCCCTCCACACATGTCAGCCCCACACCCACCCTAGCACGGTCGTTACCCCAAATTAGCTGTCTCTCTTCTGTTTTTCCTTCTCCAATACACCAAACCACAATGGCCTTTTAAAAGCCAAGCTCGAATCTGGCCACTCCTCTGTGCAAAAACCTTATTTCTCTACTGCCTATAGAGCAAAGTCCAGGCTTTTTGGTCTGCGTTCAAGTTTCCCAATCCAGTTTTCATGGTAACTTTCTTGACTTTCTCTCTCCTTCTTCTCAAATGTTCCCGGAAGCAGGTGCTGTCTGTCCTTATCTCCTCAGCTGGCACTAGACTGACGGCTTACCGCCAGTCCTGGGCTTTCCTGCCCAAGGGCTTTCTCTGGTCCCTGGAGCCCACTTTGCAGCCCACACCAAGTGCCAGAGAATTAATTAGTCCCTGTGCCCAGCAGCAGCTCTCTGCACAGGGGAGTGGGACTGTGAATAGTCACCCCTCGCCTTGCGGTCCATGACTCTGTGATGCATGTTCTGCACTGGCTTCCAAAGTTCCCCAGGAGCGGAGTTCCCACCATGGCCCAGCGGGTTGAGATCTTAGCCCAGCGTCAATCCTTGGTCCAGGACCTTCCATGTGTCTCTGGTGTGGCTGAAACAGAAAAAAATTTTTAAAAGTGAAAAACAGAAAACAAAAAAAAAAACAGCGTTCCCCAGGGGCACTTGGCCCCGTTGCCCTCATCCCTGGGTGGACACCACAGCCTGTGCTGCCCCCTTCCTATCCCTGCCTCACCCCCGTCCCCACATCCCCACTCCCCCAGCAGTGTTTCCTGGAATCCTACCCACAAACCCACTTGTGCTGCATCCTTCTCTCAGAATTGGTCTCTGGAGGAACCAAAACTAAAATGCTGCTTGTGTCTGTTTCCTAGGGTGACTGTAACAAAAGACCACATACGGAGTGACACAAAACAACAGCCGTTTATTCTCCACGGTCTGGAGGCTGGAGGGCTGAAATTAAAGTGCTGAGAGGCCACACTCGTTGATGATGGAGAAAACTCCTTCCTTCCTTCCCCTTCTAGGCTCGGGTGTTTGCTGCCAATCCTTGGGGTTCCTGGGCCCTTAGAGGCAGCACTCTAGTCACACATCTCCCTCTGTCTCCAGTGCCTTCCCTCTGTGTGTGTCTGTCTCTGTGCAAATTTCCACTTTTAATAAGGACGTCAGTTGGAGTTCCCGTCGCGGTGCGGTGGAAACTCATCCGACTAGGAACCATGAGGTTGCGGGTTCGATCCCTGGCCTCACTCAGTGGGTTAAGGATCTGGTGTTGCCATGGGCTGTGGTGTAGGTTGCAGACACGGCTTGCATCTGGTGTTGCTGTGGCTCTGGTGTAGGCTGGCAGCTGTAGCTCTGATTCGACCCCTAGCCTGGGAACTTCCATATACTGTGTGTGGCCCTAAAAAGACAAAAGACCAAAAAAAAAAAAAAAGGACATCAGTCAGACTGGATTATGCGTCCCCCCACCCCCCCAAGTGACCTCATTTTTACTGGATTGATTACCTCTGTAAAGGCCGTATTTCCACATAGGGTCGTGTTCTGGGTTACTGGGGTTAGGGCTTCCATGGATATTTTGGGAGACCATGCACCCCTCCTTTTCCTCCTTGCTCTTCCAAGGCTGACATGTGCTTCTGCTGCTTCCCCGTCCCAGGGTAAAGCCATCATCCCCTCCATTCTGACTGTGAGACTGACACACCCTGAGTGCCCCCCTCCTCTGCACACTAACCATACCTGGGAGAACATTTCTCCATGGACGCCACTCCTGCCTGCCTGCAGTTGGGGTGCCTCTGAGTCTGGGCGTGAGCCCCAGGATGACACCCAGAGCACACAAGGGGGGCAGGAGGCTCAGAGGAACTCTGGGAATCCTTGTTACCTGATGGTGGGAAGGATGCTGGAAGACCTCGGTAGGCTAGAAGGCTCCGGAAATGGATTATTTTAGATTAATTTTGAAATCAACTGGAGCTCAAATAATTATTTTTATTTCAACACTGTCAGCCTTCTTTCTGAAGGATACAATGCTGCTTTTCTGCCTCAGGAAATCTGGTTTAATAAATAAAGCTTCTCCTCCCTTGGATTTTGTACATGAGCAGCACCTGGGGATTCGAGCTCTGAGCGTGGCTCTCACTGCACAGTTGACAGATGAGGATGGGGTGGGTAACTGGGAGGTGTCGGTGGGGACTGGGGCAGACTCCAGGAGTGAGGTTCCAGGCCCGCATCCCCACATTGCTTTCTGTCAGTTGTTACTTTCTCCTCAATGCTAAATTCTGGGAGAAATAATTCTGGTGACCTGTAAGTCATGGGACCCAAGGGACTAGGCTTATGGAGAGAGTCTCAGCATCTGAGAGGAAACAAGTGTCCTTGTTTGGGAGTGCAAAGCTTATAATTTTTTGCTGTTTTTTGAAGCAAATCTAACCAGCCCACACGTGCTGAGACTCCCCAGGGAAGGCTGGTTCCCATGCTGTCCACAGCGCTTGGGGTGACTAAGGGGCAGGCAGGCTTACTTGCTTCAGCCCAACACTGCATTGGAGCCCCAGACCCCATTCCTATAGCAACTGAGTGAGAAAAAAAAATAAATAATAGTAATAAAACCAGTGAATCCTTCGGAGATTTAGCTAAAATTGCAGCCATTTCCCTCTTGCTCAGAGACCTCTCGCAGGGTTCGGGCTGCAGGGACGAGCCCCAGGTGACATTCAGATGATGCACATTGGGGTGACTTAGCTCGGACCGGAGGGCTGACCCCACTTATCATTGCTCGCCTTGTGCCAGACGCAGTCACATTCAATCCTGTAAGGACCCTGCGGGACAGACATTACTGTCCCATTCCAGCTTCTGAGGGACCTTGAGGGCCCCCGAGGTCTGGTGGCTGCCCCAAATTCCACAGATGCCCAGCGCAGCCTGCTGCCTCCTAACTTGCAGCTGGATGTGTTTGCGCCCCCTCGTGGACAGTCATCCACCGAGGAGAGTGCCAGACCCAAATGTGAGACCTGGATTTGAATTCCTGGTCAATGGTGAGCTTAACAGAAAGCCAACCTCTCAGAGTTCATAGCTCTTAGCAGAGAAGGCGTGGACTCAAGGAGAAACGCTTGCCTTGGTAAGGTGCAAACGTCCTCCCATATTGCCCCATCCCAGGGGATTCAAGTGACACCCGAGACACTGCACCTTCTCTGTTGTGCCTCTCCTTCCACAGCCTGGTGCTCTGCCTTGGATAAATAATTTACTCTCCAGCAAAGAGAACCAAATTTGATTTATAAGCCATAGTCCAAATATAGAAGACAAACTTCCAAAACGCCTGCCTAATAAACCCCAGCCATCCCAGGCGTGTTTATCATTTTATGCGTATGAAGAAAAGGGAAACAGAGATTTAAGCCTTTTTAATCCGTGTTTATTGGAAAGTGCTTTTGAACTACAAGCATTCAGAGTCCTGAAGGGATGCAGGACTGGCTCTGAGCTGCGAACAGCAGGTTTCCCTCCCAGTTCTCTCACCTCCAGGCTTTGCTTCCCCTTGGCTCCCAATCAGCCTTTGCTCACTTCCCAACTCATCCTTCAAAGCCAGGTTTAGATGGTACTCCTGTGTGGCTCCAGGGCTTTCAAGCTCCAACTCCACCCTGGGCATGCCTTCTGTGCCCTCCTCCCTCTCTGCCTGCACCCTGTGGAGCTCCCGCCTGCAGGCTCGGTGTGGATGTGCAGGTGCCCAGCGCTCAGCAGCACGTCTTAAGGCACGCCCAGCTCCATTGGACTCATCCATGAGGTCTGTCACCCAAGGGCACTCCAGCTCAGCTTTGCGGGGTGACATGAGAATCATGGGAAGGTGGAGGAGACCGGGCACTCCTCTAGGGCTCGCCTAGTTGGCAGGTAGTTCCATGGCAATAGATAAAGACCAGGAGAACAGGCAAAGCGCTTTCTTCAAATCTCACTATGGCAAGAAGGCAGCCATCACCCCTGAGTTCTGGCAGGGACCTGAAGGGCAGCAGAGAAGTGGGAAAGCTTTATAGTGGAAAGAAGCAGGGGCAGGGGGAGGGGGGCCTTCAGCTACACCCTGGGCACAGGACAGCTGTAGGCAGCCTAACCCGAGGCAGGACATCATGTTTGGCTTTCTCTAGTTGGTCCTAAATTGGAGGCAAAGGCACACGTTAGAACAGTTGTGAGTTATGAATCGAGTCGTGGGGCTAATTGGTACAGGGGTGACTGGCTTCCTGGACTTGTCGCTAGAGATACTGGCCTGACTTCCTGCAAGTCTGGCTTCCTGGATGGATCACTACAGATCATGGATTTGTTTTCTGGGCTGGTTGCTGCCAACTGTGGGCCAAAGCTCTGTATTGATACATGATGTGGCCATTGTCCGGTTGTACACTCGGCCTCTCAGGTCAGTGTTCACCCAGGACCTACATTATGCCAGGCCATGAGGACAGGCTGATGGAGCCCTTGCCCGTGAGAATGCTGAGTCCAGCCAAGGAGGCCATGGGCCCTTGAACAAATCATAGAGGCCCCAGGGCAGCAGGGTGAGACTGGTGGGTGGGGTGGAGAGTAAATGGCCCAGGACCCAGGACCACAGGGGCCTGTTGGCCTGGGGTGGGAGGAGAGGAAGAGTCATAGTACCAAGGAGGGGCTCTATACAACCCCCTCCCTGTAACCCCAACGTCCTTCGCTGCTGGCTCCTCCCCAGTCTGAGGGGAGGGCACAGCTGTGGATGCTGCTCTCCCGTGAGGGGTCTTCATTTTAGAACAGTGTTGCAGGACAGGGCTCCTGGGAGAGGATGGGGAAGGGCTTTCCATGCAGGTCAAACAACTTTCACCCCCAAAATCTTTCTGCCCCTGAATATTTTCCCACTGCTTCTGCCTGCCCACCATCCATCCATTCCTCCTATTTTAGAAAACGGACTCCATGTTAAAATTTCACTCTGCAGAGTGAGAGAGCCTGCCGACACTTCTGGATTCATGAGCAGACATGGAATGAAGACCTGGTTGATCAGTGCATTTCACACGCTTTTAGAGGTAGCATGTAACGCAAGGCTGTCTGACCAGAACTGATCCTGGTACATACATAAGTCTGCTGCGAGGCAAGTTTCCTTGCATTCATTGGGATGACTGTGCTCATAGGACATGAACCTGGGGCTGCTGGGAACCATCCCAAGAGGAAAAATTGTGTTTGGGAACACGGCAACCTGTATAAAAATAGGATCTGGAGGTGGTGAAAGTAAAACAGAGTCATGACAACCTCATTGAAGCCCCTGGATCCAGCCTTGCCTGAAAGCCCTGGTCCTGGACTTTTTAGTTAAGATGAAAAATGTCGTCTTAGTTTAAATCATTTTGAGTTGATTTTTTATAGTTTTCTACTACAAGAATTGTGATTAACACACCTTCCTTTGAGGAAACAATAGCATTTTCCCTCATCTCATCTGGGGCGT
This sequence comes from Phacochoerus africanus, assembly GCF_016906955.1. Classification (NCBI taxonomy): domain Eukaryota; kingdom Metazoa; phylum Chordata; class Mammalia; order Artiodactyla; family Suidae; genus Phacochoerus; species Phacochoerus africanus. The sequence continues at coordinate 39,287,362 of NC_062551.1, read as the reverse complement.
GTAGCTCAGACCCTTAGCTCCCCCCTTACTCTCTCTGCAGTACTCACTGGTGGGCAGTGAGTTCCCACATGTTGGGAAAATGGTGTAGGGATTAAACTCAGCTGGGAAAGGGGGGTTAATTAAATGATCTCTAACTTTTCTTCCCACTCGATCTGTTATCACATCTATATGTGAATCCATCTAGCAGATGAGATAGCTATTAACAATCCTAAATGATGAAAGCTGATATTTTCCCCGTGCAGCTACTGTTCTAACACTCCTACCTACTATTCTTTAACCCAACAAGCTAGGCGCCCAGCCCTGAGGAACAGGTGTTTCCTTCCTCTCCTTGCTGAGGTTTATGAACTTGCTTGAAGTTGCACAGCTTCTGCGGAGCGATGTGTGATCCAGACTGGGTGGGTCTAAGCCCTAAACTGCCAGTTGGGGGCCTGGCATCCATTCTGTCGGATTCATCCCCTCTCCCTTCCCTTACAGATGGACGGCCTGTTGCCTGAGCCCTCAGCTTCTCCACCTCTCCCCTTGCTCTCAACCACTGGGACCTGCGTCTTGATGGGAGAGGCTAGGCCCAGAGCAGTGAGGTTCAGAGGCAGGAGAGCAGATAAGCATATGACAGGAGCTCAGTGGGAGAGGGCTGGGGCAGGAAAGAGGTTTTCTTCAGGGGGCGTAGCAGGGCTATGGGAGATGGGTCATGTTAGGGGGTGTGTGTGCGTGTGTGTGTGATGGGTTGGAATTCCATCTAAATGGTTTTGGGGGAAGGATGTTAACGACTTTATTATTAATAGTAGTAGTTATTTTTAACCTAGACTCTATCTGTATAAAGACTGGACCACAGGGTCTGGAAAACATAAGGGTCTGATTATCTGTTCTCCATTTCTCCATCCATCCATCCATCCATCCGGGTTTGCAGTCTCAGTAAGTTACTGTGAACATCCTGGCAGCAAGCCGCAGTGAACACTGGGAGGGAGATAAGCACGGAAGCTCAGGAGACCCACACGAGGGGTCAGGAGGCTGAGATAAGCTGTCTGGGGTTGAGAGGTGGACAGAGTACCTGAGGGTCCCCTCTGGCTTGGTGGGCCGGCTTTATGTTTTACTGTTTCCCTGCCCATCAGGGGTCAGGATCTACCCTGAGCGTGTGCTGGGTGATGGTGTGAGGGCCACCTCGGCTCCAGGCTAAGGAGGCATCAGTCATTTCTGGAAGTTGCGCTGTTCAAGCAGACAGTATTTTCTGCTTTCAAGGATGATGCTCTGTGCTCTCCTGGGCAATTATGCTAATGGAATGAGGGGCCTCTTGTGATGGATAACACCAACTCCGTGGTCCAAGCCAGGGGTCAGTTGGCATTCTATCTGCTGGATGTGAAAGGAGATGGTTCCATGCTGATAGCTAGAAAAGCAATAGGTGTCTGAATGGGTCGGAATGCAGAGGCTGGCAATGTTTGCAGAAAAATCCAGGCTCCTGGGTACCCCAGGAATGATAGGCTGGAAGCCGTGGCAGGTTCTGTCTTCAGGCACATAGTAGGTGCTCAGTGAATGCTTGCTGACTTGAACTGAAGGGGAGTTTTGTGTTTTAGCATCCTGAGATGATTAAACGGCAGCAACCTCCAAGGCAAAGCAGCAGAAGCTGAGACCGTGAGCCAGACCCCTGCGAAGGCATCCTCTTGAGGTAGGCGCTGGATGGGCCCCTGGGCTAAGAGCAGTTGGGACTTGTTAGGCTGAGTAAATTGGACTTTGCTTCTCTTTGACACATCAAGGAGAAAGTTAATGGCAGGAGCTCTGCTGGATACAAGGATAAGATGCCCACTTCAATCACTCGGGGGGTCAAGGGGACCTTCCCAGTCACACCTGCACAGAAAGACTCCTAGGGGTCAAAAAGGGAGCAAGAGCCAGGCCATCATATGTCCTAATATTGTCCCAGAACCCTTTGCTCTGGAGTCCATCTTGACCAAAAAATCTACATGCATATTGGAGAGGGTCCTGGGTCTGGTTAGGTATGAGAAATAAAACCAGGTAATTGGCCAAAGGAAAACAACGACCCGGAAAAACTTCCGATACAAATTACTTAAATCACCTCTCTGGCGCTGCCCTCACTGGGGAGACGCCCACACCCACACTCCTCTTTTGGGTGTGTGTGGCTGCTTTTGCTTCTGCTTGTGATAACATGGACTACTTCTCTGTGTGCTCTCCCGCAGGCTGCGCTGTGTTTCTAACACTAACGTTTATGCCTGTTTTTATAGTCTTTGCCTCCTTGAAACAGTCTTGCTTTCAATGGGGGCAAGAATCAGGGCACTTCTCCTTGTAGTTTCTCACTGGTGGAGTGGCTGGGATTCCTGGTTTGCAACCAGGCTGCCCACGTTCAATTCCTGAGCAGAGAATTAAGACCTCGCTTCAAGTCATCGCTCACTGCTGTCTCTCCAAGGTCACTTGGACATTGATGGCTCTGGTGTTGTTGCCCCTGGGAGTTATAGCTGAGACGCTCCGGGCCTCCACTTTCTCATCTGTAAAGTGGGATGGTAGGAGAACTTCTTTTGTGGGCAGTTACATGAAGCCAGTGAGGCAAGGGGCTCGGGACACTGGCCGGCACCCTGCCCAGCACCTAGAGACATGCAGGCTGTAGGTCTGGGTCTCCTCTTCCCGTTCTGAGAATTCCAACTGTGACGCGCTCTTTTCCCAACCGCAGTTCGTGTCCCAGTGCATGCAGACAGAACCCCACTGTTGGTTTCATTGTTCCTACTTGAGTGAAACAACCTTTGTGCCCATTTGGACCAAGATTCTGGCTCTGTTGTGCTCATTTCCCAACACACTTGCTGCTCCTACCAAATAGCCGTTCAGAAGTCAGCCGCCTCCTGTCCTTGCCTCCTTTCCACCTAATTCCATTTTTCTCTGTTTTGGTTCAGATTCTGTTGTTGTTGTTGTTGTTGTTTTGCCATTTCTTGGGCCGCTCCTGTGGCATAAGGAGGTTCCCAGGTTAGAGGTCGAATTGGAGCTGTAGCCGCTGGCCTACACCAGAGCCACAGCAATGCGGGATCTGAGCCACGTCTGCTCAGATCTCACAGCAACGCCAGGTCCTTAACCCACTGAGCAAGGCCTGGGATCGAACCCGCAACCTCATGGTTCCTAGTCGGATTCGTTAACCACTGAGCCACGACGGGAACTCCTGGTTCAGAAATATCTTGAATCGGGCCACACGCATATAAGCAGCACCCCTCAGAGCAGGAAACTTGCCAGCCCTCCCAGCAGTGGGGTGACAGGCCCAGTCCCCCATAGCCATCTCAAGGGGGCTGGGCACAGGTGTGAGGCTGCAGGGTGGTGGACGGGCAGGCCAACTGCTCAGGGCCAGGCTCTTCGCACTCACAGCTGTGCCCAAGACCTAAGCTAGGGCCTCAGGAAACCTTCCTCCCTCCAGCGGGCGGCCAGGCTGGGCTGTCGCAGTAGCATGGTCTCTATCAGAAATTAGGGTCCAGCATAGGAAAGGGGCTTTGTTTCAAAGGGAGGAAGGGGAGAACTCCACATGCACACAGAGACCCTTGAGGAGCCGGCCATGCTCCTCTGGGATAACCCAGGAAGGCAGCATGGAGGAGAGGGAGGACAGCAGGACCCAAAGCATGGAGGTGGACCTGCGAGGCCTTGTGGGGAAGGAGAGGTGGAGGGAAAAGGACCCCCTCCTGTCCCCAGGGGTGGGCTTTGGTTCAGGGAGTTTGCAGAGATCTCACAAGCGTTCTGAGGAGCAGGTGTTTTTTTTCCAGCTTAACTGAGGTATAATTGACAAATGAAGATTGTTTATATTTAAGGTGTATGGCATGATGTTCTGATATACATTGATCACTACAATCAAACTAATTCACATATCCATCAGCTCACATAGTTAGCATTTTGTGTGTATGTGTGTGTGTGTGTGTGGTGAGAACCCGATCTTTTCTCAGCAGATTTTAAGGATACAGTATCTCAGAGTTCCCGTCGTGGCGCAGTAGTTAATGAATCTGACTAGGAATCATGAAGTTGTGGGTTTGATCCCTGGCCTTGCTCAGTGGGTTAAGGATCCGGCATTGCCCTGAGCTGTGGTGTAGGTCACAGACACGGCTTGGATCTGGCGTGCCTGTGGCTCTGGCATAGGCTGGTGGCTACAGCTCCAATTCGACCCCTAGCCTGGGAACCTCCATATGCTGCCGGAAGCGGCCCTAGAAAAGGCAGAGACCACAAAAAAAAAAAAAGGGATACAGTATCTCATTATTAACTGTCATATTTTTCACATGAGAACCTAAGAGATAGATGCTCAGAGAAGTAAACTTGTTACACCACCAGACGCTGAGTGTCTGATTCCAAAGGCCACGCCCCCTCTGAACCTGCCAGCTTTGGCCAGGATGCTGCCTTCTTCATCCCTTGTGCTCTGGTTTACATACGGCCAGTTGGATTTTCCCTCAAAGTCATCCCAGACCTGGAAGAGCCTGCAACCTGTATCCGTGGTTACACCAACACGTCTCTTTCTCATAAATTCCCCTCCGTGGAACAGGGGAGTTTTTTTTTTTTTTTAAATCTAAATCCTGCTGCTCTATTGATTACTATAATTCAGCCCTAATTGGACTTCTGCAAAGCACATGCACAGACGACAGCGGGCTTCTTGGCAGCGCGGCATCCATTATTAATGTGCTGGTGCTGGCCTTTCCCCTGCTCCCTGCCTTCACCTCAGGAGCCCTGGAAAACAGACCACTGAGTAATGTGGCTTCGCTGTGAATTCCACTCTTCAGGATATTCGTTTCCTCCTGGAGAGGAAGAGGGATGCAAACCATAGAGCTAGCAAGTGGCTCTTTAATCACCTTTCTGCTAGCCCAGGGAATGATCTGGGTGGGGGAGGAGGTTTAGGCCCCCTCAAAACTAAGATACGGAATTTTGTGAGCTGCAGAGCGGCCAGGGAGCCCTGGGCAGGCCCAGGAGCCAGCAAAGCCCAGGAGAAGCTGGCAGGACAGAAACCCAGAATCTGTACCTGGTGGATGATGGGTTGGCCAGAGAAGAAAGGTCACGTTGGGCCAAATCCTTGAGACGATCAAGCCAGGGCAGAGAGGAGCCACGTTCTGTGGGCGCACACAGAACGGACTCTTCATTATCGGGAAAAGCCTGAGAAGTTCGCTTCCCAATAAGACCTTGGGGACAAGTGAAGCATTTCACAACCTGCCCCCCCCCCCCCAGGAGTGCAAATGCCAAGATGTGTGTCCCACAGACCCTGCTTAGCAGCTTGTGGGGGTGCTGGTTCAGCTTGATGGAATGGAATGTCAGGAGGAGCCGTGAACATCAGGTGGTCGTGGGTGGGTGCTCCGTGGATATGAGAAGAGTCATGCATCTCATGCCTCCAATATCCAGGGCTCCTTCCCTGCCCTCCAGGAAGAGTCAGATGGAACCATGAATCTGGTTGAGTGGGGCCCCAGGGCAGCTGCATGAGCTGGTCAGACCCTGAGAGGCACCAGGGACAAGCAGAGTATGGAATGAGCCCAGATCATACCCCTGGGGTTTTTTTTTTTTTTGGAGACAAGTCACCTGCTTTTCCTTAACACTGGCAGGCGGAAGACAGTTCCCAAGTCCATAGCACATCCACTAGCCATTCTGCATCACTCAGTCACTCGACAAACCTTAGTTACTGGAATACTCTGGCAGACTCTGGGGAAATAAATGCAGGTACGATTGACAAGGTCTGCCCTCCCAGAATTTACATGAGAGACTCTGAGCAAATCAGCAAACACAAGGACAAGGGCTTGGATAGCCTAAGGGCTGGAAAACTACGAATTAAGAATTGTGGCAATGGCCTGGAGGGTGGGGATCCCCTAAATTCAAAGAGGTCAAGTTCAAACCATTGCTAACCAGGGAAGGGAGGGGATGCAGAGACCAGAGAGGAGCCCTCAAGAAACAATAGCGCAGCTTTGGGGCAGGGTCCTGGTCCCTCCTCAAGGAATATGGATAACAGTGTCTTTGAGTTCTTCTATAGAACTGAAACCCCTAACAAATGGAAGATGTTAATGAAGCATTCTTTATTCTGGAAAGAAGACCACCAGGCGACTAACACCAGCTTTGAAAATAATAAAATCCTGCCTCTACCCTGATCCTGAGCCGTGACCCTATTTTTCACTCCCCAAACTATTAAACCACTTCCCACTCACTCCTAAGGGGGGCACAGTCTTTAAGGCATTAGCCTGCTCTGACCCTCCTTTGCCTGGCAGTGCAATAAAGCTCTTCTTTTCTCCTTCACCCCAAACTCTGTCTCTTCCTTTCTATTCAGCCCCTATGACAGAGGCTGAGTTCAGGCAACGGAGGGAACACTGGTGCTGATGCAAAGAGCAGCTGGGGGCTGAGACCCTTGTCTGCAAAGTAGCAGTTCTCGCGCCTTCCCAGGGGGCTGTGAGCCCTCCCCTCTGCTCCCGTTCTCCCACTGGGAGGCAGGACTGCTGACTGCACTGTCTGCTCAATCCACCTGCCTGGCCCCTGGCTACTGTAGCAGGACCTTCTGCAGCTGGCTTCTTTGCATCTCTCTCCTCAGTTGCCTCCCTGTTCCTTCTCCTAGAGTGACTGTCTGCCAGGGTCACAGCCTGGGTCTCCATCTCAGGGCAGCAGACGTGGGGCAAGAGACCTCTCCCACTTTCCTGGGGGGGTGGGGGTGGGAAGGGCTGCCATGTCCCTCGCATGCCTCTTGCACGGTCCACCTTGCTTTCAATCGGCTTTCCTCTTTCTCTTTGCATAGCAGTCTGTCGTGTCAGTGCAGGGTCTCAAGTCATTTGTTGGAAAGATGAGCATCTGTTTGTCCTTCTAGTTTTGCTTCTGTGGGGGAGGGCCAGAGCGGCGAGCTGGGAAGAAGTGAGCCCATCTTCATCTCCCAGTCTCGCCACACCTGGGAGCAGCCCACCCCCTTCTCTGCCTTCACCAACCAGCTGCTCCCCCTGCCTTCCCCTCCCTCTTCCCATCACTCGGTGCTGGGCCTCCCACCCTAGCTCCTCCCTCTCAGGCCTGTCTGTCCTGCTTCCTACACATCTTGCTGTCCCTGGGGGCAGAAGACCACTGGCTGCCAGCATCAGAAATGGGGCCTGGCTTTACATCCCAGCCAGCCAGTCACCAGCTGTGTGCGCTTAGGCAGGCTTGTGAGCCTCCCTGTGCCTCTGGAGAAAGGGTAATTCGAGAGGCTGTGAGGCTTGATGAGGTGAGACGGAGGCTGAAGGTCAGTGCCTGGCAAGCGTGGGTGTCACACGTGTCTGCTGGTACCCTGTGCCCCCTGCTTCCTCTCCACTGCCCTTGCCCTCACTCAGGCTCCGCTCTGCTTGGATTATGGCAGAGCCTCCTGATCACTTCTCGTCTGCCATCCGTCCCCTTCATCTGGGCGTTTTGCTTGCTGCTTCCAGAGAACCTGTCTTCCCACTGCTCGAGAAAGGCCACTGGCTCCTGCTGCCAACAGGACCAAACCCAGACCCCAAATCCCTGCACCTGCACTCCCTCCAGTTCCCAGCAGACTCGCTGGCCTCAGGGATCCTCCCTGGTGGCTGGGCTCCCAGGGCCATGAGTGACTCATTTGCCTCGGCACCATCTGTGGCTTGAGGCAGCATCTTGGCTCTTGATGTTTGTTGGGAGATGCTGTGTGATGAGCAGAACATGTATTCATCTGTGTCACAGAATGAGCAAACTAAATGAAATCTGTATTTTGGAAGCAAAAAAAAAATGCAACATTTTTGATGTCAGAAAGATATTTTTCTTTTTTTTCAAATATGTATTATAGTTGATTTACAACGTTCTGTCAATTTCTGTTGTACAGCAAAGTGACCCAGCTATACATTTATAGAGAGAAAGAGATTTTTCTACCTGAGCGACTTGGAAGCCGCCTGGGGCCGCCTGCTCACTCTCCTCCACCTGACTCGTGGCTCCACAGCCTGCATCTCTCCATCCTGCTCCCACTGCTCGGAGCCCCCTTCCGCTGTCTGCAGGTGAACATCTAGGCCCCTTTGAGGAGGCTGGGCTGGATGTCACCTCCTCTCTGAAGGCCAGTCTCATTCCCTCAGGGCTCCACAGCAGCCCATGTATGATACCAGGTTCGAGTGGTGGTGCAGTGACTAAACCCCATCTGAAGCCAGTTTGTCACAATTCAAAATTAGGCTCAATTATGCCACAGCTGTGTGAGTTCCTTAACCTCTGTCTCCTCATCCTTGCAGTGGAGATTGCAGCAGGCCTCACTCTACAGGGATTCTTAGAAGACTAGTGTGTTGATACATGTAATATGCTCATCTATCTGTTCCTTGTATTTCCATGCTAGCTAAGCACTTGCCATATTATATTATTTGAATAATGTGTGTTTTGTGCCCTGCCTCTCTTTCTAGAAGACTGAGGGCCCCTCGAATGGCTGGGTCTTCTTTGCGGTGGGCTCTCTGCCTCCCTCTCTGGGCCCTAGGATGGAGCTGTGTGCAGCAGGGGCTGGGGGGCGTGCTGGCTGTTGAAAGCATAGAAAGGGGTCCAGGAGCAGGGCCCAGTGTTCAGAAGAGCTGGGCTGGGATTTGCCCCTGGTGCCTGGTCTTCACCTCAGACTCTGTGTGTGGAGCCCACATGAGGCCCCAGAAGGAGCTGCCCAGGATCTGGGCTTCTTGCCAGCATTGGCATGGAAAGCTACTTCCAGTCTGATCAAGCAGTCTTGTCCAGAGTTCCCACTGTGGCACAGTGGGGGTGGTGGCATCTCTGCAGAGCTGGGACACAGGTTTGATCCTGTGTTGGTGCAGTGGGTTAAGGATGTGTTGTTGCCACAGCTGCGGCCTAGGTCACTACGGCAGCTCGGATCTGATCCCTGGCCCAGGAACTCCAAATGCCACAGGGCAGCTGAAAAACAAAGATAAAGAAAGCTGGAAAAAGAAGTCTTTCCCTAGCACCCTGGGGCTCTGCTGGGGACTGCAGCCATCCTTAGGACAAGGTCAAAGTATGTGATGTGGCCTTCAAGGTACCCATCTCTCACTGCCCCTTCCCCTGCCGAGATCCTCGGCACCTGCCCCCACCCCTCCCCAACAGCCAGCTCTGCAGAGGGTGCTCATGACTGCATTCGGAGGGAAGGTGTCCTGATTCCAGGGCTTCCAGTGTCCCTGCCCTGTGAAGGTATTTATTCACCTGAACTCAGAGGTCAGTGAGGACACTTCTGAAGGGGTCAAGTGCTGTTTTCCACCCTTCCAGACATTTCTCCAAGCTCACTCCAGGGAGAGGGGGCTCTATAGGAGATGGGGAAGGCCAGAAGCAGATGAGAGGCCTGGGCTAGGATGGCAGGATCTGGGCACTGAGGGGGCCAGGGCCTGCCCTGGCTCAGAGTGGCATCCAGGCCATGGGAATGGGAGGGGCAGCCCCAGGTGTACAAACCTCCCCATGAGAGGACAGGCCTGTGGCCACCTCCTCTTCCAGTCTGAGGGGCTGGGATTCAGCTGTCAGGCAGACAGGGCAGGTCTGGGTGAGCTAAGATGTGGGACAAGTTCCCAGCTAATGTCCCCCTTAAATGGAGGACCTGTCAGAGCAGAAGGACATCCTTGGACTAGTGGCACGGATGGGGTTGGGGAGATGGGGCCCAGAGGTCAGGAATTCCAACACTGAGCCCTACCCAGCAGAGGGAGGTCAGGGCAAAGCTGAAATTATGTACCACTGCTTATTCTCGTTACTGTTTCCTCTGGAATTTGGAGTGGAAATCCTTTCTGTGAGGGACGTTCCTGCATATGCTTGGACACTGAGCATCCCTAGACCCTGTCCACTTGGCCAGGAATGGCTCCTTCGTGCCCCAAGAGTTTGTGGACAGCCACAAACACTTCACACACACATATGTGCTCCTCTGTCTCCCAAAATAAAGGACAGAAGTGGGGCTGCCACTGACCACACCCCACCTCCCCCAGGGGAGCTCCTGGCTCCTGGAAGGAAAGGGATGGATGGAGTCACCAGCTGTGACACGGAAGGCCAGGGGGCTGGCTGTTCCATGAGAGATGCCAGCTGGCTCCTACCTGGCTAAGCCGGAGCCCCACTTTTATCTGTGCACTCCCGCATGGTGAGGTAGCAGAGCCCGCAGGAGGTCCTGTGCCATCGCCCCACCTCAGGGCCATAGCCGGCTCAGAGCCTGGGCTGCCACTCTCCCATAGTCCCTACTCTAGAGTGGCGTCCCCACTCTGCAGTGTGACTGCCAGGACATCTTCCGGTCCTTTACCTGGGCTTCTTTATCTTCCTCAGGTTGGATAGAAATGCCAGGATGCTTTTCTGTGCAGGACCTTGGCCATCAGTCACCAAGGCACTGAGGTCTTCATCCTGCTGCTCTATGAATGCGGGACTGTGGGGGCAGGAGAGCACACCTCTGGCTGCACCTGTGGTTCACCAGCCCCCAGGGGGTGGGGGCACAGAGTGTCAGAGGCTGCCCTGCCCTCTCCTGTCCTCTGCTCTCCTAGCATTTCCTCCTGCATACGCCCCTCCACTTGGCAGCCCCAGTCCCTCACCATTTCCACCCCAGCTTTACCCTATGAACCCCCCCCAACACTGCCAGTTCCCAGCACCGGCAGGGCTGCCGCACCCCTGCTCCTCCCAGCTCCCAGCACCACCCAAAGCCCAGGGGACTGAGCTGCTCTGAGGAATCTACCCATCCTTGTCCATGTGAGACCTCCCCCTTTCCATCAGTCTGTGGGAATCTGACTCTCCTCCCACCCATGCCCTCTTCTTATAGTAGAGGTGGGGCGGGACATGTGCAGTGGGTGGGGACAAAGTCATGGGGTGGTGGAGGGCAGTAACCTCCCTGAAGCCTGACACGGGCCCATTTTCCAGAGAGTAGGGAGAAATTAGTGCAGAATGGACCTGGGGGAGAGATGGAGGGGAAGATCCTGGAAATTGCATTTGGAAAATAATCCCAGGTAAAAGGCATTAGAACTCAATATCCTAAGCAATCCTACTTCAAGCCTAAGACTTTTATAAGGCAAGCAACTCTGCCTTTTCTTTCCTTTGTAAACTTGCTTAAAGTGACATTCATTTGGGGGCCAAGGAAATCTTTGAGTGATAAAATTTCTAAATTATTATTATTATTATTATTATTATTATTGCTTTTTAGGGCCACATTCACAGCATATGGAGGTTCCCAGGCTAGGGGTTGAATCGGAGCTGCCACTGCTGGCCTACACCAGAGCCACAGCAATGCCAGATCCGAGCCGTGTCTGCGACCTGCATCACACCTCATGGCAATGCCAGACTCTTAACCCACTGAGCGAGGCCAGGGATCAAACCTGCAACCTCATGGTTCCTAATCAGATTCATATCTGCTACACCACAACAGGAACTCCTAAATATTTATTATTTCTAAATGCTAGTCTTTAACTCACTCATCTTCAGCACGATCCAGGGTGAAGGTTGTCAAAAATATTGCACTGCTGGACTGGGAGATAATAGTTGGAAGGAAATCTGACCCAGAGAGAATGCCCTGCTCATGAACTTCCCTGCCCCTCCTGTGTCTGTCCAAAGCCCCCATGCCTGTCTTGACTGGGAACAGGTGTCTCCTCCCAAGTCCCAAACTTATAGCAGGTGGCGCAGAAGGCTTCTCTGTTGTCTCTTAAAGAAGGTGTGACATGGGCACCATTTCTCTAAAGGGGAAGCCAAAGTATAGAAAACTTTCCTAATGTTGGTTACACAGCCAGCCGTGCTGGCAAGCCACAGAGGTTCACCCCAGCTCCAGCTCCCCTGGATCACATCCTGTGACTGCATGCCATGTGAGATGGAGATGGCAGGAGAACCCAACTCTCAGTGATGTTTCCAGGACTAAATGCGTTGGCCCTTTTGAGGGTGGCATTTAGCCCCTTCCTGGCATGTCCTTTCCCTGGCTGCCACATTAGCTGCCTGTCTGGGGACTTAAACTGGGGACCCTTCCATCCTCAGCCTCTGTCCACAAACTTGGCACCGATTCTGGTGTAGACACAGATTCTTTCCATAGCTTAGGGTATCTTTGATCACAAACCAAATGGTACAAACTGGTCAGTGAGGCAGACAAGTTGCCCCTGCTCGGGTAGGATGAGCAGCATCCTTCAAATATATGCCATCCGATGGTCAGAATGGCCATCATTAATAAGTCTACAAGTAACAAATGCTGGAGAGGGTGTGGAGAAAAGGGAACCCTCCTACATTGTTTGTGGTAATTTAAATTGGTATAACCACTATGGAAAACAGTATGGAGGTTCCTTAAAAAGCTGAATATAGAATTATCATATGACCCAGCAATCCTACTCCTGGGCATATATAAAAAACATATGTTCATTGCAGCACTATTCACAATAGCCAAGACATGGAAACAACCCAAATGTCCATCAACAGATGAATGGATTAAGAAGATGTGGTATATATACACAATGGAATACTACTCAGCCAGAAAAAAAACCAACAAAATAATGCCATTTGCAGCAACATGGATGGAACTAGAGACTCTCACACTAAGTGAAGTCAGTCAGAAAGAGAAAGACAAATACCATACGATATCACTTATATCTGGAATCTAACATGGCACAAATGAAACTTTCCACAGAAATGAAACTCACCAACCCCACAACACCAGCGCTGGGGTTATGGGATGGAAACCCTATAAAATTGGATTGTGATGATCATTGTACAAATATAAATGTAATAAATTCATTGAGTAATAAAAAAAGGAATTAAAACTCACGCACTTGGAGAACAGACTTGAGGTTGATAAGGAGGAGGGAGAGGGAGTAGGGTGAACTCAGAATCTGGGCTTAATAGATGCAGACTCTTGCCTTTAGAGTGGATAATGAGAACCTGCTATATAGCACAGGGAACTCTATCTAGTCACTTGTGATGGAACATGATGGAGGATAATATGAGAAAAAGAATATATATATATATGTATGACTGGGTCACTTTGCTGTACAGTAGAAATTGACAGAACATTGTAAATCAACTATAATGGAAAAAATAAAAGTCATATAAAAAAGAAAAAAGATACATGCACCCGCATGTTCATGGCAGCACTATTCACAATAGCCAAGATATGGAATCAACCTAAATGTCCATCGACAGATGAATGGATTAAGATAGTGGAATAATACTCAGCCATAAAAGGAATGAAATAATGGCATTTGAAGATATATGGATGCACTAGAGATTCTCACATTAAGTGAAGTAACTCAGAGAAAGACAAATACCATATGATATCACTTATTTGTGGAATCTAAAATATGGCACAAATGAACTTCTCCAAAAAATAGAAACAGACTCACAGACAGAGAACAGACTTGTGGTTGCCAAGGGGGAGGAAGAGGGAGTGGGATGGACTGGGAATTTGAGGTTATTCAATGCAAACTATTACATTTAGAATGAATAAGCAATGAGGTTCTGCTGTACAGTACAGGGAACTATATTCAGTCTCCTGGGATAGACCATGAAGGAAGATAATATAAGAAAAGAAATACATACATATGTATGTATGCCTGGGTCACTTTGCTGTAGGCAGAAATTAGCGCAACACTGTAAATCAATTATATTTTAATTAAAAAAAAAAGATATGCCACTCGAGTTGGGCCATGAGTGTGAGGGAGAACAAGAGCACTGGGTGGAGAAGAGTGTGGTGTGGTGACGGGGGAGTGATAGGCAGCCTGCTAGATCAGTGAGCTCCCGTGTGTCCAGAGAATGACCCTGGATGCAGGTCTGCAGGAGATAAGATTCAAGGTGTTTTTTTAAATTATTTTTAAAATTTTTTGGTTGCCCTGCAGCATATGGAGTTACCCGGGCCAGGAATCAAATCTGAGCCACAGCTGCAACTTAAACCGCAGCTGTGGCAACACCAGGTCCTTAACACACTGTGCCAGGGATTGAACCTGTGTCCCAGCACTCCCCAAATGCCGCCCATCCCATCACACCACAGAGGGAATGCTGGTTTTTGTTTTAATTTTAAAACTTCTTTTTTGCTGATATAAAAGTTACAGTGAAATATTTTTGGAAATTAAAAGTGAAAGTAAAAGTAAAAACCAGCTGATCAGAATTTTATAGGACTTATTTCCAGAATTATGCACTTATTCCGTCCGTGACTAGAGAGGCGTGTGGACTTGGCCTTTCATCACAAAGGATCCCGTCCCACTTGCCAGGGAGCAAAATGCACTTGGAATCAAGAGATTCTTCCAGCTCCCCTTTAAGTCCGTGCCAGCTTTGCCTCCTATGCCCTCCTGAACAACCCTGTCTCTTGGCCTGACTTCCTCCTGGGTTTTCTTTCTCCTTCTTCAGTTCTCACTGCAAATCTTGAACTCCCTGTATCTCCACCTTCATCGGAGTGAAACAGCTGTAAGACTGAAAAGAATGAAATAGCTTTCTCTGGCTATTTCATATTCTTTTCTTCCAAGGATGGAGCAGGGCATCAGGGGTTGGGGGAAGGGGACCGAGCACCCTTCTTGTTCCACTGAAGGAACAAAATACGTGGGGGGCGGGCAGAAAGCTCTGGGTCTCTCCCCACCTTTCCTCTCCCCTTCCCTCCCTTTCCCTCTCAGGATCCTGGGAAGCCACTGGGAACCTTGACAGTGGTCAGAATAGAATAGCTACCGTTAGACCTTGCCTGGAAGCAATTTGGGACCACTTCACCTAAACAAATACTGGTAAGATTCCAGTGCATCCTGGTGGCTCCTCTGCCCCTCGTCATTTGCACCTCTGCTCCATTCGCAGGTTCAAGGTGCTGGTGTCGTTCCCTCATTCTCCTCCGGTCACCACCCAGGAAAATGTCTTCTCTTGCATCAGCTTTGCTGCAGCAGCTTCCCTCCGCTCTCTGGCCAGCAGAATTCTGCAGTGTTTCTGCCCTGGAGCTCTGCCATTTCCTGAGTTTCCTGGGCGAATCTAGGCTTTCCCCATGTATTGATACCAGCAGGAATGTGGGAGTTGGTGAGATGTACAGGCTCAAATCTCTGCCGTTCAAAGAAATTTTTAGAATTTTCTGTAAAAACAAAAGCCAATATATCATTAATGGTACATTTAGAGATGAAAGAAATGAATGAAGCCTACCTTTCCCATACTTCAGAGGTCACACTTTATGGACCCAGTCACTAGCCTAAAGCTCTGAGGACTTCTGGGAGCATTTGGCAGCCACTCCACTGTCTTGCCAGTCCTGCTGAGGAAGATTGGGGATTGGTCCTCTTGGCTGGTGTCAGTGGCTGCCCCTCAAGCCTCTTTCTTGATGGGCCCCTCAGGAATTTGGCCAATCCACCTTTCCGTGCCTGTGGCCAACCCAGTGCTTCTTTGTGTACTGTCCGCATCTTGCAAAGACAGAGAACTCTGGCTTAGCTCACAGAGTCCTCTGCGGTCTCCTGGGCGGGAGACAAGGCTTAAAGATTGGAAAGTCGCTGTGTTATTTGAACTGTAATAAAATCTGGATGTGGTCAGTTCTCTTTGAGGTGTTTGTTTATTCTTGGAGACCTTCAAATTTCAAGTGGCAGTGGGTGTGCTGACACCACACCTGTAAGCGTCTTATAGCTCACCTAGCATACCACACCCAGGGTCTCACCTGTCCATTATAGTTTGTGGGGCGGAGGCAGCTAAAGGCAGGGATTAGCTCCATGGACCAAGAAATCGAGGGAAGGAGAGGTAAAGTAACTCGCCCAAGACCACTCAGTAAATTGCTGACAAAACAAGGACTCAAGTCCAGATCCCTGGCTCCTACCCCAGTGAATTCTATACCCACCTCAGAAACTGAGTTTGGTTACTAGGAATTATCAGCACTCAAGAATGAGATATGATCTTTAAAGTCTATCTTTGACATGCATGAAAAATCAGCCAGGCTAAACTCCAAAAAATATACCCTCCGTTCTTCAAATCTTATTGACAAACAATGAGAAAAAACAAAAACAACTTCAACACCCCTTATATGCATTTTATTTATTTATTTATTTATTTATTTATTTATTTATTTATTTATTTATTTATTTATTTTTAGGGCTGCACCCTCAGCATATGGAGGTTCCCAGGTTAGGGGTCAAGTCAGAGCTGCAGCTGCTGACCTACACTACAGCCAAAGCAACACAGGCTCTTAACCCACTGAGTGAGGTCAGGGATTGAACCGAGTCCTCATGGATTCTTGTTACTGCTAAGCCATGCTGGGAACTCTGCACCCTTTGCATTTCAGAAGGCGTGCAGTGACTGGTCCCTAAGAGAATCCACTGTGATTTATAAGTCAGAGTACAGTCTTATCCATCCTGTTTTTCATAGGGAAATACCATTCCCACCACAGTTTTATTTTCAACAGGTTTCAATTGTTGGAATTTCAGAAGGTTAAAAGGCAATAAACACAGTGAAAATTCTCTCGTTCCATTCTCTAGTGACTTAGCACCTAGTAATGTCACCTATGTCCTTGCAGAGAAAGTAGATACAATAGAAGAGGCATCTATAACCTCCTTTCGTGTGACAAGTGTTCTCACATTGCTGTACCTATTGTTCTTGGGTTTGTTTCATTCCCTGCATCTTTAGACTGCTCCTTGGCCATAGGTACAAGGTGTCTGTATTTCGATTATAGTTATGGTACCCCTGTTGATGGGAATTTACATGATGTCCAAGCTGTTGCTGTCATAAGTCACTAACCTTGTGCATTTGTCATCGTGCTGTGATTCCTAGAAACAAGATTACTGCATTTATAAATATTTTTTGGTTGCACCTGCAGCATATGGAAGTTCCCTAGCCAGGGACAAAATCTGAGCTGCACCCGCAAACTACGTCACAGCTGCAGCAACGCTGGATCCTTAATTCACCAGGCAGGAGATTGAACATGCACCATCTCAGAAATAATCCTGGATCCTTAACCTGCTGTGCCACAGGGGAAACTCCTGCATTTATAATTTTGATAGACGTAGACAAATCCCCCTCCACAGAGGTTGTACCAACACATGTCCTGGGAGGCAATTAATCCCTACCACTCTTGACTCAACTCATTGCAAATCCTAATGCTAGACACCACCTATGTTATCTTTATAGAGCCTAAGCAGTGTGATGGCCACACCATGTCAGCTGCTGAGAGGCCAAGGAAGAAGACAGTGAATGATTCTCACCAAAGTTCCCAGTGACCTTCATGTTGCTAAATCCAGTCGACCCGCTGTTTCCTGCTTGATTTTCCTTCTATTCCTCTAGCTGAACGTTTCTGTTTCCTTTGCAATTTTGTTGCCTTTTCCCAGCTGTCAGGTCAGTAATTTTCAACCTACGCTGAATATTAGAACTACCTGGGGAAGGAGAGTTGCCATCATGGCTATGTGGTTAACGAACACGACGAGGATCTATGAGGATGCAGGTTCAATCCCTGGCCTTGCTCAGTGGGTTAAGGATCTGGCGTCGCCATGAGCTGTGGTGTAGGTCACTGACACATATCAGATCCAGCATTGCTGTGGCTGTGGTGTAGGCTGGTAGTTACAGCTTGGATTCTACCCCTAGCCTGGGAACTTTCATATGCCACAGGTGCAGCCCAAAAGTGAAAGGAAGGAAGGAAGGAAGAAAGAAAGAAATACCTGGGGAGCTTTAAAAAATTCAGATGTTCAGATCACACTCCAGACAAATGCAATCAAGATTCATAATCTCTATGGGAGGAACCCAGGCATCAGCATTTCTAAAGTGCTTCACATGATGTCTTGCAACCAAGGTAGAGAACCACTTTATTAGGGTGGACTTCATAGAGATTGAATCCATTTCTTTCTTTTTTAATGGCCGTACCTACAGCATATGGAAGTTCTGGATCAGGGACTGAATGTCAGCCACAGCTGCAAACTACACTGCAGCTGTGGCAGTGCTGGATCCTTTAATCCTCTCTGCCAGGCCGAGGATCAAATCCATGCCTCCTTAGTGACCTGAGCCTCTGCAGTTGAATTCTTTTTTTTTAAATAATATTTTTATTTTTTCCATTATAGCTGGTTTACAGTGTTCTGTCAATTTTCTACTGCACAGCAAGGTGACCCATTCACACTTACGTGTATACATTCTTTTTTCTCACATTATCATGCTCCATCATAAGTGATCAGACATAGTTCCCAGTGCTACACAGCAGGATCTCACTGCTAATCCATTCCAAAGGCAGTAGTTTGCATCTATTAAGCCCAAGCTCCCCATCCACCCCACTCCCTCCCCCTTGACAACCACAAGTCTATTCTCCAAGTGCATGAGTTTCTTTTCTGTGGAAAGTTTCATTTGTGCCATATGTTAGATTCCAGATATAGGTGATATCGTATGGTATTTGTCTTTCTCTTTCTGATTGACTTCACTTGGTGTGAGAGTCTCTAGTTCCATCCATGTTGCGGCAAATGGCATTGTTTTGTTCTTTTTTATGGCTGAGTAGTATTCCATTGTGTGGAATCCATTCATCTGTTGATGGACATTTGGGTTGTTTTCATGTCTTGGCTATTGTGAATAGTGCTGCAATGAAAACAGTAGTTGAATTCTTAATCCACTGTGCCACAGTGGGAACTCCAATGGATCCATTTCTATTCTGTCATCATTATACTGATCTCTTTAAAAAAATTGCAGGCAAGCTCATGGCTACAGTAACCCTCCCACAGAGATGCTTATACATTCATATCTCCATCCGAGACCTTCCCTGTGTGTTCTAGACCTGAGCACGGAGCCAGCTGACTTAACCTCTCTCACAAACACCCCAAATTTAATTCCAAAACCAAACTCATGACCTTCACCACTCAACCCGGGGACTCTCCCATCATGTTCATTTTCATGACTGGCACCACCCTCCATCCAACTGTATGGCTCATAAGCAGAAAGACCCTCCCTGACACCTCCTCTTTTCCCCTTAATCTATCCTATGTCCGCTCCGTGCGGTAGCTTCCTTGATTGTCCATGTGCTTGTGCTCGGCATCCCTCCAGTCCCGATACCGTATTGCAGCTGGAGTGATGGTTTCCAGAGCACACTTCTGTGGAGCATCTCTCCTCACCCTGCTTACAAGCCCCTGAGCTTTCTCCCCTGGTCCTGGGATACAGACATAACTTGGAGCTCCTGTCGCGGCTCAGTGGTTAACAAATCCGACTAGGAACCATGAAGTTGAGGGTTCGATCCCTGGCCTTGCTCAGTGGGTTAAGGATCCGGCATTGCCTTGAGCTGTGGTGTAGATTGCAGACATGGCTTGGATCCCGTGTTGCTGTGGCTCTGGTGTAGGCCGGCGGCTACAGCTCCAATTAGACCCCTAGCCTGGGAACCTCCATGTGCTTCGGGAGCGGTCCAAGAAAAGACAAAAAAAAAAAAAAAGACATATCTGGTACCCTGGCCCACAAGGCCTCCCTGGCTGGGCTTTTGCTTTCCTCTGTCTCCAGCCTCCCTCTCATTATGCTCTGCTCCAGTGGGGATATAATACTCTTCCTCCCACTCATGGACCTTGCATTTGATTTTCCTGCCCTCAAAATGCCTTCCCCTCCCCTCTGAGCCTATTGGACTGTACTTTTATACATCTTATAAAGGTCTGCTCAAGGGTTTCTTCCTAGGAGAAGCTTTCTCTTGCAGACTGGGCCAAGCCAGATCTCCCTCTGAGAACCCCCCAGTGAACTGTATGTCTTTCCTTTGTGGCAGCTGCACATTTATAATTTTATGTGTTCTGTATGATGCTTCAATTAATACCTCTGTCTGCCTTTGGATCGTAACCCCTGTGAAGGCAGGGGTGGTGGCTTTTTTTTCTTTGCCGTTGTATTCCTGGGTCTCGTATGCTGCCTGGAACCATGCGGTAGGTGCTAATATATGCTACAAAGTAAATGAACTGCAGGAATGATGGCTTCTCATTTCATAATTGTGGAGCTGGAGGCCTGGGGAGTCAAGGAATTTGCCTTTCAGAAGGAAGATTCTAGAAGCAGCCCCTGGCATCTGACCCCGTAGGGGGCTTTTCCCTTCTTGCCATCTCCAGTTTGAGTCATTTGGCAGCTCCTTCAGAATGAGAGGGTTATCAATGAAAATCATTCCCGTTTAATAACTTCTAACAGCACTACATAAATACTGGGAAAAAATATGAAGAAGTGTTTACAGTAGCTGCATCTCATAAGGGAGATTTACAAGACTATTAAAAATTATTAGACTTCTTCTGCAACAGAGCAGCTTTCACAAACTGCACTGCACGACTTCACATACGCAGGCTCTGCAGAATGTTTATTTTCGTGTTTTCAAAATCCTGTATTTCTTCCACCATTAAATTTTATCTCAGTGGCGTTGTTTTAAAGCACCAATTTCCCCAACTCTTCTGATCCTGTAATTCAGCTCCCAAATATGTTGCTCTGGAAACCCTCTGGAGTCCAGATGGGTCCAAAGCTCGGCTGTGGGGACTGTGCTGAATAATGCACGAGGCTTCTGAGGATTGTGGGTGTGTGCACACAACACACACACCACAGGCCTGCTGGTCTATCCTTGGCTGAGACTTCCTGGCAGAGGTGGAATGTGGACAGGAGGGGTAGGAAAGAGCAAGAGGGGAGCTAAGATCTCTGGCTTGGTTGTGCAGGCACGAGCCCACCTGTCCTTATTCCCTGCACGATATCAGCATCACCAACATGTATAGAATATGAACTTGAGTCTGTCTGGAGTCACCATGCCTATTGGGCATATCCCCTAGCACACTCCAGCATTGTCAAGGGCTGACGGGGGTTCCCTCGTCTTGAGGAGTCGACAGGTTCTCAAGGCTCTCAGAGAAGAAGAGGGTGTCCTTGTGTGGTGATGTGTATACTCTTTCTGATCTAGACTCTACTTGAGACCAGAGGCTGCTTAAACTGTGTCAGGTGAGGGATGTCTGTGGTCTGTTGAATTATGCCCAGAAAGGAGGCTTGGGACCTTCTCCATGTCCCTAGGATTTAACGTCACCGTGGTCAGCTCTCATGAAAGTCCTGCTTTCTGCGTTCCTAAGGAGCCCTGCTGTTTGCCTGCCTTTTCCAGCCCCTTCAGCCCATCTGAAAAATCCAGCCCCAGTGCCACTCCCCTAGCTGCTGGGAAGTGACTTCTCTCCCTTTGGGTAAGCCCTCCTTGGTTCTTTGAGCAAGTCACATGCTCTTCCTGGGATCCTGGGTTCTCTGAGTTCAGCCCTCCTTGGCACAACGTCACTGTCAAGAAAGGGAAGTCCTTTGCCCTTAGTGTTCACAGGGGCCAAGCTGGTGAGATAAATAAGGGAGGCCAGTCCACAGGTGGCTAGAGGAATTCCTTGTCACCATAAAAGAACGTGGGCTCATTGTAGCCAAATTTTTTGATTTTCCAAGTGAAGCCAGAACTCTAGATTTTCATATATACTCTTCAGTGTGTGTGTGTGTGTGTGTGTGTGTGTGTGTGTGTGTTGCAGAGATTTTAACATACTGCAGTCTCAGTAAAGCTATATTCTTTGTATAAGCCAGTGGCCACCCTTATACTTAGACTCAGTGTTCATGACCTCACTCCCCTCCCTAGGTCCTTTCAATGTTCCCAGAGTCTTTTTTCTAAGAGACTCAGCCCCACATCAGCAGTAAATGGCTGGAGGTGGAGGATGAACCCCTGATGGGGAGGTGGGAAGTGCAGCTAAGTGCAGGGTTTTTAGTTCTGGGAAGACTCCACGCCCCCTGCTGGCCTCCCCATGGGGTTCTCTGTCACTCCTTTGCTCCAAAGATTAATTCCATATTTAGGAACATTTACTTTGGTAGGAAAAGCTGGAAAGAAGGGATCTGGGGGAATCTTTGTCCTCTGTGCATCAGGAGAGCCACGAACTGGGGGCGGGGAGTCTCTGCTGGGCACCATTCCCACTTCCTTAATGAGGCGGATGACCCCTGGTTGTGAGCCCAGCGCACCAGCTCCTGAAAGCCTCCCTCAGCCAAACCAGCGCCTGGCAGCCCCTCTGCCTGCTGGACCTCAAGTGCAGGGTGGCCATTAGCGTCTGACCTCATTAATTAATTAAATCCCGAGTGGAGCAAGAACGTCTGTCATAATCACACAGCCTTGTTAGAGCCCAACCTCTCGATGGTAAATCAAGGCGAGGAAAATGGTTTATTCAGGGTAATCCTGGTTAAACCAGATAAATTGTCTACAGGTCCCTCTGGCCCCATTTACACAGGAAGGGGATGGTATTGGCACTGCTGAGGACAGATTCATCCAGAATCAATCTGCACACAGAGAGGAGCTAAGAACCCCACCTGGAGGCTTAATAGAGCTATTTTAAGGACCATTTCGGCTTTTATCTTTGTGGGTCAGGTCTGCATCCGGACCACTTGGCAAACCCTGCAGATCCCTGAAGATTGGGTGAGTTCTCCAGCTCAGCCCCAACATTGATGCCCTGACGGCTGGACAGGGAGGGGTGCAGTTGAGGGCTAGGAAGGGGTGTGTGTGTGTCTTGGCCACCAGGGAGGGTAGAAGAGTCTGGAAAATGCTTCCCTGCAAGGGCCCAGAGCTCCTTTGGTTCCCAGCCTTGCCAGCTAAGATCCTGTTCTGTGCTGAGATCTCTGGGCAAGGCATTCTAGCTCCAGGCCTGACCTGAAGGGAAGAGTCCATTGTGGGCAAGGCACAGCCAGCCTCAGGGTCTCTTCTTGGGGCAGCCAGCTCACAGCACGACCCCTCCCATCTGTGTTCAAGGGGGTCCCCACATTCTGACAGCATCCCATCCTACCCCAGGGGGATGGGGATGCACTGCATGCTCGTGCATGTCTTTGCCGTTTCCATCGGCGCCAAACCTGGGACTGTTTCTCCCCTGATGCTCTGCCTTGGCCCAGACTCATCCTCCCCCAGATCCTCACATGGGTGGTTACACTCAAACTTGCATTTAGAATGGAGAAGCAATGAGGTCCTATTTTACAGCATAGGGAACCACATCCAGTCTCTTGGGATAGACCAAGATGGAAGATAACATGAGAAAAAGAATGCGTTTATATATGTATGACTGGGTCCCTTTGCTGTACGGCAGGAATTGGCGCAACATTTGTAAATCAATGCTATGGATAAAATAAAGCCTTCTCCAGAGAGGCCTTCCTGACCACCAGCTCTCAGGAACACCCCCTGTTTTATTATTTCCTACACACCCTATTCCAAATCAAAATTCAGATTTATTTTTGCTTTTTTGTCTGCGTCCTCTATGGTAGCAGGGACCTCATGTGCTTGATAACATGGAACAAACCCTGTTCCTGGCTCAGTGCCTGAGGCTCAGTGGACCACACAGGTAGCTGCCAAATGGAGCCCCAAACAGCTGAGGATTTGTGGGCTCAGAGCGGGGGAGTCCCTGGGACAAGGTAGACAATGACTCTCCTGAAAGTGGAAATTTGGCTCCCACACTTGCTTAGGATGGAGTTTAGGTCCCCCGCCTCCCCCGCCAGCAGGGCCTCTTCCTTCTACTTCAGGATCAGCTCAAATGCTGCTTCCATCATGCAGCCTTCCCTGATTTCTCTATACCCCCCTCCTACGACTCATTCTGTGCTCTGACAACCTCTTGCTCTATTGCACTGTGGCAGTCTTGCACTGTGTTGTGCACCTGTGTTAAACTCAGCTTTAAAACCTCTCTCCTGGAGTTCCTGTTGTGGCGCAGGAGAAATGAATCCAACTAGGAGCCATGAGGTTGCCCGTTCGATCTCTGGCCTTGCTCAGTGGGTCGAGGATCTGGCACTCCCACGAACTGTGGAGTAGGTCACAGACTCGGCTCGAATCTGGGCTTGCTGTGGCTCTGATTAGACCCCAAGCCTGGGAACCTCCATATGCCTCAGGTGCAGCCCTAAAAAGACAAAAAGACAAAAATGAATGAATGAATAAATAAATAAATAAATAAATAAATAAATAAATAAATAAATAAAAATAAACAAAACCTCTCTCTCACTTCTCAGACTCAGTCCAACCTCTCCAGCCCAGAGTCAGGTGCTCTGGATGGGTTTGAGAAGTTGGGTGCTAGAGGCAGCCGTGATAGGGACTGGGACAGCCTCTTCTCCATTGGGGGATGACAGGAAGTGAGTACCTCAGTTAAATATCACTCCTAAATGTCTTCAAGGAGAGAATCAGGACACAAAAGGCATAAGGAAGGAGTTCCCGCTGTGGCTCAGTGGTTAATGAATCTGACTAGGAACCATGAGGTTTTGGGTTCGATCCCTGGCCTCACTCAGTGGGTTAAGGATCCAGTGTTGCCCTGAGCTCT
This sequence comes from Phacochoerus africanus, assembly GCF_016906955.1. Classification (NCBI taxonomy): domain Eukaryota; kingdom Metazoa; phylum Chordata; class Mammalia; order Artiodactyla; family Suidae; genus Phacochoerus; species Phacochoerus africanus. The sequence goes on along the minus strand of NC_062551.1, from coordinate 39,263,291 downwards.
GGTGTAGGTCCCAGACGCAGCTTGGATCCTGTGTTGCTGTGGCTGTGGTGTAGGCTGGCAGCTGCAGCTCCGATTAGACCCCTAGCTTGGAAACTTCCATGTGCCGTGGCTGCAGCCCTAAAAATACAAAAAAAAAAAAAAAAAAGGCACAGGGACATTTTTGAACCTGGAAAACCTAGAGTTCTCCCATTTTCTCTTGGGATTTCTTCCAGCTGCTGGCTGCCTGGTGATGGGACCAGGCCTGCTTTCTCCAAGCGGAACATTGCTTTTCCTCAGGACCTTTCCTTCAATTGAAAGTTTGCTGTCCCGTGCCCTACTCTTTTGTAGTTGAACCACAGAACAGCAGGTGTCAGAGAGCAACAGGAAACGTGCTCATAGCTCTGGGGAGACGAGCAGCCTGGTGGTAGAAGAATGCCACAGACTGAATGGCTGGGTCCCTTTCAAAACAGTACATTGTCAGAGTTCCCCTGGTGGCACAGCAGTAACAAACCAACGTGGATCCATGAGGATGTGGGGTTTATCCTTGGCCTCACTCAGTGGGTTAAGGATCTGGTGCAGGTTGCAGATGCGGCTCAGGTCTGGCATTGCTGTGGCTGTGGCATAGGCCATGGGCTAAGGCTCTGATTGGACCACTAATCTGAGAACTGCCGTATGCCACGGGTGTGGGCCTAAAAAAACAAGTCAGTGCCATATTGACCAAATGGGGAATGAGATTTGTTCCAAACCAGCTGGTACCTTGGGGCAGAACTTTGACGTTCACCGTGTTCCTGGAATCAGTGCCTCCTGAGATTAAGATGAATGTATCTTGGCACCTGATCTGGGCTGGGCCCAGCTTTGGCCACTGGAGACACAGTGGGACTTATGATAGCAACACCCTTGTTCTCACAATTTCTCTAGAAATCACAGAATGATTCGGTTCCCGGTGCCAAGATTTAGCCTTGTTGGTGAGGATAATCCCCAAGGCCCCCTCCGTGGACGAGCTCTAAAATTTACAGGGACTCCAAACACTGCAAATGTTTCTCCGGACACTGGGGATTGAGACAGGCAGGGAGATGGAGGGTATCCCACACAGAGTTGGTGTTTGGAAATTAGGAACCACTTCTTCCCGCATGATTGTATTTGCACGGTTAACGCTCTTCTATTTTTTCTCCTGTTCTTCATCAGATGTGCTGTCCTCTCAGGGAAGTATCTTCCTCCTCATCAAGGCAGGAGAGGGGTATTCAAAAAGCTATTTAATTTTACAGAGCAGAGAAGCAAAAACTATTTATTTATTAGCATAATTAGGACAGGAGACAGGACAAAACACATCTCAGATGTGTTTGAGCCCTTTATTGCTGGAGATAGTGTCTTTTGAAACATCTTAAAATTAAGCCACGAGGCAGCATTTCTCAATCCCCCAGTGACCATCAGGATGGGTTTCCCTGGGAAGGCAAGGGGAGCTGCTACAGCTGCATCATATGGAGTTTGTTCACAAGCTGTAATAAGAATTTTACCTTTTCCTGTAAAGGTGCTATTTCAGATCCCACCAGCAAATGAGCTGAGGTTCCAACAGGTGTGAAATTCTTTATCAGCATATTCATGAGGAAGTAGAATCACACCTCAAATATTTAAGATAAATCTCCTTAATAAGAGCCTGAAAACCAAGCAGGTGTTAAATTACAGCAGAATATCATCCAGGCCAAGTGCCTCTGCTCCTGAGTGATTGTGACAGCCCTGCCACAGAGTATGGGGTGACCTGACCCTACCAAGTCTAGCTGGGCAGGCTCCGGGGCTATGGTGAGTGAAGACCACTGAGCAGTGGGTGAGAAGTGCTTCTCAAGGAATGGAAGCTGACCATCACAGCCCTGGATCTCTCCCTGTATCATTTGACTACAGGAAGAGTTAAAGACACTGAACTGCAAAGGTCCAGGATGTTTGTATCCATCCTCTTCTACAGGTTAAAAAATATACCTTTTTTCCTTTGGGGAATCACTTCGCTTCTACTGTGTTACGTCTCACTGGGATTGCTGATCAAAGCATCCTGCCATCCTCCCCCCATGTGGCCAAAGGTAGCCTTGCTGGTTTCTCTCTTGAGATTATTGAGTGGACTGCGGACAGGATGGATGCAAGGTACCAATTAGCTGTGACTGTCTGGGTTTCTGGGATGGTCACCCTTTCTGTCTCCTTTGTGTCTGTTTGTCTGTATGGTCCTTTGAATGGGTGAGCTCTTCCCATTAAATTTCACTTTTTTTTTTTTTTAAGGGCCTCACATGTAGCATATGGAAGTTCCCAGGCTAGGGGTCAAATGGAGCTGCCGCAACTGGCCTACAACGCCAGATCTTTAACCCATCGAGCGAGGCCAGGGATCGAACCTGCATCCTCATGGATACTAGTCGTGTTTGTTACTGCTGAGCCATGATGGGAAGTCCCTGAATCCTTTGATAGGGTGGCTGGAGAGCTGACTTCAGAGGGCCAAAGGGCTGCGGTTGGAGAAGAAGAAGGAACAGTGCCCAGGATGGGATGGAACACAGGGATGTTGTGTCTGGAGTGCAGAACTGCCTGCGAAACGGGTCTCTCTGATGATGGAGCCGAGGTCCTGCAGGATGTACTTCAGAGCTGGCTTCACACCACTTGTGGGTGAAAACACTCAGTCACCCCAGGCACATCAAAGGGTTAGCCAAGTTCAGAGCTACAAATGTTAAGTGTTGACAGAAGCCAAGTGCAGGTGGCGGCACACAGAGTGAAAGGGGTCGGATGTAAACGAGAGGGGCCGTGAGGTCCATGGCACAGTGGAGAGTGACTGTCCATCTTGTGGGGATCCCACTGCTGGAATTTTTAGACCTCGGACAATTGGGGATACAGTTTATTTGAAGGCAAGGGGACTTTCTACTAAAATGGGGAGGGAGAATTTTATGCACCAGATTTTCTTAGAAATATTTGGGAGGATGCCTTGCCACATGCTTGCTAGGAGAACTGCCCCATCTTTCTCCTGCCTTCTAACTAATTGCATTGGTAGTCCAGTTACAGATTGGCACTTCATTTAGAAATCGGGTCCGACTTACCTAAAATTCTGGCTTTTGCCTTTCTTTGTGTGTATCACATTATGTTAATTTGATTAGCCAACAACTGGATGACGGCCAGGCCCCACAAGGCTGGGACACTGGTAGGTACTAGGCCCTGGGAAGGAGGCTGAGAACAGAAACACATCCGTGACTTCACTGCTTTGTTTCAGACCTGCCCTGCACACAGCATGTTCTTGGCTTGGGATGGCCTATCAGGGGCGGTGATCAATAAAGTGAGAGCCACAATTCCAGCTCCTCAGGTGAGCCTGGGCATGTTTTCTCTCATGGGGAAGACATATTTCTCTCCTGCAAGCAAATGCTGCCAGATGATCTTGTCTGTTATCTTAGAGCTGGCTTGTACCCCCAAAGATGACACTCACTTTGTTAACTCCAGAGGCATCAATGGTGTGTCATCATCCATGCCCCAAAGATCCAAATAGTCCCAATGATTCTGGGCAGGCTGTGTTAAACAAGAGATTCTGATCTCATAATTGGTCTATGTAAATTGCTTTAGGAGTCATTTCATTTGAACAGCGTTTGCATTCACCTTTGAATTCTTGACTATTTGAAGAAAATATTATTGGGCGTGGACTGGGCTCTTCTTACTCTCCTTGACACTGACATTTTCTTCCACTTACACCCCAGGGCTGGTGATCTCAGGCCAAGGGTGGTGGATGGGATTTTCCTGGTGACAGCACACTGGATAGTCAGCGTGTTTCTTCTTCTAACTGCTCAGTTAAAGGAGGCAAGTGCCATGCTTCCAGAAGCCTATTCTGGAACTTCCATGGAGTTGCTAAGACGCCAGTGGAGAAGAGCAGAGGGCAGAAGCATCTTTTCTTCCATGCCTCCCTATTCAGGTGTGTGTGGGGATGGAGAGGGGGTTACTACAATGCTTCCCAAACCAGACAGGCATCATTCAGGACTAAATCAGGCCAGGCAGGCAGAGGTAAACCAGGGAGCACACACTGTGTCTATTAGAGACAGTAGGTACTAAAGGACCCAATGCCAAATCCTGTGGATTTTTTGATATCTTGATTTTTCTGTGGAAATCTCTCAGTTTTAAAAATGTTGATAAAAATTGGAGTTCCCATCATGGCTCAGTGGTTAATGAACCCAACTAGTATCCATGAGGACTTTGGGTTTGATCCCTGACTTTGCTCAGTGGGTTAAGGGTCCAGCATTGCCATGAGCTGTGGTGCAGGTCTCAGACACGGCTCGGATCTGGTGTTGCCGTGGCTGTGGTGTAGGCCAGCAGCTACAGCTCCAATTCGACCCCTAGCTTGGGAACCTCCGTATGCCTCTAAAGCAGCCCTAAAAAGGCAAAAGACAAAACAAACAAAAAAAAGTTGGTAAAAATATTACCAAACCCAAGTCCTCAAAAGCCCATAACTGAGAGGCAAGTGTCGGTAGAAAGGAAAGATGCATTGGTCATAAGACCTGGGGAGAAGGTAGACTCATGTCCCAAGACCAACTCCAAAGATTCTGCTCAGCCATGACAGTTTTTAAAGGAAAAGAAATGGTGGGGAGAATCTCAGTGAATCATCGAGGCAGGAGGTTTGGTTCTGCATCATTCTCCACTGTGTGCACACTGACTGACTCTCTCTTCAGACGTTGTCTTGCTCACATGATCTGTCTGCAAGATTGCTAAGGGGGCCCCTGGGGGTAGAGAGCTAGTCACTCATTAACCACTCAACTCTTTATTCTTACTTCTTTTAATCTAGGATAAGATCAACAGGAGTTCCCACAGTGGCTCAGTGGTTAACAAACTCAGGCCCTGCTCAGTGGGTTAAGGATCCGGCATTGCCGTGAGCCATGGTGCAGGCCGCAGACACGGCTCGGATCTGGTGTTGCTGTGGCTGTGGGGTAGGCCGGCAGCTACAGCTCCGATTCGATGTCTAGCCTGGGAACCTCCATATGCTATGGGTGTGGCCCTAAAAAGACAGACAAAAGACAAACAAAAGAATCAACAGGATAAGCAAGGCATGGTGTACATTCAGGGAGCATAATTCAGGAGTTAATTTAAATTGCCTAGTGATCTCATTCCTATAATTAGGTTCTTTCAAGGTTAGGGGGACAGAAATGGGAAAACAGGAAAAGGGCAAAAGAGCTGCTTTCAGAAACTTATTATTAAAAGTCTTTTTTTATTATCTAAGTTTCGGGTGTACAGCATTCAGCTGACATCTGTATACACTACATGGTGATCTGTGTACACTACCACCATGAGCCTAGGAACCATTCATGGCTATGTTTGACCCCTTCACTCATTTTCACCACCCTCCACTCCGTTCCCCTCTGGTAACCACTAATCTGTTCTTGCATCTATGAGTTTGTTTCTATTTGGTTTGGTTTGTTTTGTTTGTTTGTTTTTAGATTCCACTTATGAGTGAGATCATATGTTATATGACTTTTTCTGTCTGACTTATGTCATCTAGTACAATGCCTTCAAGATCCATTTATGTTTTCACAATTGGCATGATTTCATACTTTTTTTTTTTTTTTTTTGTATTTTTAGGGCCGCATCCCGTGGCATATGGAGATTCCCAGGCTAAGGGTCTAATCAGAGCCACAACAATGCCAGACCTGAGCTGCACCTGTGACCTAGAGCACAGCTCATGGCAACACCAGATCCTTAACCCGCTGAGAAAGGTCAGGGATTGAACCTGTGTCCTCATGGAAGCTGAGCCACGATGGGACCTCCTCATACTTTTTAAATGCTGAAGGGTATTCCATTGTAAATATATTCCACATCTTTATCCATTATCTACTGATGGACTTTTAGATTGTTTCTGCATCTAGACTACTGTAAATAGTGTTGCTAGGGAGATTATCTATCTATCTATCTATCTATCTATCTATCTATCTATCTATCTATCTGTCTATCTATCTATCTATCTTGTTGAATGAGTGTTTTCGTGTTCAGATAAATGCCCGGTAGTGGACTAGCTGAGCCACACTGTTGCTGGAACTTGGATTCTGTCAGCAGTACCACATATAAATATGGAGACAGAGTTTTGGGTGAAGAGGAAAAAAATAGCTTTATTGCATTGCCAGGCAAAGGAAGGTCACAGCAGGCTAATGCCTTAAAGACTGTGCCCCCCTTAGGAGTGAGTGGGAGGTGGTTTAATAGTTTGGGGAGTGAAAAATAGGGTCACGGCTCAGGATCAGGGTAGAGGCAGGATTTTATTATTTTCAAAGCTGGTGTTAGTAGCCTGGTGGTCTTCTTTCCAGAATAAAGAATGCTTCATTAACACCTTCCATTTGTTAGGGGTTTCAGTTCTGTAGAAGGACTCAAAGACACTGTTATCCATATTCCTTGAGGAGGGACCAGGACCCTGCCCCAAAGGCTGCGCTATTGTTTCTTGATGGCTCCTCTGGTCTCTGCATCCTCTCCCCTCCTGGTTAGCAACTGTTTGAACCTGACCCTTGGAACCCAGGGAAGGTCATGGAGGCTGAAGTTTATTCCCTAAAAACAAGAAATAGAGGACACAGAAAGGCTTGTGTGTCCAGGAGTCCACAGGGACCTGCTTGGTTTCAATAAGGAAACTCCATTCTGTTTTTCCATAGTGGCTGAACCAATTCATAGTCCTACCAACAATGTAAGAGTGATAGGGGTGCCATAGGCACAGGTAGTTGTCCAGGTCCCAGTGAGGGACCATAGATAGAGAGGGAAACCTAGGGAACTTTGGGAGATCACTGTAAGTTAATAATTGCTCAAGAAGACCATCACAACAAGCTAGGCTTCCTTAACTATTGGAGGCACAAGACATGCCTCAGGTCATTGGGGTGAAGCCTGCATTCAGGTTTAGACCAAGGGTAGGAGTTTGAGGAAAACCCTTCTACTGATTTGAATAAGCACCAAGACAGTCCTAGTTTGACTTTATAGGGTCAAATACTCTCTTACTGGATACCAAGGAGGAGCTACTACTAGAAGAAAGAGGAAGAGGCAGTCTTTTCTGACCCCCACTCCCTGAATGATAAAACTATAGCCCACCTAATCCTTGGGGCAAAGCCTCCTTGCCTGCCTGCTTGCATCTCTCACAAGCATCATATCCTAATAAATCTATTTCTTGCCTATCACTTTGTATCTCATGGAATTAATTCTGTTTGGAGGCGTGAAGAACCTGAACCTCAGCAAGTCCAGACACTGGTGAGTGATTCTAATTTAAAACTGTGTGTTTAAGTCCCAGTCTGGATTTTGGCTGAGTTTGAGTCCTGGCACACGGGTTCGAGTCCCCGTCTTGGTTCTGGTAAGGTTCAGGCCATTAATACTGTCAGTTTCAAGAGTGTTCTCTTTCTCTACATCCTTCCCATCATTTGCAATTTGTTGCCTTTTTTTTTTTTTTTTTGCCACACTTGTGGCATGTGGAATTCAATCCCTGGGCCAGGGATCTAATGCAAGCCACAGCTGCAACCCACAGCTGGGACAATGCCAGATCCTTAACCTACCATGCCACAGTGGGAACTCCTACTATTTATCTTTTTGATTAGAGCCATTTGAATTGGTGTGAAGTGAAATACTCAACTTTTTTTTTTAATATTTCTTCCAATTTTATTGTGATACCATTGACATACAGCACTGTGTAAGTGTAAGGTGCACAACATAATGATTTGACTTCCACATATATAAAATGATTATGATGCCATCCTCTAACATAGATATAAAAGAAAAGAAAAAGAAAAAAATATTTTCCTTGTGATGAGAACAGGTAGGATTAGCTCTTAACAAATTTCATACGTGTAACATCTAGCCGTGTTCCTTACATGAATCATGTTCATCACATCCCAAGTGCTTCGTTATCTTATAATTGAAAAAGGTTGTATCCTTTGACCACCTTCGTCACCAAAGCTATTCCATTGTCACTGACATTATTTCCCACGCTGTACAATTCATTGCTATGACTCATACAGTTTTTAACTACAAGTTTGTACCTCTGAATTCCCTTCACCTATTCCACTCAAAAGTGTTCATTTTAAGAATTGATTAGATATATTTAAATCATAATCTGGACACAGGCTCCTTTCATTCAGTCAGATGATACAGAAAGCTAGTACAGTTCCCCACCTCTTCCATCCTTTCTCACTCAGCAATTTTGATGTGTATCCTACCATCACATTTCCATTAAAATATACAAATACATAGAGAATATACATTATATACGTAGGATACACTGCATTATGAAATGTTTCACACCATTTTGCTACTACCTTTTTTTTCCATTTAAAGATAATGTAGATTTATTTTCCTCTAAGTCAATAATTTAAATCTTAGCCAGCAATTGTCAACCTTTGCTACAGATCAGAATCACTTGGGGAGCTTAAAAAAAAGAGAGAGATTGCCAGAGCTCCACCCTCAGGATTCCGGTTTAATTGGCTTGGGTGGGGCCTTGGCATCAAACTCCTCAGTTGACATTCTCTGGTGTCACTGCAAGCTGGATTTGAACCACGGGCCATGCATTTGTATGATCCAGTCTAGCTCCTTAGACCCAGTGTTGTCCTTTGTACTACTGCCATTGTCAGCAGAATTGGATCTGTGGTGTGAGTTCAAAAAGTATGAACTTTGATAAAATTTCATTGTGTTTACACTAAACATCATCCATTCCAATATCAGAAACGCTTTATCAGCGGTGATGGTGGCAAATGGCAGTGGGTGGAGTAATTGGGTGGATCTTTGGCCTGTAAATTTAGAAACCTTCAGTCTAGATACTGGGCCCATAAGCCATAGATTACTTTGAGCAATTTCTTTTCTTTTGGTCTTTTTTTTTTTTTTTTTTTTTTTTTGTCTTTTAGGTCCACACCCGTGGCATATGGAGGTTCCCAAGCTAGGGGTCCAATCAGAGCTGTAGCCACTGGCCTATGCCAGAGCCATACCAATGCAGGCTCCGATGAACCAAAAGGGAGGCTTTAAATAGAACCTTGTTTTTTTTCCATTTGCAAAAGCAAATCAGAGTCAAGGGAAAGAACCAAATGGGTGAAAAAACAAATCATCTTTAAATGCATCACCTCTCACTGTCAAGGATAAACAAACCTGGACACCAAGTAAAGTGGTAAGGATAGATTTTAATCAGTAAAATAGTATTATAATAGGGAGAAAGTCCACCATAAACTGAGCTCCAGTTCAATTTGCACAGCAGTAACTAGATAGTTTAAAGGGAGCGTGAGGAGACAGGGGTGTGAGCAGGGCTTGGTGGAGTCAGGGAAGTGTAAAATCACAAAAGGCAGAAAGGGGTGTTGGGATGAGGTCGTCTGGGTTTGCTAGCTGGTACTCACAGAACTGAGACACCTACCTTCCCACAGAGGCTGGGAGAGGGGCCCTGTCTTCCGGTGCTGGCTGTCATCGACTGCTTATTCAGTTTATTCTGTTGAGTTTTCCCAGGCAGGCACATAAAAGGGGGCTGTGATCATTCTAAGGATGAAGCCTTGGGCTGTTGGAAACTACGGTAGTGTCCATTCCAGTCCTTCTAGGCCAAGTTTGAAGCCTAGAGAAGAAGAGGGTCCAGAGAAGCCTGGCAAGGGTTTAGCGAAGGAGAGAGTCCTTATCGTAACATTTCAGGGTGCAGCCTTCCATCATGTTTTCTGTGTGCGTGTGTGCGCGTGTACACACACAGATTATATTCTCCCGTGTGTTTCTGCAGTAGGATTTTAACACTCAGCAGTTTAGCACGAGCATCTGTCTACCACAAACCTTCCACCACTTGACTGTATTTATGGAATTACGGCGATAGAGAATTCCATGCTTTGAAACAAAACTGAACTTCACCCTTCTCATTGGGCATTTCACTTCCTTTTCACCAAAAGCATACATAACTCTGCGGTGATTATCCTGAAGCATCCCGCTTTGTATATTTCTGATGATTTCCTTGGAAAAAATTTCTACCAGTAGAATCGCTAAGTGGGAGGCAGGCAGTTCCATTTACATTGGTCACTGCTCTGCCCCCTTCTCCAGATGGTCTCCTCTATTTCCATTACCTCAAATGCCTTTGCTGTGCCAGCAACCACCAAAATGACCTGTAGCTTCAGGCCCCTAGAGTCAATACTCTCCTTCAGATGCCATGTCACAGCCATTTTACTGGGACAGGCTGCAAACGGAACTCAAAATCTTTCCAACCCTTGACCTGGATAACTAACTGCCCTTGATGGAGTGTGGAACCACCATTTGACAGGGGTCAACACAGAAACCTTGGAGTCATCTCACCGTCTCCCTCTCCCTTACTCCCACATCCCCCAAACCCCCAAGTCCTGGGAGTTCTTTCCCATGAGGCTGTTGAATCCACATGTTTCATTCTGTCTGATACCACCCAAGCCCAACTGGCTTGTGTCAACAGATTTTTTTTAAGAGATGCCTAAACTCTGAGTGCTCTTGTCAGAGACAAGTCAGCTTGATAAACCCATTCAAACCAATGTGGTGGGGACATAGAGGATTTGCTTTCCTGGGGATTTAGACCTTAAAAGAGGATTCAGGCCATGCTTAACCTGAGGAATGGTGAGTGCTGGGCTAATCTTGGCACTTAGTCAGTAGAGAGTCTTTTTTTTTTTTTTTTTTTTCCCTATGCCTGCAGCATGTGGAAGTTCTCAGGCCGGGGAATGAACCCACACCACACAGCAGCAGCCCAAGCTGCTACAAGGACAAGGCCAGATCCTTAACCTGCTATACCAGAAGAGAACTCCTGCAGAGATTTTTGCAATGAGGAGCCTCCTGGCTTCTTTAAACTGAATTGCTGCTTCCTTTACATTCTAGGCTGGCTCTGTTCCCACCTTTTCTCTCTGAGACAGCATCCAGGTCTGAATCATCTAGGTGGGGCTTTGGGCAGCAGCCTGGCCAGACCATGGCTCTGTGCCTGATCCCCCCACCCTGAGCTTTTCCTCTGCTGGCTGAGAGTCCCCCCAGACACAAGCTGGATTCCACTCCCTCCATGTCCCCAGGCCTGGCTCAAATCCTAAACAAACTAAATGCTTAGGAGGTATCTGAAGGAATTTAGAATACACTTGGGCCCACTCCATGACAAGGACCTGGCCAAGGTGAGCAGTGGGGCCACAATCCTGGCCTCCCTCCAGACTTGAGAGATATAGGCAACTGCTCCTGGAAGGAAGCCCCAACCATTGACAGGAAGACAGCAGTGGCTTTAGCATCTGGTGTGAGCACAGCCACATGCCATTTCTGCCATCTCTATTATCTCCTGAGCACCGTTCACGTGTATTCATGCCATATGCTGATTGGTGAGTGTGTTTATAAATGACTTGCTGTCCCCAAACCAGGAGACATAAATCCAGATAGATATTAGTTATCTAGTGCTGCATAACAGATTGCTACAAACATGGAAACTTAAAACAACACACATTTATTATCTCCCAGACTGTGGGTCAGGAGACAAGCAAGCCTTATCCGAATTCTCTGCTGCAGGGTTGCTAAGCTGCAGTCCGGGTGTCCCCTAAAGTCTCATTTGAAGGCTTGACCAAGGAAAGTTGTTGACAGAATCTAGTCTCTCCATGGCTCTCGGGCTAAAGGCCTCAATGCCAGTTGGCAGTTGGTCAAGGGCCACCCTCATTTCCTTGTGGTATGGACCTCTCCAACCTGGCAGCACACTTCAATAAACCATTTTTGGGAGTGGGTTGTGGCTCTGTGGGCCTCAGCCCCATCGTAGTAAATTGTAGAACTGCTCAGCTTTCAGTGAAGTAGATGAGGGAACAGGAAGTCAGTTTCTGAATTTCTGAGAAGCTGCCCAGAAATAGCACTAAAAGGTTTATTTATGTCCACTCTCACAAACAAATCAAAATGCATTTAAACAATTCAAAGTCCAATATGAATTAAAAATAGAGCTGAGGCCAATACAGCCAGTTTAGAAAGTCCATTAGTGGCTGACCCACGTTAATGACCTCTAGTGAGCTGGGCTGCCGCCAGGGGGTGTTGGAGGTTGAGAGCCGCCAGATGCCATCCCTGCAGAGTCCCTCTGTGCTGGCATGGCCTCGGGACCTGGTACAGCCATCCACATCACTGTCATTTCAAAGCAGCAGCAGCACTGGCTTTCAGCTGAGTCAGGTAAGCCTCTCTCAGAATGTCTGAGCTAATGTGGGGGTGAGAGAAATTCTGGGGATCAGGGCGGTGGGGGCATTCGACTGTGCTTGCTGGCCTCAGGTGGGTAATAGGCTTTTCGGGCATAAAGAGGACAAAAATGAATAAAAACCAAACTCTGGGACAAAGAAGAGCTTGGTTTTGGCCGCAGAAGCTGACCATGCTTCCCAATTCAGCATCAGTGAAAGACCAAATTTTTTATTTCCCATCAGTTGTGGACCAATTCTTTTGCAAAATACAATGAAAATTGAGTTATGAGGACAGAGAGATTAAACAAAAGCCATGTAAAATAATAAAAGCTCCCCATTTTTTATTATTAGAACAAACACAGTCATACTCTGTTACTCTGTCAAATTGATTGAGGTTTCTTTCTTTTCTTTTCTTTCTTTTTTTTTTTTTTTTTTTGCTTTTTAGGGCCACACTTGCGGCATATGGAGGTTCCCAGGCTAGGGGTCTAATTGGAACTACTGCTGCCGGCCTACACCACAGTCACGACAATGCCAGATCTGAACCACCTCTGGACCCATGCCACAGCTCACGGCAATGCTGGATCCTTAACCCACTGAGTGAGGCCAGGGATCAAACCGGCAACCTCATGGTTCCTAGTTGGATTCATGTCCATGGTGCCATGACGGGAACTCCGCTATTGAGGTTTCTAAACACTCCTGGTTGCAGTATTTCCTCACCGTTATACTCAGCCAGGGGCAAAACCCACATCTGGGCTGTCCCACTGTGTGCTCTTGCTGGGAATAATCCTTCTCCAGTTCTTTCCCACCCTGAACGGGTGCCCATGAGTGTCCTCTCAGCCCAGAACTGTGTCCCTGAGTGTCCACATCTGCCTCGCTCCACACACCCTGGAGGCTGCTGCTGCAGCTGGGATCCATCCCCTCTCACCTGGACCCACCAGCTCCTCCTGGCTGGGGCCTGGTCTCCTGCTTCTGCTGTGCCCTCCTACCCTCCCTCCACAAAGGGGCCAATGATATCAACTTCATAAAACATGTGTCTAGGAGTTCCCCCTATGGTGCAGTAGGTCTGGCATTGTCTCTGAGGCAGCCAGAGTTCAATCCCCGGCCTGGTACAGGAGGTTAAGGATCTAGCATTGGTACAGCGGTGGCAGAGATCATAGCTCACAGCTGTGGCTCGAGTTCAATCCCTGGCCAGGGACCTCTCATATGTCATGGGCATGGCAGAAAAAGAAAACAAAGCAAAACAAAACATCTGTCTGATTAAGTCACTTGCTGGCTAAAGTCACCAGTAACTTGCAGGCAATTACAGTGTGAGTCTCAAGTACCTAGTTGTGGGTGGAGGCCTCCACAGACCTGGCCTCACCCTCAGTGCTCCCCCCACCCCACCCCTGCATGGGCATGCCCCATCCAGCCCCCAGGCCTCTCGATGCACCTAACTCAGCTCTCACCTACCTTGGGGCCTTACCATGCTGCTCCTCTGGCCCAGTCTCACTTCCCCTCCCTCTTCTCCTTCTCTGTAGAATTTCGGACCCAGGCTTGGTATGCCCTCCTCTGAGAGGCGCCCCCTAACGTGAGAGGTGGAGTTGGTTAAACCTGGCTTCCTCAACCCCTCAGTGGGCAAACCCCAAGACCTGTCCTACCAGCCTCTTTCTAACTAAGCAGGTGGAGCCTGGTTAGGGGTAACATGCCTCGTATCCCTGTGCCCTCTTGGGCTTCTGGGCATCACTTTCCACACAACAGACCTGCTCTCAGGCTCTTCATCTCAGGTCTGTTTCTGGGGATCCAGGACCAAAACCCAGTGGTTGCTGCCCTCCTGTCACAGTACGGTGCCAGAGGTGGGATAACTGCAATATCGGGAGTTGTAACAAAGACGCAGGAAAACACATCAGGGCAGGATAAGAGTATAACCTAGGGCTGTGTGGGTCAGAGAAGCCCTGGGGGGCTGCATGACATTTACAAAGTTGCAATCCCATGCAATAACATGACAGTTGAGGCAGTGTAGGGGCTCAGAGGAGGAGGGGGAAGGCCCATTTGGGGTCAAGAAAACTTTCACAGAAGCAGAAATGACGCTGCCTAAAGTGGTGCCAAGTGTTGAAAGGTGAGCCAAGCAGAAAATGGCTGCAGTTTTGCGTTTGACAAAAGGGCTGCTGTGGAGTTCCCGTCGTGGCGCAGTGGTTAACGAATCCGACTAGGAACCATGAGGTTGCGGGTTCGGTCCCTGCCCTTGCTCAGTGGGTTAACGATCCGGCGTTGCCGTGAACTGTGGTGTAGGTTGCAGACGCGGCTCGGATCCCGCGTTGCTGTGGCTCTGGCATAGGCCAGTGGCTACAGCTCCGATTCAACCCCTAGCATGGGAACCTCCATATGCCGCGGGAGTGGCCCAAGAAATAGCAACAACAACAACAACAAAAAAAGACAAAAGACAAAAAAAAGGGCTGCTGTGATAGCCACTGTCTGAGGCAGGCCCGTGTGCCACCCCAAGTTTATAGATGAGGAAAGCAAGGCTCAGAGCCTTGCCAAGGTGGAGCCAGGGTCTGGAATCAGGGGCAGAGAGAGACAGGATGGGTCACATCCATCACTCTTCATGACTCCATTTAGATTTCCTGTCCACTAAGGTGCCTAGTGGGTTGACACTGTGCCAGGCCATTGGTACACTGTGCTGTGTCCTAGGCTGGCTCTTTCTAGATTAAACATTAATGTTAATATGTCTTATGCAAATGTGCTTGTGTTGGGTGAGATGTGAAAAATTTACTCGGATGTTAGGTTGCACCCCAGGTGTTGGGGACAGAATGCTGGTCATCTCCTTGCTGTGCCACTATGGCCAGGCAGCCCCAACACGTTCTGAACTGAGAAGTGGCTGCCTTGGCCTCCCTGCCACCTGCTGTCAGGGAACAAAGGTAAACGGAGGTGGGGGGGGGGGACAGAATGAGGGGGCTTGAGCTGCCCAGGGGCAGAACCAGTGCCCCGCCCCCTCGGTGAACTGCCCCCACTCCCTCCCTTCTGTCCTAGGGGAGGCTTGATCTCTTCTGCCTAGTCCTCCAGGAAGCTCCCGGTCTGCAGCTTGCACTGATGGCACTCTGCCTGTCCCCTCTCTAGTCTCTGTGTTTGCTGTCACTCTGTTTCCATCTCTCTCTGTCTCTTTCTCTGTGTCTCTCTAGCCCTGTCTCCGTTTTTTTTTTCTGCCAGTTACTGCCTCTGTCTGTCTCTCTGCGCATGTTTTTTTTTTCCTTTCTTTTTTCTTTTTTTTTTTTTTGGCTTTTTTAGGGCCTCGCCCACGACATATGGAAGTTCCTAGACTAGGGGGTCTAATTGGAATTGTAAGCCACTGGCCTACACCACTGCTCATGGCAATGTGAATCCTCCGACGCCCCCCGAGAGAGGCCAGGGATCTACCCAGCATCCTCATGGATACTAGACGGATTCGTTTCTGCTGTGCCACATGGGCAACTCCTCTCTATGCATGTTTCACTCTGTGGCCCGTGACCATTCTGTTCACTTTACACCACTGTGGAGATCTTGGCCCTCAGAGGTGCCCGGATTCAGCGTAATTGGCTCAGGTCTGATGGAGCCTCCTTTCTTTGAATGTGTCCCACAGAAAGTGTGGGTTTCTTTGAAAGCGAGGCCAGAGGCAAGGCCTTGGGAGTAGAGCTGGGAAGCAGGAGCAAGGTAGCGGGCAGATAGGACAGGAAAGAAAGAACATCCAACCGAGCATGAATTCTGGGCCAGTGTCCGCTGTGATCACCAGAGCGCGACTGTGCGGAAGAGCCCCGAGCACGCATGCGCCATGTGCCTGGGACACGCCCCTCTACGACGGATGGGGCCTGCGCAAACCTGCTTCCTGGGGTTGCAAACTTTGCTGCGCTATGAGTTTCACTGCGAATAGCGGACGGACCACCGCAAATTTGGGGAACATGGTGGGGGAAAAAAAGGGCAGAAACTCAGCAGGAAGGCTGCTCCCAGACGCAGCTCCCCTGAGCCCGGGGCGGGACCAACACATGATACAACTCCTGTTGCCTGCAGAGTGACACCCACATCCTTGGTGTGGACGTCAAAGCCCCCTAAGCAGCCTTTTATTGGCCAAGTGACTCCTAGTTGCTACTGCTCTGCCAGCTGCAACCAAGGCAGCCTTCTTTCTGTCGCGGTAGCTCTCGTGCTTACCCATCTCACAGCCTTGGCTGCATCATTGCCACATGTTGGTATGTCCCCTTCCCCTCTGCATCCGTACTGCCTGTACATCTTTCAAGCCCCACTTCTACCAAGAAGGCTTTGGCCACTGCACATAGTGCTACAAGGAACACTGGGGTGTATGCATCCCCTCACCCCATAGTTTTCTCCAGTATTTGCCTGCCGTGGTGGGGACATGGGGGCAGCCTGGATGTCTATCAACAGAGGGCTGGATAAAGATGCAGGACATACCTATAATGGAATATTGCTCTGCCATGGAAGGGAGCAAAGCGATGCCATTTGGAACGGCATGGATGGACCTAGAGATTATCGTATTAAGTGAAATAAATCAGGCAAAAAGAGTATCATGTGATATCACTTATGTGTGGAAACTAATAAAAAAGATACAAAGGAACTTGTTTATAGAACAGAAACAAACTCATAGATTTCAAAGCCAAATTTAGGATTACCTGGGGGAAACATGGGGGTGCTGGGAGGACAGGATTGGCACATACACGCTTGCATATAGAATAGATAACTAACATGGAGGTCTGTTCAGTGTTCTGTGATAACTTATATGGGAAAAAAGGCTGGGTATATGTATATGAAAAGATGATTCACTTTGCTGTAAACCTGAAGCTAATACAATAACCATAATCCAAAAAAATTTTAAAAAAATTTAAAAAGTTTTTAGAACGAAAGCCTTGTGAGCTTCTCTAGCCCAGTGTGAACTCTTAGCTCTGCCCTCCAGGTCTGAACTGCCAATTTGTCATGTATTTTTAAATGTGCCTTCTATATTTTTTGTTCACTTGCTTTTCTTCAGTTATATTCCTTTAATATTACCCACTTTCAAGTTTCCAGACATGATGCCAGGGGCATGGGGACATGTGCTTGCCACCGGGAGCTGGCAGGGCACTGGGGCAGCTGGGCACAGGTAGAGCTGGAGTTCTTTATTGTGCGAATTGTCTTGTCATCCTGTGGTGTCTAGATTTTGGCACGGTGCTGGCCCGCTGAATGTGCTGTGGTTTTACCCTGCGTGAAACATTTAGTCTAAATTCCTCCAATGAAATGGCACTGGCTTTGCCAAACCTCGCCTCAGTTCTGCAGCTTTAGGGATTGGTGGAGTTTCCAGGGACTTCTGTAAAAATCCTCTGGCAGCCTAGGGGCCTGAGTGGTTGTCCCTGGATGCCTGTGGTTGTCACTAGTAGATACTGCAGTGGAGGCAGACAGGGCACCTGCCAGCAGGAAAGTCAGTCACTCAGGGCCAGCCCAAACCTTCTTGGAGAGGGTGACAGCACTCCCTTGGCCATCTGCAAACCCTTTTCTCCTCTGGCTGCTGAGAATCCGTCCATGCTGGTTCCTTGGGAGTTTTGGCAGTGGACAGGACCTCCAGGAGGCTGCAGGGATGCTGAGCCTCATTCCAACATCAGCAAGCTCCCTGGTAGTCCAGTAGTTAGGACTTGGTGTGTTCACTGCTGTGGCCCAAGTTCAATCCCTGGTCCGGAAATTAAGCCACTGCATGCTGTGGCCAAAGGAAAAATCAGTATAATCAACATCAGCATCATAATCCCTTGGCCAGATGTTCCAAAACAAGTGCCAAATTAGCAATGGCAGAGAGTGTGCCCTGAACCCAGAGGAGACCTGCCAGTTTTGTCTTTCTGTTAATCCTCAATGCAAGCCAAGAGGAGCTTTAAAAGCAGTCAGACCCGCTAAAGGCTCTGGCTAATTAGGTAGGAGGATCTGATTAAAAAACAAACAAACTTTCATGTATTTATTTATTTGGCTATGCCCATGGCATGCAGAAGTTCCCAGGCCAGGGATTGGGCCTGCTCCCCAGCAGTGACAACACTGAATCTTTAACCACTAGGCCACCAGGGAACTCTGAGAGGATTTTTTTTTTTTTTTTTAAATTGTGAAAGGCATTCTATCAGAAAATATATACAATGTATTTAAAGTTTAAAGTAATAAAACCAGGAGCCATGTGCTCACCGTCCAGTTTAAGAAAGAGACCATCTCCTTCAGTGTCCCTCCCCAGCTGCATCCTCTTCCCCTCTCCACCCCGAGGTAACCAGTACCCTGAAATGTGGGTTTACTCTTCCTTAGTTTCTTTACATGGCATTGCGTGGAGTCTCAAGTAGAATCTTGGTTATGCCCGTTCTGAAAATGCAAATGTTTCTACTGTATATATGTTTTGTCATTTGTTATTCTTGTTCCAAAGTTTTAAAAAATTTGCCTACTCTGATGAATATGGCTGTAGTTCATTTATTTTCACCACTACGTAGTATCCTATGACATGCATCTATACATGCATTTATCTGGTTTGCTCTTAATGAAGATTTGGGTTATTTTCAGGGTTTTTTTTTTTTTTCTTTTGTAAATCATGCTGCCATGAACACTTTTGTACATGGCTTCAGGGGCATATATACAAGTGTTCTTTTCAGGTGGTGGTTCTCCGCACCAGGGCCCCCTTTTATGACAAAAAATTTGTGATGTTTTATCTTGAAATGAATTTCTTAGGACCTGTACTATGTGTTCCCTTTGATGTCAAGACATCAATCTAATGCCTCTAGCTGTAGTATAAAAGAGACCTAGAACAAACCAATTTATAATAAAAGATGGTTGTACCAATAGGTAAATTTGAAAAAACAATTACACCAGGAGCCAGAATACATGCACTAGTATGTGGAATCACCATGATTTTTCCAGCTACAAATGCAGACAGACATGGGTGTTTTGAATTGGTGACCCAAATATCACGTGCAAGCTTCCTGACAGAGAGAAGATGGTCTGAACTGTTGACCAATTCTTAGCAAAGTTCCAAATAGCAACAACATAAATCACACCACGCTCTTCCTTCTATTTAGAAGGAATTCCTAGAAAATGCATTCCTAGAAAATGCAGTATGTTAAAATCCATGAAAACAACTAGTTTTTTTTTTTTAATATGTAAAACAAAGTTTGAGTTAGATTTCAGGATCAGATAAGTATGAACGACGCTCATCTGCCTTAATTATGTGGTCACGTGGGATGCAGACTTCTTCTTCACCCTCTGGGACTCGGAAACTGCAGGACATCTAGCATTCTCTGCCCTACCCAGTGACTGCCAGGGGTGCCCTCACTCTTTGTAACATCCAGAGGTTTCCAGAACTCCCCCTAGGGTGTGATAATGACCCTGCTGGGGACCACTTTTCGAGGTTGTTTATTTAAGAGTGAAAGTGCTAGGGTAGAAGGTAAAATGCAGATGTAGCTTAGCAGGTAATAATAAGTGGGTTTCCAGGGTGGTGAAATCAATACACTGTTCCGTCAAAAGTGACCGTCAAAAGTGAGTTAGAATTTCTGGTGTTTTGTTTCCTAACCTGCACCTGAAATTGCCAGATTTCTACCTTTTTGTCTGTATGATAGGAGCAAACGTTTCTTTCATTGTTATTTCCACATGGTTAAGCATTTTTTAATATGTTTATGGACGAATTATGTTTTTTCTTCTATGAAATTGACCATCCATGTGATTTGCCTGTTTTCTTATTTAATTGTAAGAGTTTTTTAAAAAAATTAGATTAGTTTAGATTTGATTTGATTTCATTTCATTTAAAATGTGTTAGTTTCAGGTGTGCAGCAAGGTGATTCAGTTATACATATATCCATTCTTTTTCAGATTCTTTTCCATATAGGTTACTACAGAATAGTGAGTAGAATTCCCTGTGCTATATAGCAGGTCCTTGTTGATTATCTGTTTTAGATAGAGTAGTGTGTATATAAAGGCTTTTTAGTATTGTATGCTAATTATGTGTATGTATTCTCTCACTTTGTGAGTTTGTATTTTTACCTGTTTTATGGTATCTTTTGATGAGAAGTTTGTAATTTTAATTTCATACATAAACATCTATGAAATGATCTAGTCTTATAACTTTCTCTTGGGACAGAATCATCTAGTGGGCTCAGTGAGCTCCCTATTTGTCCATATTTCTCTCTCAGTGGAATCTGCCTCCCCCACACTTAATGCATGTTGCAGTTTTTATGTCTATTAGGCAGATTTTCTTGACATCCTTAAAATAGCTGTTGGCCTGGCAGAATCCTGCTCTCCCTGTTGGCTTTGGTGTTGATTTAATAGCTGGTCTGAGTGAATATGGGATAAAAATACTTAAAAAGCTACCTCTGACTCCAGATCCCCTGTGGGGAAGCAAGGGTCTTTTTGAGGATTCCAGAGTTAACTGAACCCTTAGAATCATCCATCCAGTCTGACATAGGTAATGAGGGAGGCCATACAGCTGTTTTGCCACAGTCTCCAGATGTGTGAGTGGGAAAGGCAATAAACTGAAGGAATAAACTTTGCATCTTGGCCTCACCTTCCAGTCGCAGCCTCCCCATCTCTGCAATGAAGTTATCCCCTGAGAGAGCTGGGGGGATGGATGAATTGGTGTGAGTAGGGAATCTTTGAAAGCAAAATCTAGAGAAGCTGGTGTGGAAGCAGGTCCCAGCCACTTTTTCCCTCTGAAGTTTGATCTCCTTGTGGGTAAAAAAGTGAGAAAGTTGTCCAATTATAATGATACAGACCTACAGGGAAACAATTGCTTCCTGTGGGGAGTCAGTTTGAGTGTCTTCCAGAAGTCCTGGAACACCTTACGAGGGGACTTTTTCCAAGCTTGGCCACCCCAGGGCCCAGCTTACCTCTGATCCTGTAGATGTCAGCATCAGACATCTCTGACCACCCCTCTCCCTGCTCTTGACAGGGGTCTGACCAAGCCATTAGACCAGGAATAATTAGATGGTCTGTGCTTAATGCATGTTCCAATTAATGCTACAATTTGAAGGCTAATTTATGAAAATTGAATATGGTGACAAAGTGCTACATTATAACCCTTCTTATCTTTATGGATTAAAAGTTAGTGTTAGGGAAGATTTACAGCTGGCTTGAGGAGCCCACAAAACAATACAATAAAGAATTCTCTTTCCTCTTTCCTTGTGCACCAATAATGTTCATAAGGGTGGGAGGAGGGCTGGGATATTGAAGGCAGGGAGGGGGTAATGGCTCTTCCTTCCAGTATTTTCCAAGGCATTTCCTCTTCTTCTCTATTCCGAAGGCTCTTTGGTCTCCTAATGTCCCTACCCCACCTCCAATCCCACTACCCAATCATGAGATTTGAGAAAGTGCCTTAATGTCTGAGCTGAATTCCAAGACCCGAGTGAGCCAATTCTGCAAACAAGGCCACTTGCAAGTGTGCCTGACCCACGTAGCCAGTGGTTTCCACACTCTTCAATTATTTTTTTTAATTTTAATTTTATTTTCTTACTTTTTAGGGCTGCACCAGTGGCCTATGGAGGTTCCCAGGCGAGGGTCAAATTGGAGCTATAGCTGTCAGCCTACACCACAGCCACAGCAATGCCAGATCTGAGCTGTATCTGTGAACTACACCACAGCTCATGGCAACTGGGGATCCTTAACCCCCTGAGCAAGGCCAGGGATCAAACCGTATCCTCATGGATACCAGTCGGGCTTGTCACCACTGAGCCACGGTGGGAACTCTGGTTTCCATGCTGTTATGTTTCCTTCCGAGCAGAAAAGACCCTTGAACCGGAGCACCTGTCCCTGGGCTCTGATGCTGGAAGGATGGTCTGGCAGATCTGTCTTACTGCTCTCTAAAAGGCTTTTAAATACAAGCTGACAACAACCTCTCCCATGCCTTCCATCCCCCCCCCTCCCGTAAAACCCCACAGAACACCCGAAAGCCCTTTGCAAAGCTGCTCATCAGAGAACAGGGGGAGGGGAGAAATGCTGGTTTTATTGCGTTTTG
Organism: Phacochoerus africanus; assembly: GCF_016906955.1. NCBI lineage: Eukaryota > Metazoa > Chordata > Mammalia > Artiodactyla > Suidae > Phacochoerus > Phacochoerus africanus. The sequence continues at coordinate 39,241,265 of NC_062551.1, read as the reverse complement.
TTTCTGTGGGCCGGGGAGACGGTGAAAGAAGAAGGCCCAGAGTCTTTATGGTTAGTATGAAAGGCAGCATCTGGCAGAGGAAATGCTCCCTGATAGGATGTGGGTGCAAATGCTTCTTGACAATTCTAATCAAGGAGTGTTCTCGTTAGCATTCAAGATGGCTGGGATGATAAATTATATGAATAATTTTGGTTCTTTGTCAGGACTTGGATGATATCTTCCCGCAACACATCTGTAGCTGTGCATATTTAATGACTAACTCAGGAACAGACAGGAGGCGGGCAGTGCATGCACATCCTTATGCAGAATGACACGCATATTCGATGGGGCGGACATTAGAGAAACAAATGAGACGGGAAGCTTCTCAGCCAGGCCCTCCTGGGAGACTCTGGTGAGCAGAGGACCAGGCCTGTCATGTTTAACCTGGAAACAAGCAGGAGGCATGGGTGTGAGCAGGTTAATTTTGGGGTGGAGGCTGGGTCACTAGGGCAGCCGCTGTCTCTTACCAGGTTCCCTTCTGACCAACTTCGCATTCCCAAATTCAGACAAATAATACTTGGGGACTATGACAAGTTTGACTGTTTAAAATGTGCCAAGCAGTATGCTATGAGTACTTCATAAATGTCACCTGTATGACCAGCTTTATCAACTTCAGGGACAGGAATTCCTGTTGTGGCAAAGTGGAAATGAATCTGATTAGTATCGGTGAGGATGCGGGTTTGATCCCCGGCCTTGCTCACTGCGTCAGGGATCCCGAGTTGCTGTGGCTGTGGTGTAGGCCAGCAGCTAACATTCCTATTTGACCCCTAGCCTGGAAAGTTACATATGCCACAGGTGCGGCCCTAAAAAGCAAAAGCAAAGCAAAGCAAAACAAACCCCAAACTAAAACAAAAAAAAAACTTCAGGGACTGCACCCAGGGAAATAAGTTAGCTAAAACCCTACAAGTGTTTCCTTAGGAGCAAGTGTCCTTTGGTGTAAGGGAGGGAGTCATTATTATCTGACAATTTATCATTCAAAAACTCTACTATGATGATATTCTGGTCTTAAATAGATAACAAATAAGAACCTACTGTATAGTGCAGGGAGGTTTCCTTTAATGTTCTGTAATAACATGTGAGGGGGAAAGAATGGATAATTGTATATGTATAACTGATATGCTTTTCTGTAAACATGATGCAAATACAACATTGTAAATCAACCATATCCCAATAAAATTTTTTTTATTTTTTATATTTTTTTCTGATTTATATTATATTTTATTTTTTTACTTTTTTATTACTAAAATGAATTTATCACATCTGTAGTGGTATAATGATCATAAAGATCTGATTTCACAGGATTTCCATCCCACAGCCCAAGCACATCCCCCCCACCCCCCAAACTGTCTTCTCCGGAGACCATAAGTTTTTCAATGTCTGTGCGTCAGCATCTGTTCTGCAAAGAAGTTCAGTCTGTCCTTTTTTCAGATTCCACATGTCAGTGAAAGCATTGGATGTTGGTGTCTCATTGTATGGCTGACTTCACTTAGCATGATAGTTTCTAGGTCCATCCATGTTGCTAAGAATGCCAGTATTTCATTCCTTTTAATGGCTGAGTAATAGTCCATTGAGTATATGTACCACATTTTCTTGATCCACTCCTCTGTTGATGGACATTTAGGTTGTTTCCATGTCTTGGCTATTGTAAATAGTGCTGTAATGAACATCGGAGTACATGTGTCTTTGTGAGTCGTGGTTTTCTCTGGGTAGATGCCCAGGAGTGGGATTGATGGATCAAATGGTAGTTCTATGCTTAGTTTTCTGAGGCATCTCCATACTGCTTTCCACAGTGGTTGCAGCAATGTACAATCCCACCAACAGTGTACTAGGATACCTTTTTCTATACACCCTCTCTAGCACTTAACTGTTTGCCGACTTTTGGAAGATGGCCATTCTGGCTGGTGTAAGGAGGTACCTCAGAGTGGTTTTGATTTGCATTTCTCTAAGAATGAGTGATATTGAACATCTTTTCATGTGTTTTTTGGCTATCTGAATGTCTTCTTTGGAGAACTGTCTGTTTAGATCTTCTGCCCATTTTTTGCTGGGGTTGTTTGTTTTTTTGGTATGGAGCCGCAGAAGCTGTTTGTAAATTTTGGAGATGAATCCCTTGTCAGTTGATTCACTTGCAAAGATCTTCTCCCATTCTGTGGGTTGTCTTTTTGTGTTGTTTAGGGTTTCCTTTGCTGTACAGAAGCTTTTAAGTTTGATTAGGTCCCATTTGTTTATTTTTGTTTTTATTGTCAATACTCTAAGAGGTGGATCTGAGAAGATGTTGCTGTCATTTATGTCAGAGAGTGTTTGGCCTATGTTTTCCTCTAAGAGTTTTATAGTGTCTGGTCTTATATCTAGGTCTTTAATCCATTTGGAGTTTATTTTTGTGTATGGTGTTAGGGAGTGTTCTACTTTCATTCTTTTCCATGTGGCTGTCCAGTTTTCCCAGCACCACTTATTGAACAAACTGTCCTTTCTCCATTGTATATCCTTGCTTCCTTTGTCATAGATGAGTTTGCTGTAGGTGCGTGGGTTTAATTCTGGGCTTTCTATCCTGTTCCTCTCATCTATATTTCTGTCTTTGTCCCAGTACCATACCATTTTGATGATTGTTGCTTTGTAGTATAGTCTGAAGTCCAGGAGCTTGATTCCTCCAGCTCCATTTTTCTTTTTCAGGATGTCTTTGGCTATTCTGGGTCTGTTGTGCTTCCAAACAAACTTTAAAATACTTTGTTTGAGTTCTGTGAAAAATGTCCTTGGGAATTTGGTAGGGATTGCATTAAATCTGTAGATTGCCTTAGGTAGTATAGTCATTTTGATAATATTAACTCTTCCAATCCACAAGCATGGTGTATCTTTCCATCTATTTGTGTCATCTTTGATTTCTTTCATCAGTGTCTTATAGTTTTCAGAGTACAGATCTTTTGTCTCTGTAGGTAGGTTTATTCCTAGGTATTTTATTCTTTTGGATGCAATGGTAAACGGGATTGCTTCCCTAATTTCTTTTTCTGCTCTTTCATTGTTAGTGTATAGAAATGCCATCAGTTTCTGTGTATTAATTTTGTATCCTGTGACTTTGCCAAATTTGTGCATGAGCTCTAACAGTTTTCTGGTAGAGTCTTTAGGATTCTCTAGGTATAGTACCATGTCATCTGCAAATAGTGATAGTTTTACTTCTTCCTTTCCAATTTGGATTCCTTTTATTTATTTTACTTCTCTGATTGCTGTGGCTAGGACTTCCAGAACTATGTTGAAGAGTAGTGGTGAGAGTGGACATCCTTGTTCCTGATCTTGGTGGGAGTTCTTTCAGCTTTTCACCATTGAGAATGATGTTTGCTGTGGATTTGTCATATATGGCCTTTATCATGTTGAGTTAGGTTCCCATTATGCCCATTTTCTGAAGGGTTTTATCAGAAATGGGTGTTGGAGACTAAACAACATGCTATTAAACAACCAATGGACCACTGAAGAAATCAAAGAGGAAATTAAAAAATACCTAGCAGCAAATGACAATGAAGATATGACACTCCAAAACCTATGGGATGCAGCAAAAGCCGTTCTAAGAGGAAAGTTTATAGCAATACAAGCCCACCTCAGGAAGCAAGAAAAAGCTCAAATAAATAAGCGAACTTTACATCTAAAGAAGCTCGAGAGAGAAGAACAGACAAGACCTAAAGTTAGTAGAAGGAAAGAAATCATAAAGATCAGAGCAGAAATCAATGAAATAGAAACAAAGAAAACCATAGAAAAGATCAATGAAACGAAAAGCTGGTTCTTTGAAAAGATCAACAAAATTGATAACCCCCTAGCCAGACTTATTGAGCAAAAAAGAGAGAGGACTCAAATCAATAAAATTAGAAATGAAAAAGGAGAAGCAACAATAGACATCACAGAAATACAAAGGATCACAAGAGACTACTATATGCAATTATATGCCAATAAAATGGAAAACCTAGAAGAAATGGACAAATTCTTAGAAAAGTACAATCTTCCAAGACTAAACCAAGATGAAATAGGAAAGATGAATGGACCAATCACAAGAACTGAAAATGATACTGTTATTAAAAAACTTCCAACAAACAAAAGTCCAGGACCAGATGGCTTCACAGGCAAACTCTATCAAACATTAAGAGAAGAGCTAATACCTCTCCTTCTGAAACTATTTCAAAAAATTGCAGAGGAAGGGATACTCCCAAACTCATTCTATGAGGCCACCATTACCCTGATACCAAAACCAGACAAAGATACCACAAAAAAGAAAACTACAGGCCAATTTCACTGATGAACATCAATGCAAAAATCCTCAACAAATACTAGCAAACTGCATCCAACAATACATTAAAAGGATTGTATATCATGATCAAGTGGGATTTATCCCAGGGATGCAAGGGTTCTTCAATATCCACAAATCTGTCAGTGTGATACACCACATTAACAAACTGAAGAATAAAATCCATATGATCCTCTCAACAGACACAGAAAAAGCCCAATAAAAGTTTTTTAAAAATTAGGCGTCACTGAATAGACTCCTAATTTAACACTGATCTGCTTCTATCCTATTGTATCAATTTTTCCCCCCATGGAGTTTCCTGCTTCTTGCAGGAGGCTGTAAACCACTGATTACAAAATCCAAACAGTAAAATTAAAGATTTTGGGTTTGGAGCAAAATTTGGTGAATTTAATAAAAGAGATGTGGGAAAACTGTTCAAATGCATGCAATCCCCATGAAAAGTGAGGACCTGGTAGAAGCAGCCGAAGTAACAGTGGACAAGAACACTAGCAGGATAATAACAGAAAAGGCACTTTAAGACATGATTTGAAAACCAAAGAATGAAGAGGAAACCCCTGGAAAAATTGAGTGAATTTTTTTTGCAAAAGCCGCCTGTTTATAACAGTGCTTAGACAATGAAATATGAAACACATCATGATGTATTTTATCATCATACTTAATACCTTCTTCATGCTCCTTTAAGCACAGTGATGCATGGAGGCGTGAGGTCTGGAGGAGCCTTCTGTTTTAGCCACAAGCTGTACAGAAAACAGCCCCCTCATTCATGCCACTACTTCACATTGTTTAACTTCAAGATCTATGACCCTTCCTTAACCCTGGCCTGGGAGGGGCTCATCTGGACCTCCCCACCAGGTCTGAACCTTGGAGAATGGGATCAACAGATGTAGCAGGTGCCTCACTTAGGCCAGCGAAAGGAGTGTAGATGACACAAGCCACTTCCAGGAAGAAACTTCATGAGCCCCTGTGCAAGTTACAGCATTGCTTTCCTCACCTTGTTATGTGCATGGGCGCATGCGTCAAGGTGAAACTCGACAAAAATGTCTCTCTCAGAAATGCTATGCCCTGTCCACCTATTCTGATATGTACTAGCTGCTCCTATCAGATCATTTAGCTCTGTTATGGCTCCTTTACTGAAACATTCAAGTAATAGTATTTAAGTAACACTACGAAAAAGCTAAACATGTTATATTGAGTGTGCCATTTAACCTTCTCAAGAAGTTATGGAACAGCTTTTGTTAACTCCATCTATAAAAGATGAGAAAACTGAGGCTTAGAGAGGTTTGTTATGTGATCAATGGTCACACAATAGAACTGGGGTTTGTCCTCCGGCTTCTAACATCAACGCATGTTCATTTAACCTCTGTGACCTTCTAAGTTTCTGACAGGGTCCAACCCACCCAGGACATGAGCAAAAGGCTACCTTTCCTTATGCTCACCCAGTTTGTTCCCATCAGGCTTTGCATGGCTTGGTGCTCTTTGCTGTTGGCCTAATAGGCTGTTGAGAGTGTGCAGCTGTACACGTGCATGTATAAACAGCTGCCTTGAAAATACATAGTGTGTGTGCCTGTCCTGGTGTACTTATCTCTGCGAAGGTTCTGAGGATGGATAATGCAGCATCTATACACATTGATGTGGCAGGAGGCAGCCCATTGCATGCATGGGCAGTGTGTGGGTGCAGGCACACGGTCAGGTGGTTTTGTGTGTATCAGGCAGAGAGGCACTGGTGTGAGTGCCCAGTGGAGTAGCTGTCTGTGTATGTTACTTAATTTCTGAGTTCTCACACTATTTCTGCAGGAAAAGGGTGGACCTGACCATTACTCACAACCCTGGTCCAGAGAAACATGAGCCTGACTTGGAGAGACATTCCTGGGGCCATCAGTGTTAGCATCCTTCCACAAGCTCTGGCTATGAATAAGGCCCCAGCCTGTATGTGTGTGTGTGTGTGTGTGTGTGTGTGTGTGTGTGTGGAAAACATAAGGGAGAGTCTTTCCCACCCATACAATGCTTTCACTTTAATGCTTGAAAATTGCTCTATTATGGGTCAATTTGGATTGGCATAGAAAACTTTCTAAGAGATGCTACATGGAAACTCAAATGACAAAATGTGGAGAATACATTTATTTCTGGAAAAAAAAATATTTGATTCAAGTACGTATCCCATGAACTGTAGATTCCGCAGAGTGTTGGGCAGAAAGTGGGCCTGTATTTTCCCCATTCATCTGTTTGCGTTGGCGTGTTGTTAGCACAAATCCACATGCCCAATGCACAATGATGCCAAACTGAAATGTCAGAGTTTGGAGCACAGAAAGGCTTATTACAGGGCCATGCAAGAAGACAGGTGGCTTGTTCCTCCAAAACATTCAGAACTCCCTGAAACAAAATTGCCAAGCATTTTTAAAGGCAAGGTGAGGGAGAGGCCTGGTTGGCTGTTGCAAACTTCTTGGTGCAGAAATCCTTTGTTCCTGGAGCTGTCCACAGAGGGCCGGCCCAGATGGTCCTGTGAACCTCCAACAAGATGCATGTTATACCTAGGAGGGGAGCTAAAGCAGAGGATATTAGGGAAGGACCTGTGGTGTCACTGGGAGGCCCCCTAGGCTCCTGCTTGGTTACATTTGGGTTCTGGCTGGATTACTGAGCTCACTTCCTGTGACTTCTCTCTTCCCAACTGTTCACCCTCTTCGATTGGAAACCATTTCCCTGTTTCCCATACATGCCTGTGTGAGGCAGAGGCTGGCATGGCCCTCAGAGGGGTAGCTGCTGCCTGGGGTCTGCAGAGGTGGTGAGTACCCTACTCCAGGTGGGGCTGCCTCAGCTGCGAAGACCAGCAAGGAGTGGGGGTGCTGAGTTCCTCAAGGGATCCTGGTTCTGAAGATGCAGGAAGCAGGTAGAAACTCAGTGTGAGCAGGGGCAGGGGAGGTGGGGAGCTCGGCATGGTAGGAAACAGCCCTTGGTTTGAGTGTGTTCTTCAGGACCAGAGAGGGACAGGCTGTTAAGGCACCTGAGGGGCCTGTCCTATTCTCAGTCTCTGAGCAGACAGCATGGAGCCAGGCCTGAGCCCTGCTGAGACCAGGCTCTCTAAGAGGGTGCAGCAAAGGAAGATTGGTCAAAAATCCATTTCCACAGCCTGGTGTGAAGAAACAAGACCTGAACTAGGGGCTGGGAAATGAAGGCAGAAGCAGGGGTGCATACAGGAGGGCCTACTGTGAGCTCGGTGAGGTGATTGGGACAGAGAAGGACATAAACTAGAGGACCCTGTAGCCTCGGGAGCAAGAGAGCCAGAGGTTCAAGGTTGGCTGCTGCCAGGAGAGAGACAGAGGACAGGCCCCTTGGTGTGACCTGTTGATGCCCAATGCAGGTGTGGGCTCATGCAGAATGAGTGCCAGCCTCTAGGGGAGATAAAACCATCAACAGATGCTGGACTGCCTGTGGTTGTTCTGGGTGGACACACCTCCAAGGAGCAGCAGAGGGACCCGGGGGGGGGACCCTCGTCTGTTGGCAGAGGCTACAGTTCAGCACCAAGGAGAGGGAGTTGGAGCTGGTCCCTGGAGACCAAGGAGTTTCACAGGCCGGGAGAGATGAGGGCTTGGGGGAGGAGGCTGTTATGAGCTGAGGGCACTTCAGAGGATGCAAATAGACTAGCACTCTCAGGACTCACAGCTCTCATTCCAAAGGCCCAGAACAGAGTGGTTGGGTTTCCTCTAGAGAATGAGGGGAGCTTACACCAGCCCTCTGGTGTCCTGCCCCAGGACCAGGGATCCCCATCAGACCCATGGGCCCCTGGCACTGAGGTTCTCATTTGCAGCCCAGGTCAAGGCAGCACAGAGTCTGACCTGGGAAGGCTGCAGAGAGAACTGACAACACAGGAGGTGGATGTAGCACAGCGCTCTGTACACAATGGGTGCTCGGTATTTGTCTCTATAAACGTCATTGTTTATCAAGAGCTCTTCAAAAGATATCAAAAAGCTTCTGTGCACACAAGTCCTTAAGTGTCTGGGGAGTTTATGGAAACCATGACACACGAGTCCTGAAGGCATGTGGTGGAGGAATCACAGAGTTCTCAACACACTGTTTCTGAGCTTCTCTCTAATTGTTTCTGACTCTGATCAAGGACGCGTGTGAATGCCTTGAGTCACAGAAGCCTGTGAATGCTGGCATCCTCCGTGTGTGGACAGAAAGGTTATCTGTTGATTTAATAAGGTTCAAGGAATCTCTTAATTCTTGCACAATGTGAGACGAAGGAGGATGTAGCATCACAAGGCACTGCATGGCCTGGGCTTTGGAGCTGGGCTTTCTGAGTTTCAAAAAAAGAAAGAAAGAAAGAAAAAAGAAAATGCTACTAAGATTTTACCCAGCCTAGCTGAGTGATCTTGGACAGGTTGCTTTATCTTGCTGTGCCCTCAGTTTTCCTCACCTGCCAAATGGGGCCTTATAAAGGATTAAACTCATAATGTGCATGTGCAAAGAAGGTATGTGCAAAAGCTGTTAAGTAAATGTTAGTTGTATACTTTGCTTCCATAAGGTCATTTATTTAAAGTCATATGGTTGAGCTTATATTGAGGAACAAATGGGACCACGTTCACGGAGGCAGATTGCCTGGTGAGCCGACTCCATATTATGATAGTTGAAGCCTTCTGAGACTGTCCCTGGCACATCCACACATCTTTCCCTGATGTTTTCATCAGGAGGTTTAACATGTTTGTTAAATCTTTTCTACTTCCCTTGCAACCTAAACGTGAATGAATACTTTTGGGAAAACTGAGTGTTGGGATTCCTCTAGATTTCAGTATTTAAATCTGCCCTCGGATGTTAAGGGTCACTACTGCTGCCTTGGTAGGGGCTGGGCAGGCCGAGGGGCACCAAGAGGGAGACATAAATACACAGGCAGAACACAGGCCTCTCCCTTTACTCTGAGTTTTGAGCAGTGTTCGGAGCTCAGTATTATTCTTATTATTATTCTTATTATTATTTTTGGCCCCAGTATGCAGTGGCTTGATGTGGGATCTCAGTTCCCAGATCAGGGATTGAACCTGGGCTGCAGCAGTGAAAATGCCAGGATCTAACCACTAGACCACCAGGCAACTCCCAGGAGCTCAATATTCTTGAGTGCTGGCTGCTCTGTGTGATCATTTACATGCCAGCTTGGCCATGAAGGAAGGTTTTATGAACAGGCACTTTTGTTATTGAATTGGATGAAAAACAGGTCAGGCCTTGTACAACAGCCTCGTAGCTGCTGAGGGGCTGTCTGCCAAGGCAGTTAGGGTTAGATATATAATCCTAGAGGAACAAGCCAATAAAGATGGTGAAATTCATTTCCTTATCTTACAGGTCAGAAAATTAAGACCCAGGGAGGAACAAGAGATTACTCAAGGTCACAACTCATTCATTCAGAAACATTGTGTGAGCAGCGCAGGCAATAATTGGCTCTGTGGTTTAATTTTTGCAATTCTCTAAGCAAAGTTGCTCTGTTGCCAATGGGAAAGTTTCTCCTGGGATCTTGGAAGTGAAGAAAGTCAAATGGCTACAATTTGAAGGAAACCTTAAGCCAGGAGTTCAACAACTCATCCAGGGGGTAAGTGGGGCCAGCAGGGCCCTGGGCAGGTGAAGGTGTCATAGCCCTTCCCAGAGACCACCTCCTACTAAATGCCCCTGGCTCTTGACATGAGGAAATTCAGGCTCAGAGTTACCCACATTATAATATTTCCATATTTCACTGGGGCTCTAGTTTTTCTAGAGAAGCTGGGGCTCCAGAATGTAAAACCCTCAGTTTTCTAGTGTTGGCAACTTCGTGAGCCAAACAATTCATATCAACAGAACCCTGCCAATCTGCCATGTCTGGCTTACATATGCGGCAGGCTGGCAAGCAGCACATCTCTTGGGTGAATTTTAGGAGGTGAATAGCTGTCACTGAGGCATCAAGCTGTTCCTGCAGTGTGCCCAACAAAGAGAAGATGGATGATACCACACTCTCTTTACATCATTGTCTTAAGTCATCAAGGATGACACTTTCCCCATTGATTTTGAAAGCAGAACTTTCAATCATTCTGAAGAACTCAGAGTCTCAGAGTGACTACAGTAGAATGCTTCACTGTCTACAATGGCAAAATAGTGTGGAAAAACTCAGCCTGCAGCCCTCCTTCACGCAGGTGCCACCCTGTGCCTGCAGGCCTTCCTCTCTGGCCTTTGCTGCCATCCTGTCGGGGCCTCGAAGGCTGCGATGCACCAGGAGGACAGGTGAACATTCAGGTAGAACACAGGGCCCTTCCCTCCCTCTTGATTCTGAGCAGTGTCAGGAACTCAGTATTCTCAGCCTTTCTTGTTCCACAATCCAAACACTGATGTTCCTTTTCTTAGTCTATGCCTTGAAGGGATCAGGTAGCTGGTCTCAGGCCCATCTGTGCTAGTGGGCAAGGGTATAGCAGAGACCTTATCTTTTTGAGACTGAGGTATAATTAACACGCGGGCCAAGTGTACTGTCCAGTTCTGACATATACACGTCGAGACAAAATATTTACATCATTCTTGGATGACACCTTCCCCATCACCCCCTCCTCCATTTTTCCTATGCTATGAATTCATATAAATGGAACCACATAGCATATACTTTTCTTAGAGCCACAACTGCGGCATATGGAGGTTCCCAGGCTAGGGGTTGAATTGGATCTGGAGCTGCTGGCCAATGCCACAAGCCATGGCAATGTCAGATCTGAGCTTCATCTGTGACCTACAGCACAGATCACAGCAATGCTGGATCCTTAACCCACTGAGCAAGGCCAGGGATCGAAACTGCGTCCTCATGGATGCTAGTCAGATTCGTTTCCACTGAGCCATGGTGGGAACTCCGAGCATATACTTTTTAATGTCTGGCTTCTTTCACTCAGCATATTTTTGAGGTTCAGTTTGCATGTGTAAATAGCTCATTCTTTGTAATTGCTAAGGTAAATTCCACCATATAAACATATCACAGTTTATTCATCCAGATTTGGACATTTAGATTTTTCAAATTTGGTGTTATTGTGACTAGAACTGCTATGAACACTCTTGTGAAAAGCTTTTTGTTACTACATAGTTTCATTTACTTTGGATAAATACATGGGAGTAGATTTGCATAGTTAGAGCAAGATAGACAACATTTCAAGAATCTGCTAAATAGTTTTTTAAGTGGCTGTACTATTTTATACACTTGCCAGGCATATATGAGGGTCTGATTGCTTCATACGCACTTGAACAGCTATTTCATTTTGGTTATTTTCGGGGACTTGTAGTGTTTCATTGTGGTTTTTATAACATGCAGTTTGACTTCATGGCAAAATCGAGCAGAAGGCACAGAGATTTCCTACATACCCACATACACATAATGTCACCCAGCATCGACACTCTGCACCAGAGAAGTACATTTGTTACAACAATGAAGCCACTTTATCACCCAAAGTCCATAGTTTACGTTAAGGTTCACTCTTGGTGTTGTGCGTTCTGTGGGCTTGGACAAATGCATAATGTCACGTGTCCACCATTATACTCTTGCACAGAATAGGCTGACTGCCCCAAATCCCCTCTGCTCTGCCGATTTATCCCTCCTTTCCCACGAATTTCAGGCAACCAGTAATTCTTTAACTGTCTGCATAGTTTTGCCTTTTCCAGCATGTCCTCTAATTGAAATCATACAGGAGGCAGCTTTTTTATTTTTTATTATTTTTTTTTTATTTTTTGGTCTTTTTGTCTTTTTAGGGCTGCACCTTCCGGCATATGGAGGTTCCCAGGCTAGGGGTTACATCTGAGCTGTATCCACCAGCCTAGGCCACAGCTACAGCAACACAGGATCCGAGGCTCATCTGCGACCTACACCAGAGCTCACAGCAATGCAGGATCCTCAACCCACTGAGCGAGGCCAGGAATCAAACCCTCATCCTCATGGATGCTAGCTGGGTTCGCTAACAGCTGAGCCATGATGGAAACTCCAGTATACAGCTTTTTTAGATTGGCCTCTTTCACTTAGTAATATGCATTTAAGTTTTCTCTCTGTCTTTTCATGGGTTGATAGCTCATTTCTTTTTAGTGCTTTCTTAAATTCCATAGTCTGGATGTAACAGTGTTTATTTATCCATTTACTCACTGAAGGACAGCTTGGTTTTTTCCAAATTTAGGCAATTATAAATGAAGCTGTTATAAACATTCATGCGCAGATTTTTGCCTGGATATAAGTTGAAAACTTATATCCACTCAGCTGGGCATTATGCTTATCTCAACTCAGCTGGGTTGAGCATGATTTCTGGCTCATATGCTTAAGACATGTTTAGCTTTGTAAAAACCCACCAAACTGCCATCAAAAATGGCTCTACCAATTTGCATTCCCATCAAGGAATGACTTGCTTTACAGTCTCATTAGCATTTTAGCCATTTCTAATAGGTGTGGGGTAATTCATTGTTGTTTTAATTTGTAATTTCCAGAGAACATATGATGAGAACATATATGTGTGGGAGATGTTTTCATATCCTTATTTACCATCTATTTATCTTCTTTGGTGAACTATACAAGTCTTTTGCATGTTTAGTAATGAGGTGGTTTTCTTATTGGTGAACTTAAAGAGTACTTTGTGATGACAAAGGTACACTTCCACAGGAAATGAAATCAATGAAGAGATATCTGAAAGATATAATGATATAAAATCTTGAAGAGATATCTGGAAAAAAAAGAGTACTTTGTGTATTTTGGATAAGACTTTTTGTTCGTTTGTTTAGGGACACCTCTATGGCTTATGGAGGTTCCCAGGCTAGGGGTCATACTAGAGGGTATAGTGAATCACAGCGGTAGCCACTGGTCTACACCACAGCCACAGCAACTCCAGATCAGAGCTGCATCTGCGCTGCCACCACAGCTCTGCAGCGAAGCCAGATCCTTAATCCACTGAGTGAGGTCAGGGGTGGAACCTAAATCCTTGTGGATACTAGTCAGGTTCTTAACCCCCTGAGCCACAGCAGGAACTCCTGGATAAGTTTTTACCAGATATTTTCTGGTAAAATATTTTCTCCCAGACTGTAGCTTGCTTTTTTTTTTTTTTTCTGCTTTTTAGGGCCTCACCTGTGGCACATGGAGGTTCCCAGGCTAGGGGTCAAATCAGAGCTGCAGCTGCTGACCTATGCCACAGCCACAGCAATGCAAGATCTGAGCCTCATCTGTGACCTGCACCACAGCTCATGGCAACTCTGGCGATCCTTAACCCACTGAGTAAGGCCAGGGATCGAACCTGCGTCCTTATGGATTCATTAACCACTGAGCCACGATGGAAACTGCTGTAACTTGCTTTCTTATTCACTTGACAATGTCTTTTGCAGAGGAGTAGTTTTTCATTTTAGTGAAGTGCAGTTTATCAATTATTTCTTTCATATATTGTGACTTTAGTATTATATCTAAAAGTCATTGTCATATCCAAAGTCATCTAGGTTTTCTCCTATGTTGTCTTCTAGTAGTTTTATAGTTTCTTATTTTATATGTAGGTTTATGATTCATTTTTTAAATGATGTGATTCTTTTTCTAAATTCTTTTTTTTTTTAACCAGTGAATGTCCAGTTGTTCTAGCACCATTTGTTGAAAAACTATTTTTACTTCATTGTTTTGCCTTTACCCATTTATCAAAAATCAGTTGACTATATTATGTGGGCCTGTTTTTAGGCTCTTTATTTTGTTCCACTGATCTGTTGGTCTGTAGTTTTACCACTGCCACAGTATTTTGATTACTATAGCTTTTTTTTTTTTTTTTGCTTTTTAGGGCTGCACCCATGGCATATAGAGGTTCCCAGGCTAGGAGTCCAATCAGAGCTGCAGCTGCCAGCCTACACCAGAGCCACAGCAACACCAGATCCAAGCCATGTCTGCAACCTACACCACAGCTCACAGCATGATTACTCTAGCTTTATAGTAAGTCTTGAACATTAGAAATGTCAGTCCTTCCACTTTTTTTTTTTTTTGTCCTTCAGTGTTGTGTTGGCTTTTCTGGGTCTTTGCCTCTCCATGGAACCTTTAAAATAAGTTGATATCTATAAAATAACTTGCTGGTATTTTGATTAAAATATTAAATCCATAGATCAAATTGGAAAAAAAACCCCAAAATTTTGGCAATATTGGGTCTTCCTATCCACAAACACAGGACATCTCTACATTTATTTAATTCTTCTTTGATTTTTTTTTTTCATCGGAGTCTTGGAGTTTTCCTCATGTAGATCTTGTATATGTTTTGCTAGATTTATACTTAGATATTTCTTCAGGGGGCACTAATATAAATGTTATTGTGCTTTTAACTTCAAATTCCACTTGTTCTTTAATATATATAGAAAAGCAAGTTAATGTTTATATATTGACTTATACCCTGCAACTTTTCCATAATTGCATATTAGTTCTAGAAGATTTTTATTATTATTGATCTTTTGGATTTTCTCCCAGAAAATCATGTTATCTGTAAACAACGACATTTTTATTTGTTCCTTAATTATCTATATACCTTTTCATTTTTCCTGTCTTATTTTATTAGCTATGACTTTCAGTGTAATGTTGAAAAGGAACACCTGAGGGAACATTCTTGTCTTATTCCTGATTTTGTGGGAAAGACTCTAGTTTCTCACGATTAAGTATAATAGCTGTAATGTTTTTGTAGACGTTCTTTAACAAATTGAGGAAGTTCCTTCCTATTTCTAGTTTGCTGAGAGTTTTGTTGTTTTTTTTTTTAATCATGGGTGTTGGGTTTTCCAGTGCTTTTTCTGATATGATCATTTGATTTTTCTTATTTAGCCTACAGGTGTGATGGGTTGTATTGCTTTTCAAATAGTGAACCATCCTTTCACACTTGGGATAAATCCCACTTGGTTGGGTGTATAGAACTTTTTATACATTGCTGGATTTTATTTGCTAATATTTTAAGGAGAATTTTTCCATCTCTGTTTATGAGAGATATTGGTTGTAGTTTTCTTGTGATGTTTTTGTCTGATTTTGGTATTAAGGTAATGTTGTCTTCATAGTATGAGTTAGAAAGTATTCTTTCTGCTTTTAACTCTTTAGACATTTGGTAGAATTCACCAGTGAACTCATCTAGGCCTAGTATTTTCCCTTTTGAGAAATTTGTTATTTATTAATCAATTTCTTTAATAGATACAGCCTTATTTAAATTGTCTATTTCTCCTTATATGAATATTGGCATGTTGTTTCTTTCAAGGAATTGATCCATTTCATTTAAGTTACTAAATTTGTGGGCATAAGTTGTTCATAGTATTCCTTATTATCCATTTAATATCCATTGTATCTGTAGTAATATCTCTTCTTTCATTTGTCTTCTTTTTTTATTATTTAGCCTGATTGGAAGCTTATCAATTTTTTTTTAAACTCATTTATTTATTTATTTATTTTTGTCTTTTTGCCTTTTCTAGGGCTGCTCCCGAAGCACGTGGAGGTTCCCAGGCTAGGGGTCTCATCCGAGCTGTAGCTGCTGGCCTACACCACAGCCATAGCAACGCCAGATCCAAGCCATGTCTGCAACCTACACCACAGCTCACGGCAACGCTGGATCCTCAACCCACTGAGCAAGGCCAGGGATCGAACCCCCGCAACCTCATGGTTCCTAGTCAGATTCGTTAACCACTGCACCACTGCACCACAAAGGGAACTCCGGAAGCTTATCGATTTTATTGATCTTTTAAAGCACTAGCTTTTAGTTTTGTTGATTTTTCTCTATCAATCTCCTATTTTCAATTTCATTGATTTCTGCGCTTTTTTTTTTTTCTGCTGCTTACTTCAGATTTAATTTGTTCTTTTTTTTCTAGTTTCCTAAGATAGATGCTTGGATCATTTTTCTTTTCTAAGATATGTATTAAGTACTGGAAATTTTGTTCTAGCACTGCTATCATTGCATCCCCAAATTTTTGATAAATTGTATTTTCATTTTTATTTAGTTCAAAATATTTTAAAATTTATCTTGAGATTTTTTTCGTGGCCTATGTATGATTTAGAAGTGTGTTGTTTAATGTATTTTTGGACTTTCCAGCTATATTTTGTTATTTGTTTCTAGTTTAATTCCATTGTGGTTGGAAAGAAGGCATTGTATGATTTCTGTTCTTTTAAAACGTTCTTACATTTAACATAAAACATAAGATATGTTTTATGCCCAAAATATGGACTCTTTTGGTGAATGTTCCAAGTGAGTGTGAGAATAACGTGCATTCTATATTGTTGTGTAAAGTTGTCTGTAGATGTAAATTACATCCAGGTGGCTAATGATGCCATTAAATTTGACTATATCCTTACTAGATTTTCTTCCTATTTGTCCATTTCTGATAGGGGGTGCCGGAATCTCCAAGAATAATAATGGACTCATCTATTTCTCCTTGTGGTTCTATCAGTTTATGCCTCATGTGTTTTGACACTCTATTTTTTATAAGGTCACAGCTGCTGCTCAGATTTGATCCCTAGCTCAGGAACTTCCATATGACTCAAGATTTTTTTTAATCTTTAATTTTCTACAGTTTAAATATGATATGCCTAGTTGTCCTTTGTTGTCTTCTTATTTATTTGTTTGTTTTGGCATTTATCATCTGTGGTGTTCTTTGAGCTTCCTGGATCTGTGGTTTGGTGTCCAATATTAATTTGGAGGAATTCCCAGTCAATATTGCTTCAAACGTTTCTTCTGTTCACTTCTCTTTTTCTTCTCTTTCAGGTATTCCAAGCATGCTACACCTTTTGTTGTTGTCCCATGGCTTTTGTATATTCTGCTCTGTGTGTGTGTGTGTGTGTTTCTAGTCTTTTATTCTCTTTGCTTTTTCTGTTTTGGAAGTTCCTGTTGACACATCCTTACTTTCAGAAATTTTTTTCTCACCCATGGCCAAGCTACTGATATATACATCAAAGACATTCTTCATTTCTGTTACAGTGTTTTAATCTCTTCTCTAGTACTTCCTTTTCATTCTTTCTTGGGAATCTCCATCTCACTGCTTACATTGTCCATCTGTTCTTCCATGCAGTCTACTTTATCCATTAGAGCATTTAACATATTAAACGTAATTGTTTTAAATTCCTGGTCTGATAATTCCAACATCCTGCTATATCTCAGTCTAGTTCTGATGCTTACTCTGCCTCTTCAAACTGTGCATTTTGCGTTTTAGCATGCCCTATACATTTTTTAAATAGCCACTATATGCTGTAACCAGGGCTTTAGTAATGTAGTGTTAAGGTGTCAGGGAGGGAAGGCATTCTAAAGTCCTGTGATTACATCTCAACATTTTAGTGAGCCTGTACCTCTTGACTGTGAACTTCACACATGCCTCTCAATACCCTCCTTTGGGTAGGACAGACAGCCACAGTGGGTTGAAGTTGGGTATTTCTCTTCTCCTTCAATGAAAGGCCACAGCAGGTACAGGTTATTATTTTCCTTCCCCCACATGAAAGGCCGAAGGTGGCTGGGGTTGGATATTTGCCTTCCCTCAGGTTGCATTGGCTCTGAAAAAAACCTCAATTGGGGAGTTCCCATCGTGGCTCAGTGGTAGTGAATCCAACTAGTATCCATAAGGACGCTGGTTCAATCCCTGGCCTTGCTCAGTGGGTTAAGGATCCGGCATTGCTGTGAGCTGTGGTGTAGGTCACAGATGTGACATGGATCCCATGTTGCTATGGCTGTAGCTGGCAGCTGCAGCTCCAATTTGACCCCTAGCCTGGGAACTTATATATGCCATGGGTGCGGCCCTAAAGAGACCAAAAAAAAAAAAAAAGTTTTGGCTTTTGGTAAGCTCGTTTCTCTTGAGGTCAGGCCTTGTTAAGAAGGACATAAAGCTCTGGCATATTTCACAGTGGTTCCTTTTTCTGTCCCCTGTCAGAAGCACATGGGACTTTTCTCTAGTACTGAATGCGAGACCCTGGTCTAGCTCCTGGAGGTAAAACTTAGGAATGTGTGGGAGCCTCCTTAAGACTGGGCCTCTCTGGAGTTTTAACTCAGGCTTGTCCATTCTATGCCTCCAGCAATTTGTCAATTATTGTTTAGCTTTTCCTGACCTGGCCCTGCTGCTCTTGGTGATTTCTGCTCATGGATATCTGCTCCAGTCATTTGTGGTTATCTGTATTTGCCTGTCTGTTTCTCTAATTAGAGGGACAGTGTTTTTGCCATGTTATCTCGCTTTTTTGATGGGTTGAAGAATTGTTGATCTTTCAGTTTGTTGAACTCTTACTTGTTGGGATAGAGTTAAGGCTTTCAGCTTTCTGCTAGATCAGAAACTGCAAAGCAGAACACGCGTTTAAAAATTTGAAGTAACTTTTATTTGTAACACTTTAATCCTAAGAATTATGATTTTATAAGTCTTCCATCTGGGTAAAAGTATAAATCACTTTTTTACTTAAATAATAGTAGTTTCATAAATTAAAATGAGAGATTTTGAAAAAGACAAAACATATTAAATGTTTTTCCTATGGTTCTAGAGATTCACTGGCTAATCATTTAAAGACTAAAATTCAACCCTGAAGTAAACTCAGTGTTATTTTCAGGATGACGGAGCGATGGGGTGAAATCTAGCACACAGGAGAAGAAAATGACCACATTCCCTTGGAGGATGCTTTTCTTGCTGTCACTGAAGGATGTGGAAGGTCAGAAAAATCCCTTGGCAAAAGGTATTCTTGGGGTGGGCCTCCATGAATGTTTGCTGGAAGCACAGATAACACAGATGTCCTTGTCTTGTGACTCCCCAGCAAAGGAAATATTGAATTGTAAGAGAAGTTACGTGAATATATTCTGGGAGCAAAGGCTATAATATAAGGAGGAAATATCTCTTTAAAGATGAATGATATCCTGTGATGAAGAACCACATGGAAAATACTCTCTGTCACGTGATCTACTTGAAAAACTACTAATTATATGATGGGTTTGATTTCTGTTCTTGTGGCTTTTGCTTCTTCTTTTTTTTTTTTAAAGTGGCTTTTGCTTCTTGCATATCAGCAATTCATCCAGTTTTCCATGTTTACTTTTCTATTTTAAGTTCTTTTTCTGCAGAATCTATTTCACTCTGAGGCACAGAGCTGGGCTTATTTATTTTTGCGTAGATTGCCTCTCTTTTTTCTGTCTAGTGTGGCTCTTTATGATGGCTGGCATCTTTTGATGATGACTCTAAGTTATTCTACCTCTTTCAGTTAGTTTGACAAGTTGAAAAGCAAGTCATTTATCCTTCTAGATAACTGTTAGTTTTTGTTTGTTTGTTTGTTTGTTTGTTTTGAACAGAGTATGAAGCTCTCCAAAAACAGATAACTGTGACAACCATTTCTTCTTGCACCTTCACCTCTGTTTTCAGGGGATTCAGCCTGGAAGAGTTGCTGTAGGACAAGCCCACACCAAAACACTGAGCCAGCCACAGTCCTTTTAGAGTTCCAGTGTCTGCCACAAAGAGGCTTTTTGGGCATTGCCCTGCTAAACTGCACTGTACCACAGAGAATACCCCACATATTTCTCCAGAAATCAAACCTGCTCTCATTTCCTTTTAGTGGAGTCATCATTCTTTCATGTAGGTCAGAGTTTTTACCTGGTGTCATTTCCTTTAAGCCTGAAGAATTCCTTTCACATTTTTATATTTCAGGTTTAGTGAAAATATCTATTCTGTGTTTATTTTTGTAGGACATTTTTGATGGATATAGAATTCTTGGTTGAAAGTTTGGTGTGTTTTTATTTTTTCCTTCAGAATTTAAAGATGTCTTCAGATTTCCGCTATTTCTGATAAGCCATAATTCTTACCATTTCCCTCCTATTGGGAAATGCACCTATTTTCATTGAATAATTTATATTCGGTAGTCAGGAGTTCTAAAATGATGAGTCTGGAGTGTAATTCTCTTTGTCTTTAACTTTCTTGGGTTTTGTTGAATTTCTTGGGTCTATGGGTTGAGGTATTTTACCAAATTTGAATAAAATTGCCATTATTTCTTCAAACATCTTTTATTTCCCATTCTATCTCTTATTTTCTTCTGGAACTCCACTTCTATGCATTTTATATCATTTGGTATCTTCATACTGGTTATAGATGTTCTACTTAATTTTTTTCCCCTTGATTATTTTTTCCTATTCCTCTGTTTGAATTATTTTCATTGATCTGCTGTAGGCTCAACAATCCTGTCTTCTGCTGTATCTAATGTGCTTTTAAGTCTATTGAGTAAATTTATTTAACCCTTAAGCCAACATTATTGGGCTATAATTTACATAAATTAAAATGCATCAATTTTAAGAGTCTTATTTGGTGAGCTCTGTATAACCACTACTCAAGTCTAGAGAGAATATTATCATCATTCCCAAAGTTCCCTTGGTGCTTTATGAAGTCAAGCTTTCTGGCCAACACAACCATTCACCTGATTAGTCTAAGTTTTGAAATCAAGTGGTAAAGGCCTTCCAACTTTTTTCACCCCAAAATAGTTTTTGACATTCTCAGTCTTTTGCATTTCCATATAAATTTTAAAATGAGTCCTTAATTTCTATTGAAAAATTCTAAGTGATTTTCCTTCAAATTATATTGTATCTATATCTTTTCAGGCAAGAACTGACACCTTAGCAATGTTGACTCTTGCTTTCTATGAACATGGTATATCAGTACATCTCTCTATTTAGCCCTTCCTTAACTTTTCTTAATAATATTTTAAGTTAATATATAAAGCTTACACATACTTTAATACATTTAAACCCTAAATATTTCATAATTTTGAATGTGATTGAAAATGTTTTTATATTTTTTCTGTTTATATGTTTTTAAAGAATAGCTTAATTGAGGTATTATACAATTAGCCTTTGTTTTGTTTTGTTTTGTTTTTTTGGCCTTTTTAGGGCTGCACCCACAGCATATGGAAGTTCCCAGCTAGGAACTAGATGTAGCTGCTGGCTTACACCACAGTCACAGCAACTTGGGTTCCTAGCTGCATCTGCAACCTACACCACAGTCTTAACCCACTGAGTGAGGCCAGGGATCGAATGATGCTAGTCTGGTTTGTTACCACTGAGCCATGACAGGAACTCCCACAATTACCTTAAGTGTACAAGACAATGATTTTGGAATATTGATAGAATTGTAAAACTTTCACCATAATCAATTATAGAATGTTTTCATCACCCCCCAGAGAAACTTTGTATCTATTAGCAGTCACTTTCCATTTTCCCCTTCCCCTTTTCCACTATCCCTAGAAATTCTATTCTGGGAATTACATACATGGGATCATACAACACGTGGTCTTTTGTAAGTGTTTTCTTTCATGTAGCTTAATGTTATCAAGGTTCATCTAGGTTCTAATATGTATCAGTACTTCATCGCTTTTATTGCTCAGTTATATTCTATTGTATAGATATAGTTTATTTTGTTTATATATTCATGGATTGATAGACACGTAGATTGTATCCATGAATAAGGCTGCTATGAACATTTGTGTTTATGGTTTTGTGTGGACATGTGTTTTTATTTCTCTTTAGTGTATACCTAGGGGTAGAATTCCTGGGTCATACATTTATGCTGTTTAAGGAACTGCTAGATGGGTTTCCAAAGTTGTTGCACCATTTACATTTATATCAGCAGAGTATGAGGGTTTCAAAATTTTAATATCCTCATCAACATTTGTCCTTCTGTGACTTTTTGATTATAGCCTAATGAGTTTGGAGTGGTATCTTATTGTGCTGAATTTCTCACTTCTTATTGATTTGCATTTCCCTGATGGCATCCTTTCATGTGCTTATTGACCTTGTTATATCTTTGGAGAAATGTGTATTCAGATCTTTTCCTCTATTTTAAATTGAGTTATCTACCTTTTTATAACTGAGTTTTAAGAGTTATTTATATATTCTAGATATAAGTCACTTACAGATTTAGTGACATATCTAGATATAAGTACTTAATGATTTGCAAGCACTTTCTCCCACTCTGTGCACTATTTTCGGCTTTCTTGATGGGGTCTTTTGAGGCATGAGTGTTTTTCATTTTAATGAAGTTCAATTTATTTGTTTTTGCTTTTGTTGCTTGTGCTTTCAGTATCATTTATAATAAGCTATTGCTTAGTTCAAGGTCATGAAGATTTATGCCTGTATTCTCTTCTAAGAGTTTTAACTCTTACATTTAGGTCTTTGATCCATTTTGACTTAATGTCTGTATATTAACAGGACATATTAACCTGTTAACATATTAACAGGTATGAGGTAGGGAATCCAAGTTCTTTGTTTTATATCTAGATAACCAGTTGTCCCAGCACCATTTGTTTAAGAGGCTATTCTCTCACCATTAAATAATCCTGACCCCTTTGTCAAAAATTTCTTGACAGTAAGTGTGAGGTGTTTCTGCTTTTCAAATTTTAATTTATAGGTATTTGCATCTAGTGTGTGTGTGTATATATATATATATATATATATATATATATATATATATATAGACACATACATACAATTTTTTAAAATGTACATCATATATCTTTTAACCTTGCAAAACTTGCTTATTAATTTTACTGACTTTTTGTGTGTATGAAGATTTCTTATAATTTTCTACTTAGATGATCCTGTAATCTTCCAATAAGGATAGTTTAACTTCTTCCTTTCTAAATCAGATTTAATTCTAAAATTTCTTTTTAATTTAATTTCTTTTTCTTGCCTTATTCTGTTGGCTAGGATTTCCTATATAATATTGATTAAAATTTTGAGCACAAACATCCTTGCCATTTCCCCAGGTTGAGGAAGTTTTCTTCTATTTATAATTAGCTGGGACTTAATTGTTATCATAAATGGTTGTTGAATTTTGTCAGTGATTTTTTCCTGCATTTTTAAGTAATTATATGTTTTTTCCTTTTTCAACATTATAGCTAAAACATTGGCTGACTTTTTGATGTTAAACTCGAATTTCTGAATTAAATCCCAATTGGTCATTTTTATTATATTTTTATATATTATTAGATTCAAATTCTAAAACTGTGTCAGTGATGTTTGCATCTATGTTCATGAAAGATATTCACATGTAGAATTTTTTTTCTTAAAATATTCTTTTCTAATTTGGTATCAGGACCATGTTGGCCTCATTTAATGATTTGGGAAGTTCTTCCTTCTCTTCTACTTTTTGAAATAATTTTATGGAATTGATATTAATTTATTCCTAAATATCAGAATATAAGTGAAGCAGTGAAGCTATCAGGGATTGCAGTTTTCTTTGTGGAAATAATTTAAACATTTATTTAATTTATTTATTTAAATTATTTATTCTATTATTTTGCACCTCCAATCCTTCCCTCCCCCCCACTGGTAACCACTAGTTTGTTCTCTGTATTTGTGAGTCTGTTTCTTTTTTGTTATTATTCATTAGTTTGTTGTATTTTTTAGATCTCACATATATGATATTATACAGTATTTTTCTTTCTCTGTCTGACTTATTTCATTAAGCATAGTCCCCTCCAAGTCAACCCATATTGTTGCAGATGACAAAATTTCATTCTTTTTGACAGATAAATAGCATTCCTGTGTGTGTATCTTCTTTATCCATTCATCTGTTGATGGACACTTAGTCTGCTTCCACATCTTGGCAATTGTAAATAATACTGCTATAAACATTGGGGTGCATTTATCTTTTTGAAATAGTGGTTGTTTTCTTTTTTTTTTTTCCAGTATATATGCCTAGGAGTGGAATTGCTAGGTCATAAGGTATTTTTAGTTTTTTGATGAACCTCTATACTGTTTTTCACAATGGCTGCACCAATTTACATTCCCGCCAACTGTGTATATGCGAGGGTTCTCTTTTCTCCACATCCTCAGGAATATTTATTTTTGGCCTTTTCAAAGATAGCCATTCTTACAGGTGTGAGGTGATACCTCATTGTGGTTTTGATTTGCATTTGCCTGATGATTAATGATGCTGAGCATCTTTTCATGTCCCTATTGCCCATCTGCATTTCTTCTTTAGAAAAATGTCTATTCACATCTTCTGCCTATTTTTTAATTTGATTTTTAAAATTCTGCCCATTTATAATCAGGTTGTTCATTTTTTGATATTGAGCTGTCTGAGCTGTTTATATATGTTTGATATTAACCCTTTATCAGTCATACCATTTGCAAATATATTCTCCTATTCAGTAGGTTGTCTTTTTTTTATCGATGATTCCCTTTGCTATGCAAAAGCTTGTAAATTTAATTAGGTCTCATTTGTTTATTTTTGCTTTTATTTTCTTTGCAGTAGGAGATAGATCCAAAAAAATATTGCTACAATTTACGTCAAAGAGTATTCTGCTTATATTTTCCTCGAGGACTTTTATGATTTCTTACCTTACATTTAGGTCTTTAATCCACTTTGAGTTTATTTTAGTTTATGGTGTTAGAGAATGGCCTAATTTCACTCTTTTACATGCATGTAGAAATAATTTAAACTGTGGATTTAATTTTATGTTATCAATTTGTTCTTGAATGAGCTTGGGTCATTATAATTATTTGGCAGTTGCGTCTCTTAGAAATTTGTCCATTTCATGCGTACTAATTAACTGGTATAACTTTTTTTCTCAGTCTCTTCTCCCTTTTATGAGGAAAAGGTCTAACCTCAGACCCTTTTTAGGTCTGAGTGGCCACTGAGAAGAAGGGAGCAGCTTTCTTTTTGTGACCCCACAAGCAGAACTCTTGTTCTGCAAGAGTGATGTATTCCAGAATGCATACCATCCTTTTATGGGGGAATGGGCCTGGGACAATGAGATAACCTTTGTAGGCATTTCTGACCGGGGGAATATATGACCCTGGGAGCAAAACCATGGTGTTTAAGGGAGTCATAGATCATGATGTTGAAGAGGTTGTTTGTATTTTTGAATAATTATTATGTGTTGTGAACTTCACATTATTTTTATCCTCAGAACAGCCATACAAGGTAAATATCATCCAGGTTTACAGATGAAGAAAATGAAGCTCTCTGAGGAAAATGTGCTGCTTATTTTCTCTCCTCCCCCCTTCCTGAGGTACATTGATTCTCCCCTCTGATTTGTGACCCCAGGAAGCTGCCTGCTGTGAACTGCAGTGGCCAATGAGAGCCACTGCCAGGGAAAAGTGAGGGAGGCTGGGGTGTTTCCTCCTGCTTCTGCACCCTGTCTCTAGCAGTGGCTAGCCCCTGTTCCCAACCCTTGCTGAACCCCAGGAACACTCTCTTCCTTGGTAAATAATGCTTTCCCATGGTTACCAGGTCCTGACTGCCTCCATCAAGGAGGTGACAATCACTTGGTAGCTCTCTTAACCCCATCTGAGTCTCTCTTCTTTGTAAACAGTCACTGCATTGAAGTCTAATCAGTTGCACCATCTGAGGTGCATGATCTGAGTGACAGCTTCCTAATTGATATGATAAGCAAAGTATCCAGAATTAGTTAACTAAATTTAATTGTGGTTGAGCAATGCTGCCCCTAAGGGCTGGTTTGGGTGAGCAAGCAAGTCAAAGACAGGGCAGAGACAGTGTCTCATCCCTCATTCTGCCAGCAGGGAGATGAAATGTTGTGGCTCCAGCAGCACCGGAATGTGTCTTGGATCTAGAAGGAAGAGGTGGTGGTGTTAGACTAGAGGTCTGGAGATCCTGGTTCTTGTCCTAACACTGCCTGCAGAATCAATTTCCAAGTAACCTTGAGCTCTTCATTTCCTGGGGCCCTCAGCATTCAGATTAAAAAAAAAAAATTAAAATTCTAGTTGCTTTACAGTGTTCTGTTAATTTCTGCTGTACAGCAAAGTAACCCAGATATACATATGTATATACATTCTTTTTCTCACAAGCATTCAAATTTTTTTAATGATTTTTATTTTTCCCATTATAGTTGGTTTACAGCATTCTGTCAATTTTCTACTGTACAAAGTGACCCAGTTACACATACATGTATATGTTCTTTTTTCTCACATTATCATGCTCCATTACAAGTGATTAGATATAGTTCAGAGAGCTATACAGAAGGATCTCATTGCTTATCCATTCCAAAGGCAACAGTTTGCATCTATTAACCCCAGATTTCCAATCTACTCCATTCCCTACCCCCCCCCCCCCCCCCCCCCCCCCCCCCCTCCCCCCCCCCCCCCCCCCCCCCCCCCCGGCAACCAAGTCCGTGAGTTTCTTTTCTGTAGACAGGTTCATTTGTGCCATATATTAGATTCCAGATATAAGTGATATCATAAGGTATTTGTCTTTCTCTTTCTGACTTACTTCACCTAATATGAGAGTCTCTAGTTCCATCCATGTTGCTGCAAATGGCATTATTTTGTCTTTTTATGGCTGAGTAGTATTCCATTGTGTATATATACCACATCTTCTTAATCCATTCGTCTGTCAATGGACATTTGGGTTGTTTCCACGTCTTGGCTGTTGTGACTAGTGCTACAATGAACATATGAGTATGTGTGTCTTTTTCAAGGAAAGTTTTGTCCGGATATATGCCCACAAGTGGGATTGCAAGCATTCAGATTTTAAGGGCAGATTTTCCACCTCTTGAGCTCTCAGTGAGTACCTGCCTAGTAAGGAAAGAATGTTCAAAAGCACAAAGCAGAACAGATATATGAGGTAGCTTTGTTTTCGTGGTTATCAGTAATAGAGGCTCTAGGTTGTGCAGTTAACTATTTTTCTGTCCATTTCAGTCCTAAGCTTGGAATAGGATAGAAGAAATGTTAGGGGGCATTCCATCTCTTGCTCTCTAAGGGCTGCCCACTTCTTTGCCATGTTGGGCTTGGAGAGGGGAAATCTGCCTGATGTGGCCTCAGGTGACCCCCATTTAAGACAGGTTTGTGTCCTGCTGGGCAGAGAGGGAGTTTCTAGCTTTTAAGAAGATGACAAATTAAATCTGCAGCAACAATGAGCTTACCTTGGCATTTTTCACGACTTTCTGCAGCGTTAAAAACTTTTGCCAATACTCACATTTAATAGCTTCTGCCTTGGTGAAATTATCAAGGTTCCCAACTGTGATTTCAATGGTTCGAAGAGTAGCAGGGGGCATTTGTAAATTGCTGGCAGAAATGAATAGCAATCCATGAAAGAGAGAAAAAATAATTGAACAGGAACTAGAAAGGGAAAGTTTAAGTGAAAGAAAGGCAAAAAAAAGTATGCATGTTTGAATAGATAGCTAGATAGATGTACATCTATGTATGTACATGTGTTTTTTCCTTTGAAGGTTTTGTTTATTTGATACAGAAGGAAAACCTTATTTATAACAGGACCCACCTCCACCGCCTCAAGCCCCATGCACGTCTAGAAACTAGCCCCAATATCTCTCTAGGAACTTGTTGGGGCCTCTGTATTTTTGTTTACAACTGAAGATTAAGTACTCCCTGGCTTCTGATTAGAGCCAGAAACCTGCAGTTTTATCTTACAATTTTTTTTTTTTTTTTAAAGCCACACCTGCAGCACATGAACGTTCCTGGGCCAGAAGTCAAATAGGAGCTGCAGCTGCCGGCCTAGGTAACAGCCACGGCAATACTGGATCCAAGCTGCATCTGCTACCTACCCTGTAGCTTGTGGCAACACCAGATCCTTAACTCACTGAGCAAGGCCAGGTATTGAACCCACATCCTCATGGATATTAGATTCTTAACTCGCTGGGCCACAAGGGAACGCCTTCTCTTCCATTTTAAAGACTGGAAACAATTTTTTGTTAAAAGAACACACTATGCAGTGCCAGACAAAAATATTAGGGTCAACCTATGAAGTTGCCACTTTGTGAGGCCGTAGGTTGGCTATTTTCTACCTTCAGGCTAAGCTAATAAATTGGTGGGGGAAGGGCACATTTTGAAAACTGAGCTATAACACTGTTGACTGAAATGAAACACACTATAAAAGTTGTGAGTTAGATTTTATTTGGGCACCTTACCGAGGGCTAGCATCCTAGAGACAGCCCCTCAGAGAGCTCTGAGAAACTGCTCCCAAGAGGCCAGGGAGGATCCAGGAGATATATATACACATATGCACATATGCATATATGAGAACTTTTTGCTGGGAAAAACGTGTAGTCGGGAGTAAAATGATTGCTGCTAATCATAAAAACAGACATCTCAAATTAATGATTTTAGTGCTTTCTACGTATGAGAAGATGCAAGAATCTGGGTCACTGAAAATTTTCCTTAGCGACATTTTAACTATCCAAGGGCCAGTATATCCAGAGCACAGAACGCTTCCTGTTTTTCTGCATCCTGAATTTCCCTCAGGGCGCAGTGTTGGTGGATGTCTGCAGTGGCTAATGGCTTGAACCTTGTAGAGATGCATGGCAGGCAAACATTTTTTTAAAAAAACACACACAGTATCGTGTGTCTAGTGAAACTGAATCCCCTCCAAATCAGAGATCCCTTACCTAGTTTATGCTTAATCTCTCTACTCAAAACTTTATTCTCTTTCTTGTGTCCTTGACTTCAATTCTGTGCTAACTGAACACTAATCAACCAGAATCAGATGACTAAGATGGCTATTCTAGATGTCATTATTAATGCACAAACTTAAATTTTTTTTCCTCCAGGGCAGGATGAACTAACAGACCCCTCACCTGGCCAGAGAATCATAAACCAGAGACATCCTGACTCCTGATGTCAAAAGACAATGATTAACTCCAGCCAAGCTGTTCTTCCCCTTTTAAAAGAGCCTGAGCTCAAAGAGCTAGTTGGGAGTTCCCATTGTGGCTGAGTGGGTTAAGAACCCAGCATAGTGTCCGTGAGGATGCGTGTTCGATCCCTGGCCTCACTCAGTGGGTTAAAGATCTGGAGTTGCTGCAAGCTGTGGCTTAGGTAGCAGATGCAGCTTGGATCTGGGGTTGCTGTGGCGTAGGCAGGAAACTGCAGCTCCGAGGCCAGGGTCTTTTATGTACTGCAGGTGTGGCAGTAAACAGGGAAAAAAAGAAAAAAAGAAAAAGACCAATTTGGAATGGATTTGAGGCCTGACTCCCATTTCCTTGCTTGAGCTTCCCTGAGGGTAAAAAGGGAGAGACCGTTGGGGGTTCAGGATGGAGATGTGTGCCTCCTTGCACATGCCATGGGATGGTGAAGAGGGGACAGCTCTCTGGCATCCCTAGAGAAGCTTTCTCTGATATGGGATATCCTGAGTCTCAGAGGACTAAGAGCCCTGAGCCAGGTGTGGTGTGGAAAGGCTGCAAGCACAGCCTTGGAGTCCACCGCAGGGGCACGGGCAGGCAGGGAAGCCGCCGGAAGTGACGACCCCAGGGGCTGAGGACCTTTGAGGGTGTGGACTGTGTAGGCATCCAGGGTTCCTGCAGCCCCCGAAGGCAGAGAGACAACCCCCCTGTCAAGGCACGATGGAGGTGCTAGAGCCCACCACCAACAGCTGGTGATTGAATGGGTGGTGGGTAATGAATGAGCCAGATTCATGTAATTAATATAAAACAGACTGGCAGTGTTTTTCTTGCTTGCACTGAATGTCAAGGAGCAAAATCACATGTGTCATATTTATTTTGTTTGTATTTTTACTGGCAGATCCCAGCCTGCCAGGCTGTGTGCCAGGCCGTATTAGATGAAGCTCTGGTCCAGCTCTGAGTCTAGCCAGCAGAGGGGTCTCACAAAGGAGGGGAAATTTCTATTGCTTCTCAGTCTGTAGATAACCTGGCTTCCAGTTTGAATTTTTTCCCCCACAGATTTTAGAGGCTTTTGTTCTAAAACACAAAGGGGAGGCTTTGGAAAAGAGAGGCCTGGCAGCAGATTCAAACCCATCAGTGAAGAGCTACTACAGGTTGCAACTTTTATCTAATCCTGGAGGGAACTGGCACCCTCTCTGGTGAGAAAAGATGCAAATGCCTTTTTCCCCCTGTGACAGCAGAGGCCACATTTCTCCTGGTGACTGCCTACACTGTATTAGTAATGCTTTGGAACTGTCTTTTTTTTGTTTGTTTTTTAAGATTTTTATTTTTTCCATTTTTTAAATGATTTTTATTTTTTCATTGTCTTCTTCTTCTTCTTCTTCTTCTTCTTCTTTTTTTTAATTTTTAGGGCTGCAACCCATGACATATGGAGGTTCTCAGGCTAGGGGTCAAATTGGAGCTGTAGTCGCAGGCCTATGCCACAGCCACAGCAATGCCGGATCCTTAACCCACTGAGCAAGGCCAGGGATTGAAACTGCATCCTCATGGATACTAGTCAGATTCGTTTCCACTGTGCCATGATGGGAACTCCTGGAACTATCTTCTGAATTTCCTCTACTTACTCATTGGAATGGCTCAGATGAGAGGTGGTTGGTTTAGGTGAGTGTGAGTGGCTGCTTCCTCTCCTCTCCCACAGAGCAGACAAGCAGACGTGGATCCTGTTCTTTCATTCAAGGCAACTGAGTAGCAGTGCGTCTCAGCTCTCAGGGACTCACCCACATCACTTTCAGCCTGGCCAGGCCAACGGGCTCCTCTCAGGCCAGCTCCCCCAAGCCTCACTTCTCCCTGAACTGGCATCCAGTGAGCATGGGAGCTTCCTTGTTCAAATGAGGATATGGGGGCTGAGAACCCTGCCCCAGATCTAGCAGCCACAGACATCCTGTTCCCCCCTCTTTG
The DNA here is from genome assembly GCF_016906955.1 of Phacochoerus africanus. Taxonomy (NCBI): domain Eukaryota; kingdom Metazoa; phylum Chordata; class Mammalia; order Artiodactyla; family Suidae; genus Phacochoerus; species Phacochoerus africanus. The sequence goes on along the minus strand of NC_062551.1, from coordinate 39,210,465 downwards.
AATGTCAGGCTCTGTCTTTGGGCAAGTGCAGTGGGAGCAGGTTTCTCAAAAGAAATGGAAATCATATTAAAATGACCATGATCACTGCGGGCAGTGGGGTACATAGTGGTGGATCACAGCAAATCCTCACCACGATCCTACCAGGAAAGTGATTTTATTACTGCTAACAGGTGAGAAAACTGAGATTAGAGAATGCTAAATAACTTGCCCAATAACTATGAGCGTGGATTTTGAATAATTCAAATAATTCAAGTCTCTCTGGCTTTTTTTTTTTTTTTTTTTTGGCCATCCCCCAACATATGGAAGTACCTGGGCCACGGATCAACCCAAGTTGTAGCTGCAGCCTATGTGGCAACCATAGACATTCTGGATCCTTAACCCACTGTGCCTGGATGGGGATAGAACCCATGCCTCAGCAGCAGCCTGGGCCACTGCAGAGACAACACCTAACCCTTAATCCACTGTACCACGGTAGGAACTCCCCTCTGGCTACTTGAGTCTGTATATTTTTCAGTTCACTAGGAGCCATAGGCACAAATGCCCACAAAGGGAAGGCCAGTGTTGGCCACATAATTTGTGGAGCCCAGTGCAAACTGAAAATGCAGGGCTCTGTTTAAAAATTCAGACAGGAATAGCAGAGCATTAAACCAAACTGCAGACTGCATGGGTCATAGGCCCAGGAAGCTGGCCCCGGCTGAGGTAGACTGGGTGTGATATATATATATATATATATATATATATATATATATATATATACACACACACACACACACAAAACAAACAAAATACTGAGGGGTATGCTTTCTAAGACCAGGAGCCAAAACTCACCTCCTGCAGACTTTGACACTGAGAAAGGCAGACCTGGTACAGTTAAATCTTCTCAATTTTCAGAAGAACCTAGTAGAAAGGTGAGGTTTTGTAGGTAGCTGCTTAATATTTAACTGTTTGTTAATTTGCCGACTTAATATTTATCCTCCCCTTCTTATTTGATAATGGAATCACAGTTTCTTCAAGGCAGAAATAACCTCAGCTGAAAACTGTATTTCCCAGGCTTTGTTGTGGTGAGTGGTCACGTGACATGGTCTTGACCGAAGAGACATAAGTGGAGATCTTCTGGGAACTTCTGGGAACGTTCCATCTTCCTGACCTAGGTACCACCTCTTCCTTCTCGATGCTTCTCTTTCCTTCTGTCTTCTTAAATGAGGTGGAGCAGCCAAGGAGCGCCTGTGATAATGAGATGCTGTGGAATAAAAGCTCAGGCTGAGGACAGTGGGACAGAAAGACGAGGGTCCTGGGATTAGGCAACAACTTGGAGTCGCAATTCCAGTCCTGAATGGCCTCCCCTGGATTTTCTGTCACATTAGAAAAATGGACTCCATGGGATGAAGCTGTGTTGGTTTGATTTCTGATACACACAGCAGCAGCAATCCTTTTTTTTTTTTTTTCTTTTTGTCATTTTAGGGCTGGCACATGGAGGTTCCCAGGGTAGGGGTTGAATCGGAGCTATAGCTGCTGGCCTTCACCACAGCCACAGCAATGCCGGATCTGAGCCACATCTGTGACCTACACCACAGCTCACGGCAATGCTGGATCCTTAACCCATTGAGCAAGGCCAGGGATTGAACCTGCATCCTCATGGATGCTGGTTAGATTCATTTCTGCTGAGCCATGATGGGAATTCCAGCAGCAGCAATCTGAATCAATACAGTAGGCAGTGGAAATTTTTATTTCATTTTTTAAATTTTTATTTTATTTTATTTTATTTTATTTTATTTTATTTTATTTTATTTTATTTTATTTTATTTTTATTTTTGTTTTTTTGCTTTTTAGGGCCATGTCTGCAGCATATGGAAGTTCCAGGCTAGGGGTTGAATCAGAGCTTTAGCTGCTGGCCTTCACCACAGTCACAGCAAAGCCAGATCCGAGCCACATCTGTGACCTACACCACAGCTCATGGCAACGCTGGATCCTTAACCACTGAGAGAGGCCAGTGATCAAATCCCTGTCCTCATGGATACTAGACAGGTTCGCTGAGCCATGATGACAAATCCGGAAACAAGTTTAAAACCCAGGAAGCAAACTAGACCAAGGCAGGAAAGGTCCTTCCTTCTCTCCTACAGTCTAGGCCAGCTACCAAGCTCTGTGCCTGAAGTGAGATGCTCTGAGCAGGAGTCAGTCCTTTCGAGCCAGGTGTCCTCACTGGCTCTTGCCATGGTCAGTTTATTCCTGTGCCCTCCATGGTTGGGGGCACCACCAGCGCACACCCACAAGCAGTCTCTTCTCTTTCTAGGCATGTTAAAGGCACACTTTCAGGGCCCCTGGTGGTTGGACAGGGCCCTGGGATGACTTTTGGCTGATGTGTAGTCCCTGCCTGGGCTGAAGGTCAGAGTGTGTTTCCCATTCCGTGGTATGAGGAAGACTTGTGCTGAGACAGCAAATTCACAGGGTCAGGGCTGCCTGGATCACCTCAGTGACTGGCTGCCCCACAGTCTCCTGGACTCATGGTCAATTTTGTAGGGGTGAGAAAGACATGAGTTTTATTTTGCTTTATTTAATTATTTTATTTATTTATTTTTAATTTGTTTTTAGGTCCGTACCTGCAGCATATGGGGTTTCCCAGGCTAGGGGTTGAATTGGAGCTACAGCCACAGCAACTCGGGATCCGAGCCGTGTCTGTGAGCTATACCACAGCTCATGGCAATGCTGGATCCTTAACCCACAGAGTGAGGCCGGAGATTGAACCCACATCTTCATGGATACCAGTTGGGTTTGTTACCACTGAGCCGCAATGGGAAATTGCTACATGTGTTTTAAACCAATAAATATGTCCCAGCTTAACTCAGCCAGATCTAACTAGTTCACCTACTACCTCTATTGCAAAACCTGTACCTACATGAGAGATTCTGGAGCTGAGAATGTTTCCTCTCAGGATACGCTCCTCAAGTAGGGGTGCCTTTGCCTAAATGTTGAGATTTGGGTAGCATGAAGGGAGTAGGTAAGGCTTTAGGAGGAAGTGATGTGCATTCAGGTATCTTTCACATTACAGGCACCGGTTGTGAGCTATAGGCAAGAAAGAACCAGCCCTGGAGTTTCCTGGTGGCCTAGTGGGTTAAGGACCTGGCATGGTCACTGCTGAGGCATGAGTTCGATCCCTGGCTCAGGAACTTCCTCATGTTGTGGATGTACCCCCACCCAAAAAAAAAAGCCAGCCCTGAGTTGGGGCCTACGTCTCCTACTCAAAGCTCTTTGCCTCTAGATACGCTCTCATCTATCCAGAGTCACCATGTGACCTGCCGAAGCTAAAAGGAAATGGGTTGGCTTACCAACCAAGAGATTCTAGGTTTCAGATATGACTGAATGGAGGTACTTGGCTGATGGTGTAAATTTTATCTCTCATGTCATTGATGCTTCTGGGCTTTGCGTCCTTTGGGCTAGCATTACTCTAGAGCTGGCCTTCTTGACACAGTAGCTCTCAGCAGCCCTAGGCTTTTGCTGGCCAGCTCTGTGGTCAGCATGACTTCCCTGTGTGCCTTCAAATAAATGGTCTTCACTGACACAGTCAGGACTCACGGGGCTTGAGATGTTCAGAGCACCCAGCACACAGATGGGCCTCCACCTAGGAGCCTCCTGGAGCTTCCCAGCCATAGACGGCCCCTCCTCCCCGGAGTTCCAGATTTCCATGTCGCCCTTCTTAGGCCTCTCCCTGTCTTGCTCAATCTGTTGACAGGATCTTGGCATGTGAAGAGAAGCACAAATGTGACAGGTGACTGTGCTGCTCAGTTAACCAACTTATGGACACAGTGGGAAGCTGCTTATGCAGAGCAGTCCCAGGTGACTCTGCTGTGTGCTCAGGACATGCCTCAGAGCAGGAGTGATCAGGCTCTTGCGTTAACCTCCTGGTAAATTTCCATGGGACCATTGGACAGGATTTAGAGGGAATCACCTATACTATGTCTGAGGGATGTTCATGGTGCTCCCAGGAATGAACTCTGTGTGTGTGTGTGTGTGTTGGCACGCATGTTGGCGTGGACATGCATGTCTGCCTTTCAGGGATTTATGTACTGTTTGTGCTTATGTAGTTGGTGTTGCTACTACTTGGTGGGCATTCTCTAAGGCAGCAATTACTGCTGGGCACTGTGTAAGGCCCTCTGGTAAACATCACACAGTGATTTAGTAGGAAGTGTCCCCAGGAAAAATCCAGAAGGGAAGTGGGAAGAGGGGCTGGGAAGGAAAGGATGCGGTGTCAAGCCAATTCCCACAGAAGAGGACTTTAGTTACAGGGAGCCTCAGATTGCCGAGCTGTCCAAATCCAGGGCAGAAAGCCTGGTGCATCCATGCCCACTTACACCCCTGCATTTTCGGCATTGGCTGGCAGGGGTGGGGATGAGGGAGGTGTACATTTTCTAGGGGTTTTGATTCTTCTTCCTTGACAGCGGATGAATTGGTTTTTAGCAGCCTGAAGGGAGTCTTCCTTCAAAGAGACAGAATTTCTGGCCCAGGGCCAGTGAGGGGATGGGCCAGTGGTAAAGTGAACCCTGGGAATATGGGAAGAGCCTGACAGTATCTGCTCTGTCTCCCTCTCCCTCCCTCTCTCTGTATATATAGATAGACAGATATATACACATATATGTGTGTATCTCTCTATATTTGTATCTCTATATATAGACTATCTCTATATATAGATCTAGATATACACACATAGGTATGTATGTATATGTAATAAATATCATATATTAAATCGCTTATAATTTAATCCTGAGAAAATTCAACCCAGCCCAACCTAAGACACTCATATCTAATGCTTATAATTCCCATTCTATGTTTGGAGAAACTGAGGCTCTGCAAGGTGAAGTAACAAGGTCACACAGCTGATAAGTTGACCTGCTGGAATTTAAACTCCCGACTCTCTCCATGTGTGTGACCCCGGGAGCCCCAGGGGAGGGGTGGTCCACTGAGGCTGACCTTGTCTGAGCAGAGAGTGAAATGGTGAACAAGAGTCATGTTCTTACTTATAGATCCTCCAGCAGACAGAGGATCCCGAGGGCAGGCCCAGCTCTCATATGTGTAAACTGAGGTTGGACCCCATTACTCCTCCTAACTGGTCTCAGGAGCTAGGGCTGGGGCAGGGGAGGATCTGGCCTGAAAACCTTCGCAAGGCACCCGAGCTTGGAGTCTTGGAGACTGGGGGTTGGATGGGAGAGGGTGGCACCCAGGATGCACCCTTAAGGGCATCAACAGAGGCCCGCACAGGAAACACATGGTCCAAATAAGGAGACAGAGGCACAGACGGGCCTCCAGTGAGTCCTCAGCCCTTAGGCCACCTCACACATCTTAAGAGTAGACAGTTTCCTAAAGGCTGCTTTTCACCAGACCCTCGTCAGAAGTATTAGTCAGGGGAAGGTCATTTGGTTGTAAACGATGAAACTCATCTCATCTGTAAATGTCTGGAGTACTTTCCACCAGCTGAGGGGACCAGATTCACTCACACAACTGAAGGGTCCAGAGACTAACCTGGGGTTCGAATGCTGCTGTCAGAGGTCTTTCACCCTCTCTGACTTGGATTCGCTTGCTCCTGTGATTGCCTCAGTTTGGGGCAGAATCTTCCTACCTGCGGGCAAAGGACACGCAGGAGCCTACAGCAAACTCTCAAGGCTGAGGCTGGCCGGCTCGGTGGGGACCATGTTCCTGTCCCTTGACTCTGATTGTTTGCGCGCGCGTGCGTGTGTGTGTGTGTGTGTGTGCGCGCGCGTGCGCGCATGCATGTGCACGTGTGTGATGTCCACACTTTATAGACTGGGAAGGAGCAGTTTGAATTCCTCAGAGGAATATATGGAAAAGTAAAAGTAGATTCTGTGCTGGAGGAAGGGCAGGAGCCCACAGCCACAGGTATTTCCCATAGCTCGGAACAGAGAGGTTGTCAGGATGCCGGTGAGCCTGTGGTCATCAAAGCGAGGAACTTTTGAGCCTGAGAGCTGTAGGGTGTCCTCAGTTGGGTTTTTGGGAAGCAGCGCCTGTGATGAGGAGGCAGGATAGGAAAGGAGAAGGACAGGGAGGAGGCCCAATAGGGAAAGGGAAAAGCTGGAGTAGAGGGTGTTGGTGTGCAGTAGAGGGTGCAGGTGATCTGCTCAGCTTCCCTCTGGTGAGCTGGGTACTGATCTCTCAGCTGCCATGAGTTGGGGCTGTAATGACTCCCAGGGCCCTGGAGAATCGCCTGTTCTTGGCATATTGTGAACCCCTGGGGGTTGGCCCACCCGCAAAGGACTAATTGATAAGAGGATATAAAAGTCCAGTTCCCTTGCCTCAAGGTAGGACCTTCAGGATCAGGCAAAGGGCAAACTTCAACTGAGCCATATCTTGGCTGCTCTTCCCTGCCTCCCTCTGACAAGACTCCTCCTCGACCAAACTTCACTGAGCCTCCTTGGAGCCCTCTTCTCAACCAGGCCCCATTCTGGGGCCTTGCCTTTGGCCTCCCTAGGCCACTGGCAGCAAGAATCCTGTGGAGTCACTTTAGCAAGACTCCCTCTACCCTTGATTTCTGACTACCACGTCCTGACCTGAGCAAGCATCCAAGTCTGTTTAGCAAGAACCAGCCCTACCCATGGTGTCTACTCTTTACAGTTTCCCATCCAGGGGATCCCCTCCCTCTGCTTCTTGGCCATATGTCCCCACTTGGCCTTGTATTCAGAGCTGAGCCCGAGCCCTCTCCCCTACTGCTTGGTCTTAACACCTGTCACAGTAGGCTTCCTTTCTACTTTAACAAATGGCAGAATAACTTTTTCTTTAACACCCCACCTCCCTACAAGTTTCACCTGAAAGCACTTCCTTTATCAAAGATTTGCATAAGACCCTTGCTTCCAGGTGTACTTGAAGGATCTGGATATAGTGCAGAAGCCAAGCACAGCTGCAATCTCATGTGAGGTCTAGCGCCCCCCCCCCATCCTGTGGGGCGCTCTGGAGCATAAATTATACCCTGGAGTTTGTCCCACCTTGAGGCAAAAGACGCTCACACCAGTCATTGGCTAGGATCCCTGGGTGGGGGAGCATAACCTCTCAGGCACCCTAGGCTGACTGGGTGGGTGGGGTCCCTCCAGAGCCCCCAGGCCAGGTACCTGAAGACCACTGCTGATGGGAACCTTTTGTGGCAGAGTTCCCAAAATAGGAAATGGGCGTATGAAGCCAGGATAAAAGGGATTCAAGGGGCTTGAGTGGGTTATCTACACTGTATACATCACAGGGCAAAGATATCAGGCTGCAGAGAACTTGAAGAATTCTAAAGTAGCACCAGCTGAACTATCAGTGGTCAGAGAATTCTGATGAGCGGACAAGTTGCAGTTTACCAATTTGTTGCTACTTATGTAACCGGAAGTACAGAATATAGTACTTATAAATTCTTCTAAATGAAATAATTTTCCTTTATTGAGGCAGTGTTTATATAGACACACATGAGCTTAAACTTTCTGACCTCATTTACATTCTAAAATTACAGCACTATAATTTTCTATTCCCCCAAGTATTCACTCTTAATTAATCTTAACCACTCTTGAGCTTTTCTGATTTCTATTATCACTATTTAAAGTTGAGAAGACTTTTAATGGCTCTAAATCATGTATTCAAATTAGTTTCTTTTTCTAAAGTCATAATGACTTGAAATTTTATTTGATTTGGGCTCAAAGTATTACCTGAAAAGTAATTTGATTGTTGTATAATTTAAATTGTCTGTGTGGAATTCAAGTCATTAACCTTATTTACATGTGTGTAAAAGCTATGACACTCTCACCAATTAACATCTTTTAAAAAGTGTGCAGTATTTTATGGTATAAAGTTATTACAGCAGCTCCAGCAACCCATTTGGCACCAAAACCCTGAGGTAGGTGTTGATTTCCAACCGTGGCTAAAACTCGCCTTCTGCCCAGATGGTGTGTGGAAAGCCCTCCTTCTCTGAGGCTCACTTTAGCATAATTTTCCTAGGACACTCAGGGTGCTGACACCCCCCAAAAGGTCTGGTCTGGAGGCCGTAGGTTGGGAAATGTTAAACCTTGGGTGAGGCTCATTCTTTGAGAAGGCTGCTTTGGAAAGGCACAGATTAGCTGTTCTCGGGACAGCCCTGGAGAGCTCTTCCCAGCCAGCCTCCGGGAATGGACTTGGCGGCTCCTAGAGTGGTTAAGACCCGGTGCCCACGAGGCTTAGTGCAAGCATCCAAAGCTCAGGCTTGGGCGGGAGTCCAGGCTTTGCCAATTATGGTCTATATTATACTCTAGTTCAAATCCCCTGTCACCTGGACAGTTGCCATGGCCTCTTCACAGGTCCCTTGCACCCATGCTGTCCCACCTCCAGTGTTTCCTTCACTTTATAGCCAGGATGATTACTTTGAAGCATGAGGCTGACTGTGTCCCTACTGATGAACTTCCTATGGCTTCCTGTCTAGAAGCCATGACCCCTTACCTTGACCCCCCAGGCTGCCTCCCTCCATCCCCACCTCCAGCTGCACTGCCCTCCTTGATCTTAGGGTTCACCTTGTTTCCTGAGCTCCCAGGCTTTGCATGTGCTGTTCCCCTGCATAGAGCATCCCTTCCTCCCTCCCTCTTTTTCCAAGTTCCCTCTTACTCATCATCCTGATCTCAGCTGGAGGGTCACTTCAGCCTCCTGGCCTGGGTCACAACGCCTGCTCAGGTGGAGCTCCTTTGGAGCAAGGCGCTGACACACCTCTATTTCATGCCCGAACTATGATCACACGTTCCCATGTGTGTTTGTGATTTATCACTTCTCCCTCCCTGGAAAGGAAGCCCAGTGAAAGCAAGGGCTCTCTACTTACTCTTCTTTACCCAGCACATAGCTCAGCGCCTGGCTCCTTAGTTCACGTCTGTTGAATATGACTGCATAGTCCGTTTACTTTACAACAGGAAGAACTTATACTCACAAGAATCTTCTGACGTCAGTAGTAAATGAGGAAACATGCCTACGGCATCTAGCACAGCCCTGTGCTCCTCCCTCTGGGATGTTTAGGCTTATGAGGTGGGAGTCAGCAGTGGTGGGGACAGGACAGGAGTCTAGCCAGGGGACCAGGTGCACATGCCTGACCATGGGGAGGAGAGTAAGGAAACCACCATGGGGCCCCGAGTCACACCTTCATCTTTGATTTTTCTATTTCTGATACTCTGGACAGGGAATCACATCAAGAATAAATAGTGAAGAGAATGTAAATTGTTCTTTGGGATTTCAGATGCCTCTGGGGTTGGGATTACCCATTTGAGACGAGAAAGCTGGAAACCACTCGAAGGTGCTGAAGACCCAGCTTTGCACATGCCTCTCTGGGGCACTGGGTCTTTATTCAGAAATATCGCTGATGAGGACTTTCTATAGCTATTTTCTTGGTTTTGGCTATTTTTTTTTTTTTCCATTTTGTCAGTGACAGTAAGTCCTTGGAAAAGTTGCTGTAGTTTCTGGTCCTCAATTTCTCACCTGTCAATGCCAATACCCGGCTGGTACCTCCAGAAAGCTCCTGAGCATATTTGGGGGAAAATTTCTGCAAGACAGACCATGAATTCTGAAGACTGTTTTCCAGCCTAGGCAATTCACAGAGCTTGGTGGGTTCCACTCTCCTTCAAAGAGGAAACAAACAGCGGCTGCAGTGAACTCCCATCCCCCATCCTCCCATCTTCCCTATCTCCCCATTCCCTCTTCCCTTCAATTCCCCTTCCCCTCAAGCTTCCATTCAGACATCATTTGCGTTGCTGAAATTTTGGGGTTTTTTCCTGACTGTTCTTTCAGATGCTTATCTGCTGAGGCCCTGCTGGGGGAGCTCAGGTTTTATAGCACTTGTCTTGCCTCCTTTCTTGTGATTTTCATAGTAAAGTCTTCTCATTGACTTGCCTCCCCACTCTCAGCAGAAATGTACCCTTTAATAAAAGGCCACTGGGGCTCAGTGCCCCGTGGCTGGGCAGTGACATGAAGCAGCTAAGCCCACAGGCCTTGGCTATCCTGCAAGAAGTGATGGTTTCTCTCCAGCTAGGCTGGGGCCTGAGCTGGGATGAACCAGGAGAGGATGCTGGTGAGGGTGCAGGATGGTGGCCTTCTCTCTTCTCCCTCCCTGCCCTTGCCCAACCCTGGTGAGTAAGGGGTAGAATTCAGTAGCTGAGCGGCTGAGTAGGAAAACAGCAGCACTGTTTTCCTACTCCAGCAAGAGCTTTGCTGGTTCTGAGTGTGAGATGGGGTTACTGGCAGGGGAGCAGCATGGAAGGGGGTTTTTTGAGGCCCTGCAGACACCTCCTCTGATGCCCACCTGCTGCTGTCTTAGGGAAGAGCAAGTCTCCCAGAGCGCTCAGCTCCACAGCACCTGTCTGCGAAGCTGCCTGGCCAGCAGCTGTACCTTCCCTAACTTTCACAGGCCACCTGGGCTCTCTTCTTTGTTTTTTATTTTTAAAGATACAACATGATTATATTTTAATACACAGCCAAAATACAAAACACCACAGTAAACTGATGGCAAAAAAAGCATGGTATTTCATTTGCAATGCATAACAAATAAGTTCTTAGAAACCAGTAACAAAGATATTGATTTCCCAGGGAAATGAAAGAAAAAAAAGAAAAAAAGGAGGAAAATAAAATGAAATAACACAAATGACTAGTAAGGATTAAGCATACATAAAGATGACTGAGCTGAACAGTAACAGAGAAAAGCAGTTTCTTTGTAATATCATATTGCCAAAGATTCAAAATCTAATATTTGTATAGTTTTAGGAAACAGACCCTCAAAAACAAAGACTAAGGGGACAAGACTAATGAGGACACATGCATATAGTTGGGGGAAATCGGTAGGCTGAACTCAAGTTATAAATTTTGATATCCTAATGCTAGCAGGCTCTCTTCCTTAAACTGGAGCTTCATTCTCCTCCCTCTACTGAGCAGAATAGATGTCTTTGCTTACTCACTGTCTGCTTCTGGCCCAAAGTGGAGGCCAGCACTGCGTCCTTTCTCTGTCATAGGGTCCTACTGTGGCTCCCACAGCCGACTGACTCAGCCCTCACTGGCCTGTGCAGACTACAGAGGAGGGATTTGACCCACCCAGCTCGCTGCCCATCTAGCTGCTCTTTTCAAGGAGGTCACGTACCCTGCAGGCCTTTGGGTGGGAGGAAATTTTGTGAGAATGGGCTGTGCTCACAGATGATGTCCTGACATACATCCAATATAGTCTGCCCACCAGGCATTGCCCAGAATGAAGGTGAAATGTCCAGAGAATGAACCAATCTCACCCAGGCTGACTAGAAGATTAGGGCATTTAGCTGTCTCACTTAGGTGTATTAAAATAAAGCAAAAAAAAATTTTTTTAAAGTAAGCAAAGGGAGTTCCTGTTGTGGCTCAGCAGGTTAAGAACCTGACTAGTATCCATGAGGATGTGGGTTCCATTCCTGGCCTTGCTCGGTGAGTTAAGGATCTGGCGTTGCTGTGAGCTGTGGTGTAGGTTGCAAATGCGGGTTGGATCCCAAGTTTCTGTGGTGTGATATAGGCCGGCAGTGGTAGCTTCCATTTGACCTCTAGCCTGGGAACTTACATATGTCACAGGTGTGGCCCTTAAAAAAAAGGAAGTAAAATATATTTTTTTAATATATTAATGGCACCTGGGCAAGGCAACACTGGCCTTAGAATATTTATCATGCCTTTCTCAGCTAGTGAGCTCTTACTGTCTTATCTCAAAATTCCACCCTCCTGTAATTTATAGTTTATTTTACATGTTTTAGCCCAAATCTAGGGTGTGTCACTGGTACAGAGCTCTCTGAGACACACTGCCAGAGCCCTAGAGAGAGCATCATGGAATTCTGGAAGCTAGGGCCTAGGGAAGGGGGAGACAACATGGCACCCCTTCTAGCATCAAAGGATTGGAAGGCAATTGGCTGGTCCTCAGCTATCCCTCTAGAGAATTATTTTGACTAAAGAAAACAGCCCAGCTCAATGTCCCATCCCTTTCTCAAAGCAGCCCACATCCAATGATCAGCCTTCATCCCAACCGGGACTATCCTTGCAGGCCTGCAGCTATAGAGCTCCTCCCTGCAGAGCGGGCTGAGGCCTCTCGTTGGTCCTACATCCTGGCCCAGTGATTCCCTCTGCCCAATTCTCCTCTTTCTGCCCCCTTCCAAAAGATTTTATTCCCAATAGTTCCTCCTAATCAACAGCCTGCCTGTTCTTCTCCATCTCAGAGTCTGCTCTGCAGGAAACCCAACCTGTGATGGAGTCCCCTTGGGTTTACAGTCAGTCTTTGTGCCACGAGGTCAAGCTCAAGCTCAGATCAGCGCAGTATCATTACAGACATTCAGAGCTCAGGGACAGGAACAGGGACAGGGACTGCTGCTGGACAATAGACGTTGTCCCAAAGGCTATCTTTATGTCCAGTGCCTCCCAGGAAGCTCTCAGAAAGATGCTGCCAGAAGGCCTGGCTGTCCTAGTCCTGCTGGCAGGGACATAGGTTTGTGAACTAATGGAGAAACACAGGTTTGTGCTGTGATGGTCAACACCACAAATGTCCAGGGAAAGTGCTGGTGGAGGGGAGAATTTTCATCTGCTTCATATAGAGCTCTGGTGGGTGGAGCCCTCTTCCATGGGAGGAGCCCTGGCCAAGCCTCTCCACTCTGTTGAGCACAGAGAATTAAACTTCTTCCCTCCTAGCCACTGTTCTTTTCAATTCCCCCCAAAAGAGAGAAGAAAAAAATGTGATAAAGTCCCAGGAAAAAAAACCTCCATTCATGCTGAATGATTTGCAAAATCAAGATAAGGGCCAACAAGGGTCTTCATTATTTTTATGTGACACCAATAAACCATGTTGCTCTCCCCTCTGTCATCCCCCAAGCTCACTGCACCTCATATTTTTGCACAGAGAAGCAACTTTCTAGCACTATATTCCTTTATTATAAGCAGACACATTAAAACTGCTCCCGGTGGGTCTTGGTCTTTAAACAACAGTCTTAGATCCCTCACTTCATCCTGCAGCAGCCTCTCCCTCTATTTTGTGTGTAGTAGGGTCATCAAGGTACATTACCCTGGAAATGAAACATAACCGACTGTGGTTTTCTAAGGATTTTCATCTTAATAATTCCCTGAACAAAAAGGTCTGAGACTAGAAATATATGCACCCACAGTTTTGAGCCCCACAGACCTCACTGAGATTTGAATATTGGATTCTTAAAAAGCTGTGGTCTTGGCGAAAAGTAGCGTCCTCCCTTCTGCTGCTGGTAGTAGCCACCATTCCCCTTCTAAACCGGGCCTTTGTGTTAGGAAGTATATTCATTTGGGTTTTCCAGAGGAACATAATCAACATACACAAATGACTGTAAGAAATGTGCTCCTGCACTTACGGGGCCTGAGAAGTCCAAGGTCATCTGAAGACCCAGGAGAGGCATTGGGATATTTCTAGCTTGAGTCTGAAGGCCTCAGAACCAGGAAAGATGGTGTAAGTTCTGGTTGGAGTCCAAGTCTGAAGGCAGGACTTATGTCCTAGCCTGAAGGCATTCATGTAGAAAATAAGAATTCTGATAAGTATTTTCTTTATTCTATTCAGGCCTTCAGCAGATTAGATGAGGCCTACTCACACTGGGGCGAGCAATCTACTTTATTCAGTTTACTGATTCAAGTGTTAGTCTTATCCAGAACACCCTCAAACCCAGAATAATAATTAACCACATACCTGGGCATGCCATGCCCAGTCAAGTTGATAAGTGAAATTAATCATCACAGGATGGAAGAGCTGATCAAAGAAACCTTCTACATCTGTAAGTCCCTTGGTCAGACTGGGGCTAGAGAAGCAAAGAGCTCCTCGTGCGGGGAAGAGGCAAGCCTTAGGGATGTAGGTGAACAAAAAAGAATGTGGTGGATGCCTCTTGATACTTTTAGAACTGGGGGGTCTTCCATGTGCATCACTTTCCCAGGCTTTATCCTACCTATAGACCCTGTAGGACCCCCAGCTCCTCTGGCTCAGTTTCCCTTGCCACCTTCTGGCCATGTTGGAATTTTCACCTTCACTGGGTTCACTCTGGCAGGACATGGCCACTGAGGACCTCCTCCCAGGGTCTGACAGAGAAGTTGAAGGTCAAGATTTTCATTGAAATCATCATATTAAGTGAGGTTAGGCAGTGAAAGACAAACATCATATGATATCACTTATATGTAGAGTCTAAAAAATAGATACATATGAACTTATTTTCAGAACACTTACAGACTCACAGGCTTTGAAAAACTTATGACAGGTTGGGGATGTGGACTGGGGGGTTGGCGATGGCATATATTTGGAATGATTGTCCAACGAGGACTGGCTGTATAGCACACAGAACTCTATCCAATATTCTGTGATAATCTATGTGGGAAAAGTATCTGAAAGAGAAAGGCTATATGTACATGTATAACTGAATCACTTTGTTATATAGCAGAAATTATCACAACCTTATAAATCCACTATACTTCAATAAAACTTTAAGAAATGAAAAAAAATTAAAAATGGGAAAAAAGATTTTCAGTTGGGAAAAGAACATCTACTGAGAAGCTAGTGGGTTCTTTGTTCATCAGTTAGGAATTCTGATCAGCTCTGAATTGTTAAGGCAATAGAATAGTAGTTTAAATAACACAAAAGAACAAAAACACCAAAAGAAAAAATATAGTAGTTTTCTTTCAGGTAATGAGAGGTGTTAGCAGCCCAGGGCTGTAAGGTGGTTTCATACCTCACAGTTCTGCTGATCTCTAGGGAAGTGTCCTCAAGTTCATGACTTTTAGATGGTAGTTACCTGTCTGTGTGGTGGCAGAAGGAAGAAAATGTGGGTGTGTCTGGGAGGTGTGGGGGTGTGTGGGGAAAAAGAGCCTGTCGCATCAATCAGCCCTGCTCTCTTTTTTAAGTTTTCTTTTAAAGAGCTTTTCCACAAATTCTACTTTATGCTTCAGCATATAGTCATTGCCATCCATATCAGTAGGGAAACTGGACACTCTCAGTGAAACTGTGATTCTGCACATCTGTATCCCAGCCCCTTGCTTGCCTATGCCCATATCTAAAGGGGCCACCTGCCCGAATATGCCTCCTCAGACTCTTTTGTCTTGGCAAAAATTTAGTATGCTGTCAGGCCCTTTGTTCTTTCCCCTGCTTGCTCAGAACACATCTGTGTTGCAGTTATATAAGAGATAGAAACCTAACATAATACTTTAAGCCAGAAAGGAAATTTGTTGTCTCAAACAATCACATTGCAGACGAGCAGAGATAGAGTTCTCCTTAGTAATTCCTAGAACTATGAACTCCAATCCCAACTAGTCTCTCTCTCTTTTTTCTCTCTCCCTGTCTCTGCTTCCCTCTCCATATTGACCTTGGCAATTTTCCATCCTACTAAAATCACTTTCTTCATACATCAGAGGACAACGGGTGTATATGGACTCACATGCGTCCTGTTCTACAACCAGAGTAAGGAGGCCCATCCCCTACCAGCTTCTGAATGAAAAATCCTGAGGAAGACTCTGATTGGCCCAGCTTGGTCAGATATCCTTCATTTGCCCAATCATGATGGACAGAAAATGAGGATCATGTAATAGGATCTGTCACATCTCTTCGGGTCCCATGGCTTGATCAGGGTTGGGAAGGAGAAGTCAGGAGGGAGTATGATTAAGGGATCGCAAAAGAATGAGGGGACAGCACAGACACAGCTATGGAAGGAATTGTGTTTAGTCAGGCAGAAAGCCCCAAGCAAGCTTTGTGCCATGCCTTCCCACATCAGTCCCGTGTACGTTTCCCCACTGACTACCATTTTCCCTTCCTCTGCTCTGTTATGTGTTACAAGGTATCTGATTCCTACAGGCTGCTTTCTCCGGACTTCCATCTTAGCTTCCAAATGAGGTTCAGCCAATTTTGTAGATTGGAGGATGGGAGAAATGGGGTATTTCTTCTCCTTCCTCTCTGCCCTGGGCGGTTGGTTTCTCTGGAAGCAGTTAATTTCCTCTGTGGCTCCAGCTCTGGCAAGTGTGGCTTCCATGGACTGAGTTTCACAGACATGACCTCGGTCTCTGGGCTTCACATATTGTGCCTTCTCCATTAGTCCCATCAGCCTGGGAGAAGTAGCAACTTTCTGCTTGTGCTAATCTCTGGATTTCTATCATTTATGCAGCCAGTTTGCTTCATTAAATTTCTCCTGTTGTAAAGACATAAAGGGAGTTGTTTTCCTGGTTGGGCCTTATTTATATACCTCCTCCCTCCACAGGTACACCTCCTCCTCCTCCAATGGACATTTGCAATTGAAACCTTTTCTCTAATCTGGGAATAAGAAGCTGTGTCTCCTGTAAATGGATGTTAAACTTCAGTGAGAGGCTGCAGCAGGCTACTCTGAAGGGGAGGGAGGCTGTTGTACCCTACACCCTCCAGGCAGCCACCCACTCAAGAGCTTGGGGAAATGCAGCCAGCTCTCAGTTAGTTGTCAGTGGATGTGCCTGGAGAATCTGTATCAAGACCTTTATCTCTACCTGTCTCCACCTGCCTGACAACAGGAATGAAGATTTTTTTTTAATGTGAGCAGAAACAAAGCCAAAACAGAAAGTAAACAAAACAGCCAGTGTTTAAGGAAATCATCGCACAGTGGTTCAGGGCTCATGTGTGACCTGCAATTTTTGTTACACAACCAATCGAGAGTTGACACAATAATGGACTTTCCACTTTTGATTGCATACACCCCAGGATGTCGATCCAGGTATGGGTCATGCTCCTGTTAAGCTAGCTGGAGAAATGGTACTCCAAGGCTTTTTCCAGCAGTTGGCTTTGGGGAAAGGACATGGTGTTTACACTGTTTTTAATTCTGGATTATCACTGCATATGAACTTATTTATTAACCTCAGACCTCAAAACTACCTTAACTTATGTCCCTAATCACCTTCTTTCCTCTGGTTTTAATTAAGGAAGGATTTGTATACCAGTCAGGATAACGAGTTTCTGCTGTGGTGACATCATTCTAAATTCTTAGAGGCTTATAGCAATGAAGACACTTCTCACTCATGGGGCACATCCTTTGAGGGTTGAGGCACTGCTCCGTGTGACCTCATCCTGGGACCCAGGCTGATGGCAGAGGGGAGTGACAAACATTACTCTGATCACATATCAAAGTTGTAGAAAGTGGCATCCAAATTTTTGCAACTATTTCTATTTTCCTGAAGTTATAGCTCTAGCTTTCCATCTTGGTCTCAACTGAAATATCTGCTTATTTTAATAGAAATCTCAAATGTTAATGCAGAAATTGGCACAACATTGTACATCAACTATAATTTAAGAAAAGAAATCTCATTGTGTATATATACCACATCTTCTGAATCCAGTCATCTGTTGATGGACATTTGGGTTGTTTCCATGTCCTGGCTCTTGTGAATAGTGCTGCAATGAACATGCGGGTGCATGTGTCTCTTTTAAGTAGAGTTTTGTCCAGATATATTCCTAAGAGTGGGATTGCGGGGTCATATGGAAGTTCTATATGTAGATTTCTAAGGTATCTCCAAACTGTTCTCCATAGTGGCTGTACTAGTTTACATTCCCACCAACAGTGCAGGAGGGTTCCCTTTTCTCCACACCCCCTCCAGCACTTGTTAGTTGTGGATTTATTAATGACGGCCATGCTGACTGGTGTGAGGTGGTATCTCATGGTAGTTTTGATTTGCATTTCTCTTATAATCAGCGATGTTGAGCATTTTTTCATGTGTTTGCTGGCCATCTGTATCTCTTCTTTGGAGAAATGTCTATTCAGGTCTTTTGCCCATTTTTCCATTGATTGATTGGCTTTTTTGCTGTTGGGTTGTATCAGTTGTTTATATATTCTAGAGATTAAGCCCTTGTCGGTTGCATCATTTGAAACTATTTTCTCCCATTCTGTAAGTTGTCTTTTTGTTTTCTTTTGGGTTTCCTTTGCTGTGCAAAAGCTTTTCAGTTTGATGAGGTCCCATGGGTTTATTTTTGCTCTAATTTCGATTGCTTTGGGAGACTGACCTGAGAAAATATTCATGATGTTGATGTCAGAGAGTGTTTTGCCTATGTTTTCTTCTAGGAGTTTGATGGTGTCCTGTCTTATATTTAAGTCTTTCAGCCATTTTGAGTTTATTTTTGTGCATGGTGTGAGGGTGTGTTCTAGTTTCATTGCTTTGCATGCAGCTGTCCAGGTTTCCCAGCAATGCTTGCTGAATAGACTTTCTTTTTCCCATTTTATGTTCTTGCCTCCCTTGTCAAAGATTAATTGACCATAGGTGTCAGGGTTTATTTCCAGGTTCTCTATCTGTTCCATTGGTCAGCCTGTCTGTTTCATACCAGCACCACACTGTTTTGATGACTGTGGCTTTGTAGTATTTCTTGAAGTCTGGGAGAGTTATGCCTCCTGCTTGGTTTTTGTTTCTCAGGATTTCTACTCAGCCATAAAAAAGAATGACATAATGCCATTTGCAGCAACATGGATGGAACTAGAGAATCTCATACTGAGTGAAATGAGCCAGAAAGACAAAGACAAATACCATATGATATCACTTATAACTGGAATCTAATATCCAACACAAATGAACATCTCCTCAGAAAAGAAAATCATGGACTTGGAGAAAAGACTTGTGGCTGCCTGATGGGAGGGGGAGGGAGTGGGAGGGATCGGGAGCTTGGACTTATCAGACACAACTTAGAATAGATTTACAAGGAGATCGTACTGAGTAGCATTGAGAACTTTGTCTAGATACTCATGTTGCAACAGAACAAAGGGTGGGGAAAAAAATGTAATTATAATGTATACATGTAAGGATAACTTGATCCCCTTGCTGTACAGTGGGAAAATAAAAAAAAAGAAGAAATCTCAAATGTAATACCAACAAAATGGTACCTTTGATTTTCTATACTTCTGATTAACCCCATCTCAGTAAATGACACTACTTTATACTCAGTTGCTTTAGTCAGAAATCTAGGCATTATCCTCTGTTTCTTATATTTGCCACATTCAACCTATCTGCAGGTCTCATGGATTCAACCTTCAAAATAGTTTCAGAATCTGCCTGCCTCTCCCCATAGTCACTGTATTCCCTTGTCTTTTTTTTTTTTTTTTGTCTTTTGCCCTCTTAGGGCTGCACCCGTGGCATATGGAGGTTCCCAGGCTAGAAGTCTAATTGGAGCTATAGCTGCCAGCCCATATCACAGCCACAGCAACGCCATATCCGAGCCAAGTCTGCAACCTACACCACAGCTCACAGCAACGCCGGATCCTTAACCCACTGAGCAAGGCCAGGGATCGAACCTGCAACCTCATGGTTCCTAATTGGATTCGTTTTTGCTATGCCACAATGGGAACTCCATGTGTTCCCCTGTCTTAGTTGAGGTTTCCTCCAGAAGTATTCCCTGATACAAAGATTAAAATACAAGTCATTTTTATGGGAGGTAGCTGAAATATTGATGAAGAGGTGGGAAAATGAGACAGGGAATAAAAGGTAAAGACAGCACGAAGGGGGTCATTATTGAGATGAATCCAGCTGCGGCTAACCAAAGTTTAGTCCTGTAGGGAACCTCTGGGAAACAATGTAAAACATATGCCCTTCCACTGGAGGGGAGGTTTTAGTCAACGGTGGAAAGCAGTTCTCGGAGGATATTAATTTTCTGGACTTCCAGGCTGTACTGAAAGCAGGCAGAGTGACTTCATATGACTTTGGAGAACATCTTCCAGAAAAAAGACACAAATATTGGCAATTTGAGGTCAGCTACCTCATCAAAGTGACACAACCAGAGGGCGGGATATGAATGGGGTACCAACAGCATTGACTATAGTCTCAAGTCCATTCGTGACCCCCATTCAATTTACCTTATAACAACTGCCCTTTAGGGTGGTTGCCATAGTTAATAAACAAGCAAACAAATAAATAACATAACAAGAAATCTCATGGGACAAGCAGTCCTGAGGTTGGGTCTTGCCATCATCTCACTCTTCCACCACCACGTCTAGAGCATTTTGGTGGGTATACTCTGCTTTCCTGGTAACCTAGACTTTCATGACTGATGGATCTGAGCAGCTGGGTAACATACCTTCCTTTGGTATGGTTCTGACGTTACCCATTTGCAACTGTTAACAAATAAGAAATCATCAAGAGTTGCCGCCCAGGTAAACTCCCTGAGATCCAGATAAACTCCTTGTGGCTTCCATTGTATGGCAGCAAGTCTATCATTCATAATAAGTAGGGCCAATTACTCCACCAGGTTTTAGCAAACCTCTCTTTGCTTATAGGTATACTTGTTTAAGAATCCCCATATGACAAGGCAGTGGCTATAGCTTTCATTTTAGTAGAATCCATAATGTGTCCCCTGAAGAAGTGTTCCCTCTAGGATATCTAGTCTATCAGAGCCTGAAGCACAGGAGGCACAAATTCCCCAAGTGGGCCATTAGGCATAACAGAGAAAAGGGTCACCTCTTATTTCTACTTCTTGGTTTCCAGACAAGTGTACCCTACCTTTGTGGATACCAGATATTTTCTTTGGTTCAAAACTATGTAGTGTGTCGAAAAAAACCACCCCTGAGCCCACAAAGGGCAACCCCCAATCTGATCCCCTACCTGTTCCTTCCTGAAAGCTGTCATTCCAGCATTCTCTGAGGTTGCTAGTGGTATGTATGTAAGTTGGCTTGTGTGTATGGGAGGGATCTCTGATTTGGAAGGTTTGCCTGAGTTTTGTTATGAAAATACTTTCACTATGGCCAATTTCAATCTACCAATGTTTTAACAACTGCTTCTCAAAAGTCTTGAATGCTTAACAATCAGCTCTCTTGCATCAGTACTAGCTGGCTCTAAAAAACATAACACAGACTGGATCTCTTGGTCATCTGCCATATTGAACTTTCATTATAAATTCGGTCTCTTGGTCAGAAGCAGTGTTATGTGAGACTCTCCTGACAATGAGATATTGTGAGAGGGCATGCAGATAAAGCAAAGCCTTACCAGGAATCTATAATAGTAATGTTTTGCCCAAGGGTGAAATACTGCCCCCTCCCTGTTGTGATCAGTTTGCCTATGTGGCTAGTTGGTAATTGTGGAAGTTTTGGAGGAGCCCTGCTCATATTTCTCTGTAAGAGACAGTCTGTGGCAGACAAACAATAGCCTTCACCTGTGGGTGTCTTCAGCTCCTCTGGTTTCAAGCTGAGGGCACAGCATTCTTGGGCAGGGGTACAGGGCTCACAATTCCTGACCAGCAATTTTTTTTTTTTTTGAACCTTAGCCTGGTGGAGACTTCCTTACAATTCAGCTCAGTCTGCCGTCTCCTTCTACTCACTCTCCCCAGTTTCTCCCTCTCCTTTCACTGGTCTCAGACATGCATCACAGGTTCTTCCTGCCTACTCTGGTCCCTCTTCCCTTTATTTTTTATACAGGCATTATCCCCAGCCGTTCAATTCTATTTCTAACTCTATCTGGAAACCTGTTTCCTGGAGAACCAACTGACCCAGTGCCCTCAAGGAATTGTGACATATTTAGGGCCCAGCCTGAGTACATATTTGCTTTATCAGTCAGACATTCAATAATGGCAGTGGTCAGATCAGTCTTAATGAAAATAACCCAAGCTGTTGTAACCATGTATAACCTCCACCACTTTGATCACAGCTATTCTATTTATGGGCCCATGATGCAAGTAACTGGACTGACCAAAGATGAGTCATCTGGCCTACCTAGTTGAGAGGTGCCTCTTCTGTAATCAGTTCTCTCTAGCAGATGTTAACATGTGATGCAAAGATCTTCACACTTTGAGGCCACTCTCATAATCCATTTGTAGTCTTCCCAAGACCTCTTTGTCTCCTCTCTTCTAATTTTTCAGCCCCCCTCAATGTTCATGAACAAACAGCAAAGCCGTTAGCAACAGCTGAAAGTCCTAAAATCTTACCTCAGGGTCACAATTTGCTCCAGTCCCAGTTAATAAGCAGGTGTACTGCTTAAAGCTCTAGCCGCTGAGAAGTATTCTTTTTGCCATCTCTGAAATGGTGCTATAGAATAGCAGCAGTCCATTTTTGGCTTGCACCAACATGTTGTGCTATTGATGCACCAATTTTTTTGTTCCTTTTTCAACAAAATAAAAACTCATATGGTATGAAGGAGACTCATCTATGCAAGAGAGGTGGGTGATATACTGTCTGGTCCAAGTGTTGGTTTATACATGTTCACTGGATCTATTCAGCCTGATCCCAGATGTATCATTGCCTTTATGTGATGAGATTATGTTGTGCTTGCCCAAGCTTGTGAATTGGTGGATTCTGTTCAGCTCAGGAGGCATGGCTCAGATCATGTTGGAAAGCAATTTGATGTTCAATGATCAGGTATCCAGTCTCTGCTAGGGCCTGGTGGTATGCCAGGAACCGCTCTTCAAATGGTAGGTAATTTTCTGTTGCAGATGTGCTGTGGACTGAATTGTGTCCCTTCAAAATTCTTGTGTTGCAGCCCTAATCCCCAGTGTAACTGCACGTGGACATGGGACCTTTAAGGAGGTAAACAAGGTTAAATAAAGTCATAAAGGTGGGTCCTAATCCAACTATACTGATGTACTTATAAGAAGCAGCTGAGAAACCAGTGATCTCTCTTTATCTCTCCTTCTCTTCACATGCATAGAGGAGAAGCAATGTGAGGACACAAACAGAAGGTGGCTGTTTGAAAGCCAGGAAGTGAGCTCTCACCAGAAGCTAACCCTGACGGCACCTTGATCTTGGACTTCTGTCCTCCAGAACTGTGAGAAAATAAATTTGTCATTTAAGCGACCCAATCTGATATTTTGCTATAGCGTCTCTGATAGACTAATAATTAATGGCATTAACTTGCTGTAAAGCCCTAGGGCTCTGCGCTGGGACTCTTCCTTTAGGACTTGCCTGGGAGAGCCTGTCTTTAGTCACTGTGGGTAGCTCTAGCCTCCTGTCATGTGACTCATTGGCAGAACTGATTTACTGCAGCCTGAATATGCTCTGGCACTATTTTTGGCTCTGGGTTCCACTAAATACTGGCATCTTTCTGAATCATTTGATAAATAGGTTGTTGCAGTTTTTCCAAGTGTGATATATGCTACTTCCAAAGTTGAGTCTTATTAACTCTTGTGCCTTTTTCCCAATGGTAGGAACTAAAAGGTGTAAAAACTTACCAGAATTCCTCAGGTCAGCTTATGTGGGGTTTATCTCCCCAAATCTGGGTATATCCATTGTACTTGCCACTTCATATGCTAAGGTTCATTCACATTGTGTCACTGACATAGTGACTGTGGACTGTTAAGATGACCATCTAACAAGACTGTAATGTGACAGAGCAGGAAAGTTAACCCCAACTGATTTCCTCTAAGACTGTGAATGCCCACTGCTGTCCTTTCCAAATGAATGCAAATGTCTCTTCATTCTTCTCCCTGATAGGAATGGAAGGGGATGCGTTTCCCAGATAAATAGCTGTTAGCTATAACAGAGATTGGGTTGATCTGTTCTAGTAAAAATGCAGTATCTCCTACAGCTGCTACAATTGAGGCTATTCTTTTCCTATGGCTGCTGTAACAAATTATAACAAAATTTAGTGACTTAACACATTTATTCCCTTACCCCTACAGAGATTGGTCAGAATGCTAAAATTAGCTGCACTGCACTAAAATAGTGGTGACAATAGGGTGGTACTCCTTCCAGAGGTGCTGTGGGTA
Source organism: Phacochoerus africanus (assembly GCF_016906955.1). NCBI lineage: Eukaryota > Metazoa > Chordata > Mammalia > Artiodactyla > Suidae > Phacochoerus > Phacochoerus africanus. Next base: position 39,186,818 of record NC_062551.1, on the reverse strand, counting down.
AATAGATTTCCTTGTCTTCTCCAGTTTTTGAAGTTGCATTCCTTGGCTCATGGTCCATCTTCAAAGCTGGCAGCATGGCATCTTTTTTTTTTTTTTTTTTATTGCATATAGTTGTCTTACAAAGTTGTGCTAATTTCAAGCATAAAGTAAATCAGTTATACATGCACATACATCTATTACTTTTTCAGATTATTTTTCCATGTAGGTTATTACACAGTACTGAGTCAATTTCCCTGTGCTCTACAGTAGGTTCTTGTTTCCCATCTTGCCTCAGGGATCACATTGCCTACTCCTCTAGTCTAATCTCCCTCTGCCTTCCTTTTGTCAGGACATTGTGGACTACACTCAAGGCTCATACAGATAATCCAGGAAAATCTTTGCATCTCAAGAGGCTTAACTTAATCACCAATTAAATTAATCTGCAAACCACCTTTGTGACATAAATTAACACTCACAGATTCCAGAGATTAGGACCTGGGTATTTGGTGTGTGGGGGAGTGGGGGCACTTTCAGCTTACAGCAGTGTTTTCTCATCCACCATGACCAACTTTCACTATTTTTTCATGGCCCTTTTGAAAATCAGGATAAGTTCTAGATGAATTAAAAATCAGGGATGTAATGGAACTACCCTCACTGTATCCTTTAATCTTCTACAGCAACACTGATTTCTGTGATTGTACCTTCAATTCACTATCTTGACCGAAGAGGCATTGCCAAGAGTTTGCATTTGGGCTTCTGTACCATAAACTTAAATGTTCTTGACGCTGAGGCCACATTCTGCCCTGCATTTAATTTCTACTTAGGTTTTAATTTACACGGAGGGAATTTTTCTGGTTGAAGAAACCTAAGATGAAAAACAAGATTATTTGCCCACTCAGAAAATTCTAGTTCTGTTATATTTCCTCTAAATTCTACTTGCAAACTGAGCATTTCCTTCTTGAGTGTATCCCCCTTTTTCTATACCTTCCAATATACAGATTAGAAATAAAAAGACTTGTGGCTGCCTGATGGGAGGGGGAGGGAGTGGGAGGGATCGGGAGCTTGGGTTTATCAGACACAATTTAGAATAGATTTACAAGGAGATCCTGCTGAATAGCATTGAGAACTTTGTCTAGATACTCATGTTGCAACAGAAGAAAGGGTGGGGGAAAAATGTAATTGTAATGTATACATGTAAGGATAACCTGACCCCCTTGCTGTACAGTGGGAAAATAAAAAAAAAAAGAAATAAAAAGCCAATTAACATATCCTACATACATTCTAGAGACCTCCTTAGCTTTGTCTATGAGTTCGTGAAGTGCATTTTCTATTTACTCATTTCCCACAAGCAAATCTTCACATTTACTCCACTGTTATATAACAAATGTAGCCTCCCTCCAGCTCCTCCAGGAATTTTCAGCCTTTGCCAGCAGTTTTCCGGAAACCACTTTTATAGCTTCTGCCTGCCTCTTGGTCAAAGTTAATACCACATATTTTAGGTTTTTGATAAGGCAGGATGCTACTTGATATGAAATTGAATCATTCCAGTTAGCTTTTATTGTATAAAAAACTACCCCAAACTACCCCAAAATTTAGTGACTTAAAAGAACAATTGTTTTTCATCTCAATTCTGAGTTGTTTGGGCTGTTCCTTTGTTGGTTTTACCTGGGATCCCTCATGCAACTGAATTTAGATGAAGGGTTAGTGTAGTGGGCAGACTCGTAAATTGCCCATGTTCTGGTATTCACACATTTGCATAATCTTTTCCCCTGGAATGTGAGCTGGCCTCAGGATTTGTAACTTGCTTCTAACCCATAGAACGTGTCACCATCAGGGATTAGGTTATAGAAGATTATAATCTCTCTATTATTCTTGCTGGCTTTGATGAAACAGTTTGTCATGCTGAATAGGCCCATGTGGCAAAGAACTGAGTACAAAGTAAGGGAATGGTGTCCTCCCCTTTCTCACCTTCGACACCACCACCATCTTCATCACCCCACCTCTATTACTACTCTTCTTCATAGCCTTGATGCTTTTTTTCTTTTATCTTTTTGAGGTATAGTTGATAACAATATTATATAATTTCCAAATGTGCAACATACTAATTCACAATTTTTAAAGGTTATATTCCACTTTATAGGTGGTATAAAATATTGGTTATATTCCCTATGCTGTATAATAAATACTGTAGCTTCTTTATTTTATACATGGAAGTTTGTACCTCTTAATCGCATACCCCTATTTACCTCTCCCCCCTTCCCTCTCCCCACTACTAACCACTAGTTTATTCTCTACATCTGTGAGTCTGTCTCTTTTTTTGTTACATCCATTAGTTTTATTTTTTTTAATTTCACACATAAGTGGTATCATACAGTATTTGTCTTTCTCTGACCTAGTGCACAAAGCATGATACAGAGCATGTCCATCCATGTTGTTGGAAATGGCAAAATTTCATTCTTTTTTTATGGCTGAGTAGTATTCCATTGTATATATGTGTGCATGTGAGTGTATTCTGTAATCTAATATATATATATTACAAACATATATATACACATATATACCACACATATATAAACACACACACATATATATATTCTGTAACTTATGATGACACCACATAACCTTTGCCATGTTCTATGGATTACAAACAAGTTACAAGTTGCAAAGGTATGAATACCAGAACACGGGATTACTGGGGGGCAACCTAGAGTCTACCTACTGCACTAACCCTCCAGCTAAATTCAGTTGTATGATAGATCCCACATAAAATCAGCAAGGGAATAGCCTCAACAACTCACAGAACTGTGAGGAAAAATTGTTTTATGTATATATAAATTATATATATAAATATATAATTAAATATATATTTAATGTACATATAATATAAATATGTATATATATCACATCTTTTTTTTTGCCACACCTATGGCATATAGAAGTTCCTGGGCCAGGGATTGAATACAAACAACAGCTGCAAACTACACCACAATTGCAGCAATGCTAGATCCTTAACCCACTATGCTTGGCTGAGGATTGAACCCATGCCACTGCAAAGATGATGCCAGATCCTTAACCTGCAGTACCACAGCAGGAATTCCTATCACATCTTCTTATCCATTCAATTGTTGATGGACACTTAAGTAACTTCTGTATCTTGGCAATTAATTGTAAATGATGCTGCTATGAAAATTGTATTTTTTATTTTTACAGGTATTTTTTCAAACTATTGTTTTTATTTATTTATTTATTTTGGATATATACCCAGGAGTGGGATTGCTGGATCATATGATAGTTCTGTTGTTAGCTTTTTGAGGAGCCTCTATACTGTTTTCCACAGTGACTTCACCAATTTATATTCCCACAGTGTACAAGTTTTCCCTTTTCTCCACATCCTCACCAACATTTGTTATCTGTGGCCTTTTTTTCCCCTTTTTTTTCTTTTTCTTTTTAGGGCCACACTTGTGGCATATGGAAGTTCCAAGGCTAGGGTTTGAATCAGAGCTATGGCTCCAGCCTACGCCACAGCCACAACAACGACAGATCCAAGCTGTGTCTATGACGTACACCACAGCTTATGGCAGCACCAGATCCTTAATCCATTGAGTGAGGCCAGGGATAAAACACGCAACCTCATGGATAGCCATCGGGTTTGTTTCCACTGAGCCACAATGGGAACTCCTCTGTGGTCTTTTAAAAGATAGTCATTCTGACAGGCATATCTCATTGAGGCTTTGGTGTGCATTTCTCTGATGATTAATGATGTTAAACATCTTTTCTCATGTTCATAGGCCAGTTTTATGTCTTTGATAGAATGTCTATTAAGGTCCTCTGCACATTTTTCACCGTTTTTTTTTTGTTTGTTTGTTTGTTTTTTCTTTTTTTGGTATGAGTCGTCTGAGCTCTTTGGATATTATCCCCTTATCAGTCATATCATTTGCCAATATTTTCTCCCATTCAGTAGGTTGTCCTTTTGTCTTATCAGTGGTTTCCTTTGCTGTGCAAAATTTTAAGTTTAACTAGATGTGATTTGTTTATTTTTGCTCTAGTTTCTTTTGACTTAGGAGACAGATCCAAAAAAATATTGCTGCAATTTATGTCAAAGAGTGTTCTGCCTATGTTCTCTTCTAGGAGTTTTATGGTTTCAGGTCTTACATTTAGGTTGTTAATCCATTCTGAGTTTAATTTTTTACATGGTGTGAGAAAATGTTCTAATTTCATTCTTTAGATGTAGCTGTCTAGTTATCCCAGCACCACTTATTAAGGAGACTGCCTTTTCTCCAATGTGTATTCTTGCTTCCTTAGTTGTAGATAAATTTACAATAAGTTTGTGGGTTTATTTCTGAGCTTTCTAGTCTCTTCCATTAATCTGTGTCTGTTTTTGTGCTAGTATCATACTATTTTTATGACAGTAGCTCTGTAGGATAGTCTAAAGTTAGGAAGTGTGATTTCTTCAGTTGTTTTTCTTTCTCAAGATTGCTCTGGCTATTTGAGGTCTTTTTGTGTTTTCATACAAATTTTCAAATTATTATTTCTAGTTCTGTGAAATATGCTTTTGTTATTTTGATAGGGGCTACAATGAATCTGTAGATTCCTTTGGGTAGTGTGGTCATTTTAACAATATAATTCTTCCAATCCATAAACATGGCATATCTTTCTATTTGTGTTGTCTTCATTTTCTTTCATTGTGTCTTATAGTTTTGTGAGTATAAGTCTTTGACCTCCTTAAGTAAGTTTATCCCTAGGTATTTTATTCTTTTCATGTAATTATAGGTGGAATTTATTTTGTTTTTCATTTCTCTTTCTCATAGCTTATTGTTAGTATATAGAAATACAACAGATTTCAATATATTAATTTTATATCCTGCAACTTTACTTAATTCATTGATGAACTCTAGCAGTTTTTTGGTGGCATCTCTTTAGGATTTTTTTATGTATAGTATCATGTCATCTGCAAATAGTGACAATTTTGTGTTGATTCTTTTTCTTTTCCTTTTTATTTTTTTGTCTTTTTGGGGCTGAACCCAGGGCATATGGAGGTTCCCAGGCTAGGGGTTGAATTGGAGCTACAGCTGCCAGCCTACACTGCAGCCACAGCAATACCAGATCCAAGCCATGTCTGTGACCTATACCATAGCTCTTGGCAATCCTTAATCCACTGAGCAAGGTCAGGGACCAAACCTGTACACTCATGTATACTATTTGGATTCATTTCTGCTGTGCCACAATGGGAATTCTCTTAATGGGTAATTCTCAAATACTGACTAATGGGGCAGAGCTAGGCTTAGGATTATCTTAATTCAGCTGATTCTGGAGTCAAAAGGGGCTCTCAACAACTTATTCCTCATTCATCTAACTTCTCTAACTGAAAGAGATTAGCTCTGGACTCAGCAGCTAGTACCAATGGTTATCTAGGGTCTTGATCTTTCCTCTTACCTGGCCAGCTTCTCTTAGAGCAGATCTCAAGGCTCCTGCCTTTCTATTGTTGGGCAGTAGGAGGAGGTGATTGATACTCAATGTACAATCTTTGGTTGGCTAACAGAAAAGATCAGGCCATGCCCTGAGGGTACTAACTTCCTGGTCTCTCCTATGACACTTTGTATAAAGAGACTCCCAAAGAACTTTATTTTTAATTTTTTAATTTTTTTTTTTTTGCTTTTTAGGGCCTCATCTGTGACATATGGAAGTTCCCAGGCTAGGGGTCGAATCAGAGCTACAGCTGCTGGCCTACGCCACAGCCACAGCCATAGCAATGTGAACCTGAGCTGCATCTGTGACCTACACCATACCTCATGGCAGCTCATCCTCATGGATACTAGTCAGATGCACTTATGTTGCGCCACAATGGGAACTCCCCCAAGGAACTTCTTTAATGCTTGGCATTTGTCTTTGCCCATGACTAGCACACCTCATCTGTTGACTAACCTGCCAGAGAGACAAAGCTGGGGTTCCTGGCTGAGCTGCCCTGACCTGAAGAGCTTTTCCAGTACAGCTGTGATTATCCTGAATGAAGGCATTTCTCTTTCTCCTTCACCCCCAGGGCCCCGAGACCTAGTGGATAGGGTGGGGGAGTTTTGTTTAGGTCCCTAGGAGTGAGATTTCAGTATCGCAAGGTTGTATGGGGTAGCCTAATTTTGTTCCAGTGTAGCTTAAAGACCCTCTAGAAATCCTTTCTTCCATCAGCTGCTCACAGGTGGGTGTAAAAGATCCTCCTTCCCAACGTTGGAGGAAGCCTATGACTGTTGAAAGGACCCTGGGAAGAAGAGGCTGCTATTTGCTTCTTTATTTTATTTAAAAATTTTTAATATTATGCTTTATTTAAAATGTTCTGTCAGTTTTTGCTGTATAGCAATGTGACTCAGTTATACACATATATACATTCTTTTTTTCCACATTGTCCTCCATCATGTTCCATCACAAGTGATTATAGTTCCCTGTAGTATAAAGCAGGACCTCATTACTTATCCACTCCAAATGGAATACATCCCACTTCCTCCTCCTCCCCCTTGGCAACTACAACAAGTCTCTTCTCCATGTCCATGAGTTTGTTTCTTTTCTGTAGATAGGTTCATTTGTGCCATATATTAGATTCCAGATATAAGTGATATCATATGGTATTTGTCTTTTTCCTTCTGGCTTACTTAGTATGAGAACCTCTATTCCATTCATATTGCTGCAAATAGCATTATTTTGTTCTTTTTTATGGCTGAGTGGTATTCCTTCTTAATGCATTCATCTGTCTATGGATGTCTAAGTTGTTTCCATGTCTTGGCTATTGTGAACCAAGTGTGCTATGAACATTGGGGTGCATGTGTCTTTTTAAATGAAAGTTTTGTCTGAATATATGCCCAGGAGTGGGATTGCTTGGTCATGTGGTAGTACTTTTTTTTTACTCAATGAATTTTATTACATTTATAGTTGTACAACAATCATCACAACCAAATTTTATAACATTTCCATTCCAAACCCCCAGCCCATACCTTCCACCGCACAACCTGTCTCCTTCGGAAACCACAAGTTTTTCAAAGTCTGTGAGTCAGTATCTGTTCTGCGAAGAAGTTCATTGTATTCTTTTTTAAGATTCCACATATAAGTGATAGCATATGATATTGGTGTCTCATGTCTGACTAACTTCACTTAGGATAATTTTTAGGCCCATCCATGTAGCCTAAAAAATGCAGTTATTTCATTCTTTTTAATGGCTGAGTAATATTCCATTATGTATATGTACCACACCTTCTTTGTCTACTCCTCTGTTGATGGACATTTAGGGTGCTTCCATGTCTTGGTTATTGTATGTAGTGCTGAAGTGAACATTGGAATACATGTATCTTTTCAAGTTATGGTTTTCTCTGGATGGATGCCCAGGAATAGAATGCTGGATCAAATAGTAATTCTGTTTTTAGTTTTTGAGGAATCTCCATACTGTTTTCCATAGTGGTTGCACCAGTTTACATTCCCACTAACAGTATAATACTGTTCCCTTTTCTCCACACAATCTCCAGCATTTATTGGTTGTAGACTTTTTGATGATGGCCATTCTGGCTGGTGTAAGGTGGAAACTCATAGTGGTTTTGATTTGCATTTCTCTGATAATTAGTGAGCTTGAACGTCTTTTCATGTGTTTTTTGGCCATCTGTATGTCTTCTTTGAAGAAGTGTCTGTTTAGATCTTCTGCCTATTTTTTGATTTTTTTTTTTTTTTTGGTATTGAGCTGGAGGAGGTATTTATAAATTTAGGAGATTAATCCCTTATCAGTCCCTTCATTTGCAAATATTTTCTTCCATTTATAAATGCCTTTTCATTTTGTTTTTGGTTTCCTTTGTTGTGCAGAAACTTTTAAGCTTAATTAGGTCCCATTTGTTTATTTTTGTTTTTTATTGTCATTACTCTAGAAGGTGGATCTGAGAAGATATTGCTGTGGTTTACGTCCGAGAGTGCTTGGCCTATGTTTTCCTCTGAGTTTTATAGTATCCAATTTATTATTTAGTTCTTTATTCCATTTTGTGTTTATTTCTGTGTATGGTGTTAGAAAGTGTTCTAATTTCATTCTTTTACATGAAGCTGTCCAGTTTTCCCAGTACAACTTATTGAAGGGACTTTCTTTTCTCCATTGTATACTCTTGCCTCCTTTGTCATAGATTAGTTCACTGTAGGTGCATAGGTTTAATTCTGGACTCCCTTTTCTGTTCCACTGATCTATATTACTATTTTTGTGTCAGTACTATACTGTTTTGATGACTGTAGCTTTGTAGTATAATCTGAAGTCAGGGAGCCATATTCTTCCAGCTCCAGTTTTCTTTCTCAGGATGGCTTTGGCTATTCTGGGTCTTTTGTGCTTCCATACAAACTTTAAAATATTTTGTTCTAGTTCTCTGAAAAATGTCTTGGTAATTTGATAGAGATTGCATTGAATTGGTAAATTGCCTTGTGTAGTACAGTTGTTTTGATAATATTGATTCTTCCAATCCAAGAGCATGGTATGTCTTTTTTTTTGTCTTTTGTCTATTTAGGGCCACAGCCACGGCATATGGAGGTTCCCAGGCTAGGGGTGAATCAGAGCTGTAGCTGCTAGCCTATGCCACAGACATAGCAATGCCAGATCTGAGCCACATCTGCTACAGACAGCACAGCTCACAGTTAACACCGGAAATGTAACCCACTGAGTAAGGCCATGGATCAAACCCACATCCTCATGGATACTAGTGGGATTTGTTAACCACTGAGCCACTGTGGGAACTTCGCATGGTATGTCTTTCCATCTGTTTGTGTCATCTTTAATGTCTTTCATGAGCATCTTAGAGATTTCCGAGTACAAGTCTTTTGTCTCTTTAGGTAGGTTTATTTCAAAGTATTTCATTTTTTTAATGCAGTGGTAAATGGGATTGTTTTCCTAATTTCTCTTTCTGATATTATGTTGTTAGTATATAGAAATGCAGTAGATTTCTGCGTGTTAATTTTGTATCCTGTGACTTCACCAAATTCATTGATAAGCTCTGAGTTTTCTGGTAGCATCTTTAGGATTTTCTAGGTATAGTATCATGTCATCAGCAAAGTGATAGTTTTATTTCTTCATTTCCAATTTGGATTCATTTTATTTTTCTTCTCTGATTGCCATGGCTAGGACTTCCAAAACTACATTGAATAGTAGTGGTGAGAGCAGACATCATTGTCTTGTTCCTGATCTCAGTGGGAATTCTTTCAGCTTTTCACCATTGTGAATGATGTTAGCAGTGGGTTTGTCATGTATGGCCTTTATTATGTTGAGGTAGGTTCCCACTTTCTGAAGGGTTTTTATCAGAAATGGGTGTTGGATTTTGTCAAAGCCTTTTTCCACACCCATTGAGAGGATCATATGGTTTTTATTTCTAAGTTTGTTGATGTGGTGTATCATCTGATTGACTTGTGGATATTGAAGTATCCTTGATCATGATGTATAATCCTCTTAATGAATTATTGGATTCAGTTTGCTAGTATTTTGTTGAGGATTTTTGCATCTATTTTAAACAGTGAAATTGGCCTGTAATTTTCTTTTTTTGTGGTATCTTTATCTGGTTTTGGTATCAGGGTGATGTTGGCCTCATAGAATGAGTTTGAGAGTATACCTTCCCCTACAATTTTTTTGGAATAGTTTCAGAAGGATAGGTATTAGGTCTTCTCTAAATGTTTGATAGAATTCACCTGGGAAGTCATCTGGTCCTGGACTTTTGTTTGCTGGATTTTTTAAAATCACAGTTTCAATTTCAGTATTTGTATTTGGTCCATTCATGTTTTATGTTTTGTCTGGTTTAGTCTTGGAAGATTGTGTTTTTCTAAGAATTTTTCCATTTCTTCTAGGTAGTCCATTTTATTGGCATATAGTTGCTTGTAGTAGTCTCTTATGATCCTTTGTATTTCTGTGATGTCCATTGTAACTTCTCATTTTTCATTCCTAATTTCATTGATTCGAGTCCTCTCTTTTCTTGATGAGTCTGGCTAAGGGTTTATCAATTTTGTTGATCTTTTCAAAGAACCAGCTTTTCGTTTCATTGATCTTTTCTATGTTTTTCTTTGTTTCTATGTGTTTCTTTGTTTCTTTGTATCTGCTCTAATATTTATGATTTCTTTCCTTCTGCTAACTTAAGGTCTTGTATATTCTTCTCTCTCTAGATGCTTTAGGTGTAAAGTTAGGTTGTTTATTTGAGCTTTGTCTTTTTTCCTGAGATAGGCTTATATTGATGTAAACTTCCCTCTTAGAACTGCTTTTTCTGCATCCCATACATTTTGGATTTTTTTGTATCTTTGTTGTCATTTGCTTCTAGGTATTTTTTAATTTCCTCTTTGATTTCTTCAGAGATACATTTTTTGTTTAGTAGCATGTTGTTTAGTCTCCACACGTTTGTGTTTTTTTTTTTTTTTGCAGTTTTTTTCTTATTGTTGATTTCCAGTCATATAGTGTTATGGTCAGAAAAGATGCTTGATGTGATTTCAAATTTCTTAAAGTTACCAGGGCCTGATTTTTTGCCCAGAATCTGATCAATCCTAGAGAATGTTCCATGTGCGCTTCAGAAGAATATATATTCTGTTGCTTTTGAATGGAATGTTCTATAAATATCTATTAAGTCCATAAGGTCTAGTGAATCATTTAAGGCCTGGTTTCCTTGTTGATTTTCTGTCTGAATGATCTGTACATTGCTGTAAGTGGGGTGGTAAAGTTCCCTGCTATTATTGTGTTATTGTCAATCTCCCCTTAAGGTTGTTAGCAGTTGTTTTATGTATTGAGGTGATCTTATGTTGGGAGCATATGTATTTATGAAATTGTTATATCTTCTTCATAGATTAATTTTTTGATCATTATGTAATGTCCTTCTTTGTCTCTTCTAATATTCTTTATTTTAAAGTCTATTTTGTCTGGTATGAGTATTGCTACTCCAGCTTTCTTTTGAGTCCCATGCATGGCATATTTTCTTCCATCCTCTCACTTTCAATTTGTATGTGTCGCTAGAACTGAAGTGGGTCTCGTGAAGACAGCATACACATGGGCCTTCTTTTGGTATCCATTCTATGTCTTTTGTTTGGGGCATTTAGTCCATTTACAGTCAAGGTAATTATTGATATGTATGTTCTTACTGCCATTTTATTAACTGTTTTGGATTTGTTTTTGTTGGTCTTTTTCCTTCCCTTCTTCTCTTGTTCTCTTCTCTTGTGGTCTGATGACTATCATTAGTTTATTTTTGGATTGCTTTTTCTTATTTGTGTGTGTATATATTGTAGATTTTTCAGTTACCCTGAAGCTTTCATATAGAAACACACACACACACACACACACGATTGTTTTAAATTGTTGGTCTTTTACTTGCAAGTGCATCTCCAGTGTCCTGCATTTGTACCCTTCTCTCATGATTTCTGATTTTGGTAGCATATTTTTGTATGGATGATTTCCTACCTTTACTATATGTATGCCTTGTTGTTTGCAATATTTTTGTTCCTAGTTGTGGTCTTTTCTTTTCCACCTAGAGAAGTTCCTTTAGTATTTGTTGTAAAGCTGATTTAGTGGTGCTAAATTCTCTAAGCTTTTGCTTATCTGTAAAGCTTTTGATTTCTCCTTCAAATCTGAATGAGAGCCTTACTAGGTAGAGTAATCTTGGTTGGAGGTTTTTTTTCCTTTCATCACTTTATCATGCCACTCCTTTCTGGCCTGCAGAGTTTCTGCTGAAAAATCTGCCTATAACCTTATCGGGGTTCTCTTGTATGGTGTTTCTTTTGCCTAGCTGCTTTCAGTATTTTCTTTTTAGCTTTAATTTTGGTCACTTTGATTACTATGTGTCTCAGGGTGTTGCTCCTTGGGTTTATTTTATATGATACTCATTATGTTTCCTGGATTTGAGTGAGTGATTCCGTCCCATGTTAGGGAAGTTTTATGCAATTATCTCTTCAAGTATTTCTTCTGGCCCTTTCTCTCTCTCTTCTTCTGGCACCACTATAACATGGAAATTGGTGCATTTAACATTGTCCCAGAATTCTCTTAGACTGTATTCATTTCTTTCTTTCTTTTTTTTTTTTGGCTTTTTCTAGGGCTGCACCTGTGTGGCACATGGAGGTTCCCAGGCTAAGGGTCCAATCAGAGCTGTAGCTGCCAGCCTATGCCAGAGCCACAGCAATGCCAGATCCAAGCCATGTCTGTGACCTACACCACAGCTTACACCAATGCCAGATCCTTAACCCACTGAGCAAGGCCAGTGATGGAACCCTCAACCTCATGGCTCCTAGTCAGATTCATTAACACTGAGCCATGATGGGAACTCCCACTGTCTTCATTTCTTTTCAATCTTTTTTCTCTTTTCTGTTCTACATCAGTGATTTTCAGTAGTCTGTCCTCCAACTCTCTTATTCATTCTTCTGCCTCCTGTTTTTTGCTGTTGGTTGCCTCTAGTGATTTTTTTATTTTAGTTATTGTATTTTGCATCTCTGCTTGCTTAATCCTTAAATCTTCTATTTCTTTGCTCAGTGGTTCTTGTAATTTATCAGTCTTTGCCTCCAGTTTATTTGCAAGATCTTGAAGCATCTTTATTATCATCAGTCTAAAGACATTTTCATGGAGGTTGGTAATCTCCAAATTACTTAGTTATTTTTCTGGGGTTTTTTCTTTCTCCCTTATCTAATTCTCTGCCTTTTCATTTTGTATAGATTTTTGGTATGGTCTCCTTTTTGCAGACAATAGAGTTGTAGCCTCTCTTGCATCTGATATCTGCCCCTTTGTGGCTAAAGTTGGCATGGGGGCTTGCTGTAAGCTTCCTGATGGAAGGGACTGGTGCCTGCCCACTGGTAGGTGGAGCTGATTCTTATCCTTATGGTGGGTGGGGATTTTAAGGTGTGTGCCTGTGGGGGTCTTTAGGCACTCTGTTTGCTGATGTTATTATTGGATTATTGTTTGGCCTGGAGCTTCTCAAATCTGATGGGTGGTGCCAGATTTTTTCAAAATGGCCACCTCTGGAGGAGCACACTGATGATTATTCCTGAGACCTTTGCTGCCAATATCACTCCCCCACAACGAGCCACAGTCAACCCCTGTTTTCCTAGGAGATCCTCTAGGAACCACAATCAGCTCTGATCCATTTTCCTATGGAGTCTCTGCTTTGCCCTGGGACTCAGTGCACCTGAAATCCTATGTGTGCCTTTCAAGAATGGGGTCTCCATTTCCCCCAGTCCTGTGGAGTTGCTGCGCACAAGCCCCACTGGCCCTCAGGGGCTCCTTCTCCCAATGCCAGGTCCTCAGGCATGGGGACCTGACCTTGGGGCTCAGAACTCTCACTCCTCTAAGTGAGTCTCTATGATACAGTTACTTTCCAGTCTGTGGGGTTGCTTATATGGAGTAATCCCCCTCCTACTATCTTGATGTGGCGCCTCTTTGTCTTCTGGAGTGGGATATCTTTTTTTGATAGTTTGCCGTCTATGTGGTTGAAGGTTGTTCAGCCATTGGGTGTAATTTTGTTGCTTTTATGAGAGAAGGTGAGCTCTAGTCCTTCTACCCTGCCGTCTTAATCCCATCTCATATGGTAGTTCTATATTTAGTTTTCTGAGCTACCGCCATACTGTTTTCCATAGTTGTACCAATTTACATTCCCACCATCAGTGTAGGAGGGTTTCCCTTTTCTCCACACCCTCTCCAGCATTTATTTGTAGACCTACTAGTGTTATCCATTCTGACTGGTGTGAGGAGGTACGTTATTGTAGTTTTGATTTGCATTTCTCTAGTAATTAGTGATGTTGAGCATTTTTTTCATGTGTCTTTTGGCCATCCATATGTCTTCTTTGGAGAAATGTCTATTCAGGTCTTCTGCCCATTTTATTTTTATTTTTGTTTTTGCCGTTGAGTTTTTTTTACATATTTTGGAGATTGAGCCCTTGTCAGCTATATTATTTGAAACTATTTTTTCCCATTTCATAGATTGATGGGTTTTTTTTTAATGGTTTCCTTTGCTGTGCAAAAGAGTTTAAGTTCAATTAGGTCCCATTGGTTTATTTTTGTTTTTATTTCTATTGATTTTGGAGAATGACCTAAGAAAATGTGCATGATTGTTGTCAGAGAATGTTTTGCCTCTGTTCTCTTCTAGGAGTTTTATGGTGTCTTGTCTTATATTTAAGTCTTTAAGCCATTTTGCATTTATTTTTGTACATGGTGTGAAGGTGTGTTCTAGTTTCATTGATTTACATACAGCTGTGCAGTTTTCCCAGCACCACTTGCTGAAGAGACTTTTTCCCATTTTATATTCTTGCCTCCTTTGTCGAAGATTAATTGACCACAGGTGTCTGGGTTTATTTCTGTGTTCCCTATTCTGTTCCATTGGTCTGTATGTCTGTTTTTGTAGCAGCACCACACTATCTTGATTACTGTAGCTTTGTAATAGTATCTGAAGTCTGGGACAGTTATGCCTCCTGCTTGGTTTTTGTTCCTCATGTTAGCTTTGGCAATTCTGGGTCTTTTATGGTTCCATATAAATTTTTGGATAGTTTGTTGTTGTTCTGTGAAAAATGTCATGAGTAATTTGATAGAGATTGCACTACTTGCCTCTTTAAATCCCATCCCATCTCCCATTCTACACTTTTCCCTCTGGATCTCTCTCTGTGTTTGTCATCAGACAGAAACATGAGTGAACAATAGCTGGTTCTGTGAAAAGAAGACAAGCTGTGGTGCCAGAAGCCAGAAACAAGTGGGACAGGAGACAAAAGGGCTATCTGAGAGAGGAGCAGATGTAAGCATCCACTAAAAGGGCCTTATTTATGAATTGTCAAGGAGCCCATGGTCAGGGCAGAATTTGATTCAGAAATAATTCAAATGTAGTTTTCCACTATTTTTCAAGGTAGTTTTCTATTGGATTAGTATGATACTATTGAATGAACTGTTATAATTAAACTAATACAACCTTAATTCATAAACCTAGTTTTCATTTTATGTGTTCTTTATCTTCATTTATGAAAAAAAGATTAAGGTTTTCTTGGCCCGGTCTATTTGTAAATGAATACCTCATTATTCATGGGCCTTACCATACAAAGTGGAAGGAAAAGAAAGCTGCAAAATGGCTCCTTTTCAATGGGGTCTTCCCTGACCACTGTATTCACACTGGTGACCTGAGCATCCCTCATCTTCACATTAGGGATTTCTGTCTGACTCATTAATGTAGCCCAAGTGTCTGGACCAATGCCAGGAATACAGTAAGTACTTAATGCATGGAGGGCTGTGAGCTGAGGCAACCTGGGAAGGCTCCCTGGGAGTGGTGGGCTGCCACAAAGCTCTGACTACTTCCTTTGATGGGACTCAATAAGCTGGCTTTCCATGAAAGCTGAGGCTCCTCGGGTTTAACCATCAAAATTAACACCCCTGCCACCCTGCATCCAGTGCTACAGTGTGTAAGGGTGGGGGTCAGCTGTAACTCTAGGTCTTGAGCTTTGTTGGGCATCACCAAGCCCAGTGCAGCTCTATGTGTCCTCTTAGGAGAGGTGATATAGGGAGGGTGTCTGAAGGAGCAGGGCCCCATCTATGGTGGAGATGTGGCACTGTCGAGCTTGGGCAGGGAAGTGTTTAGTGGGCACCCTGCCTTGCACTGAGCTGTGGCAGCATCCCAGTCTATGCTCCCCAAGGGGAAGAGCTAGCATATAGTAGGCATAGGAAACCTTTGCTGAAGGACGTTGTCTGGACTATGGAAGTCAATCTATGTCCCTCGATGTATCTTTGTTATCTATCCATTTTGATTTTTTTTTTTCCTCACAGCAATGTGGGATCTGAGCTGTGTCTGTGACCTACACCTCAGGTGATGGCAACACCTGATCCTTAACCCACTGACTGAGGCTAGGGATTGAACCTGCATCCTCATGGTTGCATCCTTAGGTTTGTTAACCACTGAGCCATGATGGGAACTCCTTTTTCTGTGTGTCTTTTTGGGGATACACCTGAGGCATATGGAAGTTCCCAGGCTAGGGGTTGAATTGGAGCTACAGCTGCTGGCCTAAACAACAGCCACAGCAATGTGGGATCTGACCCGTGTCTGCGACCTACACCACAGCTCATGGCAATGCTGGATTCTTAATCCACTGAGCAAGACCAGGGATTGAACCTGTGTCCTCATAAATACTTGTCAGGGTTGTTAACCACTGAGCCACAATGGGAACTCCTATCCATCTTGATATTTTAGGGAGACTAACTAGCTTAAATTATACCCACTCCTGACAATTCTCATCCCCTACAGCCTTTATTGCCTTTAACAAGCAAACAGACAAATAGTTCCCCAAGCTGGGGAATGATGATGCAATGCCCATGCTATTTGCCAGCAATCGTGGGAGCAAGGGGTGGGAGGCTTGAATGTAAGTGTCTGTGGTGGGGCCGCCATGCTCTCCAACTGGAGAAGCCCACTGCCCACATCCTGCACTTAGAGCCCAGGTACTAGCAGTAGCGGCACTGTGGGAGAAACTTGCTTTGCATAGTGGGGTTGATCCTGAAGAGGCAGAAGGGACCTAGTGAAGCCTTTCTACTCAATGGAATTCAATAATCATGTTTCGAGAGCAAAACAGATCCTGTAGGGTATTTGATTTAAAATACTTCATAGTTCATCAAATATTTCCCTAGAATTTCTCATTCGTTCCTGATAATTAATAGTGAGAAGAGATTATTCATCCCATTTTACAGATGAGAAACTTGAGCCTTAGAAAGGTTGTGTCCAGAAGAAGTGGAAGGAAACCCCTGAAACTCTGATTCTCCACACTGGGGCTTGAACTGAGCCCTGCAGGAGACACAGATATGATTGGAACATAGAACATGTCTGTCTTTGAGAAGTGGTCTCAGGGAAGACCTCACTGAACAGACAACTAATAAAGACAGGATTCCATATATAAGGTCATTTGGGAAGTGGTGGCTTTGATACAGTGATGAAGCTATTCCTAGTTGGCATTGTCTGATTCTTTTTCAGTAAGCTGGATCACTGGGAGGAAACAAAGATTGTAGCTCCCTGGGTCTTATTTACAGGTGCTACTGGCCCTCAGGAGCCAGGATTCCCAGAATTATTAAATAGAACTACAAAATGTCCACTGACCTTTGGGTTTCAGATAAATAATGAATATTATTTCAGTATAACATACCCCATATATTGCACGGGGTGTACTTGTTAACCGAGCACCTGGTATTTTATCTGGTAACCTTATCAGCAGGTTAGGCACTTGAAGAACTTTGTTTTCCAACCCACCTACCACCCCCATCTAGTGCTCCACATTCTGGATCTTTCTCACCAGGGCCAGGCAGAACATTCCTCTTTGCCAAGAGCCTTCTAGAGACAAGATGGCTTAGGTCAAAGGAGGGAGACCTCTGGTGAGATTTCAGGCCAAGATCTCTCTGGTCATGTGTATTCCAGGGACCCCAAGTTCACATGAAAGGAAAAGCAGTGCCCATGTTGGCTCTCAGGTTGCCTAGGCAGAAAGGTTTTGAAACTGACAGCACTAAAGGCCTGAACCTAGCCAGAATACAGATTGGGACTTGAAACCATGGTTTTAAATTTGAATTACTCACCCCTGTGTCCAGACTCACTAAGGTTCAGGTTCTTCATGCCTCTGCACAGAAGGAATTCAGCTAGAGACAAAGTAATAGGTAAGAAACAGATTTATAAAGATAGGGTGCTTGTGAGAGATGCAAGCAGACAGGCAAAGAAGCTCTGCCCCAAGGATCCGGTGGGCCACAGTTTTATCATCCAAGCAGAGTGGGGGTTGGAAAGATCCACCTCTTCCTTTCTGGGAGTAGTAGCTCATCCTTAGTATCCGGTAAGGTATGTATTCAAATCAGCTGAAGGGCAGTCCTCAAACTCTTACCCTTGGTCTGAATCTGAATGCAGGCCTCATCCCATCCCCCACCCAATGACCTGAAACAATTCTCCCACCTCTGCTAGTTAAGCAAGTATGCCTTGTTCTAATGGCTTTATTGAACTTACAATGGTCTCCCAACATTCCCCAGGTTTCCCTCTTTATCTATGATCACCTGTTGGGACTTCTGCAACCACTTGTGCCTACTCTATCCCTATCAGTTTTAGCAGAGGTGGACTCACACATCTCTTTAATTTTCTCTTTCTCATTCCTGAAACGTGACAAACCTGGACCTGGATCCCCTTGCCCTCATGCCGTAGAGCCAAACTACTGACCCCAGATTGTGACAAAGGAAAGTACAACATTTATTACAGGGCACCAAGCAAGGAGAATGGGCAGCTCATGTTCAAAAGACCTGAGCTCCCCCATGGGGAAGGTTTTTAAAGGCAGAATGAGGGAGGAAGCTGCAGGGTGTGTGATCAACTTGCACGCAATTCTTGAGTTAGTTGGTATCAAGGTGAAGTTTGAAGCATCACTGATCTTCTGGGGTCAAATAGTCTGGGATCTATGTGCTCGTGGTCAGCAGTTTTCAACTGGTGGGGGTCTGCTTCCTGTAAAAACAATTTAGGATGTGTGTCAGACCTTTATCTCTACCCTTCAG
This sequence comes from Phacochoerus africanus, assembly GCF_016906955.1. Classification (NCBI taxonomy): domain Eukaryota; kingdom Metazoa; phylum Chordata; class Mammalia; order Artiodactyla; family Suidae; genus Phacochoerus; species Phacochoerus africanus. The sequence continues at coordinate 39,168,361 of NC_062551.1, read as the reverse complement.
GGAAATGGGAGTTCAGCGACACTGCTATATGGCTGATTTACAGTATAAATTGTTATCAGTTTCCTGTCTCAAGAGCTATTCTTTGTTTCTACATCTTCACATTTCCTAATCATTAACTCTTGAGCCAGCCTTTTGAGATCAGAAGTGGCCTGAGAGACACTAAAGCAAAAGACTTCTACTTTTCAGTTTCAAAAGTGTATGCAGTTTCAAAACAACTGGGCAGATTGCTTTTTTTTTTTTTGTCTTTTGTCTTTGTTGTTGTTGTTGTTGTTGCTATTTCTTGGGCCGCTCCCAAGGCATATGGAGGTTCCCAGACTAGGGGTTGAATCGGAGCTGTAGCCACCAGCCTACGCCAGAGCCACAGCAACACGGGATCCGAGCTGTGTCAGCAACCTACACCACAGCTCACGGCAACGCCGGATCCTTAACCCACTGAGCAAGGGCAGGGACCGAACCCGCAACCTCATGGTTCCTAGTCGGATTCGTTAACCACTGTGCCACGACGGGAGCTCCAGACTGCTTTTAAACAAATGATCTCTAGAATTCTAGGAACCTCATCAGAATGATGTTGAGGATCATGGCCCATGTTCCTTTCCCAGACACCAGCACATGTCCCTTAATCCAGCCAGGCTCACTCCATCCACATCCCCTCACACTCTGCTAGTGGCTGCTGGTGGGGCTGACATGCTCTCACATGAGACCCTCTTCATGTCTGCAGATTTAATTTAGATGAACATCAAAAACAAACAAACAAACAAACAAAAAAATGGACTGCTTTTCCTTAGGCTGAGCAAACACTGCTTAATTTCAGGGAGAGATAAGTTATGGTCTTAGGTGTGGTTTAGGGAAAGGGAGGAAGCTGTTGAGCTCCTCGGATGATTGCTGATATGCTGGGGCTCTGCCCTTCACCCCTGTTGGACTTACCAAGTAGGGTTTCTGAGGCTGCTTCAGGCTGGGTCCCCAGTCTTCATGGATAGAGGAGAACGTATCCTTCCTGGAAGGGCAGGTAATTCGAGGCTGGTGGCAGGGTGGCAGGGTGGCTCACAGTGGACAGACTTAGGGCTGGGCTGGCAGTGTCCTAGGTACTTCCCTTCTCCAGCACCCTCTGCTTCCATCACCAGGCGTGTATGGTTGGGTCCTGGGAGCAGAGGGACTGGGCGACCGGGCCAGGGAGCTCCTCTACTTCCTGGAGGTCAGAGCACAGGACCTCCCGGGTAGAGACCCATGTGATCGGTGTGCAGCTCTTCTCTGCAGGGAACCTCCAGACCCTGTGAAGCCTGGTCTCTAGATGGGAGAGCATGGACACCAGATTCAGAGTCTCCCTGGCCTCAGCACAGTTGCCAGTTGCCAGAGTGTTAGTTTTTAGTATTATTATCATTTTAGTTTAGTTTTTAGTATCCTTCTCTTTTCTCCACAAAAGGGGGTGAATTCAAGTGAAGTAAGGCTTGTGCTAGGACTGGCCATTCCTCCCTGAAACCTCAAAGACTGTTTCCACTCTGATCAGTGTAATTTGAAATGCAGTTGGGTTTTCACTTCCATCCTGTAATCTTTCCCCTACCCAGATTCAATTTAGATTAAGAAGAACAAAGGTAGGGCATGTTTGCCCTCAGCTCAATCAGTGGGTCAGCTGTCACCCCTCCTATTCTGCTCTGCCTCTCAGGCCTTCAGTTTGGAGGGGACTGGCAGAGGGAGGGGCTCCCAGCATGGAGGGGTGGGATGTTCTTGGAGCCAGTGCATTTCGAGGTTAATCCTCTCTTTCTTGGTGTCCCTGTGTGAATTTTCATCACCCTTATGTCACTCATGGCCTGTGTGTCTCCTCCAGGGAAGGGATTTCCAGGCCCTTGCCTCATCTCAGTTTCCTGAGTTCAGCTGCCCCAGGTCCCTTCACAGTTCTGTACTTTCTGGTTTCCTGTATAGACCAGGACAGGGTGGCCTTGCTTGGGGAGGATGTCACAGCACCCTCACTGCTTCCTGCCATGACCTGGAACCTACCCCCTCCTCATCTCATTTTCCTCAGCCCTGCACCAGTATTCTCACCTGGGCCCTGCCTCCATGGCAGCTGTGACAGAGTATGGCTGGCACAGAGGATGCTCCTGGGTACCTAGTGTGTGTGCCCAGGGAGGCCCAGTGTGTGGTGACTAAGGGCACAGGCTTTGGACAAAGGTTGTCCACGTGAAACTCCTGGCCCCAAACCTATAAGTTGCACGCCTTGTTCAAGCCACTGACTCTCTGGGCCTTCTTTTTCTTTTTTTTGCAGGTGGGGGGGGCACACCTCCTGCAGCATATGGAAGTTCCCAGGCTAGGGGTTGAATTGGAGCTGCAGCTGCTGGCCTACGCACATAGCCACAGCAACTCGGGATCCAATCCGAGTCTGCAAGCCACACCACAGCTCATGGCTACGCCTGATCCTTAATGCACTGATCGAGGCCAGGGATTGAACCCACATCCTCATGGATACTAGCTGGGTTCTTAACCCACTGAGCCACACCAGGAGCTCCCAGGGCCTTTGTTTATCATCCATCAAATAACCCCAAGAGATGCTTTCAGGCACCTTTCTACTCTAAGGTCCCTTGGTCTTCCCCCTGCCTTCCAGAGTCCAGATGGCAGAAGGGTCTTGTAGGCTGAGACTTGAGCGCAGGACCGCCCTTAGATATGGGGAAGATGGAGCCCTTTTCCTAGTCTCACACACTAGAACCCCTGCTCTAGCTTCTCTACTTCCCATGGGTGAGAAGGATGGAAAGGTCAAAGGGCACATGTCCACACAAAGCCCACTGATCCCCATCCAGCCCAGGCTCTGTCCACTCAGGACGCTGGGATTCCTGCCCAGACATACTTGAGCCAACTTCCAGGCTCTGCTCAGGGCCCTTCCTTGGGTCTGGCCTCTGGAGAGTGGATGTGCCTTCCCTTACTGCCACACATAAGCTGCAGCTTTCTAGGACTTAAGACTCAGGATAGATTGATGATCAGAGCTGGTCTGAAGGGAATGGAATTATTAATAATCTATTCCTGATAGAATAAGGCTTTGCTTCCCTCTCCCAGGCATGTCACAGGCTGTGGAAGGTGGGGGATGGTCCCATTCATCATGCTGTTCTGATGTCCCTGCCCGCTCAGTAGTCACAGGAATGAATCTATCGCTCAGAAAACACGGCAGGGATTGTTACCACACAGACACTACGGCATTGTTGTCATTGTCGGGTTGCCTGATGGCTTCATAATTTTAATAAAAGAACTGGGTTTTTGACTCGAAGGAGCGATTAATAAAGCAGTCCACACACACATGGTGACGGCTAAAGTGCTCTCACCAAGCGAGGGCTGAGCTCCTCATGGGTCTGAGGGCTCTCCTGCTCTCCCCTGGAGAGATGAGACATGGGCTCATCACCCAGCCTTGAACCCTTCCTCACGTGGTCGCGCTTGATGCTGCACAATGAAATATTTGTGTGCCCTTTAAATGGAGAGAAAAATTAACAAATAAGAAGTTTTTAACCACTTGCATGAGTCAGGACATTCTCAGAAATCTGTGATAGAAATTCAGACAAAAAGGAAAAAGCATGAGGTGGGCACAGGTGGGTTGGTTCAAAGGACTATACAGACCTGAGCATAGGTACCCCTTCAGGCAAGGCTGCAGCAAGGGACAAAAATTCAGCCATTAAGACCCCAGCCCTGTCCTCCGACCCTGCCACCAACTCCAGCTTTTTATGTGTGGGCTGCTCCTCAGGCTGCCCCCAGCGTTGGACCCCAGCACCTTTGCTGTGGGGAAGCCTCCCTCAGTGCCAAGCCTCTACTCTACTTTCTTTGCTTCTTAACCCAATCACCCCTTCCTTTGTTTGTTGTCACCCCCATTGAGAGCTGGGGCTTTGCAGGGTTTAGTACTTTACAGCAAGAGCCTCCAGCAGTGCCTGAGATGTAAATTCCCTGAGGTCACTCAGCACACACCTGATGGAGCCAAGGTATGAACCCAGATGATTAGACTTCAGACCTTCTGATGAGGCAGACTGCCTGGGAGAGGCTGGCATCCAGTGTCTACGTGAGCTGGGGATAGGGACCATTGGAGAGTGGTGGAGAGAGGGAGGGGTGGGGAGGGAGGGAGAGAGAAGGATGAAGTCCTAGCACAATGAGCTCAGCTCTTCTCAGGGACAGAAGGTGGCACCAGCTCCCCTCCACCACAACCACCCTGAAATGTGCCAGTTTGGGTAAAGCTAGAGAGGGAACCTATTAAAGGAACAACTCATTAGTAAAATCTAATTATTGAACAATTCCATTTTCCATGGGTCCTGCCTGCCCTGCCCGTTTACTTCCAGGCACAGATTCATTTTCTATTTCCCACAATACCAGGCCAGTGTGGGGTGCCCCGCCTGTGCCCTGCCTCTCTAGCCTGCAGGGTCTCCAAGGTCAGGGCCAGGCACACACAGTCCAGAGGTGGCCACAGCCCCAGAACCTTCTGCTCTCCCTGGAAGGCCAGTTTCAGGGCACTGGCTCAGGCATCTGACAGACTGAGGCTGAAAACCCAGCCCTGCCCTTCTCAGACTCCTGTCTTTAAGCTTTCTGTGCTGAAGGGTCTCCTTTCATGGGGTTGCTCAGGAACAGGTAAGACCATGTGGACCATTCTCTCCCTCTGTAAGTGGCCACAGTGTTGCTCCTCTCCATGGGACTGAGTGCAGGGCACACCTGGGCTGGGTGGAGGCTGAAGCCCTACTGCCATGACTGTGGCTCCTTGGCTACAAGGTGACAGGCACACCCTCAAAGTTTGCTAGCTCTCCCTCCCAGCCACAAGGTAGCCACAGAGCAGGCCTGCTCATTATGTAGCCATTAGATGCACATAAAAGTGGCTGCTACAAAGCCCATTAGTTAATTACAAAGTAATTGCAAACACACTGAAAGGAACATCTGCTTGATTTATTCTAATTGCTTAGACATGCTAAAGTCCTCCCGACTGGCATGCAGGCCTCAGGAGGATGGCAGCTTCCTAGTCCAGGGCAGCCATGCCCTGAGCAGGCACGGGGTGGGTTGCTGGGCTCACAGACCAACACAGCAAGGGCGGAGCCCAGGATCAGGCCTCCGTGCAGCTTTCTTGGAGCCCTCGGGGCTCCAGGATGGAGCTTCTTTGGGGTCTACCAGTGCCTCTGTTTGGACATCTGAGCAGGTGTTCAGGGTTACACGTGGGACAAGTGAAAAAGGAGGACCAGGGCTCCCAGCCGGCCCTCAGTTCTGCTAACACAGTCCTGCCCCTGTCCCCACCTATTCCAGCTGCACCCCAGGCACAGTCCCTCAGGCATGAGTTTGCTTGGGCTGCTGTGACAAAGGGACCCACACTGGGTATGTTAAACATTCTCCCCTAGTTGTGGAGGCTGGAAGGTCCGAGTCAAGGTGTCATTTGGGCCCCTGCCCCCTCTGCAGCCTCCAGGGGAAGAGCCTTCCTCAGTTCTTGGTGATGCCAGGCATTCCTGTCTTTGGCTGCATCATTCTGATCTCTGCCTCCACCTTCATAGGGTTTCTCCCTGCAGCTCTGTGTCTGCACATGGCCATCTTTCTATAAGGACACCAGTCACATTGAATTGGGGTCCCTCCAGACTCCAGTATAACCTCACTTAAACGAACTTCAACAACCACCCTATTTCCAAGTAAGGTCATAGTGGAAGGTACTAGGAGTGAGAAATTCAGTGGGTAACTTTTAGAGGACACAATTCAACCCATGACACCTTCTTAAAGGTATCCCACTGGCCACAGCACAAACATTATTTCATACCCTCTAGAGCACACAGGGAAAGGAGATGCTCTTACATGTGTCGGCTGATGCCCAGAATATGCAGAAGGAACTGTTTTCCATTAAATGCCACCTTCCCTCTCCTCTCGGCACCCCAGTGTGCTCTCGTCTGTGGCACAGAGGGACTGATTAAGGCCAGTAGCTGGAGGGGTCAGCCTTCAAGATATTCTGCCTCACACCAAGCCTCCTGAATATCCCTCTGTCTGCTTCCATATCACTCCAGAAGGAATCTGAGAGGAAGGACACTCTGGTCCCATTGCCTGCATGACCTGCCTCTGTCTTGATCAGGCTGGGCTCAAAGAGGAGGCCCCTTTCAAGTAATGGTCTGATTAGAGAGGCAGTGCCAGGACAAGGGGGTCAACCGTGTCCTTCCTTAGAACCCAAAGACAAGAGGGTTTTCTTTTTTCCAGAACAGGTGATGCTTCCATTAAAATAACCACCTTGCTTTTCCTTTCTTTTATTCTTTCCTTACACATGGCCTGTCTTTGAAATGATGTTGCAGAACCAAATAAGGACCTTTCCACTCCAGAGAAATTAGCTGCAAATTGACTTGTATTTTCTCATTGACTTTCATTATTAAATCAGAGGTGTGTTCTCTGATCACGTATCAGGCCTGTGCTTTCCTCATTTCTGCTTCTTTCTTTATCTCTTTCCCTCCCATGGCCTTCATTTTAGCCTCACATGGAGTCAGAAGAGACAGCATTTATATAGGCCCTCCCCTTTGCCCATTCTGCCCTGTGTTCACACTATCCACCGAATCTCACAGCTTCTCACCAGAGGAAAGGTAGACTCCCAGACTAGAGTCTCCATGAACTTGTTCTTTTGTGCATCAACTACTGGTACTCCCTTCTTTCCAGGAGGGCTTCAGGCACCAGCATGAACCCTTCTTGACCCACTACGGGCATGCTGTGGGAACTGTGCGGTTTTCTTTGCCTGGGTGACCCCACTACTTTACTTCCAAATATCTGAATTCGCTTTGGATCCTGCCTTCCTCATAAAGTCCAATGACAAGGAAATGTCTGCCTTTGGTGAACTATAGCCTCCACGAGGGGCTGGGATCCAGCATAGCAGGAACCAGGTGACAAGAACAAGACACACTTGAGTGTTGGTCTCCTCTGTCTATGAGGAGCTTTGGTGTCTCTTCCAATTCCTTCCTCCTGATAGAAGCATCTGCAAAGGGAATGGGTTTTTTCCCATGGGTGAGATGAAGGACCAGGTCTGACCAGTTAGTTTCCAAGGCAAACAAGAATATGCTTGGGCGCTCATCCCAAAGTGTAGGTTTCTTTCCCAGAAAGCAAGCAGCCCAAGTTTAGGGGTAAGAGTCAAACATTGCTTTTGCCAAAATTATATTTTGGGCAGTGTGGTCTCTGGGCTGGCAATACCACCATCACCGAGGAGTTAGTTAGAAAAGCAAATTCTCAGGTCCCTCCCCAAGATCTCTGGGAGTGAAATTGAGCAGAGGAGATCCAGTTCTTCAGGTGGTGCTCACAGCATCCTCCCTTATGAGCTGCACCAATCGGGGAAGTGATACAAAGATGAAATACTATTTCAAGGCAGCAAATCCCATCAGACCACAGTTGCTGGGCCCTGCTTCTCTCCCAGCTCCTTAACCTGGCCTCCAACTCTAGTTGATACCCACTTGCTTCCTCCATGTCCCCCTCCCTAAGAAAGTTTATGTCTTCTCACTGCTGGTCTAAGCCTGCCTTTCCTAGGGCCTGGGGGCTTTTTCAGTCCACAGAGGAGAGGACTGATTACAAAAGGAATCTGTTGGATTGCAGGACTGTGGGCAAATGTGTGTCCTAGGGAGGTCCCTCTGGAAACCTCCTGTGTCAGCAGGTCTGGCCACCGTGGTAGCCACAAGGACATGCTGGGTGATCTCCAACACTGGGGAGGTGGACCAAGCTGCTGTGCTCCCAGCAGCTATAGCAATTGCACCAAAACTCCCGGAAGCTACTCCCATCCAATGTTGGAGCCAGGCAGACCTGAAAAATGGAAGAATTGGGAGCTGAGCTTTCCCTTATGGTTGACTTTGGCCAAAGGATTCCCAGGCAGCCTTGCTGGACATTTCCTAGATTGCACTGTGGTCTAGGATGCTCCCGCCCAAACTTTCTTCTGCTCTCCTTCTCTTAGGGTAAGATTTGCATCACTGATAATTTTCCCAGATTTTTTTTTCACTCCTTCCCTGTTTTTCCCTAGTAGAATCTTTGTACACTTAATCCCATTTTGGTATCTACTTGTCCAAGGACATAGTAAACTAACACAATCTCAGACTAGAAAATGCCAAAAGGAAATTTGTGGTGTGCGAATGTGTGTGTGTGTGTGTGAGAGAGAGAGAGAGAGAGAGAGAGAGAGAGAGAGAGAAGGAGAGAGAGAGAGGATACTGTTGTATAGGAGATCTACAAGCTGAGTTTAGGATGATAAAGATTCATCCTGGAGATACAGACCAGAAAGCATCAGCCTATTAAAACCACTTTGGGGAAGGATTAGATCCCCTTAGGGAGAGTGCTGTAAAGAAGATGCTAAGAGGAAGTGGGTGGGGATGGAATGCTGATGATCACCAAATTTCACAGACCAGTCATGAGCAAATGAATCTCAGAGGGCCCAGAGGAAGTGGCAGAGAGAGGAGGGAGGCCAAGCAGGAGCCAGTGGGGTCAGAAGACCCTGGAGGAGAGTGATATCCCAGCTTCTGGTGCAGATGCTGATCCAGTTCTGGGTATACTGGAAGGTCTGGAATGAAAGAGTGGGGAGGCTTTGAGTGACCTGCTGCCAGAGCTGAGGAAGCAACTGAGATGTGATGAGGTAGAGGGTGAATAAGGAGGGAATATTTCTGCAATTTTAGCTGGGAATTGAACTCCATGTTGAGGGAAGGGCCTTGAAGGTAGGGTATCCCGAGGCCCATAGGGAGTTGGATGAAGGGAGGAAGGTGGGCAAGGGTTGGAGGAACATGCAGGAGGAATTTGTCCTGATGGGGAGGAGAGGAGGTGCCACTTCAAGAAAAAACCCAAGGAGAAGAGCTTTATATGCCTGCATGTTTGCAAGCAACTTCTGAAATGGGAGACAGAGAGTTGAAAGGGATCCCATCTGGAGCCTTTATTTTATCCTACTTTTCCTGTAGATTGAAAATAGAGATTATCTGCTGAGTATTGTGGGATAGTAAGAGGGGAGATGGGGTCAGTAGTTGTGGAGGCAAAAGAATGATGAGCTAGTAGCCAAGGAGAGTGAGAGAGTGGGTAGGATTGTGTCAGCTTGACTGGGTCACGGGGCATATCTGGTTAAACATTTCTGGCTGCATCTGTGAGCGTGTTTCTGGGAAAGATCAGTATTTAGATCTGCAGACTGAGTAAAACAGATGGTCCTCCCTCGTGTGGGTGGGCATCATCCAGTCCACTGAGGATGAGAACTCCTGAAGAGAACAAAATGGCAGAGAGACGGGGAGTTTTCTCTCTGACCAACTGCCTGAGGAGCATTGATCTCCAGTCCTTGGTGTTCCATTTCTCAGGGCTTCAGATTGACAACCCCCTCCCCCCCACCGCCTGCCCTCCTATGGCTGCACCTTGCAGAAGGCAGGTCATGGCATTCTTAACCAGAATCATGGGAGCCAATATCTTAGAATAAACCACACACATCTTTCCTATTGGTTCTGTTTCTCTGGAGAACCTGGACTAGGATGAGGATGCAGCAAGATTCCTGAGGACCCAGCTGGGGGGCCTAGGAGTGAGTTTCCATGATCATCACTCTGTGCTTGACTGATGCAGGGCCAGGTCTGACTGGGGTAGGGGTAGGAGTGACAGAAAGCCTAGGACCCTCTCAAGAGGGTTGATGTGGTGGACCTCGGGCTCTGGACTGTCCATGGAGGGAAGGCTGCCAGTCCAGGAGGGACAAAGAGGCCCAGACAAGGATGAGTGTGTTGGGGTGGGGAGGGGGTTTGAAGTGGTAAACAGTGAGGAGGGGAGATTGTGGTCTGAGAATAGGTGTGTGTCCTCTGAGGCCAGGGAACCCTGTTGGTGTGTTGGTGGTTATAATCACTGTAGGGCTGGGGATGGTGTCAGGAGGGGACAAGGCTGGTCCTCTGGAAAAAGTAACCTGACAGGGCTACCCAGTGAATGCTTAAGTTCTTAGGGAAAATTCTTTTCACTATTGGTGTCTGTGGTATTGGTCTGATGGAGGAAGAGCTGTGCTTTTCATGGAGAGCAGTATCAGGGCTTTTATGGACTGTTGCTTCAGGTAGATTGTGGAGTAATTATTTTCTTATGACTGTTTGTAGATATAATTGTATCCTCACTATTCAAGATGTGTTCAGAAAATAATTACTGTTGGATTAACTGCATTGACAATCTTTTAATTCTACTATCAACACTGTTTACATTTAAGCTGAGTTCCCTCCTTGCCAATCTGATGTGTCTCTTACAATAAGTGTTTCAACTCAATTAGCATCTCAGTAACAATCAAATTATCTTTAATATGATGTAATTACTTTTTTTTTATTAGGCTAAACTGAGGATCCTGAGCTGTGAGTATCTAGCATAGCTTTGAGAAGTGATTAAAACAAACAGAGACAGGAGCATATTTTCCAAAAGTCCTTTTTAAAGACCTGAAAACAATCCATGTGCTAAATCCACTTCTCACAGGAAGATTTCCTGAGGCAGTCAGCCTCCCAGCCCTTGGGAATTAGTGCATCAGCACCTCTGCCTGCCTTCGAAGTTTCCTCCAGTAGTCAGTTGTGTGTGGACCTCTCTGCTGGGCTAAACCATGAGGCTTGTCACCCTAAAAGGAATAATGTTTGTTGAGTCTGCTCTATGCAAAGCATAATTCTGGGTTGAATTGCCATCCCCATTCATATGGTGAAGTACTGAACCCTGGTACCTCAGAATGTGACCTTATTTGGAAATAGAGTCTTTACAGAGATAATGAAGTTAAACTGAGGTCATTAGATGTGCCCTAATCCAATATGACTAGCACCCTTAGAAGAAGAGAAATCTGGACACAGACATGTATGGAAGGAAGACGATGTGGAGACAGGGAGAGGATGGCCATCTACAAGCCAAGGAGAGAGGCCTGGCACGAAGAAACCAACCCTTGATCTTAGACTTCTAGCTTCCAGACCTGTGAGAAGTAAGTTTCTGTGGTTTAAGCCACCTAATTGCCCGTATGTTGTGAGAGCAGCCCTAGGAAAGTGATGAAGACATTGACTATGGTGGTTAAGAGCAAGGCACTGGGATCAGGTGCCAGAGTCTGAATCTCAACACAGCTATTTATCAGCAGTGGGCAATTTAATTATATGCCTCAGTTTTCCCACCCTTAAAATGTGGATAGTAACATAGCATCTGCCTCACAGAGCGGTTATGATCCATAAAAAGAACTTAACATAGGAGTTCCTATTGTGGCTCTGCAGTAACAAACCTAACTAGTATCCATGAGGACATAGGTTCGCTCCCTGGCCCCAGTCAGTGGGTTAAGGATCTGTTGCTGCTGTGAGCTGTAGTGTAGGTCGGAGACGTGGCTCGCAGAAGCCAGCAGTTGCAGCTCTGATTCAACTCCTAGCCTGAGAACTTCGGTATGCCATAAGTGAGGCCCTAAAAATAATAATAATAAAAAGAGAATATAGTGTAGCAAGGCATTTCCACTATGGTACGATGGGTCAAGAATCTGACTGTAGTAGCTCAGGTCACTGCTGAGTCGTGGGTTTGATCCCTGACCCAGGGCTGTAGGTTAAGGATCTGGTGTTGCTGCAGCTGTGGGGTAGAGGTTGCAGTTGTGGCTTGGATTCAGTTCCTGGCCCAGGAATTTTATATGCTGTGGGTGTGGAAAAAAGCAAACAGAACAAAACAAAACAAAAAGCCTTAGTGTAGCAAATGTTTCAGCCAAAACTGGTGAGTGTGAATTTTTACTCTGTCCCAGACACAGTGCTAGGTGCTTTATATGCATTCATTCCATTAATCCCAGCCCCAGACCTATGAAGCAGCAGCTTTTATTTTTCTGTGAGGAAGAGTCTGAGAGGTCAAATACCATATGAGGGGTAGAGGCAGGACTGGACCTGAAAACTTGATCACCAGGTAGATTGTCTCAGACTGGTCCAGGTGACACCGGGTATGACTGTGGAGTGGCTGTTGTGATTTTTTAAATTATCCATTATTTAGTTTGACTTTTACATTTACTTTTAGTTCAAGTAACATATGAATTCAGTGTCATGAAATATTCACATGCAGGGATTCAAACAAAGATAAAGAGAAAAATCTCTCTTTGGTGGGAAGTGATTATTTTTATGCTGCTTGGCCTTAAAATTGTATTTTTTATTCAATCATTTATTCATTCAACACATTTATTGACTACCTACTGTGTTTCAATCACTCTAGTAGATGCTAGAAACAAAATGATGAACAAGACAAACTGATTCCTCTCCTCCTGGAGTTTAAATTAAACTCTAGTTGTGGGTAAGTTACAGGTAATTAATAATGGTGTTGTGTTTTGAAAATTTAAACATCATAATTTGTAAGAAACAAATAATTAGGGTGAAGTGATGGTACTTTAAAGATCTATTTTAAAGTGAAAAGTTAGGAAAGGCTTCCAAGAATTTGACATTAGATCTGAAAATAGAAGGGTGAGAATGACCCAGCCATTTGAATTCTTTCAGTGATGCAGAGATGTAGTCAAGACAGCAGCCCGGAGGCAGAACATCACTAATGGGAGTGTAGGAGACATGATTTTTCTGCTTAAGAGCGTTTGTAGTCTTTAATCTTGTACTTCCATTTCCTCAAGAGGATAGACAATGATTGTTATTTACCATGTTCACAGTGTTTTAAAGTCAGACATCTAACTTCAGCATATTTGAAATTTTTTTTTCTAATTATTTTGTTGCTTTCTTCAGACATATTAATTAGCTCTCTTGGACCTCTGTTGCTGTTACAGCTCATATCCATCATTTACTCTTTACTTTTCCTTTTCATTTACCCTTAATTCTTTATTCCTGAGCTTTTTTTTATCTTGTCCTCTACATTATGTGCTTTGTTCCCTCCGAATTTCTTTTTTTTTTCACTGCTTCGAATGCTGTTTAAGTTTTCCAATGATGTTTATGTTTATTTCCTTTAATTTCCTGCTTTCCTTTTTTTTTTTTTTTTTTTAAGGGCTACACCAGTGGCATATGGAGGTTCCCAGGTTAGGGATCAAATCAGAGCAATAGCTGCCAGCCTACGCCACAGCCACAGCAACGTGGGAACAAGCCTCGTCTCTGAACTATACCACAGCTCATGACAAGGCCACATCTCCAACCACTGAGCAAGGCCAGGGATCCAACCCACATCCTCACAGATACTAGTTGGGTTCGTTACCACTGTGCCATGCTGGAAATTCCTTGCTTTCCTTTTCCATTTCTCTTTTCATCTAATATTTTTGTCATATCTCATCTTTCATCTCATATTAGAGTTCTTGATTGCTCTTATTTTCTTTAGAAGTCTAAGTAATTATTTCCTTTTTTATCTTTTAAAAGTATTTCAGCTGTATTGGGGTGTATTGATAAATACAACTGTGTATATTAATTAAGGTGTACACCTTGATGTTTTGATATACATATACATTATAAAATAATCACCACATCCAAGCTAACTAACATATCCATCACCTCCCATAGTTCTGTTTTCTTTCTGTGTGTGTGGCAAGAACCCTTCAGACCGCCCTTTTAGAAATTTTCATATATCTAACATTGCAAACTATAGTCACATTGCTATACATTCGATCTCCAGAACTTACTCAGCCTGTGGAAAGGAAACCTTGTACTCTTTGACCAATATCACCTCATTTCCCCTTCTCCTAGTCCCTGGAAACTACCATTATACTCTCTGCTTTTATAAATTTAATTATTTTAGATTACACAGATAAGTGGGGTAATGCCATATTTGTCTTTCTGTCTCTGGTTTAGTTCACTTAGCATAATGTCCTCTGGGTGCATTTCTGTTACCTAAATGGCATGATTTATGTCATCTTAAAGACTGCAAAGAACATAGGAGTGCAGCTATCTCTTTGAGATACTGATCTCATTTCCTTTGGGAAATTACCACAAGTGGTGTCACTGGTGGTCCCAGTGATTTTGGGTGATTCTATTTTTAATTTTTAAGGTAACTTCATACTTTTTTCCATGGTGGCTGCAACAATTTACATTTTCCACAACATTGTATAAGGGTTTGTTTTTCCAAATCCTTCCCCACTCTTGTTGGCATTTGTGTTTTTGATAATGGTCATCCTATCAGGTGTGAGGTGCAACCTCATAGTGGTTTTGATTTTCATTTCTCTGATGATTAGTGATGTTGAGCCTCTTTCATATGCCTGTTGGCAAGTTTTATATCGTCTTTTGAGAAATATCTATTCAGGTCCTTTGCTCATTTTTTAATCAGGGGTTTTTTGGGTTTTGTGTTTGTTTTTTTGTTGTTGTTGTTTGTTTGTTTTTGTTTTTGTTTTGGTTTGGTTTTTTGCTATTGGGTTGTATGGATTCCTTATATATTTTCAATATTAACCCTTATCAGATATATGGTTTCCAAATATTTTCTCCCATTCCACACATACTCTTTCACTCTGTTGGTTGTTATCTTTTCTGTGCAGAAGCTTTTTAGTTTGAGACAATCCCACTCGTCTATTTTTGCTTTCATTGCTTGGGCTTTTGGTGTCAAATCCAAAAATCACTGCTGAGACCAATATCGAGGAATTTGCCCCCTGCTTTCTTCTAGTAACTTTATAGTTTCAAGTCCTACATTTGTTTTTAACCCATTTTTAGTTTAGTTTTATATAAGGTGTGAGACAAATGTCTATTTCCATTCATCTGCATGCAGATATACAATTTTTCCAACACTGTGTGTTGAAGAGAATATTATTTCCCCTTCGTGTGTTCTTGGCTACCATGGTGAAGATCAGTTGACCATACATGCCTGGTTTTATTTTTGGCCTCTCTATTCTGTTCCACTGCTCTCTGTGCCTATTTTTATGCCTGTTCTATGCTTCGTTATATACTATATTCTAGATCTCCTTGGCTTTTAATGTTGATGTATTTCAAAGCTTGGTGCTGTCTTGTTACCATGTTTTCTTGGTAAGAAAACTTCTAAGACTATTTTTTTCTTAGAATGAATTTCCCGGGCTGAAGTCCATGGCTGGAGCAAAATCTGTGGTTCTTCCTATTCTCCTAGAACCTAGGACATCACTACATGTAATGTAGTACTCAGGTTGCTTGAGGTCCTTCCCAACATCTGGTCCACTGTTTTTTGTTTGTTTGTTTGTTTTTTTAGCAGGTGAGGACTGGGAGGAACGACACATGTAGGCTTGAAACTAACCTTGGCACTGAACAGCATGTGACCTGGACAGCACCCACTCATGCTGCATGCTGTGTCATCCACTTATGGTGTTTTGATTCTTCAATAAAAAAATGTTGCCTGACATATCAGTAAACAAAGGCTATTACAGCCATCAAGCCATCACATTACAGCAGCCCTGATGGTGAGCCCTGAGGGAACTCAGAATAGAAACAGGATGACTGCTGTCTAGCAGTCAGCCACTGTAGCCACTCCCTATGGTGCACCCTGAGGAGACTCAGGATGAGAAAGCACAGGATGCTGGCCCCAGACTGTTGGAATACATGTATCAAAGGAATGATTTCAGTGAGCTCAGACTCTTGTATCTTCCCATGTATAGAAAAGTGCCAAATTCCTTAATTTGAGCTATCTGGTTTTCTTTAATTAACAGTAATCTTTTGATGTTCCAACTACTTTCTTTCTGTTGCAAAACTCCTAGATATCCTGGTTCCCCCCTTACCTCTTTGGAACAGTCCCTAAGGGTGGTCTGAGTGTCCAGTCTCCTGGGCTTGAAGTCCTCAGAATGTCTGCCAAATAAAACATAAATCTCAACTTTTATGTGGTACATTTTTTTTCCAGTTGACAGTTTGTAGCCTGACAACAATTTTACACCATTTTTTGCATCCTCTTGCCTTTTGCATTTGCTTCAAACTGTCTCCTCAGGAGGCTGCAAACCCTGTTGCAGAGAGTCTGACCTCTCTTCCCACACAGTAAACTTCACATAAGGAGGTACCTGTTGATTTAGTTCTCCTGTACAATATGGTATACACTGGCCACATGTGGCTATTCAAATTTAAAAGTAAATTAATTAGGGAGTTCCTGTTGCGGCTCAGTGGAAACGAACCCAACTAGTATCCATGAGTATGTGGGTTTGATCCCTGGCCTTGCTCAGTGGGTTTAGGATCCTGTGATGCTGGGGGTGTGGTATAGGTTGCAGGTGTAGCTTGGTTATGGCGCTGGTGTAGGCCAACAGCTGCAGCTCTGATTCGACTCCTAGCCTGAGAACTTCCATATGCTGCAGGTGTGATCCTTGAAAAAAAAAAAGTAAATTAATTAAATTAGATTAAATTAAATGTTTGGTTCCTCAGTTGCACTGCTAGATCTCAAGTGCTCTGTAGTCATGTGCAGCTAGTGGCCACCATATTGGACAGTGGAGATATGGCTTTATTTTTTATCATCTTAGAAAGTTCTGTCGGACAGTTGTTGCCTGACTGAGAGCCTCCTGAGGTTTTGTCATGAGTTAGGTAGCTTCCTGCCTTGAAAGGATCATCCAAGAGGCAAACTCTCCCTTGCCTTGTGACCACCGAGAGTCTCTCTTGATTCTGTAATTTAAAGGAGACACTTCAGGGCATGAGGATTCTTTGAGGTTGATGGAATTGTTAGATATGCTGATTGTGGCAGTAATTTGGAGGATGTTTACATCTGTCAAAATCATTAAATTGTATACTCCAAAGGGGTGCAAGTCTATTGCATATAAATCATACTTTAGGAAGTTGAATGAAAAATAATGAAAATAAAATAAAGTCATTCATTTGGAGCCCATTGCTGACCTATAGAGCATGCTATTTTCACTGGAACTAAACCATAAGTTTCCCAATTGAGTGGTGTGACTAACAGCAGTTAGGAAGTCCCAGGAAGGGGAAGGAAGACTGCCTATTCCCTAATTTAGTTGAAGAGTAGGAAACAGAAGTGTCAACCACTTCATTCTTCCACCAGACACTTGCCAAGCTTTTCCTCTGAGCCAAACATAGTGCTGAGCTCATGGGAACCTAGAAGGGACTCAGGCAGGGCTGTACCCTGTGGCTTCTCTTTCCTTTGGGGAAACAGTTGGGTGCTGGCACAAAATTCTGGGGAGAACATTGGTATTGCCAAGATGGGAAGACAATGGGTTAATGTTGAGAATGCTTCAAGGAGAAAAGAGAATATGAATTGAGACTTGAGTTATATTTCAAAAGGCTTTCAAGAAAGGGTAGAAGCAAAACAAAAAAACACGAAAAACAAATCCTTGTGGATAAGACAGTAAACAGCACTGGGGGATAGAAAAAGGATAATATCCAGAAATGTTGATGAAGCCTGAGGTGTGTATATGTGTGAATTAGGTGAGTGTATATGTATGTATATGTGTATATATGTATTAGAGTGTGTGTGTGTGTGTGTGTGTGTGTGTGTGTGTGTGTAAGGAGAAGGTTAAAGGAGAATGATGTTACTTGGGAATAAGTTAAAAATTCCACAGGGGAGCCCCACTTGGCCTCCAAGTTTAAATCCATCTACCAGAAAATAATGATGTTTTCAGGAAGACACATCATTAATTACCATGATGTCCCACATTTGTGAGGCATTTAGTGCCTGTGTTAAGTGCTAGGTAAACTGCAAAGGTATTAATATCCCCACAACAGCCCTACCAAGCAGGTGTCATTATCTCATTCAGTGATTAGGGACTTGGGATTCCGGAGGAGGGCCCCATCGCTTGCGGCCCTGTATCTAGGAAGTGGCAAAGCCAGATCTTTGATACTGGACTCCTGACCATCAACTACTTCCCAACCTCCACCCCACAGCTTAAAGTTTGGCTCCATTCATCAGCTAAAGGGCTCTAGGACAGCTCTCATCCTGTGTCTTTGAAGAACCATCCTCCTCATTTGTCAGAACCTTCAGTGATTCTCAGTGTTTAGTGTGCATATAGACCGCCTGAGAGCTCATTAAGTGACAAGTTCTGGCCCCTTCCTTAGCAAGTCTAACTTGGGGGTATAGGCTCAGGTCCTGGGAATCCAAACTTTAACAACAGCCCTGGGTGATTCTCCTGAGCTGGTCCTTGGACCAGACTTTGGAGGACACTAGCCTAGAATTTCTACTCTATCTGGTGTTAGTCTGGCTTTATCCCCATATGGCGAGCTCTCTGGCTGCAGTTTACTTTGACTTCTGTGGGATCCTGGGGCCACAATTCAGGAAGCAGAAAGATTAGTGTGGAGGAGGCCATTGTAGTCATCCAGATAAGACAGGGCTAGGTTGCAGTCACAGCAATGGAAGTGGTTGGATTGGATAAAAAATTTGCACAAAATACCAACATGTTGCTAATGGAATGGAGGGATGCTAAAGCCAAGGCATACTTCAGGGTTTATCCTGGTCATTGGGTTGTAGATGATGGCACTTAACTGGGATGGGATGTGCCCAGATGAAGTGGTTTAGGTGATGGGGCAATATTAAGTGTTTGTTTTGGGACATGTTGTGAGAGAGTGTGAGGACAGGAAGGAGCCTGAGTTCAGTGAGGATGAGTGGGAGATAGGAAACAGTTGAGAAACTGGGTAGAGACTAGGCAGAGAAGAAATGGCAAAAGCCCAAGGAGAGGATGGGCTCATATGATGAGATGTAAAGTAGCTGATACAGATTTAAAGTTATTGTGGGATAGTGAAAAAAAGCTCAGACTCAGAGTTTTGGGTGGAGTCTTGGCTCCTTCTTCACCTACTCTTTGACCTTTGCCAAGTCACTAGCTGGCTCTGAGCTCAGGGTTTCTCCAACTATAAAAGTGAGCTAATGCTGTGCTGTGGTTCTTGCAGTTCTGTGGTGAGAATCCAACTTCAGAAAGTACATAATCTGGAGTTCCCTTCATGGCTCAGTGGTTAGTGAACCCAACTGGCATCCATAAGGATGTGGGTTCCATCCCTGGCCCTGCTCAGTGGATTGGGGATCTGCTGTTGCTGTGGGCTGTGGTGTGGGTCGCACATGCGGCTCAGATCCCACATTGCTGTGGCTCCAATTGGACCCCTTGCCTGGAAACCTCCATATGCTGCAGGTGCAGCACTAAAAAGACAAAAATACCCCCCCAAAAAAACAAAGTACACAATCCTCCAAGAATGTGTTGCTATGAGCAGAACTTTCTCTGTATGCACCCCTTGAGACCTTTGCTACTGGCCCCAAGGGCTACCACTGGGTTCAAGGTCCTGAAATCCTCTGGCATTCATTGAGGACACAGCAAAAACTGGTTAGAACCCACTGGGCCCAAGATAGTGGAAGATTTGACTTCCAACAGACCTTGAACCTCCTTACATGCTCATTGTAATACATTAGCATGCTAAATGACACACACACAGGCACTAGGGAAGTTCTGAGGATGACCATGAAATGCCAAAAGTGGGGGGTGGCACAAGTCCTAGAAATCTCTGCTTCCTTCCCAAAATAGTTAGAATCATCCTCCCACTCATTACCCTGTGAAATTGCCCAGCACATAAAAACTAACAACCCCATATTTTGGGGCTGCTCTCATCTTTTGAGATGGACTGCATTCTGTCTACAGAATGTATATCTCTCTAAATAAATGTGTTTTCACTTTACTGTGGCTTGCTTTTGAATTATTTCCTGCGTGGAGTCAAAGACCCTCACTTGGTGGCCTGTCCCAGGGACTCACCTGAGACCTGAGATTTGACCTTCTCTCATGCCTCATTTTCCTGCCACAGCAGAATGGATGTCTTCATTCCTTGGGAGGGCGTGGGAAGCATGAAGTGCTCACATCTGATGTGCTGCCCTCAAAGCCTCTGGGTGAACTTGGACTACTTACTTCACCTCTTCATAGCTCTGAGTATTCACCTGTCTAGTGGAAAATTGAGGATGGACTTGATTTTAGTGCAAGATCTCTTGGGTACAGGACAGGAACTCACTTGGGCTCGCTCGAGTAAAGAAAGACCTTAAAAGGAAAGGCTATATCTCACAGAACCCACTAGAAGGGTAGCAGCAGGAGGACAAAAATTACTGTATACCTGGCCCTAGAATGGGGCCTGTCTTATGATAATACCCAATAAAAACTGACTTAAAAAAATACATCCAAGAGAAAGTGAGTTCTTTTGGAGTTCCTGTTGTGGCTCAGCAGAAATGAGCCTGACTAGTATCCATGAGGACATGGGGTCAATTCCTGGTCTTGCTCAGTGGGCTAAGGATCCAGCATTGCTGTGAGCTGTGGTGTTGGTTGCAGATGCAGCTTGTGTCTGGCATGGCTGTGGCTGTGGCTCTGATTCAACCCTTACCTGGGAACCTCCATATGCTAGAGGTGCGGCCCTAAAAAGACAAATAAAATGAAATAAATAAAATAAAATAATAAAATAAATAAAAATTATTTTGAGGGCTGGAGCTGAGAGCCAGGAATCTGTCAAAAGCCTTAGCTGTCAACAGCTCTGTTTCTCCTTCTCAACCTCTCTCTCCCCTTCTCTGCATGCTTGTTTCATTTCCTTCTCTGCACACTGATGTCCTGGAGCTCCCATCTGCATTTCTCAGCTCAGGCTACATGGCCCTGGGCCTGCTTCTCACTGGCCTCTATGTTTGTGTTTAGTTCCCCATCCCTTGGAGAGAGAATCTCAGTGGCCCAGCCTAAAGATGTCCCCTCAGCTATAACAAGGGAAGAGCCACCTGATACTGAGAGCCACCTCTCAGGCTGGAGGGACAGTGTACTCTCTAGGAAATTAGGTGGAAAGGAAGTTGTTGGGTCTCTGCTGAGGAAATCTGACCATTTTGCCAAGTGGCTTAGAGTTGTGTGTGGCTCATATTAGATACTCAGGGAGTGAGGCAGCTGTTCTATATGTGGTCGAGAGGGAAGAACCTCTCAGCAAATGGGCTCTTGGGCTGGCTTATCTCTGCACATTTGTGGGCTGGTGACTGGTGAGTGGATAGGGTGGGGGAGCACTAAGAGAAAAGAAAGAAAATATGAGAAAGTTCTGAGTTATAGCAGACCCATCCCCTACCCAAGCTGTAGCTCCTAGGGCCTTGGGGTAAACAAATTCAGCAAAGACCTCTTGGCTGGCAACATGTCTAGATGTGTGATAACCATATGTTATTTCCTACATCCCAAGAGTCACATTCCAGACCAGACCTGATTCAAGACACTTTTACAAACATCTATAGGCACAAACAGGGACACAATAATCTAGTTCACTGCAGCCACTTCTCAGAGCTTTATTTCATTTCTTAATATTACAGATTGACCAGGGCTAGATTTCTCATGAGAGAAACACATTAGACTAAGTTCTCTGATCATCAAAGTTCAGGTCAGTATATGATTTACTCACATTATAGTTCAAGATCTTTATGGTTAAATCCTTTCCATACCCCATATATGAGCACTCTTTGTTGAATCAGGTGGATGAGGATGAGGTGGCCCCAAGGTCACCTTCTAGTCACTACCTGGAACATTTGCGTTATATGTGAGAATGAATAATTATAAAATTTGAAATACATGTAGGCATCACATCCTATGTATTCTACTCTTAATGAGATTATCTATCTATATCTATCTGTCATCTATCTAGAAATAGAGAGATATAGAGACAGACAGAGAGAGAATGTGAGGGTTCTCATACAAGTATGCAAGCCACGGAGGCATTTCTGCCCACAGCTCCATCAGTAAGCCCAGGAGATGGGGAACTTCCTTAGCTGATCTCTCTTCTAAGTTTTCTGTCCTCACACCTTTCATGGCAGGATAACCTTTAGACTTAGGACACTACTTTTTAAAAGACTTTTTAAAGGAGCAATCTTAAGTTTATAATAAAATTGAGAGGAAGGTACAGAGATTTCCGGCATACTCCCTGCCCTCACACGTACAGCTTCCCCTATTATCAACGTCACTCACTAGAATGGTACATTTGTTGCAAAGATGAACCTACATCATAATCATCCAGCATCTATTGTTTACCTAAGGGTTTATTTGTGATGTTTTACATTCTGTGGGTTTGGACAGATATGTAATGACACAAATCCACCATCATAATACCATACAGAGTATTTTTCGCTGCCAAAAAATCCTCTGGGCTCTGCCTATTCATCTTCCACCCGCTACCATGGACCTCTGGTAATTACTGATATTTTTATTATCTCCATAGTTTGTCTTTTTCAGAATATCATGTAGTTGGAATCACATAGTACATAGCCTTCTATTGACTATAGAAAGAAGATTGACTTCTTTCACTTAGAAATGCACATTTATGTTTCTTCTATGTATTTTCAAGTCTTGGTTTCTTTTATTGTCTGGATGTACCACCATTTATTTATCCATTCACCTACAGAAGGGAGTCTTGATTGCTTCCAAGTTTTGAGAATTTTGAACAATACCACTGTAGATGTCTGTGTGCAGGTTTTTGTGTGGACCTAAGTTTTCAAATCATTTGGGGAAAATACCAAGGAGCGGGATTGCTGAATCATATGGTAGGAGTTTATGTTTTATAGGAATCTGCCAGAGGTCTTCCAAAATAGTGTATTTTGTGCAATTCCACCAGCAATGCTTCTGTTGTTCCACATCTCACCATCATTTAGTGTCAGTGTCCCAGATTTTGGCCATTCTTATAGGTGCGTGGTAGTATCTCGTTATCACACACTTTCCTGATGTAATATGATTTTGGTCATCTTTCCATATGCTTATTTTCCATTTGTATATTTTCTTTGGTAAGATGCCTACTAAGGTTTTTTGGCTTGTTATTTAATTGGGTTGTTTGTTTTATTGTTGAATTTTAAGAGTTCTTAGTATATTTTGGATATCAGTCCTTTATCAGATACAGCTTTTGCAAATATTTCTCTGTCTGTGGTTTGTCTTCTGAGTTTCTTGATACTGTCTTCTGCAGATAGATTTTTTAAATTTAATGAAGTCCATCTTAGCAATTATTTCTTTTATGAATCGTGTCTTTGGTGTTATAATTAAAAAAGCATAAAAACACCCAAGATTATCTAGATTTTCTCCAATGTCATCTTCTAGGAATTTTATAGCTTTGCAAATTTTATGCATTCTATGTTCCATTTTTAATGTTATTTTTAAAGTTTTATTGAAATATAGTTAATTTACAAGGTTGTGATAATTTCTGCTATTCAACAAAGTGACCCAGTCATACATTTACATATATCCATTCTCTCGCTGAGATTCTTTTTCCACATAAATTATCACAGAATACTGGGTAGAGTTCTCTGTGCTGTACAGCAGGTCCCTGTTGGCCAATCATTCTATATACCTCAGTGTGTATATGCCAATCCCAATTCCCCTGTCCATACCTCCCACCTTGGTCCACCTGTCCCCTTTGGTAACCATACATTTGTTTCAAAGTCTGAGTCTGTTCTGCAAGTAAATTCTTCTATGTTCTATTTTGAATTAATTTTTCATGTGTGTGTGTTTTTAGGGCTTCACCCATGACATATGTAGATTCCTAGGCTAGGGGTTGAATTGGAGCTGTAGCCACTGGCCTATGCCACAGCCACACCAGATCCAAGCTGGATCTGTGACCTACACTACAGCTCACAGCAACACCATATCCTTAACCTACTGTGCGAGGCCAGGGATCAAACCTGTGTCCTCATGGATAGTAGTCAGATTCATTTCCTCTGAGCCACAATGGGAATTCCTTGATTACTGCAGCTTTAGAGTAAGTCTTGAAGTCTGCTTAGTCTAGGCTCCTTGCCTCCCTGTGTAAACTTTAAAATCAGTTTGTCAATAGCTATAAAATAATTGGGATTTTGTTTGGAGTTGCATTGAATATGTAGATCAAGTTAGGAAGAACTGACATCTTGACAATATTGAGTTTTCCTATTCGTGAACATAGAATAGCTCTGCAGTTATTTAATTCTCTGACTTATTTCATCAGAGTTTTGTAATTTTCCTCATATAAGTTGTGTATGCACTTTGTTACATTTATACTTAAGTATTTTATTTTGGGGGTGCTGATAATATTGTGTTTTCAATTTGAAGTTACATCTGTTCATTGTTGGTATATAGAAAAGTGATTGATTTGTATCTTGGTAACTTGCTGTAATTGCTTATTAAGGAGTTTTGTGTCAATGCTTCCAGGTTTTATACATAAATGATCATGTCATCTGCAAACAAAAACAGTTTTATTACTTCCTTTCAAATCTGTTTAACTTTCATTTCCTTTGCTTGCAATAGCAAGGATTGCTGGTATGAAGTTGGAAAGGACTGATGAGAGGGAATATCCTTGTCTTATACCTTATCTTAGGAGGAAAGCTTTGTTTATTCTCATGATTAATTATGCTGTTGGCTATAGGTATTTTTTATTTTGTTTTGTTTAGTTTTGTTTTGTTTTAGATATTTTCTATCAAGTTGAGAAAGTTTACTGAGTTTTTATTGTGAATCGGTCTTGGATTTGTCCAATGCTTTTTCTACATCTATTGATATAATCAGGTGATTTTTCTTTTCTTTTCTTTCCTTTTCTTTTCTTTTCTTTGTCTTTGATGTGATGGACAACATTAATTGATTTAAAAATGTTGAACCAGCCTTGCATATCTGGGATAAATCCAACTCAGTCATGGTTAATAATTCTTTTTATACAATTTTGGATTTGATTTGTTAATATTTTGTTGAGGATTTGTGCATCTATATTCATGAGAGATATTGGTCTGTAGTTTTCTTGTGATGTCTTTGGTTTTGGTATTAAGGTAATGCTGGCTTCATAGAATACGTTAGGAAGTGTTTCTTCTGCTTCTTCTAAAGGAGATTATAGAAAATTGGTATAACTTCTTCAAATGTTTGGTAGAATTCTCCAGTGAACCTATTTGGGCCTGGTGCTTTCTGTCTTGGAGTGTTATTAATTATGGAATTTCTTTAATAGATATAGGCTTAATCAAATTATCTATTTCTTCTTATGTGAGTTCTGGCAGATTTTTTTTTCTCTTTTGAGGAATTGGCTCACTTGATTTAGATTAGCAAATCTATGGGTATAGAGTTGTTTTTAATATTTTTTTAAGGTTTATTCTTTTAAGGTCTATAGGAGCTCTATTTATTAAAGAGCCCTTCTTTTCATTTTTGATATTAGTAATTTTGTATCTTCATTTTTTTGTCTTTGTGAGCCTGGCTAGGGGTTTATCACTTTTATCAATATTTTCAAATAATTAGCTTTTGGTTTTGATTACTATTTTATGTTTTCAATTTCATTGATTTATGCCCTAATTCTTCTTATTTATTTTCTTCTGTTTAGTGTGGATTTAATTTGCTCTTCATTTCCTAGTTTCCTAAGGTAGAAGCTTATATTGCTGATTTTACATATTTTTTATAATATATATGAAACAACACAATTTTTCTCCAGACTTAACGAAGCTCAAGTTCTGTATGTCTCAGTGCAGAAAGAATTCAGTGAGGGACAAAGTGATAGGTAAGAAGTATATTTACTAATATAGGATGCTTGTGGAGGATACAAGCAGGCAGGCAAGAGAAATCTGCCCTAAGAACATTTTTATAATCAAAGGAGAAGTGAGGAGAGGGAAAAAATCACGTTTTTCCTCATTCTTTGAGTAGACATCAAGCTTACATCATTTGCATCTGTCAGGGGAGTTTTTGACTCTATACGTTCAAATCAGTACTGTCATGATGCTATTCAAACAGGATAAAAGTGGTAACATATGCTAAACTATGTTAAGTCATCTTAAGTTTCAGTATTATGAGGCCCTTCTACTTTGGAATGTCATCTTTCCACTATATTCCTGGCTTTGATATATGCAGAGGTGTAAGTTCTAAGGATTATTAAAGTTCTAAGGATTATTAATTTACTGACCACAAGCACTGTCATTTTCTTTTTTATTTTAATCAAAGTATAGTTGATTTACAATTTTGTGTTAGTTTCAAGTGTACAACAAAGTGATTCATATATATATATTTTCATTATAAGTCATTATAAGATATTGAATATAGTTCCCTGTTCTATACAGTGAATCTTTATTGTTAAACTATTTTATATAGAGTGGTATGTATCTGTTAATCCCATACTCCTAAATATATCCCCCCATTTCCCTTTTGGTAACAATAAGTTTGTTTTCTATGTCTGTGAGTCTATAAATTCATTTGTATTATTTTTTAGATTGCACATATAAGTGATATAAAATATTTGCTTTTGTCTGATTTAGTTCACTTAGTATGATAATCTCTAGATCCATCCATGTTGCTGCAAAAGGCACTATTTCATTCTTTTTTATGGCTGAATAATATTCCATTGTGCATATGTACCACATCTTTATTCATTCACCTGCTGATGGATACTTAGGTTTCTCCTGTGTCTTGGCTATTGTAAATAGTACTTCTGTGAACAATGGGGTGCATATATCTTTTAAAGTTAGAGTTTCTGCTTTTTATGGATGTATTTTCAGGAATGGGATCACTGGGTCATTTGATGGCTTTATTTTTGGATTTCTAAGGACCCTCCATTCTGTTTTCCATAGTGGTTGGACCAATTTACACTCTCCCTCACCAAAGTAGAGTATACCCTTTTCTCCACAACCTCTCCAGCATTTACTCTTCATAGATGTTTTAATGATGGCCATTCTGACTGGCATGAGGTGATAGCTCATTGTGGTTTTGATACACATTTCTCTAATAATTAGCAGTGTTAAGCATCTTTTTATGTTCCTATTGGTATGCCTTTGGAGAAATGTCTATTTAGGTCTTCTACCCATTTTTTGACTGGGTTAATTGGATATTTTATTGCTGAGTTTTATGAATTGTTTTATGTTTTGGAAATTAAGCCATTATCATTTACATGACATTACATTACATCATTTATTTTCTCCAAGTCTATAGGTGGTCTTTTCAATTTGTTTATGGTTTCCTTGGCTGTGCAAATGTTTTCAAATTTAACTAGGCCCAGTTGTTTATTTTTGCTTTTATTTCTGTTGTCTTTGGAGAATGACCCAAGAAAATATTGCTATGATTTATGTCAGAGAATGTTTTTCCTGTATTCTCTTCTAGGAGTTTTATGGTATCATGTCTGATATTTGTCTTTAAACCATTTATTTTTGTGTATGTTGTGAGGAGTGTTCTAATTTCAATGATTTGCATCAGACTATCCAGCATTCCCAACAATATTGTTGAAGAGACTGTCTTTTCTCCATTGTATATTCTTGCTTTTTTTGCTAGAGATTAATTTACTGTAAGTGTATGGTTTTATTTCTCGGGCTCTCTATTCTGTTCCATTGATCCACATGTCTGGTTTTGTGCCAGTAACATGCTGTTTTGATTATTGTAGCTTGCTAGTGAGGTCTTGGAGGGTTATGCTTCTAGATTTATTTTTTCCACAAGATTGCTTTTGCAATTCAGGATGGTTTGTGGTTCAATATAAATTTTAGGATTATTTGTTACAGTTCTGTGAAAAATGTCATTGATAATTACATTATATCTGTAGATTACCTTGGGTGGTATGGCCACTTTAACAATATTAATTCTTCCAGTCCAAGAGCATGGGGTAACTTTCTGTTTCTTTGAATTATTTTCACTTTCCTTGATCATTATTTTATAGTTCTCAGCATACAGTCTTTCACCTCATTGGTTACATTTATTCCTAGGTACTTTGTTTTATTTTTGACACAATTTTAAATGTGATTTTTAAAAATTTGCTCTTTCTGATATTTCATTATTTCATTGTTAGTGTAAAGAAATGCAACAGAATTTTGTATATTAATATTTTATCCTGCTAACTTAGTGAATTCACTTCTTAATTCTAAAAGTTTTGTGTGGAGTCCTTAGGGTTTTCTATATAGAGTATCATGTCATCTGCATAGGAAAATTTTATCCCTTACCTTCCAATTTGGATACAGTTTTATTTTATTTTATTGTCTGATTTCTATGGCTAGGTTTTCCAATACTATCTTGAATAGAAGTGATGAAGATGGGCAAGTTTGTATTGTTCCAGAATTTAGTAGAAAGGCTTTCAGTTTTTCACTGTTGAGTATTATATTGGCTGTGGATTTGTCATAAATGACTTTTATTACATTAATATATACTCCCTCTATACCCATTTTGGTGAGAGTTTTTATCATAAATCGATGCGGAATTTTATCACATGCTTTTTCTCTATGTATTGAGATGCTCATGTGCTTGTTGCCTTCTTTTGTTGATGTGCTATAACACACTGATTGATTTGTGTATGGCGAAGCATCTTCGTGACCCTGGAATAAATCCAACTTGATCATGGCATATGATCCTTTTCATATATTGTTGGATTCTGTTTGCTAATATTTTGTTGAGGATTTTTGCACAAAGATATTAGCCTGTAATTTTTTTGTCTCTGTAGTGTCTTTGGTTTTGGCATCAGGGTAATGATGGCCATATAGGATGGCATTGGGAGTGTTCCCTACTCTTCAATCCTTTGGAATGATTTGAGAAGTATAGGTAGATGTTCTTTGTATGTTTTGTAGAATTCCCCAGTGAAGCAATTCAGTCTGTACTTTTGTTTGCTGGGAATTTATTATTATTGTTACAGATTCTATTTCACTCTTGGTGATTAGTCTGATCAAGTTATTCTGATTTTTCTTGACTCAGTTTTGGCAGACTGTGTGTTTCTAGAAATTTTGCCATTTCTTCTAGGTTGTCCAATTTGTTGGCATGTAACCATTCATAGTATTTTGTTATGAGTTTTTGTATTTCTGTTGTATCAGTTGTCATTTCTCTCTTTCATTTCTAATTTGTTTATTTGGGTTCTCTCTCTTATCTTTTTGGTGAGCCTGTTTAGAGGTTTGCTAATTTTGTTTATCCTTTCAAAAAACATGCTTTTCTAATCTCTATTTTATTTATTTCCTTTCTGACCTTTGTTGTTTCCTTACTTCTGCTGACTTTGAGAGTTTTTTGTTGTTGTTGTTGTTTTGTCTTTTTAGGGCCACACCCACGGCATATGGAAGTTCCCAGGCTAGGGATCAAATTGGAGCTGTAGCACCAGCCTACACTGCAGCCATAGTAATGCCAGATTCAAGCCACATCTGCAACCTATACCACAGCTCACAGCAACACCAGATCCTTAATCACTGAGCAAGGCCAGGGATCAAACCTGTGTCCTCAGGGATACTTGTTGGATTTTTTTAACCCCAGAGCAATGATGGGAACTGGGTTTTTTATTTTTGGCCTCACCTGTGGGATATGGAAGTTCCTGGGACAGGGATTGAATCTGAGTCACAGCTGTGACCTATGCTGCAGCTGTGGCAATGCTGGATCCTTTAACCCATTGCATAGGGCTGGGGATCAAACATGTGCTTCTATAGTGAACTGAGTCACCACAATTGGGTTCTTAACCAACTGTGCCACAGTGGGAAATCCAGAACGTGTGTGTGTGTGTGTGTGTGTGTGTGTGTGTTGTTTATTTTTTTATTTTTTGGTTTTGGTCTTTTTGCCTTTTTTAGGGCCCACCCTCAGCATAGCTCCCAGACTAGGGGTCCAATTGGAGCTGTAGACACTGACCTACACCACAGCCACAGCAATGTGGGATCTGAGCCATGTCTGCAACCTACACCACAGCTCACAGCAATGCTGTATCTCTAAACCACTGAGTGGGGCGAGGGATCGAACCTACATCCTCATGGTTCCTAGTCAGATTTGTTAACCACTGCGCCACAATGGGAACTCCTATTTTGTTTTTTAATGTGGTATTTTCTAGATATAAAGTCCAACTGCTTTATTTTGTCATTCAGGATCTCTGCTGCCTTATTGATTTTCTGTCTAATGATGTCAGTGGGGTGTTAAAAATCTCCTACTATTATTTATCTTTGTCAGTTCCTTCATGTATGTTTGTTAGTACTTTTATGTATTTAGGTGCTCCTATATTGGTTGCCTATATGTTAATGAATATAATATCCTCTTCTTTCATTGATTTCTTTATTATTAAATAGTATCATTTTTGTCTTTCTTTAGGGCCTTTGTTTTAAAGTCTGTTTTGTCTTATATGAGTATTGGTATGCCCACTCTCTTGTCATTTCCATTTGCTTAAAATATCTTTCAATCTTTGTGTGTCTTTTGCTCTAAAGTGGGTAATTTGTAGGCAGTATACTGTATGTTCTTATTTTTATGAATCCAATCTGCCACTCTGGTTTTTTTTTTTCGATTTTTTGTTTTTTTTTTTGTTTGTTTGTCTTTTTGCCTTTTCAAGGGCCGCTTCCCATGGCATATGGAGGTTCCCAGGCTAGGGGTCGAATCGGAGCTGTAGTCACTGGCCTACACCAGAGCCACAGCAACACGGGATCCGAGCCGCGTCTGCAACCTGTACCACAGCTCACGGCAACGCCGGATCGTTAACCCACTGAGCAAGGCCAGGGATCGAACCCACAACCTCATGGTTCCTAGTTGGATTCGTTAACCACTGTGCCATGACGGGAACTCCACTCTGTTTTTTAATCAAAGTATTTAGTCCATTGGCATTTAAAGTTTTTTTTGGTTTTTGTTTTGTTTTTTTTTTTAGGCTGCACATGCAGCATATGGAAGTTCCCAGGCTAGGAGTCACATCAGAGCTGTAGCTGCTGGCCTACATCACAGCTGCAGCAATGCAGGCTACAAGCTGCAGTTGTGACCTACACCACAGCTCACAGCAACACTGATCCTTAACACTGGAGCAAGGCCAGGGATCAAACACACATCCTCATGGATATTAGTTTGGTTTGTTACTGCTGAGCCATGACAGGAGCTCCTCAGCAGTTATTTCTAATTAGTTTTCCTACTGTGAGTAACCTTACATCCAAATCTTCACACCACATGCTTGATTAGGAAGTATTCTATTTCCCTTCTTTCAGTTCAGGTGGTGGGGTTATAAGGAAGTCTCTGGGGGCTCATCTAAGGCAGAGGAAACCCTAAATGTCAGGTACAGATTTCATGGCCAGATGAGTTCTTCCCACTGACAAACCAATGCCCTTGACTACAGAGTTCCAGGGAGGAGTGTGGCTTTCCTGGTACTAATGGACTAAGCGATGGCTAGAAATCAACTTTCTTCCCCAGCATATTCCCAAGTACTGCCATGCCTTTCTCCCTGATGTGGGTCCCTCATATAGGTGACATCCATAAGGTGTCAGAGCTTTCTGGTGCTATTGATGCTGCCTAAGCCCCACCAGAAAACAGTTCTCCTGGGCTCTGGCTCATACATCTTTTATCCTAAAACACCACCGAGGAAGCCCTGTGTGTTGTGATTCCACTCTGGCTTCAGGGTTGTTGTTTTTTTTTTTTCCTCCAATATTCACCACCCTACTGCTTGCACCAGATCCTTAAGCCACTGCTTGCACCAGATCCTTAAGCCACTGAGCAAGGCCAGGGATTGAACCCATGTCCTCACTGATACCACAAGTTTGTCACTGTTGAGCCATGACAGGAACTCCTAAAGTAATTTTTGATAAGTATGTATTTATTGCCAATTTCAACTGTGTTTTCCAGTTGATTTTGTAGTTCCTTGTTTCTTTCTTCTTGTTTTTTTTTTCTTTTTATGGTTTGAAGGTTTGCTTTTGTATTATTCTTGAGTTCCTTTCTTTTTGGTTTTTGTGACTCTATTGTATGTTTTTGATATGTGTTTACCGTGGAGTAACTATATCTACTTGCTTTAGGCTGAGTTATATAAGTTTCAAGCACATTCTAAAAGATGGACATTTTTACTCCCTTCCCTACATTTTGTGTTTTGATGTTCTGTTTCTCATTTTGCTGTTCATTGTTTATAATAGTTATAATTATAATAGTTATAATTGTTTTTATAAAAAAATTTTGTTGTTTTAAAATCTATGTACTAGCTTATTTAAATAACCTTCAAATATTTCATATATTTGTCTTTCCTATTTTGTTTTTTTCTTTTCTGTAGAGAAGTACTTCATTTTTTTAGGTTAGGTTTAGCATTACTGCATTCTTAGTTTTTGCTTATCTGAGAATTTTTTAGTTTGTCCTTCTATTCTAAATGATAATCTTGCTGGGTAGAATATCCTAGGTTACAGATTTTTCCCTTGTAGAACTTTCAACATATGAGGCCATTCACTTCTGGTTTGCAAAATTTCTGTAGAAAAATGTGCTAGTAGACTTATAGGGATTTCCTCGTAACTGACTCTTTTTCTCTTTCTGCCTTTAGAGTATTTTTTTAATCTTCATTTTAATTATGATATGTCTTGGTGTGGGTCTGTTTGGTTCTTGTCTTATCTGGGACCCTTTGTGCTTCCTGTCACTGTTTTGGAAATTGTGGTTTTGGAAATTTTCAGTCACAATTTCTTCAAATATATTTTCTACCCCCCCTTCTCTTTCTTCTCCTTTTGGAATCCTTTTGATGCATAGGTTGGCACACAATATTATCCCATAGATCTCATATGTTGCTTTCATTTAAAAAAATTGTCTTTGTGTGCTCTTCTGATTGAGTTATTTCCATTATTCTATCTTCAAGATCACTTATTATGCATTATTTAGTCTGCTATTCATTGCCTTTAGCTTTGTTTTTGTCTTGGCAATTGAGTCATCTAATTTTGATTGATTTCTCTTCATAGTTTGTAGTTCCTTGTTACAATAATCGATCTGCATTTCCATCAATAATCTTTCTTAATTCATTTAGCATTTTTATTACCTCTTTTTTGAACTTGTAGTCTGTTAGACTGGAGAAGTCTGTTTAATTGTTTAATTGTTCTTTCAGGGATTTATCTTTTTCCTTTGATTGGGAGTAATTTTGCTTTTTCATCTTACTTAAATTTCTCTGACTATGAATTTAGAAGGAAAAGTTATCTACTGTAGTTTTGAAGGGCTGGGGCAGCATCCCTGTGCAGACTGTGTGAATTCAGTGTTTTTGGTATGATTTCTCTTTTGGTCATGTCTTTCCTCAGAGTGTGCTGGTCATTGCCCATTGATGGGGTTGTGATCTGTGTTGTGGTGACCAAAGCCTGCACTGGATGTTGGCCATGGCTTCTTCTTTGCTCTGTGGTTTTTACAACCCTCTCAGGGGTATGGTCTATTCCCTAGTTGTTGGAGTAGAAGCCTCCAAATCCACTTCTAAGCTGTGTATGAGGGAGGGACCATAGGAATGCTCCTACTGGGGAAGGAGCTGCTCTGTATTCCTTCCCAGAGCTGTCAGGTGGGGCTGTGCAATTCTGAAATGCCACCTGCTATGCTTACCAATAAAGTGAGCTGCTGCTGATTCAGCTCCCCCACTGAGGGAGTGCTGATGATAGGCTTGGATATCAGCTCATTGTGAGCTGCGTGGGTGCTCACAAAGCCTGCAGCTTCTGGAACTGTGCCCTGCCATTAGCATGCTGAAAATGAAGCTCCTATGGTGGACTAGCATCCTGTCTTGTGTGCTCCAACCATGTTGGTCTGAACCACACTCCAGGCCCTTTGGGCTGTCTCTGTGCAGCTAAACCGAGTCCTCTTCTCAGCTCCATCTACTGAAGCCGGAATTTCAATAACCAGCCACTGCATGTAGCAGTAGGCATGCATTTTAGGCTGGGAAGTGCAGTGACATGGCAGCTGTCAGTGCCACTCTCTCTCCACCCTATTAGCAAGCCAGTGCCTGCACACCCCTCTAAGCAATGTCCAGGCCACTCCATCTCCCTCTCTGTCTTGGTCAATCTCCCTGCTAGTGAAGAGAGATCCCAGGGTGAGAAAACCTTTCTTCTTTCACAGCTTCCTCCCCAGGGCACAGGTCCCCATCTCATTCCTTTTTTTTTCCTTCTTCTTCTTTTTGTCCTACTTATTTATTTTTATTTTTATTTTTATTTTTTGTCTTTTTGCCCTTTTTGAGGGCTGCGCCTGTGGCATATGGAGGTTCCCAGGCAAGGGGTCTAAGTGGAGATGTAGCCACTGGCCTACACCAGAGCCACAGCAACTCGAGATCCGAGCCACGTCTGTGACCTATACCACAGCTCATGGCAATGCTGGATCCTTAACCCACTGAGCGAGGCCAGGGGTTGAACCCTCATCCTCATGTTTCCTAGTCAGATTCGTTAACCACTGAGCCATGATGGGAACTCCCTGTCTTATTCATTTTTTTAGGGATCTTTCTTGAAGCTTTGGCTGTATAAGAGATTCTCTGCCAGGCTTCATTAGTATTCTGTGAGAATTTTTCTATATGCAGATATATTTTTGATGTGCTTGTGAGGGCAAGTGAATGCCATGTCCTACTACTCTGCCATCTTGATCTCTGCCACCCTCCATACATTAAATATTTCACTCCTCTTGCTTCTTGTTTACTTGGTTTCTGTAAAGAAGTCAGATATGACTCATCTTTTGCTATATAGATGGGTAATGTATGTTTTTCCTTTGGCTTCCTTCAGGATTTTTTCCTATGTCTTTCTGTTAAAATGCCTTGGTGGAGGGCTTTTTTTTAAAAAAAAAAAAAAAACATTTACCCTGCTTAGTGTTCCCTGGACTTCCTAGATCTGCCATCTGCTATCAGTATCATTTTGTGGAAATTCTCTCATCATTATTTCAAATATATTTGCTGTTCCTTTCTCTCTTTCTTCTCCTTCTGGCATATTCATTATGCATATGTTATGGCTTTTGTGGTTGTCCTGCATTCCTTGGATTTCCTGTTCTTTTTCTCAGTCTTTATTCTCTTTGCTTTTTGATTTTAGAAGATTCTACTGACATACCCTCTAGCTCAGAAACTCTTTCCTCAACTGTGTCCGGTGTACTAATGGACCCATCAAAGCCATGCTTTGTTTCTATTACAGTAATTTTTTAGTCTCTAGCATTTCTTTATGATTATTTTTTAGGATTTTTATCTTTCTGCTTGCACTATCCATTTGCTCTTCCGTGCTATCTACTCTATCCATTATATCCCCTAACATATCAATCATAATTATTTTAAATTCCTAGTTGGATAATTATAGCATCCCTTCCATGTCTGTTTCTGAGACTTGCTCTTTTTCAAATTGTATTTTTGCCTTTTGTCATGCCTTGTAATTTTTTCTTGCTAGCTAGACATGATGTACCAGGTTAAAGGAATTGTTGTAAATGAGAGTTACTAATGTGTTGATGAGGTGTGGGCAGAGTGGGAGCAATCTATAGTCCTATGATTAGGTTTAATCTTTTAGTGAGCATGAAGCTGTGAGCTTCACAAGTGTTTCTTAATTTTTTTTTCCTCTCCTTTTAAGTAGGACAGAATGGCTAGAAGTGCCTGGAGTTGAGTATTTCCATTTTCCCACGTGGATGGCTAGGGTCAGCTGAACTTGGGTATTTTCTGTTTCTAGGACAATTAGGCTCTGATAACACATTAAGTATGCTGGGTTGTTGTTTTTGTTATTGTTGTTTTTGCTCTTTAGGGCCGAGCCTGCAGCATATGGAAGTTCCCAAGCTAGGGGTCAAATCGGAGCTATAGTCACTGGCTTATGTCACAGCTATAGCAAAGTGGGAACTAAGCCACATCTGCAACCTACACCACAGCTCCTGGCAAAACAGGATCCTAACCCACTGAGTGAGGCCAGGGATCAAACCTGCATCCTCTTGAATCCTAGTCAGGTTCGTTAACCACTGAGCCACAAAGAAACTCCCTAAGCCTGCTGTTTTAAATTTTTTTTAAATATAAAATGAAGTATAGTTGGCTTACAATATTACATTAGTTTCAGGTATGCAATATAGTGATCCAATATTGTTACAGATTATACTCAATTTAAAGTTATTATAAAATATTGGCTATACTCCCTGTGCTGTTCAATATATCCTTGTATTATACTTATTTTATATATAGTAGTTTCTACCTTTTAATCCCCATCCCCATTTTGCCTTTCCCTAATTCCTTCTCTTCATTGGCACCCACTAGTTTATTTTTTATATCTATAAATCTGTTTCCGTTCTGTTATATTCATTAATTTGCTTCATTTTGTAGATTCTGTATATGAGTATTAACATACAGTATTTGTCTTTAACTTATTTCACTGGCATAATACCCTGTAGCTTCATTCATGCTGTTGCAAATGGCATAATTTCTTTATTTTAATAGCTAATATCCATCCTATTGTGTTTCTATAACATGTCTTTATCCATTCATCTGTTGATGGACACTTAGGTTGCTTCCATATCTTGGCAATTGCAAACAATGCTGTGATGAGTATTGGGGTGCATATATCTTTTTGAATTAGTGTTTTGAAAACACTTTTTGAATTAGTATTTTCATTTTCTTCAAATATGTAACCAGTAGTGGAAAGGCTGGGTCATAGGATAGCTTTATTTTTAGTTTTCAAAGAACTTCCATTTTGTTTTACATAGTGGCTGCACCAATTTATATTCTCACTAATAGTATACAAGGGTTTCCTATTGTCCACATTTTCATAAACACCTTTTATTTGTAGTCTTTTTGATGATAGCCATTCTGACAGGTGTTAGGTGATATTGTGGTTTTTGCATTTCTCTGATGATTAGCAATATTGAGCATCTTTTCATGTGCCTATTGGCTATCTGTATGTCTTCTTTGGTAAAATGTCTATTCATGGATCTTTCGTCCTTTTTTAATTGGTTGTTTTTATTGATATTGAATTGTGTTAGCTGTTTATATATTTTGGAAATCATGCTATTTTTTTATGTCCTCTAAAAGCAAGGCGATTATTTAATGGAAGAACATTGGCAGTCCTGAGGCCAGAGGGGAACATTGATGGGAACAGTGACACTTCCTACGGGGAAACCAAACTGTGTAGGATTCTTGACTTATCCACTGACATTAGAATCAAACTCTACCAGCTGTACAGTAGAAATTGACAGAACAGGAGTTCCTGTTGTGGCTCAGTGGTTAACGAATCTGACTAAGAACCATGAGGTTGCAGGTTCAATCCCTTGCCATGAGCTGTGGTGTAGGTCACAGACGTGGCTCAGATCCTGCGTTGCTGTGGCTCTGGCATAGGCTGGCGGCTATAGCTCCAAGTAGACCCCTAGCCTGGGAACCTCCATATGCTGCAGGAGCAGCCCTAGAAAAGGCAAAAAGACAAAAAAAAAAGAAATTGACAAAACACTATAAAGCAACCATAATGGAAAAAATAAAAATCATTAAAAAATAAAAAAAAAAGAATCAAACTCTGTCT
Source organism: Phacochoerus africanus (assembly GCF_016906955.1). Taxonomy (NCBI): domain Eukaryota; kingdom Metazoa; phylum Chordata; class Mammalia; order Artiodactyla; family Suidae; genus Phacochoerus; species Phacochoerus africanus. The sequence continues at coordinate 39,131,536 of NC_062551.1, read as the reverse complement.
TAGATGAGACCCTGCTGAATATTTTCCCTTTCCACCTCTCCTGGGCAAGGATATGAGAATCTGTTACAAACTTTAGTGTTACAGACACCTGCAGGAACTCTTCAGAAGAGTTATTTGCTTCATGAAGCTGGGTCCCTTCTCCCTTGGGTGTTATGGACTGCTGATTCATAGAATGTCCTATTCAAGGTGCTAACTAAAGAACGTTGTTCACCTTCCAGCTGTGTAAGTATTAGACCCATTAGCCACAGCAGCTGCTGACCTTTAACACCCTGAAATGAGTTCAGGGCAGAGATCAGGAATGAGGCACTCTGAGCTTGGGGAAAGCTGGAAGAATAGGATTTCAGATGGTTAGGTATTTTCAGGAGAAATTTTTTATAAACATGGATTCTTGCAATATTTTGAAAAGCCCTAAAGCCCTTATCTAAGATACCTGTAGCAGCTTCCTACTGAGATGTGTCCTTGGCTGCATGAAATCCCTTCATAAACATCACATGTATGCTAACCTTCCCCCCCATCTCTTTGGAGTAGTTTCTCAGAGTTTTCTGAGAGGCTGTCTCCCAGGCTATAGTCCTAAGCAAGTCTCCAATAAATGTGAAACTCACATCTCAGGTTGAGCATTTTATATCTGTCAACAAGGGGGAATCTATACCTTTGGTCATTCAGGTGAGAAAATCTGAGACCCAGAACTAGGAAATGCTTTTCTTTTTTTCTTTTCTTTTTTTTCAGACTCAGGATAAGTTGCTAAAAGAGATGGAATGAAAACCCCATCCCTAGTTCTTTCCTCTCAGCCAAATTCACATTCATTTTCTCTGTTTGACATTTTTTGACTGGAAGTTCCAACTAAAAATAGTGACCCAATTACAAGCAGTTGGGAAACTCAACCTCAGGCACTGGTAGCTGGATTATTCTGGCCTTACTCTGAGGGCATCATTAACATATGCATCACTCCACAGCTGCCTCTGTAGTATCAAGATGATTGAAAACAAAAGGAGATAATGCTGAGGTTTGCCATGCTTTATCAAAGAATTCAAACTGTATTCCTTCAGCCTGATGGTTAATTGCCAGATTATCAGCAGCCCTGAAGACTTGAGCCTAAGAGTTTTCATCAGGAGTGGACAGTCACTGCCAGAATCAGTATGTGTGCAGGTTCTGAGCAGTGCCTCCTATGTGTGGGGCCCATGTGAGATGGGGAGCGAAGGGAAGGAGGCAAAGTGGAGCACTGTAGTGAATCAAGCCTGGCCAAGACTTACTATGTATTGGACATCTGACCAGCTTAATGAAAGTCACTAAACAGACAGAGCTAAAGCTTGGGCTTTTCATTCAAGCCCAGAGGGTCCCAGTAGGGACCTGGGACACCCGTAGTATTAGAAATTTCCTTGGAAGGCAGCACTCAGAGCGCCCAGTCTGTCATCTTGAGCACACCTGAGCAATGCTTCATTACTTTTATATATACTTCTTAGGCCTTCTTTATACCCAGGGCCCCTTGGGGGTAAAGGCTACAGAGCTTGTGTTTCCTCTCACAACCCCAGAGCCAGCATAGGGACTTGTGCCTAAACCACGTGTTTTAGCAATTTCAGTTGACTTTTTTTTAAAAAAATTGTTTACTAATTGTCTTTTTTAGTACCACACCTGTGGCATATAGAAGTTCCCAGGCTAGGGGTCAAATTGGAGCCATAGCCACCAGCCTATGCCACAGCCACAGCAATGTACAAATCCGAGCTGTGTCTGTGACCTACACCACAGCTCCCTGCAACACCAGATCCTTCCTTAACCCACTGAGCGAGGCCAGGGATTGAACCTATAGTTGACTTTTAAAAGAGGCCACTGCCTACTTTCCTACTCACACCTCCTGAGACCATTGCAGACCTTGCTTGAGGTATTGTTACGGGAAGGGGGACCCTTTCCAGGACCCAAGAGTGGGCTCTTGTCTAACAGAAATGAATTATCCAAGGAGAGGCGTGTGCTGACAAAGCAAAAGACTTTATTGAGAAGGGGTTCTTGGGCAGAGAGCAACAGGGTAAGGGAACACAGTGATAGGGATGGAATGGGCACAGGTAGTTGTAGAAATCCCAATAAGGGACCATAGATAAAGGGGGACATTTAGGGGACTTTGGGAGATCACTGTAAGTTAATAAATTGCCCAAAAAAGCCACCAGCACAAGGCAGGCTTGCTTGACTAGTGGAAGTGAGAGAATTGCCTCAGGTCATTGGGGTTGGGTGGGGGATGGGATGAGGCTTGCATTCAGATTCAGACAAATGTCAGGAATTTGAGGATCGCCATTCTTCTGCTGATTTGAATACATACCTTGTTAGATACCAAGGAGGAGCTGCTATTCCCAGAAAGGAAAAGGTGGTTTTCTCCAACCCCCACTGCCCTTGGATGATAAAGCTGTAGCCCACCGGATCCTGGGGGCAGAACCTCCTTGCCTCTCCTTGCAAGAACCTGCTTGCATCTCTCACAAGCATCCTGTCTTAATAAATCTATTTCTTGCCTATCATTTTGTCTCTCACTGAATTCCTTCTGCACGGAGGCATGAAGAACCTGAATCTCAGTGAGTCCAGACACTGGGCGAGTGATTCTAATCTAAAACTGTGGGTTTAAGTCCCAATCTGGGTTTTGGCTGGGTTCAGGCCATTAGTGCTACCAGTTTCACCAGGAGAACTCTGCCATGTGACACACAGGCTCAGGTTTTATGGGAATGGGGTCGCTTTCTGGCTTGTCTCTGGCCGGTCATCTTGTTTGGCCCATATTTGATCAAACTCAGGGTACATGCATCTCTCAGCCAAGATGGATTCCAGTGTTAAGGATTCTGAGAGGTTGGGCCTCCTTTTGGCCCCTTGCAAATTCTTCTAGTTAATTTTATTGTGAGCTGCTTTTTCCACCCGCTTTTGGCCCCTCCTGAATACTTTCAGTTAGTTTTCAGAGGCTGCATCTTGTTGCTTATAGGACCTCCTCATGCAAGATGGGAGACAATTCTTGCAAGTGGTTGTCATCGTGCCTGGTCAAGGCAGACGGTTTTGGTCAATGGTTCCCTAAAATATGGGCCTGAGTGGAAGAAAGGTGAGAAATGAATGTAGAAGAGGCCCATTTGCTCTCACAATTTAGAACTTGGGAATTCTCTTCTCCATTCCTTTGGATGAGTGGAACGTTTGTTTAACCAACATTATCTTTGTTTAACTAACATTTGCTTCCAGAAAAGAGCATTTTCCATGGAGAATTTTATTCCTAGGCTTGGTCATCTGGAAAAAAATCTTTCCCTCTTTTTTTAAACCAGTAAAGCAAAAACAAAATCGCATTTTTGCAGTATATAAAGAACCCTCCTGGAGGCTAAAATTCCAGAGGCAATCAGTCCAAATGTTCATTTGCATATCTGAGCTTTTTGCATTCTCTTCCTCTCTGCGGGCTGGAAACTGGGAAGAAGTACTGAGTCAGTGTTCCTGGCACTGCCTTTTATGAAACTCCAACCAAGTTGATTAGTAAAACAATTATACACAAATGTTTCCTACTAGAAATAAGTATTCCAATTCTGGAAGATAATCTTGAGCTGGGAAGAAAGGATGAGGAAGGAGAGTGAGGAATGCCTCTGCCATTTGCTAGCTGTTATTCTGAGCAGTTTTCTTTTCCGAGGCTTATCTTCCTCATCCATAAAATGGGCACACCTTGTTCTCTTGATGCGAAGACACGTTTTTGGGGAAGGGGCACATTTTCACCTTATTATCCTGGCTTGCTTCTCTATCAGGGTGCCACACATTTTATCCTAAATTGGCTCCTCCTGCAAGTCTGCTTCTGTGGAAATGAGGCAGAATAATAACTCAGGTAGTCAATGTAGGAGCATGGGCTTTGATGCATTCTTTGATATGGCTATTGATTAACATTTGTGGTTTAAGGGCTCCAGAGAGTAACATTTCCACAGACCTTGTTTACTATTATAGGGAGTGTACCTATGCCCAGATGGACATTAATCCCTAATACCCTGTGACTCAATTTATGGGAAGAAAAGGACAAAGAAACCATGAGACTTACGGGACGGAACATTTTCACCCCTAAGACTCCTATTGGACAAGGACTGACATAGGTAATTAAGCAAGGCAAATAGGAGAAAACCACATTTTTCTGGACCCCATGTTGGTAGCCACCCCCATCTTTAAGGGATAAAAATCCCTGTAAGACAATAGAGAAGGGGGGCTCTTCTCCCCCATCCCAGCTGTCTTGGGAGCTATTTGCTTTCCTGTAATAAAGACTTTGCTTGCTTTCCACCTGTGTGTTCATGAAATTCATTCTTCGGCTGTGTGAACAAGAATCCAGATTCTGGTAACATCTTTCTGGCATCAGAAAGAGATGGCAGAGTCTATGTTGGGCAGGAGGGGACCCGGGTAGGGGGAGGCTGGAGTAGTGGTTGCTTCCAGCTTTTTCTCACTGTCTGGTGATGCCATTCTTCTCCAAGCCTGCTGCAAGAGAGTCCCAATGGATGGTTACATGGGTCCTGGTGTGGATGTGCCTCCCGGATCTTGGACATTTCCAGGGCTCCATAACATCCTCTTTGAAGGTCTTAGGGGCAAAGACTTGTGTGCTTTTTATCCCGAAGAATTGTGAACAAAGAATGTTGCCTGCCATTTTAGTAAATAACAAATATTGCCCATCATCAAGCCATCAGCCACTGCAGCCCACCTCCAGGTCCCCCCTTTTTATGGCTGCATCCATGGCATATAGAGGTTCAAAAATTTTAAAAATATAATAAAATAAAATAAATTTTAAAAAATAGTCAGTAAACAATTAGAAATAGAGAGGTGAAGGACTACCCTTGGATGTGCACCCCAAGGCTTTTGCTTAAAGAAAGGACAGGGGCTGGAATATCATTTTTCCTAATGCAATGCATTCATGAACCTTATTTCTTGACTCCTTGCAGGGTGTACAAACCTAGGAGAAGCATTAGGCTGGGAATCTCTTTCCAGGAAGCAAGTGAGTAGTCCTGCTTTGCCATCTCTGCTGGGGGCCTTGTTGCTTCCTGTAGTGTCCCAGGACAGAGATGGAGAAGGCAGAAATGCAGGAAAGTGATCTCCTCCATGTCCACCTCCTGCTGTTTAGTCTCTAAGTGGAGAGCCTGCTAGTGATGCTGATGATGCTGAGAGCAGCCCACCTTTGCTGAGGACCTGCTGTATGAAAACCTCTGGGTATTTCATTTACACATCAATCCTGCAAGGTGGTCACTAGCAGGCTTTCAGGGGAGGGGCCTGAGCCTCAAGGAGGCTAGAAAGTGATCATTTGGCAGTATTTGACCATTGCTCTGTCCCTGATAGGGTGACAAATTAGCTTACAAGCCACCTGAGGCTATGAGGTACTAATGCAGGTGCCAGGTATGGCTTCCTCAGCTCACTAGTCTGTCCCTGGGGTGATTCACATCTTCTGTGTGTACCTGCCCAGAGGCTGGTGTTCAGAAAGCCCTGACAGCTCGGGTTTGAACGGGTGCCAGGAGCACCCATTGTTGTGCATCATGTTTGTCTGCCTCAAGAAAGACTGATAAGCTCTGACGTTACAGGTATTATATCTGACCTGACATATATTAGGAGATAATCATAAAAATCCCTGTACAGTCAGTGGCCCTGGCTGCATCCTGATCACCTGCTAATGCCAATGGTTGTTATTATTCAGCTGTTGCAAGCACTTTATATTTGCAAAGCCCAGACAGGAAAGGTTACTGTTTTTTCTCCTCTGTCTTATTAGGTTGTCAGTACCTGCCCTAGAAGAGGGGTCAGGGAGGCCCTTCAGCTGCAGAATGGTAGAGTAGAGAAAGATGCCTAGGTGTAGAGCCAGGTCCACCCAAGTCTAATTCTGGCCATGAGATCTTGGCTAGTCAATTTAGTTTTCCTATCCACATCAGGGAAATAAATAACTCTTGACTCTCCCGGCAGTCGGCAGTTTTGATATAAAGACTAAATTTTTTTTTTTTTTTTTTGGCCATGCCTGCAGCATGTGGAAGTTACTGGACCAAACCCATGCCACATCAGTGAACCAAGCTGCTGCAATGACAGAGCCAGGGCCTTAACCTGCTGCACCACAAGGGAACTCCTAAATGACCTAACTTTTGAAGAGTAATATGCCCATGTATTGTCTGCATAGTAGACCTGGCAAATGTTCTTCATAAAGAAATACATATGGCCTGTCCTCTGGGAATATGGAGTGCCATGGGAGAAACAAGACATAAACCTGTGATGGTTTCTATGAATTGTAAGGAATTTATACTTTAAGGTAGGATAAACTATTGACCTGAGAGTAATGGACCTCATGAGCCAAGGCTTAAATTACATGGAAGTAAGTGGTATAATTAGGGCGATCAAACTGAGACACTGTTAGGAGTGAAAAGGGGATGCTCTTAGTAATCAATTCCAGGGAAATAGAAGTGAGCAGTGACTGACCTAGGCACACAGGGACGGAGAGGAATACCGAGGAAGCACATGTTGCTTCATCTATGCTGCAGATGTGTGCACCTATCTTCAGAACGTCGTCCAGGCCTAGACATGTTGCTTTTACTTGCGTAATCTAGGCCTTAGTGGAGAACAGAAGGGTCTGTGGAGAAACTTACATTGCTCTCACCATCTCAGAACCTGTTTCCTGGGGATTGATGCCTTAAACCTCTCATCCTGCTTGGAATGCAATCCAAATATCTGATTGGGGCTGGCAAGGCACTGCCCTGGTCTGGACCCTGCATCAAATTCTTCCTCCATCCCCTCCCACTAGGCTGGAGTCTAGTGAGATGCTGCCATCTCAAGCCACCTCACTTACCTTTCTTCCCCCTCTATCCCGGGAATGCCTTCCCCTCAGGCCTTCAGACAATGTAGGAAGCTCTCATGGCTATTGAATCCCAACCAGCCTCCTCCTCCTCTCCCTTAGCTGTGTCATTGTCTCTAAAGCACTCAGTATAGACAATACACATTTTTTTTTCTTTTTTGCTTTTCTAAGGCCACACCCACGGCATATGGAGGTTCCCAGGCTAGGGGTCAAATCGGAGCTACAGAAGCTGCCAGCCTACACCACAGCCACAGCAACAAGGGATCTGAGCCACATCTGTGACCTACACCACAGCTCTCAGCAATGCCAGATCCTTAACCCACTGAACGAGGCCAGGAATCAAATCTGCATCCTCATGGGTAAGAGTTGGGTTTGAATCTGCATCCTCATGGATACTACTCAAATTCGTTTCTGCTGTGTCACAGTGGGAACTCCCCACACTTTTTCTTAAAGACAACTTTTTTTTACTCCCTTGCTCAATTAGGCCCCAAACAGGATAGAACCATGCCGGTTCTTACTTCCTGTGGCAACTCCATACCTAAAACAGGCCTGGTCCATCAAAAAGACTTGGTGAGTGAGTGGTCCAATGGCATATAAGGGAGTCTTTAAACAGAAGCACATGGATTTCTTTCTGGAGAATTTGTCATTGCTCACATTAGTAGGCTACAAGAATAGAGAACAAGAACTAAAGGAAAAGGGACTATGAGGCAGAGCTGTGAGAAGTGGAAGGGGCTCTTTTTCTTCGTCTTTGGTCTTTTTAGGGCTGCACCTGTGGCATATGGAGGTTTCCAGGCTAGGGGTCTAATCAGAGCTACAGCTGCTGGCCTATGCCACAGCCATAGCAACGCCAGATCCAAGCCATGTCTGCGACCTACACCACAGTTCACGGCAATGATGGATCCTCAACCCACTGAGCAAGGCCAGGGATCAAACCTGCAACCTATGGTTCCCAGTCAGATTTGTTTCCACTGCATCACGACAGAAACTCCTGGAAGGGGCTCTTGAAAGGACCATAAGAAGAGTTCTCATTGTGGCTCAGAGGTTAAGGACCCAATGCTGTCTCTGTGAGGATGCGGGTTTGATCCCTGGCCTCAATGGTTAAGGATCCAGCATTACCATAGCTGTGGTGCAGGTTGCAGATGCAGCTTGATTTGACCCCTGGCTCAGGAACTTCCATGTGCCGCAGGTGTGGCCCCAAAAAGGCCAAAAAAGAGCATAAGAATCAGGAACCCAGTGCTCTTGACCCAGCATCACCACTATCTGTTCAGTGGTGTCTTGGGCAAAACAGTTTTCCCTCAGTCACAGTTTCATTGTCTTTAAATTGGTGAGGAAAAAGTTAGCCTAGAACAGGGCAACCTTTATTTGCCAAAGGCCAGATCTATAAATGTTTTAGGCTTGTGGGCCCCTGCAGTCTCTGTCGCAACTACTCAATTTTGCTGTTGCAGAGCAAAAGCCGCCACATGCATCTTGTAAAAGAGTGATCGTGGCTGTGTCCAGTGAAATTTCCTTTACACAAATAGGTAGTGGGTCACATTTGGCCCATAGTTGCTGCTTGTCAAACCTGGTCTGGAATAACAATTCCCAAACTGTCTGCTTTGAAAGAAGTTCAAAGAAATTCGGGCAACACCGAAGTTCAACAGATTTCTCTATTTTAGGACCTCTCAGAATGTTTACTATGCCAACAAACACTGTAACTTTCCAAAAGGAGATATAGAACCAGGGCGGGTATCCTCTTGTTACTGGAATCTGGGTTCTTGTACACAGAGCCAAAGAATGAACTTCTCGAACACACAGGCAGCAAGCACACACGAGTCTTTATTACAGGAAAGCAAATAGCTCCCAGCACAGACACTGGGAGGGGGAAGAAGAGTCCCCCTTTCTATTGTTGTATGGGGATTTTTATTTCTTAAAGCTAAGAGTACCACCGTTGGGTCCGCATATCAGTTCTTTTTCCCATTGGCCTAGCCCAGTTTACCTCTATCAGTCCTTGTCCAATTCCAGGCCTTGTCCTGGGCATATCCACCTCCAACTCCTTGTCTTAGAGGTGGATATGCCCAGTAAGTTTTATGGTTTCTTTGTTCTTCTTTCCCTAGACTGGGAGTTGCTGGGAGTCGCTGTTCTTCTCATTCTTTTTCTATCAGTTGAGGCGAGGGTTGGAGATTAACGTCCATCTGGACGTGAAACGGATATACTCCCTGAAGTAAACAAGGCCATGGGGATGTTATTCCCTGGAACCCTTAAATTGCGGACATTAATTAATGACCATATCAAAGAATATGTCGAAGCCCATGTTCCTACACTAACTACCTGAATTATTATTCTGCCTCACTCTATCTTCTTTGTCCACAGCAATATAGGGTAGGATGTCATAACAAATGCTGTCAGTGTCCTGCCCACACATTGTGGCACCAGCTGTCCTGAGGACCTTCTCTCTACGCACACAGAGGCAGGTCACAAGTACTGGGGAGTCACCACCCCTGGGAAGTACTTTCAGCCAAAGATGATGGCAACTGGGTGATGGGTACCCCAGCTTTTTGCCTCTTGGTGGTGGAGGTGGAGGGCAACCTCCAGGTAAGGTCCTGGGAGAAGCAGTGTCAATGTCACCTGAGAGGTTCAGCACAGACTCTGTTCTTTATTTTTTTTTTTATTTTTTTTTTTTATGTTTAGGGCTGCACCCACCCTCAGCATATGGAAGTTCCCAGGCTAGGGGATGAATTGGAGCTGTAGCTGCTGGCCTACACCACAGCCACAGCAATGCCAGATCTGAGCCATGTCTGTGACTTACACCACAGCTCACAGGAATGCTGGATTCTTATCCCACTGAGTGAGGCAGGGATTGAACCTGCATCCTCATGGTTACTAGTTAGATTCATTTCCACTGAGCTATGATGGGAACTCCCCCAGACTCTGTTCTGACAGCCCCTCTAAGTGATTCTGATGTGCACCAGTTTGAGGACTGCTGTCTACACATTCTTTTAGAGGCCCCCAGTGGACAGAGTCCTGGTTGCTCATTAGCGTATCTTATTTTGGCTTCCTTCCCTTATCTGTCTCACTTCCCTACTGGTGCCTTCTAGGATAGTCTTTCAAATAAACCACCTGGCAGGCAAATCCTTGTTTCAAGGTCTGGTTCCAGAAGCCCCCAATGAGATAGATTCTCATAATATCTCTTGGGAGTTGTGGTCTATAGATGCTGCTCTGGAAGCTCTTGGAGGCCTCTCCCTGCAGTGGTTATACAGTGATTATGGTATTCATGTGGCCTGATCTGTCTGCTTCATCAAAATCAAACAGCCAGTGTACTTTGGTTAAGCGCCCATTGTTTGCTTAGCATTATACTAATTAGAAAAAAGTAAAGAGAGGCTCTAAATAAGTCTAGGATTTCTGGGGAGGTCAAAAAAAATCACCTGTGGCTGAGTAAGAAGCCTTTTGTAGTTGATAGTTTACTAGGTTTGAGCACCCTGCTGAGTGTGTGGCTCCTAATGAATGAACGGGTTTCAAAATGTAGGTGTTTTAATTGCAGGTGTAACAGGAGACAATTGCCATTGAAAAGATAATTTGTTACTCATAGTTCCTAAGGCGGTTGGGCACAGCTGGCAGGACCACATGGGGAAGAACCAGTCAGTCAGGAGGCAAAAGGAGTGAGAGGAAGATGAAAATGTGGGCAAGAGTATTTACTGTGGTTTTAGAGGGAAAGGCATGGCATGGCAGGGTAAGTGGACTAGGACTGGCTAGTTCGGATAATTTCAAGAGGTTTTGGGGCACAAGGGCTCTCTCCACTTGTCTGGCACCTGGTCCAGGGGTGACTAGGATGGGGGGAGGGGGGCACAGCATGTGAAAGCCTGATGCAGGAGGTGATTGGGGCGTGGGCTCTGGATGGGTTAATTTGCATATGATGTTCTCTCCTTTACTATCTCTAAGAATTGGTCAGTCCTGGAAGGGGCAGTCTCTCCAGGGCCCACAAAGCTCAAGATGTTAAAGAATCAGAAGTATAGAAATTAAAAGACAGAATTCCCATGTGGCTCAGCAGTAGTGAACCCAATTAGTACCCATGAGGATGCGGGTTTGATCCCTGGCCTTGATCAGTGGGTTAAGGATCAGGCATTGCCACAAGCTGTGATGTAGGTCACAGACTCGGCTTGGATCTTGTGTTGCTGTGGCTGTGGCATAGGCCAGCGGCTGCAGCTCTGATTTGACCCCTAGCCTGGGAACTTCATGTGTGGTGGGTACAGCCCTGAGAAGACAAAAAGAAAGAGAGAAAAAAAAAAGAAATTGAAAGACATGATTAATGTATAAGTCAGCAAAGCTGAGAACTTCCAGAGTGAGGTGTGCTGGGCCCTGCCAAGCAGGCTCCATGCAGATTAGAACTACTAGCATCTATAGATGGGGGCTTCCCCTGGGTTTGGAGGGAGGGGCATTACAGAATGGAAAATAAGTGGTATTATTTAAAATTAGAAATAACTTAATTTCTCTTTTTAAAAATGTAATCCATGCTGATTAGAGAGAAAATAGAGATGTTGTAATAGGAATAGGAATTTATAAAATATCACCATTTTACCATCCAGAGATAATCACTGGGGAAACTTTGTATTACAGCCCACCATTTAGATGTGCAACTCTTTCAGTTATAGGAAACAGGAAAAAACAAAACAAAACAAAAACAAAAACTGGCCTACCAATCAAATTGATGTAAATGATCAATCCAGAAGTTGGCTAGCTTCAGGTATCGTTTGATCCAGGGATTCAAAATAGCATCTCTTTCTCTGATACTCTCTTTTTGGTGTCAATTTTGTCTTCAGATCAGCATCCTTTATGGCTGCAATAATTATTTTAACAGTCTCAGCATCCTCATGGCAGCCAGGTCAGTGGGAAAGGGGTGTTTCCAAAAAAAAGTCCTGGGTTTACTTTTATCAGATTAGACTGGGTCATATGCTCACTTGTGAATCATGAAGTTATAGACATTAGGGATCTCCATTGTTGAGGATGGTTTGTTTGAATCACATGGAAACTACAATAACCAGAATTCCCTTTGAGTTCTGGAAGTATAGTCCCCCCATTCTCTGGCCTATGTTTTGAACAGAGGAAATGAGTGCTGGGAAGGAAGCAACATGTGTACATGCTCATTATTTCACCAGTTATTTCTAATTAGTTAGTTTTCCTACTATGAGTAAACTTACGGCCAAATCTTCACAACCAGGCTTGATCAAGAAGTATTCTATTTTCCCCCTTGTATTTCAGGTAGGGGGTATAAGAAAATCTCTGGGGCTCATCTAGGGCAGAGAAACCCCTAAATGTCAGGTACAAACTTCATGGCCAGGGGAATTCTTCCCACTGGCAAAGCCATGCTCTCGGGTGCCCTTGGCTGCAGGGTTCCAGGGAGGAGTGTGGTTTTCCTGATGCTAGTGCACTGAGAGATGCCTAGATATCAGCTTTATTCCCCAGCATATCCCCAAGCCCTGTCCTTGCCCTCTAGCCTCTCACTCTGGAGGCTCTGCTGGAGGAGCAGCTGCCACTGTCACCTGGTCCTGACTGGGCTGGAAGGAGAGAACAAGTGATTTTTTTCTTAAACCATATGGCCAGCTGGTAAACAGCACAAGAACAAGGCAGTCTGGTTTGTCACAGTGACTGCTTTGCTTTCTCCCTGATGAGAGTCCCTCATGTAGGTGACGTCCGTAAAGTGTCAGTGCTGTTGATGCTGCCTGAGCCCCATCCACTCCCAGTTCTTCTGGGCTCTGGCTCATACATCTTTTATTCTAAAACACCACTGAGGAAGCTCTGTCTGGCTTCAGGGTTGTCAGGGGTTGTGTTTTTTTTTTTTTTTTTTCCTCCCACACCCACAGCATATGGAGTTCCTGGGCCAGAGATAGAATCCGAGCTATTGCTGCAGCAATACTGGATTCTTAACCTACTGCACCACAGTGGGAACTCCCGGCTTCAGTTTTATTTGGGGAGTTTGTACACAGCAAAGAAGGCTGATTGTTACAGGGGCTGGTTGAGTAGACTTTTGACCTTGGATCTTGAGGGCATGTGGGAGCAAAACTCCAAGGCAATTCCATTCTGCTCATTGCAGCCTCCACCCCCAAAAAGAAGAAAATACCTGATCTGAACCAGAAGAGTAAATGTAGCATATGATCCTCCTACTTCCTGTGGGAGGAAGCTGAGGGAAACTTCCCCCATGGGCTTCAACAGGAAGTGGCAAATGAGAGTAGGCCAGGGGGTTTAAATGTGGAACTAGAGAGAAGCATGACCGTGATTTCCAGAATTCATTTCCAGCCTAAGTTCCAGACATAGACAAAAGAAAAAAGTAGCCCATGTGCATAATGTGGCATGTGGCATAAAATGTGTCAGGTAGAGCCTCCAAGCATTGGAAGGTGGCAAAAGTCCAAACCAACCTAGACCATCATATCAATTGCATGCCCAGTGAGAGGTGATAAAGCACTGGGGGGTAGGGGAGCATTAGGTTGAATGGGAGGAGGAAACCAAGGCAGCAGAGTAGGTAAGGAAATGGGCAACATCACAGATTTGGCTTATTGTCACCACACTTTTCTCTTAGCTGTCTTGTATCTGTCAGCATCCCTCTTCTCAATCCATTCCTTGTCCAAGTACACCAGGCTGCAAGGACTCAACATGGTCTTTCAACCCCACATCAATAGGTACCACTTTTCAATATGAATTGGACTCCAGTCTAATTTCTCCAGGCTTTATAAAAGTTACTTCTTCTTTTCCCAAATAGACCAGGCTGCGTTTCAGATATTCTTTGTCACTGAGTCATTGCCAAGCCCTCCCCACCAACCTCTGTCATGGTATTTATCTGGAGGTGTCTCTCCTCCAGAAATCTCCATGTTTCTTAAGTACTTTCCATTTTTATATGCCGAGTGGCTAGCATAATAGCAACCAGAACCACAATGACTACCAGAGAGCCGTCCAGTCACAGAATGTTCTTTTATTTTTTTCACTTTATTTTTTTTTATAATGTACTTATTTTTTTATAGTTGATTTACAATGTTGTGCCAATTTCTGCTGTATAGTAACTTCAGTCATACATACATATACATTTTTTATTTTTAATATTATTTTCCATCATGATCTATTCCAGGAGATTGCATACAGTTCCCTGTGCTACTCAGTAGGATGTTATTGTCTATCCATTCTAAATGTAATAGTTTACATCTATTAACCCCAAATGCTCAGACCATCCCACTTCCTTCTCCCTTCCCCTTGGCAACTGTTCTCCATGTCTATGACTCTATTTCTGTTTTGTACATAGGTTCATTTGTGCCATGTTTTATAAGTAATACCAAATCGTATTTGTCCTTCTCTTTCTGACTTAACTTAGTATGATAATCTCTAGTTGCATCCATGTTGTTGTAAATGGTATTATTTAATTCTTTTTTATGGCTGAGTAGTATTCTGTTGCATATATGTACCATATTTTCTTAATCCATTCACCTTTTGATGGACATTTAGGTTGTTTCTATGTCTTAGCTATTATGAATAGTGTTGCAATGAACATGGGGGAGCATGTGTCTTTTTGAATTGTAGTTTTGTCTGGATATATGCCCAGAAGTGGGATATGGTAGTTCTATATTTAGTTTTCTGAGGTACTTCCATACGGTTTTCCATAGTGGTTATACCAATTTACATTCCCACCAACCAGGCAGGAGTGTTCTCTTTTCTTCACACTCTCTCTAGCATTTGTTGTTTGTAGACTTATTAATAATAGACATTCTGACCACTGTGAGGTGGTAGTTCATTGTAGTTTTGATTTGCATTTCTCTTATAATTAGTGATGTTAAACATTTTTCATATGCCTGCTGGCCATTTGGAGAAATGTCTACTTAGATCTTCTGCCCATTTTTTGATTGTTTTTTTTTGTCGTTGTTGTTCATATATGTTGGAGACTAAGCCCTTATTGGTTGCCTGATTTGCACCTGTTTTCTCCCATTGCCGTAGGTTGTCTTTTCATTTTTTTTTTCCTTTTGTATTTTTAGGGCTGTACCTATGACATATGGAGGTTCCCAGGCTAGGGGGTGAATCGGAGCTGCAGCTGCCAGCCTACACCATAGCCACAGCAACGTGGGATCCTAGCTGTGTCTGTGATCTATACCACAGCTCAGAGCAATGCCACATCCTTAACCCACTGAGCAAGGCCAGGGAGGGAACCCACGTCCTCATGGATACTAGTTGGGTTTGTTAACAACTGAGCCATGAAAGGCACTTGATCTTTTTATTTTTTTTTAATGGTTCCCATTGCTTGTGCAAAAGCTTGTAAGTTTGATTAGGTTCCATTTGTTTATTTTTGTTTTTATTTCCATTCCCTTGGGCAACTGACCTAAGAAAACATTTGTATGGTTTATGTCAGAGAATATTTTGCCTATGTTCTCTTCTAGGAGTTTTATGATGTCTTATCTTATGTTTAGGTCTTTAAGCCATTTTGAGATTATTTTTGTGTGAGGGTGTGCACAGAATGTTCTCAAAGAGACAGTTTGCATCATCATCACATTTAATCCCTTCAACGAGACTGTGTTGTAGATACTAAGCTCCATTTCACAGAGGAAGAGATAGAGGTCCAGGGAGTTGACAAATTGTCCAAAGGGGTAGACCTAGAGGTTCACACTTATGTTGATGGGTACCATGGTGACTGACAGATACATAAGTATTATTAATGTCTTCACTCTGGTTCCTAAATGTCTATAAACTCCAGGGGAGGGGGTGGTGCTCTCCAGTCTTGAGCTTTCAGAGTGCCATTTTTTCCAGTAAAGCAATCTTAGATTTCCACCTCACAGTGTGCTTTGCCAAAGAGTGGCACTGGTGCTCAAACAACTTAGGCTTTCAGTCAGCCATCTCCCTCAGACCCCTTCAAAAGCTGGATGAAATGGTGTTTGCCACTTCCAGCAACCTTGAAGGAACCACTCTCCCACATCTCTTCAACGTGGGAAGCATGTCAAGGAGGTATCTGACAGCTGGCCTTGCCTGCCCGGCACTCTCCTAAGCCCCCCACCAGCACAGGGCAGTGCATGCTGACATCACCTGGACCCCGCTGTCTGAGCTTGCTTTTTTTTGGTGATGCCTGACTGCCCACCTTGACTTGAGTTCCCCCTGCCCCCTGGCCTTGCTCCTTTTGACTGAGATATGGAGGCTGCATGAGGCATCTGATTGAGGGGCTGTGGCTGTCCCCATGGCCTTACAGCATTTCAGGCAGGGTCACTCTCTATTCAATGTGTGGTGTAGTTCGGGTGAGCTGTGGAATGCCTGATCCAAATTTCATTATTTCTGCTTTGCCCTTTAACATCATTAGTCTACATAAAAGACACTTAACCTGGGAAGGACACCACATACTCATCCTCATGGAAGGAAACTGCAGACAGTCTGAAGGGGCTGAGCACTGAAGGAGCAGAGGCAGGTGTCAAAGCTCTCTATGTGGGGTCCCCTGCCTAGCTCTATCTAGCACTGCTGCTCTCCCACCCCAGCCTCAGCTAGAGAGACCACCCCTGCAGGGCTTCTGAATGCCTGCTGAGCTGTGCCCAGGGCTTGCTCCTGGTCAGATTCTGGTCTGCTTTGGTGTCCTTTCAGGGGCCTGCAATATGGGAGCTCCTTGACCTGGAGCAGCTCTATGACCTCAGACAACCCATTTTTCTAGCTCTGACCAAGATGGGATGGGGTGAGGAACTTGGGGGAGTCCAGAGGGCTTTTGTGGGCCCTGCTAGTGCTGAGGATCTGGTCCTGGGGATACAGGAAATGATTCTAACCTTGACATCATTCCCACAGCGTGGTAGATGGATGTTGGGCATGAGTTGCCTTCCCACCCAGCTTGTTCTGTTCCAATAACTGCTGTAGCAATTGTCTAGAAAGAGGAGTTTATGCATATTCATGAATCCTATCATTCTGTACACACTACTAGGGGTGGCCTGTTTTTCTGTCAAATGGTGTTTCATCAAAACAGCGAGCTCAGCTGTTGGGATAATTTCCAAAGCCCTAGCTAGCTGGCTTGGTGTTTTGGGATAATGATGTTTAGGTGTCTTCTCAGAGCACCTTCCAAATGGTGAATTTCTGCTGCAGCAAGATCTGAAATCAGAAGCTTCACCCATCCATGCACAGACACAAATACCTGAGACCTGCAGTGCTGCACAGATGCATTATGTTATCTGTGAACTTTCTGGCCCTACCCTATCTGATTATCCCTAGAAATGTTCTTGACCTTTATTGATTCTTCCTGTCCCTAGCAGGTGCTTCATATTCATCTTCCTTTGCACACTTGTGGGCTTGTAGAATGTTAGGTGCTGGCTCTGCCCTGTGCAGCTACATGACCCCTATTTCCTTTCTGGAGCTTCAGTTCTCATCTGCAAAGTGGGGTGGGGATACCACACACCCAAAAGAATCTAGACTCCATCCCCCAGTCCATCCTCCCCTCCCTCTCCTCTCTTTCCTCCTCTAACTCCCTTTCTTCTTTCCTTTCTCCTCCTTCTCTTCCTCCTCCCCCTCCTCCTAAAGGTGCTTACCTGGCACAAAAGTTCTCCATGTTTCTAGGCCTAGGCTAATGCTATTTTCACCCTTCAGCAAAGGTCTGCCAATTTTTGCCCCTCTGTGCACAGTGGATGAGGAAGCATTTGTGCAAACGTCAGTTGTGAAGAGCTCAGTGTTTGTGCTCCTGCTTGTTTTCTGGATTGTTCTTGATTACAAACCAGAGTAAATTCACCTGTTTCTTTCATTCATTCATTTACACATGCACTCATACATTCATTTGTCAAGCACCCATGATGTGTATCTCCTGTTCTAGTTGGTGATTTGAAAATACAATCCAGTCTTTTTTTTTTTTTTTTTTTGTATTTTTAGGGCTGCACCCATGGCAAATGGAAGTTCCCAGGCTAGAAGTCTAGTCGGGGCTGTAGCTGCCAGGCTATAGTCTACACCACAGCCACATCAATGCTGGATTCTTAATTCACTGATTCACTAAGCAAGGCCAGGGACTGAACCTGCATGCCTCATGGACACCAGTCTTTCGTTACCACTGAGCTACAACAGGAGCTCCTACAATCCAGTCTTTAAGGGCTGTAATCACCAGTGAGAATGCTGGACAGCTCCTTGTGCCTGCCCCAGGCTGCTCCCTTTCTTCACTCCCCATCTCTCAGTCTAATAGGCCTAGCCTCCAACCTGTCAACAGTTGGGCAGTCAGTCGGCAGTTCCCATAGTTCCCCTGGTCTTAGGGTGCAATTTAAATGCTGCTTGTCTAAAACACATCTCTGGCAGGAATCCTTTTTTTCTTACTTTTTAGCATGTAATATATATGTATAATTGCACATATATATATATGCAAATTTATTTTGTTAAAATTTGAAAAATTCAAAAGTATAAATAGTAAAATAAAAAGTTACCTGTTATCCCCTTGCATAGATATAACCACTGTTGCCATTTTAGTGACTTACTTCATTTTTAAAATAACTTGCTAGATAGATAAAAGTCACAAAATTGAGATCATCAAAATATGTAATTTTACATCTTGTTTTTTTTTCACTTCCCATTGTTTCTATAAAAGTGAAAAATTTCCTTCTCTTCAAAACTTTTTCTGAAAACAGGATTTTACTGATGATGGTGATTTTTCATATTTTTAAAAATACTCTCCTATTTTTGGACATTAAGGTAGTTTTCCCTACTTGAATTTCATTCAATCATTATTGTTGCCTTGTCCATGTCAGGCACTGGAGCCCCAGCAGTGAGGATGATGTAATTTGATGTGATCCCATCTCCAAGGAGCTGTGACAGATGATAAAGAGGTAATATGTAAAGGAAAACTAAAGAAAACTAAAACGGGGTGAGAGACTAGAGGGTAGTGGAAATAGAGGGCTGGAGGGAAGCAGTTTGGATCTAGGGGGCTGGAGGAGGGGAGACACTTGGCTAAATCTAGGAGAGGATTGTTCTAGGCAAGTACAAATGCCCTGAGGTGGGAACAGATTTGGGCCATTCAAAACAGAGTGAGGACCTTGGGAATAGCTGGTGAGAGCCAGAGAGAGCATGGAATGGGAGGAGCTTGGTAAAGCGAGCAGAGATAATAGAGATAATAAAGGCCTTATGGGCCAATGAAAATAAGTTTGATTTTTATTCTAAGTGTGGAGGAAGCTCAAGAGTTTTGTGGTCTGATGTAGTTTGAGTAGCTCGCTCTGATGCTGGGAGTGGGGTGGTTGGGGAAGGCAGGCTGGATTAGAAGCAAAGGGGACTCTGAAGTCTTCCATGTGGGTAGTAACAAAAGAGTTGATAAGGAGTGGCTGTATTCAGGATTTACCTAAAAGGGAGTGTAGTGTAGACTTACATGAGAGGACTCACTGAGGACCCGTGGGTCTTTGGTCTGAATAATTGGGTAAATGGCGGTGCCCTTTTCTGAAGAGGAAGCACATGGAGAGTCAGGTTTGGGAAGGGGACTGGAGTTTGATTTGGAAACTTTTACGTTGGAGATATTTATAAAATATTCAATAGAGATGATTAGTTGGCAGTCAGATAAATAGGCCTGGAGCTCAGAGGAGAAGCTGGGACCGATATATTAATTTAGAAGTTATCCAGTGTAGATGGCTTTTAAAACTATGAGAGAGTAATAGATCCCTTGGGGAGGGAGTGAGGACGGATGTAGCCCAGAGTCCTGATCCTGGGCCCCCTAGCTTTAGAGAACAAGTTGAGAGTGATGAGTCAGCAGAAGGTTGGGAAGGCCCTTGAGTTAGGAGGAAAACCCAGGCTGCTCTAGGGAGAGACATTTTCTGTTCATTTTAGATCATGTCTTTAGAATAAATTCCTAGCAGTGGAATTACTAGGTCAAAGTGAGTATGAACACATTTAAAACTCTCGCTAAATGTTGTCACATCATTTTCCAAAAAAGTCACATCAATTTATATTTCCATTATCGGTACCTGGTTTTGCCCATGGCAGAGAACCATTACATCTTTGCCAATTTAATAGGCAAAAAATATGACATCCTGATTTTAACTTGTAATTCTTTGGCTTCTAGTGAGCTTGAACCATTTTTATTTTCTATGCTTATTGCTTATTTGTGTTTCATATATAGGTTATCTTTTAGTGACCATTTCTATTACGGTTATATAACATTATTTTATTAGAGGATTTCTTTTTAATATGTTAAAAATGATCCTTTGCTGTATTTCTTACAAAAATTTTTTTGGGGTTTGCTGTTTTCCTTTTAATTTAACTATAGTGTTTTCTGATATAGGGTTTTATGTTTTTGCTAAATTACACCTATCCTTCTTGTTCTCTATGAGTGCTTGCTTTGCCGTTATGTTAAGAAAAGCCCCTCCACCGCTATATTTTGGGGAGGGCTGATAAATCAATTTTTCATGCCATTTTTGTTAAATTTGGCTAACATAAAATAAATTGAGTAGTCTTTATTTTCTTCTATATTTTGGCATAGATTTTATAGTAGGAAATGATCTGTTCCATGAAGTCCAGAAAACATGCACCAGTAACTTCAAAAGCACCCAAGCACTTTCCGAGGCAGCGTGTTGACAGCACTTTCTTATCTCTTCTGTAGTTATAGTCTGCTCTGGAACATTACTTCCTGTTGAGCTATTTTTACCTGATTTATTATTTCCACTGAATATTACATTTTTACATGTGGATGGAATTTATTAACATATAACTGTGGCTAATGTTATCTCATAATTATAATTTTATCAGCATATGCCACTTTTCTTATTTCCAATACCTTTTTTTTAATTAGATTTGTTAAAGTTTTATATTTTATTGGGCTCTTCAAAGGGTCAGCTCTCAAATTTACTAAATAATCTTAATGTTTCCCCTTTCAAATGTATCAGTTTCTGATTTAATCGCTATTATTTTCCCTCATTTCCACAGGCTTGCCCTGCTTAATTCTCTTTAGTCCTCCAGCTGCATTTCCATTCTACATGGACAGAACTGCCAACTACCTCTTTCTCCCTCTCTCTTTCTCTCTTTCTCTGAATGCTCAGAAGACAGAATTCCACTGCCTCTAGGTATTTGTGTTGCTGAGAAATCTGAGGTCAGAAAGATTTCCATTCCTTCAAAGCTTTTTTTTTTTTTTTTTTCCTGTCTATATGCTTATGGGCTGTTATAAACTGAGTATTTGCATCCCCCCCAAATGCATATATTAAAGCCCTAACCCCCGGTGTGACTGTATTTGGAAAATAATAAAATAAAATGCAGTAAATAATTTGTGTTGAAAGAGGTCATAAAGGTGAGGCCCTGATATAATAGGATCAGCGTCCTTGTAAGAAAAGATACCCAGAGAACTCTTTCTCTGCATTTGCACAAAAAAAGAGGTCATGAGCACAAAGCGAGGTGGTGGCTGCCTGCAAAGCAAGAAAAGAGGTCTCAGGATGAAGCTTACCATGCTGACACTTTGATTTTGGTTTCCAGTTTCCAGACCTGTTGTTTAAGCAGACATGAGCTACCCTTGGTTGAGAATGTGGCCTTTTCTCATTCATTTTATCTGGTGCTCAGTCAACACTTTCAATCAGTAGACTGGAGTCTATCTTCATTTTAGCAAATTTTCTGATTTTAGTTTTTGGATGTTTCCTTCTGTTTTATTTTTATCAATAAAACCATCTGTTTTATTTTAACCTTCCAAGTTATTCTTTTATGGGAATTGGGACCCCTTGGAAAGGTTAGCTCTTCATGTCTGTTATCCTTTCTCTCATTTTCTCTGTTTTCCTTTTATTAACTCAAGGAGACCTGACATTAAAACAGCATCATTCAAATGGGGCAGAGACCTGCAATCTCAAGATGACTTGGCTTTCCCTTATCTTTTCCTCCATAGGTATTCAGCTTAAACACAATATTCCTAATCCTGGACCTTGCTATAAAGTGCTCTCTTGGAGGTGAGAACTGAGGAAATACTGACAGAAAGAAGGAGGAGGCAGAAAGAACACTAAGACTGAGAGGTATCAACATTGAGAAGAGCTTCTGAGACTGGTCACTTGTTCATTCATGTATTGAGTTAGAACACACAGTATATTTGGACTTTGTTGCATGCTCAGACTGCTTCTTCTTCAAGATAGCTTATTCTAGTTTCACTGATGCAATATCCTCTAGGAAAAAGAAAATCTGACTCCTTGTATCAAATTTATTTCAGTGATAGGCCATTTCTCTTCATCTTCCTCCTTGTATACTACAGGATCTTTTCACTGGTCCAGTGGTTTTTCTCTTAATCCCTCTAAGGTGAAGCAAAATTCCCACTGCTAAAACCTCTTTCATCCTTCAGCTCTCATGCTGGGCAGATGTCCTTGACACCCTAGCTCTCTGGGAATACAGCCCATGGTCTCTCCTTGCCTCTTGGTACTAGGAACTCTGTAGAAGTGATGTCTTCCTAGTACTTCTTGCTTCTCATGTTCAGTGCCCATGGATCAATCCCATATGACTTTTAAATCTGGTTCATATTTTACCATATAGGATAATTTCCTTAATATTCAGAGTAATGACAACTTGCCTAGTTTCTAGTACTCATTTTATGAGTTTCCATGGAGATCTGAGAGTATGGTATGGTATGGAATCAAAGTGATGTAAAAAAGTATTTAACAACTGGTATGGCATGGCTCAACACAATCAGTATGGGTTTGGCCTCACACAACCAGCATGGTTGTGCTGAGATGTACCAGCTGAATACCAGTCTTCACCAGAAGATAGATTCCTAGGCCTACTTAACTGTCTCATCCAAAAGCCCTGGCCAGAATGAAGTTTACACTTTGGAGCTAATCATATGTTCAATAGCAGTAAGTTTTCCTTAGCAGCCAAGAGATACTGAGGTATGTTGGATGAAATGGCAATATTTCCTTGAACAGCATAAGAAAGAGCTCACTTCTCAGCAGAATGTGTTCTTGGTGCTATTCTTGTATCTTTCCCTTTCATAACACAATCTAAGTATTGCTTATCCTTTCACTTCCTGTTGTATTGCATTCTTGGAGTTGTAGTCTCTGACCAGATGTCTAGAGAGAGGATTAGATGAGGAAGGTGGGCGGGCAGCCAAGATGGACAAGCTAGACACTTCAAAAATGGCCATTTTTCGTTGTCTTTTCTGGAATGTTAGCTCCATGCAAACAAGGGACTTGCCTGTTTTGAAATTTTCTTTGTTTATTTTTAGCACTTTATCCTCAGGTCTTAGAACAGGAGTTCAGCAGAGAGCTGACTAACTGAACATGTGAATGAATGAGCAGGCCAATTCCAGATGCTCTTCTCAGAGTTGCTGCTTCTTCATCCTTGTAGTTCCTTTCCTCCAATGACTCTTTTTCTCTCCTCATGTCCTTTGCTGCAGTGTCTCGCCTGCTCTCACCTCAGGAGGGCTCCCTGGCCTGTTGTGGGCCACGCTCAACAGGAATCAGAGTTTATGCCTAGCAGTTGTGTGACTGGACTTATGCAATCTGCCCTGGTCCTCAAGCAGAGACCTTGCTTTGGAGGTTGATGCCTCGTTAAGTGCAGGAACCACACTCCTGAGGCCATTGTACAAACTGTTTCAGATCTGGACTGCCACTTTCAATCGCACACACACACATACATTGTTGGTATTAATTCAAGCAGAGTTACTTTGAAAATTAGCCTTTGACCTTGACTGTAGATTTCACCTGAGCCATAGGTTAGGGTGGGGTAGAGATGCAGATGGAGCAGGCTCAAGGCTTGAAGCATGAGGCCCAGAGGACACAAGGGCAGCTGACCTGGGCTACTTTTGGCAGGCAGCCCCCTCTTTGGGCTACAGAGCCTGGAGGAAGTACCCTCACTTGTCCAATGCTATAAAGGCATCTCAGAAGCCTCCCAAGCTCATACTGCCCCTGGTGCAGAAATGGGGGTGGGGCGGGGGTAGGGACTGAGCAGCTGCACATGGCCTGCCTCTGCCCAGAGGCCTTTCCTACCTTGTATGGGTTTGCTTGGGGTCCTCCTCATGAACCCCAAGGAACACTGCTTTGTTTTAGTCTCAAGAGTAAATCTGTTTTGGTAAGATTACTTGGGCCTCTCATTGGATAGAATCCTCTGGTTTTATCCAGCTCTTGCTCAAACGTCATTTCATTGAGTCTGGGTCTGAGGACCAACCCTACCACTTTCTACTCTTGAAATCCTTTAGTTCCTGTTAGTGTCCTTCAGAGTTGTTCTTTGGATTGAATTGGAAAATGTTTATCCATTCTTCAGTGTGGTATCTGGCACCTATTGGTGCTCACATGGGCCAATGCTTCTGCAGAGCCTCATCATAGCCACATGGAGAGCTAGAGGGGACCCTCCCTCCCGAGCACCCCAAGAATAGATGATCTGGAATCCAGACCCCAGCCCAGTGCTCCTTCCTTTCACAGGGCTCTCTTGAGGCTGAGAAATTTAATGACTACATGAATATCTTTGTCAGATTTTCTCAGGCAAAAAGTATGTCTTAACTCTCCATTTGCTGTCCTTAAGAGACCACCAGGAGCTGCTCTGCTTTGTCTTCAGCATGACCACCTGCTGGAGAAAATCTTAACCACTGGCCCATACGGGATGGGCTGCCCATCCCTCCTTTCTAGATGCACAGGCCCTGGCAATGCCCTCCCTTTGTGTGTGCATGTGAGCGAAAATGTTGTGAACTCCTGAATCCTAGGCCTTTCCCAAGATTTCTGCTATAATTCCAGAACGGCAGTGTTGGAGTCACTTTGGAATAAATAAAAATTTTATTTTCAGATAGCTTTGATCATGATGATTTACATAGAGCTAATCCATTTTTCTTTGTTTAAGGCTGAAGTATGGTTAATACATCCATTGCTTGTAGAATATGTTACTTTCTATGTGTGCCACCTATGTGTTACTTAAAAACAATATTTGGGGTCATGTGGAATAAAGACCTACAATGCTGTGCTCCTATTAAGCATCAATTCCATGATCCATGAGTAGCCTGGGGATTTTTTTGGAAAAATGTTTGCATGTTTACTGCTTGTGAAGTGTTGTGCTAAGTGCTTTGCGGGTCTTTCATTTAACACAGCCGCCTTATGAGGTAAGAACTACTGCTAGCCCGATTTTATGCATGAGAAAGCTGTGTACATAGAGCAGTAAGGTGACATAAGCAAGAGCAGATAACCAGCCCACAGTGAAGCCAGGATTAGATCCCTCCAGACATTTTGGCTTTGCTTTCAACTGCTATGTTTTCATGTCTCCTTAATAATCACATTTGGTTTAAATTTGCATTTTTCTGATTAGTAATTGGTTGAGAATCGTTTGATATACTTATGGCCTTTTAGGTATTCTCTTCTTTGAGCTATATCTTAAAATTACTTTTTCTCTTTTGATTTCTCTTAGGATATTTTTAATAATAATCCTTCACTTGTTTCATGAATTGTAAATATGTTCTCTAGTTATAGCTTGCTTTTTCACTTTATTTATGTTGTCTTTTGATAAACAGAAATTCTTAGGTGTAATGTCATAATTGTTATTTGTATTTTCTGTGGAATGTCAAATTGGAGCTGCAGGTGTCAGCCTACGCCACAGCCACAGCAAAGCTGGATCCAAGCTACATCTGCAAACTACACCACGGCTCATGGAAAAGCTGGATCCCTGACCGACTGAGCGAGGCTGGGAATCGAACCTGCATCCTCATGGTTACTAGAGTCGGATTTGTTTCCATTGAGCCATGACAGGAACTCCCTCCATCCATGTTTTTTAAGGTTAGCAGTTTTTGTTTCTTATTTAAGAAGTTCTTCCTCTTCCAGGGTCATAAATACATGCCCCTAAATTTTCAAGCTTTGGCTTTTTACATCGAAGTCTTAAATCCATCAGGAGTTGATTTTTGCATATGATATGAGGTAGCAATTCAACGTAAAGTTTCTTTTCTTTTTCTTTTTTTTTTGTATTTTTGCCTTTTCGAGGGCTGCTTCCCACGGCATATGGAGGTTCCCAGGCTAGGGGTCTAATCGGAGCTGTAGCCGCCGGCCTGCACCACACCAAAGCAACACGGGATCTGAGCCGTGTCTGCAACCTACACCACAGATCATGGCAATGCTGGATCCTTAACCCACTGAGCAAGGCCAGGGATCAAACCCGCGAGCTCCTGGTTCCTGGTCAGATTCGTTAACCACTGCGCCATGACGGAAACTCCATAAAGTTTCTTTATATAGGTAATCTGTGGTTCCAATGCACTTTATCAGCCAGCCCACCTGTCTTAGTTGAGTTCCTCCAAAGGCGTAGTCTCAGGTTGTTTATTTAGAGGTGATGACAGGCAGAGAGCGTGAGGATGTGGGGAGAACAAGACAAGGAAGTGTACAATCACAGCTGCTACCGTGGACAACAGGGTTCAAGTCCACTAGGACCTGCCAGGATGTGAACAGAATGTCTTCCAGGATCATCCACATGAGAGATGGGAAGCAGGAGAATTTATCCGCCATCTCCCTTTCCTCTTGTTTGTGGCCTGTCCCCTTGGGTGTCAGGCCCACACTTCTGGGCTGCCTCTTAGTACATACTTAAAGTTCTCCCAAGATATCTGATCAAGCCTGGGGCAAAAAGTGGAATAGTCTTGGGTGGGACACCCCAGTGCCAGGTGAACAAGCTGGCATGGAACTCCACTGGGAGGTGAGGAGTGGGTGTGACCCAGGACACCATGGTGGTCTGTTACGCCCTTGAGATTGTGTCTTTACCAGAGGTGCTCCAGGGGCTCCTGCCCAGAACTGGACCTTAGGAGCTTCTCTACCCTGCTCTGCACCTTAGGAGGCAACCTAAGTGGCTGGAGGGCAGCTTGAGGGAGGGGCTGGGGAGCCAGAGCCTGTATGCCTATTGCTTCCTCCCAGCCATGCTGCCTGTGTTGGCAGAGTCCCTCCTCTCCAGACAGTATGTCCCTCTGAGAACTGGGGACATTGTGTTCCCCACATCCCTTCAGACCTGTGTGGTCACGCCTCCACCCAGCCCTTTGTAAAATGTCATATTATAAACCCTCTGGTGGGAGTTCCTGTTGTGGCTCATCAGAAATGAAACTGACTAGTATCCATGAAGATGCAGGTTCGATGCCTGGCCTTGCTCAGTGGGTTGGGGATCCGGCCTTGCTGTGAGCTGTGGTGTGGGTCACAGATGGGGTTCGGATCCCACATGGCTGTGGCTGTGGCGTAGGCCAGCAGCTGCAGCTCCGTTTCGAACCCTAGCCTAGAAACTTCCATATGCCACATGTGTGGCCCTAAAAAAGCAAAAACAAACAAACACAAAAATACAAATGCAAACAACTAATCATACAAAACACCCTCTGGTTCCTTTGGACCATGACAGGTATAGCACCAGCAGCACCACTGTCCCACCGAGATGCAGGCACACGCAGGTGCCCAGCTTCACTGTGCCCTCCCTGGGTACCAGCTCCGTGCCTGCATATTGCTAGCAGCTAAGGTCAAGGCGAATTTACACAACTCCTGCCCTCAGAAAGCTTCCTGCCTAGCGAACAAGATAAATGAAAGGAGAGAAAGGTAAGCCCAAAGGACAGCAGACCATGCTCAGAATGACTAGGAGGCTGAATCTCGCCCCCTTAGGAGTGAGCCCTGCCCCCGCCCCTGCCCCTGCCTCGCAGACCCTCTGAAGTCAGACTACCACCCACGCCTCCTGGTGGGTGCAGCCCTCTTCCCCTTCATCCAGGCTCGATTCAGGCTTGTCCCTTATTCTCTTTCATGACTACAGTCACAGGTTTCTGCTGACAGACTGATGTCCCCTTTATAGATATTCACATAACTAAAAACCAGGCTTCGGATGCATAAATATCATATTGACAAGAGTGAATGAGGAGAATGGGGAAATTTATGGTCTTTTAGCCAAGCACAAGGATTTCGTGGTAGCATTTTTCCCCTTTTCCATCTGAAATCTGCAGAGGCTGATATACTAATAGCTGTGATTTGCATAACTTCTGGAGTAAAGCAGAAGAAGAAGCCAGGCTGCAGGCAGACAGTCTGTCTCTGCTGGAGTAGGGCGGAGCCTTGTATTATTAGGAAGAGGACGCATAAATATGTCAGTCCCTGAATGCCTGTGAGGGAGACCTGGCATGGATGGAATGGGTATGTGAACCAGAAGGTGGCTTCTAAGCCACTCACCTGCAACAGAGTATCTAAATCAAGGCCTTGGTGGGGTGGGGGTGGGGGTGGGGGAGGGGACTGCCCTCACCTGTTCCTGAGGAGTTCCATGTCCACCCAAGCCAGCTCTTCAAGGTAGCTGGTGTGGAGTTGCACAGACATTGGCTGTCCTGGTTGAAGGCAAGTCTTCTCTGAATTGAAGTTCATGTACTGGAGTACTTTGAAGAAATTAATCACTGTCAGGTCTATGCTATAATTCATGCCAGAATAATGAAAGAGTCTGCCTTAAATGAGTTAAATGTTTACCCTTGTTGCACCACCAAGGGGGATCCCTCTGATATAGAGGAAATAAATGGGCCTGGAGTGGGAAACAGCAGGCTCCACATGTCCTAGGCTAAGGGAGCTACTCTGCTTGGGAAGAGAGGCAACGTGGCTTTGTGAGGTTCTTATGATAATGCAAGATCACAAAGGAAATGAACCCAGTGTAGTGTGTGTGCTCTCTAAAGAGTGCTATTGTTAAATTTTGTTTTAGTTGGGCTCTTTTGTCAAACACTTCATTCAGAGTCTGTGAAGAGCAGTCTGGGTTGGGGTAAGCTTTATCAGTTGCTTCCGAAAGGCAAGTCATGATGTTTTCTGACAGTTCCAAATTTTATGAATTCCCCACTAGAAAGTCTTATTGTTTGTACCACCTATGGCCTCTCACTCTTTTGAAGATTAAAAGCCTCTTGGTGGAGGCAGGGCGACAAATTTGTCTGCAGTGGCTGTCAAGGCCATAGCCATGGAGGCCCATAGGAGGAGCCTGGAACCTTGTGAGACTCAGTGGCCAGAGAGCCTCAAGAGTGATTAAGCAGTAGAGCAGATGTGGAAGTGCGGATGGGCTGAGTACCGGCGCCAAAGGACATTATCGTCTTTCCCCACTCTCAGTCGGCTTGCCTCTTATTCCTCCCTGGGCTACAACTGTTATTAACGTTCAGATTTTGGAGATAATGGTTTTAATTAAACTACTTTGCTGTTTACTACTGTTTCGGGAATTTGCTAATTAATCTTTATGTAATTGTTTTGCAATGGTTGTACAGCAAAAAGTTCTTAAATTATAAGTTGAAGCTCTCCCAGAGAATCTAATTTCTAATCAGACTCCCACGTTAATCAGCAGCCATGGGGGCAGGGAGGGCATTAACCATTTAAAGTCCCTCCCAATGTGGAGGTTGTCTTTGACCTGGCAGGTTGACTTTGCTGGGGAGAGGCTTACATTGATCTCTGCATTTTGGTGGTGCTGAGGGATCCTGCCGACAGGATTAAGATAGTAGCCCTTCCTCCACCTTAATCAGCATCAAGGAACTACTTGTGATGCTATGTTTGTAGAGACTGTTTCTGTGAAATGTTTATTCTATAGGGACACCTAAAGTCCCACCTTTATAAAACCCTAGACTCCTGGAGCCATAGTTCATAAAAGGTCTGGGGGAATTTACATCCACTGAACTTAGGAAATGAACAATAGTGTGTTAAAAGATGTCTCCAAGTATCCCCCAATATGTGGCGTGAAGTATGGAGCATTTCTAACAGATATTAGAGGTAACTGGATTTTTTAATTTGTGAAATAAGAGCAGTCCTCAAGTACTGCTACAGCGTGTTTCTCTACCTTGGTCAGCGTCTACCTCTTTCTGATTAAAGGTGTCAGCTGTTCTTTGCAGGAAACACCCTCAGCAGGAAGCCCCTTTTCTTATCACTTTAGCAAAGCTGTATTGTAACTAACTTTTATTTATTTATTTTTTTTGTCTTTTTAGGGCTGTGCCTCTGGCATATGGAGGTTCCCAGGCTAGGGGGCGAATAGGAGTCGTAGCCACTGGCCTACACCACAGCCACAGCAAAGCCAGATCCGAGCCGCGTCTTTCACCTACACTACAGCTCATGGCAACACCAGATCCTTAACCCACTGAGCAAGGCCAGGGACTGAACCTGCGTCCTCATGGATGTTAGTCGGATTCGTTTCTGCTGAGCCACTACAGGAACTCCTGTAACTAACAGGCCCCTCCAAGCTATTCTCATCTCCATCCCAAGTGCACCTTACAAATCTTTTAACCACACAATACCTTGTCTAACTTGTCATTCTTTCTGTAGATCAAAGGAGTGGAAATGAAGACTAAGTAACTAAGTAATTAACAGATGACTAGGTCTCTTCCCCAGCTTCCTGTTCAGTCATCTGAACTGTGACCAAACTGTGTGAAAAAGACAACGTCTAGTCCAAGATCATGAGGGGTTGACAAGCCTGCTTGCAGTGAAGGATGGTGACAACTCTGACCCCCATCTCAACGATCAACTATGATTACTTCTCTGTTTCCTTTTAAAAGCTTTCCTGGCCAAGAAGAATCTTCAGAAGTGGTTTTTCAGGGGATACCAAGTCCACCATCTCCCCAGATTGCCCCTATTCTGATTAAAAGCAACTTTCCTTTCTACCATCTGTGAATATGTAATTGATTTTGTGAGCAGCAAGCAGCGGGACCCCAGTCATTCGATAACAAAAGTTCTGACTCCAAAAGTCATGGAAGGGACAAGCTACAGGATGGTTGAGTCTCCCTCTGCGTATAAGCATCTAGGAATAGATAAATTATCTCGATATGTCTGTCTCTGCCTGGAAGTCAGGCCTTATCTGCTAGCAGAGGGTCCACTAAAAAGCACAGTGCTCCAGAGAGGGGCGTGGACCCAGGAGCCAGACTGTCTCAGCTATTAGCTGGGTGATCTTAGGCTGGTTAGTCTCTCTGGGTCTATTTCTCAATCGGTAAAATGAGGTTTTAATAATAGAATTTATATGACTAAGTGAGATTGAACATGTGAAGATCTTACTGCAGTACCTGGCGCACGGTGTCTGAGTATTACTGGGATTATACACGAAGCCGTTTTATCCTTGGTTTGGTTTTCAGCCGCTACCATAGAGCATGCTGAATCCCACAGAGGGATTGCCTAATTTGCTCTTAGCTATGAATTTCCCAGCATCAAATATTTCTTCCTTACTGTGTTTTTTTTTTTTTTTTTAGTTTGGAGGCAAGTTTGATTTCATCTTATCTGTGCTCTTAAGTGTATTCAGGGGCTGCTGATGTTGAGCTGACATTAACCATAGAAGGATCTAGTTTGGAGGTAACAGACATGGGGCACCTTTTCTCACTTGTGTGGAAGGCTCACAGCTCACAGCACTCTTGATCACCAGGTCTAGGCTCAGCTCAGATAGATGGCTCTCAACACACTTCCTAGGCAGGCAGTGCCAGTGTCAGGAAGACGGGAAACAGTGTGCCAAGCAAAGCTGACATGCTAATGTTTTCTTGGGAGATGCAGTCCTGGCAAGTGAAGTGAAGGATAAAGGGAAGCGAAGCAGCAAGGGGAGAATCCAAATAAAAGGGGATGTGTTACCAGTCTGACCACAGTTCTTCAAGAATTCCGGCTTGTCACGAGTCACGTGGGACAGCTCTGTGAGCACATGTGGAAACACTGTGTCAGAACAGCTCATCTTAGGGCAGGAAGGTCAGGCAATTACAGGAAGCCAGGCAATCTTCTGGCTTCTTTCCCTCCCTCTCTCATTGCTCTGAGTCCACCTCATGGATCTTCAATGCCTCCACGTGCCCAGGTTGTGATACTTGACCTCCTTGAATCCAGGCAGCCACCGAAGAAACCAAAGCCTCCATGCATCCAGTGGAGCCAAACTGCTCTAGCTCCTGCCAGGGCAAGGGTGAAGAGGGTCACATATAGCCTGGCACACTGCCCAGGGGAAGGCTGAGGCCACTAGGGCATTAGGGGACGAGGTGACAGGCAGGGGGAGCTAGAGCTCTGCACCTATGGGAATGGAGCTTTCGCAAATGGACAGAGCTCAGGGAGCTGGAGTTGTTGAGAGGATCTGGGTGGCTCATAGACTGTTCCAGTGCAGTTGGCATGTGGTATAGAAATCTATTTGGCATCCAAGGTTTGGTTGAGAAACAACAGAGGGACTTTTGTCTTCAAAGTCTTTGTCCCACTTGTCCTCATTTTCATCTCCCTTCACTAGTTCCACACTGTTGTGTTGCAGTGCAGGGACCACACCTGCCCTGGGTATACAGTGCTCTCTAAGTCCCCACCCTAGGCCCTGCAAAGCCATGGTGGACCCACATGAAAGAACACAGTGAAGCCAGTAGTTCCAGAATTTAGATACCTTGATGTCTGCTTCTGAGGTCTCTGTTACACCACATTTATCTCTTATCTTATCCATTCAGCTCTTATCAACAAGGTTCTACAGGCTCCAGCCCACCCACTTTTTAAGTCTTATCTCATGTCCATTTCCTTATCAACTAATGGATTCTGGTCATACTGTCCTCTTTTCTGTCCCTAATAAAGAAGAGTTTGTGGGAAGACCTGCCTGGAAGACACATCTATGCCTCTTTGCCTGGTTAACTCCCGCTCAATTTGTAGCAGGAGCTTCAAAAAGACTTTCTTGGGCTCCATAATAGAAAATAGTTCTCAGTTGTCCATCACATTCTTATAACCTCCCTTCATCTCTAGCACTGGATTTAGTAGGGTGATTCTTGTGTTCACGTCTATGTCTTGCACTAAACTATAAGCTCCATGAAGGCAAAGAATAGGATTATTCTTGGTCATAATAGATTTTTTTTTTTTTACGCAACATAAGATTTTTATTTATTTATTTAAAAATTTTTAATTTTATATCATAGTTGATTTACAATGTTGTGTTAGTTTCAGGTGTGATTCAGTTTTGAATATACATATATATCATTCTCTTGCAGATTTTTCCTCATATAGGTTATTACTTCTGTAATAATATATTATGATTAAGTATAGTTTCCTGTGATATAAGTATGCCCTTGTTGATTATCTATTTTATATATAACAGTGTGTGTATGTTGATCCCAAACTCCTAATTTAGCTCTTCCAGCCACCTTTCCCCTTTGATAACCATAAGTTTGTTTTCAAAGTCTGTGAGCCAGTTTCTGTTCTGTAATTAAGTTCATTTGCATCATTTTTTAGATTCTATGTATAAGTGATATCACATGACATTTGCCTTTCTCTTTCTGATTTTACTTCATTTAGTATGTTAATCTCCAAATCTGCTGCAGATGGCATTATTTTATTCTTTCTTACGGTTTTGTAATATTTCATTGTATACATGTACCGCATCTTTATCCACGCCTCTGTCAATGGACATTTAGGCTGCTTCCATGTCTTGGCTATTGTAAATAGTGCTACAGGGAACATTGGGGTGCATGTACCTTTTAAATTAGGGTTTTCTCCAGATTTATGCCCAGGAATGGGATTGTTGGATTACGTGGTAGGGAAAAAAAACCCTATAAAATACACAAACACGTGAAGGCTTAACAATGTGTTACTAAACAACCACTGGATCACTGAAGAAATCAAAGAGGAAATAAAAAAATACTACAAATGAAAATGAAAACATGTTGATCCAAAACTGATGAGATACAGTAAAAGCAGTTCTAGGAGGGGAGTTTATAACAATACAAGGTTACTTCAGGTAACAAGAAAAATCTGAAATAAACAATCTACCCTTGTACCTAAAGAAACTAAAGAAAGAAGAATAAACAAAGCTCAAAATTAGTAGAAGGAAAAAAAACCCCATAAAGTTCAGAGCAGAAATAAATGAAATAGAGATGAAGAAAATAGTAGAAAAAAATCAATGAAACTAAAACCTGGCTCTTTGAAAAGCCAGACTTGCCAAGAAAAAAAAAAAAAGGAGACATGCTCAAATCAATAAAATTAGAAATGAAAAAGGAAAAGTTAAAATGGACACCACAGAAACACAAAGGGCCTTAAGAGACTACTACAAGTAACTATATGCCACCAAAATGGACCACTTAGAAGAAATGGACCAATTATTAGAAAGGTACAATCTCCTAAGACTGAACTTGGGCCATAATAGGTTTTATGCACACACACAAATAAAAGAATGAATGAATAGGTGAATAAGCAAATCATTCAATTTTTTGACTCTTTGTTTCCATGAGCCTTGAGGCTAACAAACTTATAATTCCCACAGCATGGATAAGGCCTGCTATCATTTTCTGTAATAGTTGTCATGATGGACTTTTGGAAAGTAATTGGCTTAATTTTACTCTAAACTGACACTTAGGATGGACCTGAAGGATAATTGAAGACACAGAAATGAAATGGAATGGCCCTGTTTGGTCTAATTATCAGCTGAGAAAGAGAATTAGGTCTAGCTTATCCAGGGCTTCCGGCATGAACCATACTGTCTGCTTATCATATTTGCCCTGTGGCTTATCTGGGTTTTGGGGAGCTTGCACTCACTGTTCATTCCCATTTATCTTCCCTGAAAGGGGTGGTAGGAATACGCTCAGAGATGAGGGCACACAGTGGGGATTCTGGGGCCCGTAGATTGTGTCCACAAGAGCCCTTATCTCTCCATCAACAATAAAATCTACCCTGCCCCAGATTTTGGAGTGCAGTAGTTGCTTGAGGTCAAGAA
Organism: Phacochoerus africanus; assembly: GCF_016906955.1. NCBI lineage: Eukaryota > Metazoa > Chordata > Mammalia > Artiodactyla > Suidae > Phacochoerus > Phacochoerus africanus. The sequence continues at coordinate 39,097,263 of NC_062551.1, read as the reverse complement.
AGTAGTTGTCAGATTTATCCTCTGATGAAAGTGTGGGATGCATAGAAAAAAAAATGGAGAAATGGTCATGAAGGTCCTAGAGTGAGTAAGGGGACAACCCAAGTGTGGAAACAGGATTATCTCCTTGGCTGTTAGATTGGCAATGATGGTCTATATTGAATAGGGTTATAATTAGTGCCTAGAGAAGGGAATATATAGGCCTTTTGGTGACTCAGTAGCCCCAGCCAGTTGACTCTGGGTTCAGAAGTTTATGGAAAGCAGCAAATCTGTACCTACAAAAGGCTGTGCAACTGTCAGAAATTTCAGACTAGTGGGGTTTTTCTGCTCCTTACCCATCAGGGCTCCATGCATGCCACTAAGTCTGTTTTGCAAGGACTGTTCTTTTCCTTCTTCCAAAATTTCTGAGACTTTAGGGAAGGCTTGCCATATTCTCACTTTGTCCCTTTTTCAAAGAAGCCTGACTTATTGACTGAGATGCTTTGATCACTTTTGCTATAAGCATAGAAGATCCAGGAAGATCTATGCTCCCTATTCTTCTCTCCAAATCTTGAACTTTCATTTGAACTCAAGAAAGTTGGAAGCTGTGTGTATTTCCTTGTATGATGCCCATGAGTGTGCAGCATGGTGGTTTGTTTCTTTGTTTTTTAATGCTAGGGAAAAATCAACACCCTTCTTTTTCTTTGCAATTGAGCTTCTTATTTAGAAAGAATCCCTTTACAACAAACCTTCAGGGGAATGTCCTAAATCTCTGTTTGTATTTGAAAGTTTTGAATAGGTAAGACAATATTAAGACAATACAGAGAGGAGTTCCCATCCATGAGGAAGCGGGTTCTATCCCTGGCTTCGCTCAGGGGGTTAAAGATCCGGCATTGCCATGAGTTGTGGTGTAGGTTGCAGACATGGCTTGGATCCAGCGTTGCTGTGGCTCTGGTGTAGGCCAGTGGCTACAGATCCAATTGGACCCCTAGCCTAGGAACTTCCATATGCCATGGGTGCAGCCCTAGAAAGACCAAAAAAATGAAAAACAAAACAAAAACTATACAGAGATATGCTATCTTTACAGGGTCTTTGTCAATCACATCTTCTTTTAACTGTTGGAATAAACAATAAATGGGGCATAATGTGTCTCCCTCTGCTTTTGAGAAAGAATTTCTTGCCTGCTGAGGATTCTGTGCCCAATAACATCTCCAATGAGATGACGGTGAAAAGACACACAAATGTGTCCTTGTCCTATAGAAAGGGATGTATACCATATCGTTTTCCAGCTGTGTGCAAGCTCCCAAAATACGTGAGGGGTAGAATGAAACTCCTAGGGAGTTCCAGTTGTAGTGAAGGGGAAATGAGTCTGACTAGTATCCCTGTGGATTGAGGTTCAATCCCCAGCCTCACTCAGTGGGTCAGGGATCTGGCATTGCTATGAGCTTTGGTGTAGGTCACAGACATGGCTTGGATCCTGTGTTGCTGTGGCTGTGGTGTAGGTGGGCAGCTGTAGCTCCGATTTGAACCCTAGCCTGGGAACTTCCATATGCCATGGGTGTGGCCCTAAAAAGACAAAAAAAAAAAAAAAAGAACTTCTTTTAGATGCCAGTCAACCATTCTTCTCCAGTTACTGATTAGTGGCCAATCTTACTTCATCGCTATTCCAACCCATACAATGCCCCAGATCATTTTGAAACAACTAGGTTTCCATCAGTTTTATGTATAAATATTTGCTTGTATTTATGGATTTTATAAACACCTGTTTGTATCATTATAGCCACAATACATCTTTTACGCCTAACAATATTAATAATAATTCCTTAATGACATCAGATAATAAATCAGTGTTCACATTTCCTCAACTGTAATGGGAATGTTTTTAAAATCTTTAAACAGTTTGAATATAGATTCAAAACAGATGCAGGCATTGTGATTGACTGGCATATTTTTCACATTTCTTTTAATTTACCTTCTCCCTCTCTCTGTGTTTTTTAAATTATTATTATTATTATTTTCTGTCATTCTTATTGATACTTCTTTTGTTGAAGAAACTGGCCTTTTTTGTCCTGGAGAGTTTTCTTCAATCCGGATTTTATGATTATGCCCCCATGATGTCATTTTATTTTATTTTATTTCATTTTATTTTATTTTTTTTTGTCTTTTTGCCTTTTTCTAGGGCCACTCCCATGGCATATGGAGATTCCCAGGCTAGGGGTCTAATCAGAGCCACAGCCACCGACCTACGCCAGAGCCACAGCAATGTAGAATTGGAGCCACATATGCAACCTACACCACAGCTCACGGCAATGCCAGATACTCGACCCACTGAGCAAGGCCAGGGATCGAACCCGCAACCTATGGTTCCTAGTCGGATTCGTTAAGCACTGCACCATGACAGGAACTCCCAAGATGTCATTTTAACATGCTAATTTGTCCCCTGCATTTTCTGTATCGGTAATTAAATCTAGATGCTTAATCAGGTTCAGGTTTGACGTTTTTTTTGGCAAGACTGCTTCAGAGATGGTGTTGCCAGGAGGCCCATGATATTTTCTTACCTCCCTTTGAGTGATGTAACAGCCATTGATCACCACGCCAAGATCTCCTACTTCTCAGGAGGTTGCAAAAAGGGTATTCTAAGCCATCATGCTTCTTTTATTCATCAGTCAGAATATGTCTATAAAGAAAAGTTTTCTTTTATCAACTCTGTGGTTACACTGAAAAGCCATGCATATAGAAAAGACAAAAGAGATATTTTTGCAAACTACAAAAAGTAATCTCCAGGATATACTTAAGAGATGAACAGAAAGTAATGTGAGTAGTGTGCTACCATTTACTTTAAAGCTAATTATACATATATCTTACTGACAAGTAATATTCAGTGATTTTCTTATATTAAAAAGAGAACCCCAACTCTTCATGCCTACCTCTTCCATTGTTTTCCTTTTAGAAACCACTTATTTAAACCAGTTTTCTCTTCCTTCTTAGTCCAAAGAGTAGACTAGGCAGGATCACCAATTTTATCTTTTTCCAAATGATATATAGTTTTCCCAATACTGCTTTTTACTAACTTTGTCTTTCCCCACTAATTTGAGTAGTTGATTTTTATCATATACTAAATATCCACTAATTGTTGGTGAATTTTCTGAAATTTTGATTTTGTGATGGGATTCTTATAAATTTTTTATGGAGATAAGACATATTGCAATAAGTTTGAGTCCTTATCATAAGGAGATTGATTATCCAAAGAAGGAAATATAAAATCAATGTGCTCAAAAGATGTCATCCAAAGTCTTGAGCTATTAATACTGCAATATATGTTTAACTAATACAGAAATGCCCGGCAGTGACATCACTGGTACAAAGGAATCCTGGAAGTTGGAGGAAAAGCTATTCGAATGGTGTCTATGGGTGATGGGCCAGGAGGATGCTAGGATGTTGTGGCTTTGTTATCTTTTGGGAGCCTCTGCATACTCAGCAGAAGTGTCCTGGAATGAATTGAAGCGTAAGAACTTTCTGGATTGCAGTTCATTTTTATGAAACTACAATATTACCTGCCCACAGAATCTATGATTAGCTCTCACAGCCATACTTCGGGCTGAAAGACTCAAAAGTTACTATTTTAGCAATTTTTAGTAATGCTCATTAACATAATTACATATCCTGAGAAGGTATTCCAACCACTTTGGATAACTAAATTAAGACAGAGAGTTTATGCAAGAGGTGTAATAAGCAAATATCTAAAGATAGAGATTGGTTTTACATGTCATTTCTGGTAGATAAGACTCCATTACTCACATCAACAAAATTGTAAAAAGGAGCTCTTTAGGGCTATTGTACAGATTTTTAGCATAGTCACTGTTTGTCATTTACTCTAAATGTAAATTCTAGAAGTTTTTATATTCTTCCTCTTTAATATGGGAGACAAATTATTTATTTCACTACACTGTTACAGTATTACATTTTCTTATAAATTATAATTTAGTTACCCTTTTAGCTTCTTTTATAGCCATGCATACTATATATGTCTATGTTTCTTTTCTCCATTTATTTAAATTGAGGTATAATTGACATATACCATTATATTCATTTCAGGTGTACAACATAATGATACAGTATTTTCTTCTTGATAGCTTAGAAGAGTGTTAATTTCTAGGTTTGAAATTCTGTACACTATACCAGAGTTTATCTATCATCCTAGAAACAAATAGCCCACTCAAACTGTATAATTGAGGAAAGTTGGATAAAGAGGTCATTACAAACTCTTGAAGGAGTTTTGAAATTTCATGGGGATAAGTTTATATTCAGGTCATTTGTATTCATGTCACCATTTAAAGTGGACACTTTAAATCTGAAAAGTCCAGATGTCCTTCAGTTCTAGGAAATGGTTTTCTCCTTTTTCTTTTATAACTTCTCCAAACACCTCTGCTAATCTCTCTTTCCAGAACATTTATCAGACAGCTATTACACTCTAGATAGATTGATTCTCTAGACTTAAACTTTCTTTTCCTTTTCTCTTTGCCTCTGCTCTATATTATAGGGCATTGGTTGGCTTTTTAAACTTTTAATTACTGTTTTCTTTTAGTGCCCAGTGATTTGTTCTTGTTTTTATATTATTTCTTTTATATAGCCACTTGTTCTTTAAAAAAAAAAAAGATGTGACATCTTGAGTTTCTCTGAAGAAATTAAAGTTCTTTTATTTTTTCAGCTGTATCGAGGTACAGTTGACAAATAAAAACTGTGTATATTTAAGATGTACAGTGTGATGGTTTGATATTTGTGTATATTGTGAAATGATTACCAAAATCAAGTTAACTTACACATCCATATCTTACACATTTCCTTTTTCGTTTGTCGTTGTTGATGTAGTAAGAACACTCCAGATCTAAATTTACTTCCCATTTTTCTGTGTTCCCTCAAGGACTACATGTTTATTACTATGAGACAAGAACTTTAGTGGTTAAGAATCTGAGTATGTATTGTGTATATACTAGCTTTTTGACTTGCGGCATGGAAAGATAAGGGTGTTCTCATGCAGTGCAACCTAGATGTGGCGGGTCTTCCACACGCACCCTCAGATCTGACTTCAGGGCAACTTCGAAGCCCCCAAATGTAGTCCCCTTCACAAATCAGTAGCAAGTCATGTGTTAGAATTTCACAGGGAGACCCAGAAAAGGGTCTCATCACTTACTACAAATCAAACGATTTCATAATCCACACTTTAGACATTGCAGCCATCATCACTCCCCCTTTCTTGCTATCAACCTGCCAGCCACTAAATTTCTCTTGGCCCCACCCCATCCCTGTGTTCTCTACTGCCTTATATTTTGTTTCTTTATCTTCTTTCTAGCAATTCAGCTCTACTCCCGCTCCTCCATTCCTATGTCTGCATATCTATCACCTCCTCAGGAAAGGGTCCTCCATGACATGATGACTCACCTTCCCAGGGAGGCAGCTGGTGATGGTAACTCACCCTTTTGCATGAATTTTCCTTTATCTTTACTACACTGTGCATGGTACAGTGTGAGGCATTGTGACTCCAACAGTGATGAAGAATCTGATCTTTTCTGGAGAATGCTCTCCCTGTGCTGAGTTTTGCAGCTAGCTTTCTGTCAAGGCTTAGTTTTTCATCATGTTTCATCTTCCTTTGTGCTCATAAAAAATGCTCCGCAAAGACTTTATCTTCTGCATTTGGCAACAGAGGACTCAGAAACCTGAGATGTAACTTCTATAATGTCACACAGTGATCTTGGGCAGAAAAGAATCCACAACCTCTCATGTTTAAAGAAAAGTGTTTTTACTTTTGCAGCAGAAAACTCACAGGACATCCAAAAGAATTCCAAATGACAAAAAAGACAAAGAAGTTTTCATTTTTTTCAGGTAAATACCCAGGAGTAGACTTGCAAGATGGCTCTATTTTTACTGTTTTCCCTAGTGGCTGCATCAACTTAAAATCCTATCAACAGTGCATGAAGTTTCCCTTTTCTCCACACCCTTACCAACATTTGTTATTTGCAGACTTTTTGATAGTGGCCACTTTGACAGGTGTGAGGTGATATCATTGTAGTTTTGACTTGCATTTCTCTGTTGATTAGCAGTGTTGAATATCTTTTCATGTGCCTACTGGCCATCTGCATGTCTTCTTCTAGAAAAATAACCATTAAGGTCGTCTATCCATTTTTAATTGGATTGTTTGGAATTTTTTGATATTACGTTGTAGGAGCTATTTATATATTTTGCATATTAATCCCTTATTGGTCATTCAGTAGATTGTCTTTTCATTCCATTGTTTCCTTTGTTGTGCAAAAATTTATGTTTAATTAAGTCCCACTTGCCTAAGAAGAAAGATTAAGAACAAATATTGCTACTATTTATGTCAAAGAGTGTTCTGCCTATGTTCTCTTTTAGGAGTTGTATGATTTCAGGTCTTACATTTAGGTCTTTACTCCATTTTGAGTTTACTTTTGTATATGGTATGAGGAAGTGTTCTAATTTCATTCTTTAGATGCAGCTGTATAGTTTTCCCATCACTACTTATTAAGGAGACTATCTTTTCTCCATTGTATATTCTTGCCTCTTTTTTTGTAGATTAATTGACCATAAGTGTGTGGGTTTGTTTCTGGGCTCTCTATTCTGTTCCATTGATCTGTGTGTCTATTTTTGTGCCAGTATCATACTGTTTTGATTGCTATAGCTTTGTAGTACAGTTTGAGGTCAAGGATCCTGATACCTCCAGCTTTGGTCTCTTTTTTCTCAAGGTTGTTTTGGAAATTCAGGGTCATTTATGGTTCTATATGAATTTTAGGATTATTTATTCTAGTTCTATCAAAAATGCCATGGGTATTTTGGTAGGGATTACATTAAATCTGTAGCTTACTTTGGTTAGTATGGCCATTTTAACAACATTAATTCTTCCAATTCATGAACACCAGATATCATTCCATTCCTTTGTATCATGTGCAGTTTCATTGATCAAGGTAATTTAAAAACATACATGCATTCCAATGTTCATAGCAGCATTATTCACAATAACCAAGATATAGAAGCAAGCTAAGTGTCCATCAATAGATGAATGAATAAAGAAGGTGTGGTATATACATACATAAATGAATATTACTTGGCCAAAAAATAGTAAAAATTTCTCATTTGCAACAACATAGATGGACCTAGAGGGTATTATGCTAGTGAAATAAGTCAGAGAAAGACAAATGTTCTATGTTATCACTCATATGTAGAATCTAACAAAATAAAACAAAATAGAAACAAACTCAAAGATATAGAGAATAAACCAGTGGTTACCAGTGGGGAGAGGGAAATGGGGCAGGCCAAGATAGAGGTAGGGGGGTCAAGAGATACAAGCTTCTAAGTATAAAAGAAATAAGCACCAAGGATATATTGTACAGTACAGTGAATATAGCCAATGTTTTGTAATATAATTTATAAAAATATTGGATCACTCTGTTGTACACCTGGAACTAATATAATATTGCAAATCAACTGTACTTCAATTTAAAAAAAAGAAGTTTTTGTCACCAAATTGAGCATGTTCACCTTGCTAGAGGCTTCTGGAACTCAGTGAGACTTGTGCCCCCTGCCCTGTAGCAAGGCCACTTCAGCAAAACCTCCTGCAAATGCCTGGCTTTGTGGTGCGGGAAACAGGAGGAATTTCCCAGTGAATCTTGCCCTCCCAAGATTCCCACGATGAGCCCCCATCTACTGGGAAAGATAAACTCTCTGCTCTGAGTCTGGAATTTGGAACCAGCAATGGAGTGAAGAAATATTCGGCCAGAGCACCGGTCCATATCACAATATCTACAGCACTCCTTCTCTGGCAGAGCTGCTGGTGGGAACTAAGCAGGATTATCCATCCAGGCAGCTGTGCAGGTTCAATCATGGGTCTGCCTGACAGTGCTGGGGCTGAATGAAGTAGCTCCCCATCCATGATAAAGAGGTGATCAATGTTCCATTACTCTTTCATTTATTGGTGGCTCTCCTCTTTCTTTTCCTCCCCCTTCTGCCTAGTAAAGTACATCAGAGCCTCTGCTTCATTATAGCTTTCCTAGTCTTCAGGGACTCTACTTTTACTTTCTGGTGCAGATTCCTATACATTTCAAGATGACAATTGAATCGGTTGTGTCAAGTAGTCAGTCAATGGAAGTTTTAGTTTCTCACTTCTGGCAGTTAGATTACCCATCTTCCTAGATCAGGGTTTTTCAACATTAGTCCTATTGACATTTTAGGCTGGATAATTCATTTTCCTAACCAAAAATTTCACACTGCACATATTTAATATATAGTTTTTCCTAAAAAGATTTTTTAAGGAACATTTTTAGGTTGACAGCAAAATTGGGAAGAAAATACAGAGATTTCCTATATACCCCCTTATCTCACACACGCATAGATTCCCCCATTATTAACACCCCACACCAGTGGTACATTTGTTACAATTGATGAAACTACATTGACATGTCATCATCACACAAAGTCCACAGTTTATCTTAGGGTTCACTCTTGATGTCTTACATCTTAGTGGTTTGGACAAATACCTAATGACATGGATTCGTCCCTCTCCTTACCCCTTCTCCTTCCACCCCCAACCCCTGGCAACTATTGCTCCTTTAACTTTCACCATAGTTTGGCTTTTCCAGAATGTCATATAGTTGGAATTATACGGCATGTAGCCTTTTAAGATTGGCATCTTTTACTAAGTAATCTGTATTTAAGTTTTCTCTGTGTCTTTTCATGATAACTCATTTCTTTTAGTATTTTATTATATTCCACAGTCTGGATGTACCACTGTTTATTTAACCATTCACCTGCTAAAGGAAATCTTGGTTATATCCAGGCTTGGGCAATTATGAACAAAGCTACTATAAACATCTGTGAGCAGATTTTTATGTAGACACAAGTTTTCAACTCCTTTGTGTAGGTACCAGGGAATGTCATTGCCATTATATGCTAAGAGGGTGTTTAGTTTTATAAGAAGTTACCAGATTTTTTCCATAGCAACTCTACCATTTTGTATATCCAGCAGCAATGAGTGAGTTTCTGCTCCTCCACATCCTTGCCAGTATTTGGTGTGGTCAGTTTTGGCCATTTAACAGGTATATAGTGGTAGTAATCTATCATCTTGATGAGTTTGAACATGTACATTCATTCATGTCACCATTACCATAATAACGGTATTAAACATTTATTAACTTTATTAACTCCAGAACTTTCCTTATGTTCTTCTGTAGGTTTTGTGTGTGTGTGTGTGTGTGTGTGTGTGTGTGTGTATGTGTGATAAGTATACTTGACATGAGATTCCTCTTAACATATTTTAAAATGCATACACCATATCGTTGGCTATAATCACTATGAAATACAGCAGATCTCTAGAACTTAATTCATCTTGGAAAACTGAAAATTTCAACCTATTGAGAAACAAATCTCCTTTTTTCCCTCCCTTGGCCCTTGGCAACCACCATTTATTCTTTGCTACTATGACATTTAAATGCCTTTTATAGGTAGAATCATGCGGTATTTTTCTATGACTGGTTTGTTTCACTTAGCATAATATTCTCTAGGTTTAATATTGTCACAAATAGTAGGGTTTCCTTTTTTAAGGCTGAATAATATTCCATTATGTGTCTATACCACATTTCTTTCTCCATTTATCTGTCCATGGGCATTTGAGTTGTTCCCTTGTCTTGACTATTATTAATAATGTTGTAATGAACATGTGGTAAAAATATTGCTTCAAGATCCTGACTTCATTTATTTTGGATATTCACCTAGAAGTGTGATTACTGGATCATATGGTAATTCTATTTTTAGTGTTTTGAGGAAACTCTGTTTTGTTTTCCTTAGTGATTGTACCATTCTACAATCCCATCAGTAATGTTTAAGGGTTCTAATTTCCCCACATCCTTGTTCACAGTTACTTATCTGTGTGTGTGTGTGTGTGTGTGAGAGAGAGAGAGAGAGAGAGATAATAGCCACCCTAAGAGTTGTGAGGTGATATGTCATTGTGAATTTTTCTGCCCTTCCCTGTTGAGCACTTTTTGTATACTTGGTGGCCTTTTGTATGTCTTCTTTGGGCCCGATCATTGTTTTTTTGTGTTCTGTGCCTTGCAGTGTATTTAACAGCATGCCTGGACCCCACACCCTAGATGCCAGTAGCACCCCTCCTTCACAGCTATGACAACCAAAAATGTCCCTGGATATTGTCAAATATCCCCTGGGTAAAACTTGCCTCCAGCTAGGAACCACTGACATTGATGGACTTGTCAGGACCAGATTCTTTTGCTTTGTCACCATCATCCCATCAGATGCAACAATAACAGTAGCAGTAACAACATCACCACTGCTTTTATCATCACTGTCACCACTGTTACCATCAACAGCAGCATCAACATTTTCAAAAGACGTCATCACTAACATTTACGTCTAAGATCTCACTAATGAGCTTTACTGAACCCCAGGTGCCTGGTTTGTTCCAGGAAATGTGTATGGACTAATATAAGATTTCTCACAACCCTAAATGGTAAAAACTGTTTTATTCCCCCCACCCTTTTTTTTTGGCTGCCCCTGCAACATGTGGAAGTTCCCAGATCAGGAACCGAACCCATGCCTCAGTAGCAATCCCAGCCACAGCAGTGACAATGCCAGATCCTTAAGTAGCTGTGTCACTAGGGAACTCCAATTCCTAGTCTAAAGCTGAAAAAATTTTTGGTCCAGGAGTTTAAATAAATTTTCTCAAGGAGGTCAAACACAACCGTGCCTCTGTCTGATGTAAATAGGCTGACTATTTGCTAGTCTGCCTCTTTTGTCCCATTATCTGCATTTCCTCTAGCTCTGGGCAAAGGTCGGATACAAGTTTGTCTTTCAAATAAATCTTTGTAAAGAAGAAAAATAAAATCACTCAGCTTAATTCAAATTAATTTGCACCTTGTCTGGTGAGGAAATAAAAATTGCTTTGCAACACTGGACTAAACCTAGAATTCTGGCTCCAAGCTTGACCAGTTCTGTGACTTAGACAATCCACTTGACCTTTCCAAGCTTCTGATACTTCATTTGTAAATGAACTAATACGCATAATGTGAAAAGAGATAAGAACCACACCTGAAGACAGCACTCAATAGAAGCAGGCCATTGCTATTGGTGAGAGACATTGGAGCTCAAATTCTTTGTTTTCTCCTCTCCTGTCTCCTCAACTCAGGGTAAATTTACATCTTTCTCTTTCTTCTCTTTGCTAGAGTGATTGGGAAGCTGCTGTATATACTTAGGAGAAATGAGAGCCAAGGTGTTCTAGGCTGGATTGGAAGATATCTGGCTTCTTGTCTTAACTTCTCCCCTGTGAAATGGCAGCCTCTCCTGAATAGAGCCCTTCCTGGGTATCAGAGACTCTGAAGTCCACACCCTGCTCTGCCAGGGGGACAGAAGGGTCTTGTACCCTTCCAGGGCCCTGATTTCCTTATCTGCATGTTAGTCTAGATTATCCCAAGGCTCATAAATCAGCACGGTATATAATGGACAATTTGTCTGACCTGTTATTATGGCTTATATATTGGGGTCATCATTCCAGCTTTGAGTGAGCGTCTTCTCCTTGTTGCTTGGGGCTGGCTGGACAGAGACATAGAAATACATACAGGGCATACATACACACATTTTCCCCCTCCCTCTCTCTTTTCCTCTTACTGCAACATATTCTTCAAACAAGCTGTGATCTCCAAAAGCAAGCACCTCTGTTAGACATGCTTTTCTTGGGGTAAGCATGATCTTCAATTAGAATTCATAAACAGCTAATGAGACTTCATGGACACATCTGAAGAGCTGATTAGCTGGACATGTTTTTAAATACATGTCCTCTTCACTGCTAACTTGAAGATTGATCCTGCTGAGAGAAAGGGCTGAATTGTAGGTCAATATCTCTTTCTAAGAATCTTCTGACTTTAATTAGTTGTCTTCACAAAGCCCTAGATTACAGCTGAGGGACAAGTGATAAGGAGTTAATGAAAGTGCAGAGGTAAGCCACTCAAAGATGACAGGACTGCAGGGAGCAGGATTTGGGAAGTGAACTGAGAGGGAATGTCAATATCCTGGGTGGCAGCAAAGGGAAGATTGTCTGTCTGTATATCCATTTGTCTCTCTCTATATCTATCCATCTGTCAGCACTGCCTTTTTCCAGTGATGCTGGAAGCAGCTTGCATCATTTTCTTCATCTAAAAGTCACAGTATTAGGGTTCACTGGTGGCTCAGCAGGTTAAGGATCTGGTATTGTCACTGCTATGGCTTGAGGTGTGGGTTCTGTCTCTGGCCCTGGAACTTTTGCATGCCACGGGTGTGGCAAAAAATAAATAATAAAGTAAAATAAAAGGCACAGTGTTATTAGAAAGAGCATAGGGTTTGCAGTCACACAAAAGTGCTTCCTGTTCTAGAACTCTTCCTTCTCACTGACTTTTGCTTGCTTGCTTCTTCTTCTCCTTCTTCTTTTTATTTTTTTTTGGTCTTTTTAGGGCTGCACCTGTGGCATATGGATGTTCCCAGGTTAGGGGTTGAATCAGAGCTGCAACTGCCAGCCTATGCCACAGCCACCAAATTGCCAGATCCTTAACCCACTGAGAGAGGCCAGGGATTGAACCTGCATCCTCATGGATACTAGCTGGGTTATTATCTAAGCCGTGACAGGATCTCCTTGTTTGCTTCTTTAGTAAATGGTGATAAGAGTTGCTGGTTCATAAGAGAGGTTTAGCTCTATCCCATTGGACCAGTGGATGGTTGAGAGTGAAGCCTGAGCAACAACTCAGGGCCACAGTGAAGTGTACCCCAGGATCCTGCCTTGTCTCTGAGCTTCCTGTGACAGTGTGCTTATCTGTTAGATCAGGAAGGGTTAAAAAAGGACATCAAGGGTCATTATGCATTTCCCAAGTCAATTCCTTTTGCACCTCATGCTTTTCCAGTTCCTTCACTCTTGTTTCTTCAGGGAGAGTTGGGTAGTAAAGTGGTGAGAGACTGGTCTTTTGAGATCAGATGACTGCAATTAAATTCTGCTTGCTTTCCTGGAACTTACAGAAGACGTACATCAAACACATGCATACAAGTGAAAGCATGCTTATACAATTGGATGAATGCTATGCAAGCAAATGAGAGTGTTTGTCAGCAATAATAAGCTAGATTGAAAAGTCAAGAAAGTTTTTTCTAAGGAAGTGACTTTCCAGCAAAGACCTTAGAGATAGATGGGAATTAACAAGGACAAGCATGGTGGTGGAGGCTAGAGGGGAGGAGTGTGGAGAAGAGTTCCAAGGAAAGAGAAGAGTGTGTGCAAACTCCACGGAGGAGAAGGCTACTGGTTATCTTGTTACAGGTGCCAAGGAACTTGCCAAGCTGGGTGGGAGGAGGGAAAGTGGCAAAAAATGAAGTTGGGGTCTAAGGGAAGAAGGTGAACATGGGATGTTTTATAGACAGAGTAAGAAGTTGGTGGCTAAACTGCAAGGAGAAATTCTTCAAGGGTATACAGACAGTTATACAGTGCTCAGACTTCCCTTTAAGTTGCTGCATAAATGAGAGAATGGTTTGTGTTACATTTCACCTCTCCATTCCTTTTTTCTATAAATTCATGTCCTCTTAAATACTATTTGATACCAGGTTACTCTGGCCAGGGCTGAGTCCTTTAGGGTTGCCTTCATCTGAGATGATCCTTTGCTCAGTGCCTCTATGAGTGTATCATAACTTGTGTGTGTGAGGCTTTTCAGTGAGCACTTTGCTAAACATGTATGCTCCATGATCACTCCAGCCCCTGCCTGGGATGTTCTCCTGGTTTTCTGGCCACATCTGTCTTCATCTGCAATAAAACTTGCCTTGCCTATCAGTCCTACTTGGTCTCCTCACATTCAGGTTCTATCCAGCATGGAGACCAACAGGTGTATTTACTGCCCACATGAGCTCCACATCACAATCTTTGATAAGCCTTCCACCAGAGGTGCCCAAACAGAAGTGAAAGACCAACACTGTTGTGCTGAGTATATGGGCTAAGCCATGGACACAGGATTGAACAGGCTAAGCAGGGGAAGCTGATAAAGCAGTCTTCTGGGTAATGCTGCTTGCTGACTATTGGTCTCTCCACCATTAGTTATTGCCCACCTGCCTTTCCCAAATACAGTAGGGTTCATACAATAAAGGTTGGACAGGCATGGCAGGCATGAAGGAAGTCCTGCGGCTTGGATAGCTGCCATTTCTGCTGGACAGCTCCCAGTGACAGAGGTTCTACTCATTGGGCCTAGTAAGAAAGCAACAGGCCTGCACAGCACATTATTGTTCTGGCTAGAGTGATGCCTGTCCCTACAGGACTCTGTGGCAAGGTTGAGGGGGAATCCCCAGTAGAGAGGCATGGACATGAAGAGGCTGTTGGCACTAATGCTTCTGTCCATATGGTCCTTGGTCCTTCCCTCCAAGACCTCACCAACAGCTCTGTTCTGTTTCATCATGCCCCCTTCTCTCACAGCATATCGTCTCTGCATAGATGACATTTATTTTGTCTGAAAACATTGTTCTTTATTGATTTTTTTCTGAATCTACCCTTTGTAGGAGTAAACTTATAACAACTTAAAAATTCTTCACTCTTTAGACACTCAACATTTCTGTTTCCTACAAATCAAAACTCTTCATTTCCAAGGACTCTTTTGAAGCTCAAAAGCCCCAACTGCTTTATGTTGCTCTGGTGTAACTTGTCCCCTTCCCTATGTAAGGCTCTGGCTGCCTGCACTCATAGATGCAGGGGACTCTTAGGACCTGTGGAATCTTGTGGATGGGGAGTGGGAAGCATAATGGTTGGTCTTCAGAACATAATCATTGGGGTAAGGCTGGGTTCTTGGCTTAACACAACTTTCTGTCCTATTAGGTCTCTAAATTTTTCTATTAAATAGAAGTCTGCAAAATCAACTATATTTAGCAGCCTGAGTAGAAGAAAGTATACCCTTCCTATGTCACTACTCATGTCAATCCATCTCTGATGGCTTTAGTTATCATTCTGACTTCTTATCAAGAAATATTTCATTTAGGTAGAGAAAAGTTGTCTAATGGTTTTCACCAGGAGGTGGAGAGTCCCATGTTGATGGAGTCTCACATGCTTGTGTGTATGGGATTCATACCACTGACTGTTCATTGTCTCAGTATGCTATGAAAAATGGATTTTCCAATACAATACTACTCTAAATAAGCAGAGTCAGGACTCTGGATTGAGTTTTATATAGGCAGGTATATGCACCTTGAAGGCAGAGACAAGGTCTGTTTTTTTCATCATTTATCTCCAGTGCATAGCACAGGGCCTGGAACTTAAAGAGTGTATATCTGTAGAATGTGCAAGCTGTACTTTCTAACCACTGTTGGTGAGTGGTACAGAGTGGCAGAAGGGAAAGACCTTGGCATTGCATTTAGAAAGCCTGGTTCCTAGTTAAATTTCTGTCTTTAACCTGTTTTCAGTGCCCTTTGGGAAATAATTCTGTCTTCCTAGATCAAAGTTTTCTTACTGAACTAACTCTTCTCTAAATCCTAAATGTTCTTTCATTTCTAAGATTCTGTTACTCCTTGACAGTCTCTGATTCCTTGCAACTCAGGTGAAATGTATTTGGAATGAGAGGTCTTTTGGTGGTGTGGAAAGTAACATGATATCTTTTCTATCAAAGGAAATCTTGGTTACTCCATTTTGCTCTGGTTTCGGCTGAAACGCCTTCCTGTAACCCCTCTCCTCTTTCCCTCTCCTCCCAGTAACAATTTGTTTCAAATTAGCCAAGCGAGAAGAATGTGAGCCCTGGCCTGACCAATGGAAATGGGACAGGTACATCTTAGGATAAATAGGGAGGGTCTTTTCTTCTTTGTGTGCACTTTTTGAGTACCCACACCCTGCAGAAGTAAAGAGTCTTGTTGAGATCTCCCTGTGTTCATATGTCTCATTTTATGACACTGACTATCCAAGATATGTCCCCAACAGATTTGGGGTTCACCAGAGCATGGATTCTCTCAATGAAGGGAGACATGTCCCATGGCCTGTTGCTGTGGCCCTAAATTGAGAAGTCCATGCTTGGGAACTTCAAACCCATGGAAGGTTCTTAACAAGGTGGGAAATCATGCGATGACCAGGCAATTTCTGTTAATGGACCAAGGTAGGGGAGATTGAGGGTGTGATCAAGTACCTCCTTGATGGTTGGGGATGGGGGTCGGTAAGCCTCAAAGGATCTCAGGTGAGATTGGTGGTTTCGGGTGAGACCAGCAATTTTGGGTGAAATTGTAAAATCAGAGCATGACCCTTAAAATATCTCGAGTGAGACCAGCGATTTCGGGTGAAATCAGAGGATCAGAACACGAACGGGAAGTATGTCTTCCTGACCTGTACCTCCACTTGGAGGATTGAATGGGGAAGGGAACCAAATTCCTCCAGACAGTCCTCTGGGATTGATATTAAAGTATTGGGGTGACAATCCACGGACGAAGGACAAAAAGAAGGGAAGAATGATTAAATGTTGTTTTATCTGAACACAGACACCTATTCTTGCCCCATCCATCTTCTGGCCAAAGTTCAGATCAGACGAGGATTGGGTCTGTCAGCTGCTAATTTAGTTTGTCCAGGACAAGTCACCTGGGTCTCAGGAGGGAACTTATCATGCTCTCTGTTGGCAGCAGGGACCGGTGGTCTTATTTCCCCTCAGAGCACAGGACAAAAAGGGAAATGAGGAGGAAACCCAAGAACATTCTTGGACCTCCTCCCCTCCATGGGACCCACTCCCTTGGCTCACCGCTGCCACCTTAAAATCCCCAAGATGGAGCTGGCCCCCGTCCAGCCACAGCTGCTGCTGTTGCTGTGAGGGGTGCACAGGAGGGGGAGGGGTGCAGAGCCCACCACCCAGGCACAAGGGCACTGCCTCTGCTCCAGGAGTTAACATGGGAGGGGAGGGACGCAGATCCCCATGCAGGAGCAAGTGCACTGCTACTGCTCGCAGAGTCAGAACAGGAGGGTTAGGCTGCAGGCACAAAGATCAAAGCCCAATGCCTCAAGAAAACCAAAGGATATGGCAGGGCCTTATTCCAGATTTAGGCAAGAGTTAGAACAATGTCAGGAGTTCCCATCATGGTGCAGTGGAAATGAATCCAACTAGGAACCATGAGGTTGTGGGTTTGATCCCTGGCCTCACTCAGTCGGTTAAGGATCCATGGTTGCCATGAGCTGCGGTGTAGGTCACAGATGCAGCTCAGATCTGGCATTGCTGTGACTGCGGTGTAGGCTGGCAGCTACAACTCTGATTAGACCCCTAGTCTGGGAACCTCCATATGCTGCAGGTGAGGCCCTCAAAAGACAAAATAATAAGTTAAAAAAAAATGAAAAATAGAAGATTGGGAAGATAAACCATTAGAGAACTTACTAAGAGAGACATAAAATATTTATGTGAGAAGGAGTGAGGAATGGAATTCTATTTTATCAAGGGAAAAGAAGAGTAAGTCTGTCTTCTAGCTTGTTGTTTTAAATGGAAAAATAGGGGACAAACTAATGGATACAGAAGGTGCTGGAAGGTTTGTGGAAAGTGGACATTGAGAGAAGGGTTATACATTATTAGAACTAAGTTTAAAATAAGTTTGAGTAAATTTATTTTAAAATAAGCTGGTACAAAACTTGAACTTGTCTTTTCTTCGTTAAGAAAACAAAGTTTCCTTGGAATGCTACTTTTTAACAGATTATATAATGTTCTTTTAAGTGATCTGATGTATTTGCTTTTGAGATCTCTTGTTAACTGTGGTTAAGAAAAAAGTATCCACAGTGACCTATGATCCTATCTGACCAAAAAAAAAAAAAAAAATTATTTTAACACTAACAAATTCTAATTAAAGTGCTTTTAACTCAGCTCATTTTAAAATGCTTCTTGGGATCCTTGAGGCATTCAAAAAATGTTAAATTTACTAAAATTATTTGAAATGTTGAAATACATAGAGAGCATTATCAAATGAGTGATAAACCTCAGATTATATAGATGAATAGATGTTTTTAATATAAATATTCTAGAACTTTTACAGTTTCTGAAATTTATATATATACTGGTGCTATGTTATAATTCTTTTTTTTTCTAGTTAGTTCAAATTGTTATGTGTCACAACACTTACCAAGTTTCATTGTTAATTTGCATTACAATCAGATTTAAAATGTGCCTTAAGTCTTTTGTCACTCTTAGTTAATGGCTTTACTCAGATACCTTTGCAAAAATGTTTCCTTTTCTAGAAGATCTATAGAAAGAACTTAAAAAACAAACAAACAAACAAACAAAAAAAAAGTTTCTGATTTCCACCTTAATGATGAGCTGAGTAAAAAATTAAAAAAAAATTCTAAAAGAGAAATTGATGATTTCATAATCAGTTAAACAAAAAAGATTGGTTACATTGGACTTTGTGAACTGGTGAATATGGTTATAATTTTATGGTTTCTATTTAAAATAATACTGACTTTTAATCTGTGTTTTCCAGGTATAAAGAATTCTCCCCAACAAACAATTTGGTAAATTATACCTTTGTAAGCAGAACTGAAACATTCCTCTCTTCTCTACCTGATTTCTTCAGAGAATGGAAACTCTCAGGCTCCCAGAAATTTTATCAGATAATTAGGAAGGCCACCTTGTATGTAACCTGTAAAAAACCTCAAGTAATCTGGGTTTTTAAAAGGGAACAAATTCACCAAGATCTTTAAGATAAAAATCTTTAAGACAAACCCTTGGCATGACTTTCCTAGCCCTGAGGTGCCTTTTAAAAGCTTAGTCTAAGATTCCTCATAAAGTTCTAACAAAGCCAATTAAAAAAAAAACCTATATGATCAATTTTATTCATGTAAATCATCAGTCCAAGGTTGCTGACACCAGATTTAATTGGCAAATAAATCAGTCTTGGCTTGGCTAATATTTGATAAAAATGAGAGTAACTTTAGAGCAAAAGAGATGCGTCAATGAAAACTTGCTAAATATGTTAATCTCATTCTTTTAATTGTGGTCAGTTTCATTAAGACTTATTTCCTAGATAGTTCTGTGCTATTATGTTATATTGCTGCAAAGTTTAACTGAGCTTCTAAAAGAACATTCTAAGCTTGTTTCTAAAGTTTATCTCAGTAATATATTTTTGGATAAAGACCACATGCCCCAAAACCTATGACAAGGGGACTATGCATGCTAAAAAGGACATGATATAAAAGGACTATTTGCAAGCTTGTAGAGGAAGACCCCGATACCTTACTATGGAGCCAGGAGGAGGTACAACAATTTAGGGATTTAAGAGAGGTGCTGACAGGTGCCCCTTTTCTGGCTCTACCATTCTTTTGAAAAATCTTTTCATTTATTTGTAAGCATGGGCTAGGGACTGGATCTAGGGATCCTTGCACAGAAACACAAGGGAAGCCACCAATTGGTGGCCTTCCTTTCCTGCCTCCTGGACCCTGTCACTAGAGGATGGCTGAGTACATACAGTCAGTAGCCGCCACTGCCCTATGAACTGAAGGAAACAGAAAACTCACCTTTGGAGGAAGGCTGACTGTGAGTATAAAAACAGGATATGGGGACACAAATGCCTGGTTGAAATGGATAAAATAGTCTGTGGACACGATACACAAAGGCAGCTGTTATGCTTGTGCTACAGGGAGACTGGAGGCCCAAATGGTTCTCTTTCCTCTGGGATGGTCACCAGACCCACAGGGTCTTGAATGTGTGATGGCCCTCTTTCAGGGCAAAACAGCTTGAAATAATGAGTTCAATCGAACTTTGTCATTGCTGTTCCCTGAGGTCAAAATTCTGTGGGTGAGCCCCTGAGAACTGTTCAGCAGCCAAATGAAAACATTGACATCTCCTCATGTCTAAAATGCCAAGAGGCAAAGGTGACTTTCTTAGGCAACCTGACCAGGGACAGTGAAAGCTGGTCCTATATAACCCGGGCAATAAATCCTCAGTTCCGAGTGCCCTGGGCAGATATCTGGTGGTATTATGGCAGTCCACTAATGGGCATCCTTCCAGAAAATCTTGGTGCAACTGGCCATCCCTTTCACCCTGGCATTTAGGCCCCAATCTCAAACTCAGCCAATCCTGAGGAAATGAGACATCACCACCCCAGAGGGTGGGGGTCCTTTGATATATAGGCCCCAGGTCTGTATTGACTCAATATGTGTTCCAAACAAATTTAAGGCCAGAAATCAGGTAGCTGCCAAGTTTGAATCTGCTCTCTTTTGGTGGTCAACCATAAAAAAATGTTGATTGGATAAACTACATCTATTACAATCAACAAATATTCATGAATTACACTAAAGATGCCATTAAAAAAAAAAAAAGGCTAAACAGCTAGGGCCTCCTAGTCAAATGGCATGGGAAAATAGACTTGCTTTAGACATGATGCTGGCAGAAAAGGGTTGGCATGTGTAATGATTGATATCCAGTGCTGTACATTCATTCCCAATAACACTGCCCCAGACAGCACCATCAACAAGGCCCTATGTGGATTAACAACCTTAGCAGATGAGTTTACAGAGAATTCTGGTATTAACAACCCCTTTACAGACCTTTTAGAAAATTGGTTTAAAAAAAATGGAAAGGACTAATAGCTTCAGTCTTTACCCGTCTAATTGCTGTAGTTAGTGTCTGTGTCTTAGTTGCATGTTGTATAATTGCTAGTGCCAGGAGACTTATTCAAAAATTAATAGAAACTGTCCTAACAAAGCAACTGGGCCCCCCTCCCCACCAAGCCAATACACTCCTGATGGACACAATAGAACATGAAAGATAAAACCATGCTCAAACAGTTTGAAGAAAAGAATATTTGATAAAAAAAATGAAAGGGGCAATTGTGGAAAGTAACAGTAATGTCTTTTCTATCAAAGGAAATCTTGGTTACTTCATTTTGCTCTAGTTTGGGTTTCAGTTTCAGCTGAAATGGCTTCCTGTGACCCCCCTCCTCTTTCCCTCTTCTTCCAGTGACAATTTGTTTCAAATTAGCCAACTGAGAAGAATGTGTACCCTGACCTGACCAATGGAAAGGGGGCAGGTACATCACTGCATTAGGGATATATAGGGAGGGTCTTTTCTTTGTGCATACTTTTTGAGTACCTGTGCCCTTCTGCAGAAGTAAAGAGCCTTGTTGAGATCTCCCCATGTTCATGTGTTTCATTTTCCAACACTGACCCTCTGAGCCATGTCCCCAACAGCAGGAAGATGGCATCAGTTCCTAAGATACATGTAGGAAGAGCTTAAAGTGAAAAGGCAGTGGGTTCATACTTCATTTTTAGCTGATGTAAATGGCCTGAAAACTAGGCTCCCAAGATGTGATCTAGACCCAGATGTGAGCAGAGGACTGGAAAAGAATGCCCTGGCAAAAATGGGCCAGGGAACAGAATGGCCTAAAGGGCATATTTTCTTTCTTTAAAAAAATTTTTTCAATGATTTTTTTTCCCATTATAACTGGTTTACAGTGTTCTGTCAATTTTCTACTATACAGCAAGTTGAACCAGTCACACATACATATATACATTATTTTTTCTCACATTATCATGCTCCATCATAAGTGACTAGATATAGTTCCCAGTGCTATACAGCAGGACCTCATTGCTTATCCATTCCAAAGGCAATAGTTTGCATTTATTGACCCCAAATTTCCACTCCATCCCACTTCCTCCCCTTCCCCCTTGGCAATCACAAGTCTGTTCTCCAAGTCCATGATTTTCTCTTCTGTGGAAAGGTTCATTTGTGCTATGAAAGGCATATTTTCTTCTAGAGTTTATCTATCATCTATGTGGTAATTTATCAATTTATTTTGAGTTATCATCTTATCCCTTGACCTATATTCTCAATAAAAGATAAATGGCAGAGGAAGGGATGGATAGACCAAGGAATTGTCCCATATCTTGTGAAATCTCACTATTTTTCTTGTGTTTTTCCAAGTGTGGTCTGAGCCTCAGTAGGCCATGAGCAGAGTCACCTAATCCAGCTGAGGAGGCACTGACTGCATGAATCGTGACTCAAGTGTGTGTATAAGAAATGTAGGTTTATTTTTCTATAAGTTAACTTGGTTTCTGTCTTAGCTTCCCATTTCTACACAGCTGAAACTTAATTTTAGTCACATAAAAGTAAGCTTGATCATCTCAGGGGTTTTTCCCCCTCCTCTCCTCAGTGGGGTTGCAGCTAAGTCCAGGAGGCCAATGCAGGGCACAGACTCTGGTTTTTGAGCACAGTCATCTGTGAACATTGACATCCACTGAGATGAGCTTTGTGATCCTATTGGCCTCTGGTCTCAGGAGCCTCTGCACCCTCTTGAGATGTGTGCAAGTGAGGACATGCAAATCTTAAAGGGCTCTCCTGCACTCTGTGGGTCTGCAGGAAGCAGAGGGTAGGGGCTTTATAGAGCATCACAGTTAGACTTTGCCCACAACCATTTAGCTCCACTGCTGCCACTTGGTGCTAGTGTGGGAATTCCAGGATATGTGCCACTTCCTGGGACCCCACTGGAACAGTAGCCAGATCCTCTAAGGTTTCAGCTCCTGGAAGTTACCTAGGGCTCCACTTTCTTATCCTAAAGAACTCAACTAGAGGCTAAGGTGCCTTCAACGAGCATCCCTCCCCAGCACCACATTGCTTACTTCCCCTCCTCCTTTGCTTGAATCCCACAGGTCTTTATCCTGAGGGACTGAAATGCTGGAGCATTGTTCCTTCCAGGTTTTTCTAGCTTGGTATAGAATGTTCTCCTGATCTGTTCCCAAACCACCTCCCTCTGTAGCCCCATCTTCTACCCTACTCCTAGCCTTCCAGCCACAGTACCTTTTCTGAATATGCCCCATCCTCTGCCCTTCATATGCTGTCCACTACACTTGGCTGAGAGAGGGACAAAACATCCTTAAAAAGCCAGAATAGGGAGTTTCTCTTGTGGCTCAGTGGGAGAAGAACCTATTATCCATGAGGATGTGGGTTTGATCCCTGGCCCCGCTCAGTGGGTTAAGGTGTTAGGTGGTAACTGTAAAATGGAGTGGAACTTAAATACAGCAAAACCAGAAGGACTGACACAGGAGGGATTTATAATTAGACATTCTCCAGGCCATGGTTGATGGCCCCAGAACAAAGATAACCTCATCAACTTCAAAGCCTCAAGATAAGAGAAACATAGCTGTAGAAACTAACAGATAAATTTTAACAATATGACCTATACCTTCCTTCTCCTATTTCCATCAGTACATGACTAAGACCCTACTCCTTAAATTTATGAGAAGCCCCTTGCCTGTATGGTGGGAAGACTGAGTCTCCTTTTGACTCTCTGCTCCTGGTCACTCTGCTGGTCAGTAAACGTGCTCAAAATCTCATGTTCCCTGGTCTTTGGCCTCTTGTATTCTAACATAAGGATCTAGGCATTGCCACAAGCTGCAGTGTAGGTTGTAGATGTGGCTTGATTCCTGTGTTGCTGTGGCTGTGGTGAAGGCTGGCAGCTATGGTTCCAATTTGACCCCTACCTCCAGGAGCATCCATATGCTGCCAGTGACTGGTAGGGTGGGGTCTAGGTTCACATTCATGAAATAGCTTGTTCTACCACTTCCTTTAAGAAGACACTAAGGAGTGCCCATCGATGGATGAATGGATTAAGAAGATGTGGTATATTTATACAATGGAATACTACTGAGCCATAAAAAAGAACAAGATAATGCCATTTTCAGTAATGTGGATGGAACTAGAGCCTGTCATACTAAGTAAAGTTAAGTCAGAAAGAGAAAGACAAATACCATATGATATCACTTATATCTGGAATCTAATACATGGCACAAATGAATGTATCTACAGAAAAGAAACAAACTCATGGACATGTAGAACAGACTTGTGGTTGCCAAGGGAGAGTGGGAGGGAGTGGGATGGACTTGGAGTTTGGGGTTAGTAGATGCAAATATTGCATTTGGAGTGGATAAGCAATGAGATCCTGCTGCACAGCATAGGGAAATCTATCCAGTCACTCATGTTGGAACATGATGGAGGATAATGTGAGAAAAAGAATGGATAGATAGATAGATAGATAGATAGATAGATAGATAGATGGTAGATAAATGTGTGAATGGGTCACTTTGCTGTACAGCAGAAGTCGACAGGACATTGTAAATCAACCTTAATAGAAAAAATTTAAAAACTTTAAAAAAAAAGAAGACACCGTTGTTCTTTCCATTTCCAACATCCTCTGATTCTCAACATTTATGACTCAGCCACCCCAGTCTTGGAGACCTCTAGTAGGCAATGAGCAGAGTGTAAGATATGCTATATATATGTTATGATGTGCCTGAATTTTAAGAGAAACAAAGAAGAGAAGTTTAATTCATGGTTAGAGAAAAGACCATGTGTTAGTTTCCTGAAGCTGCTGTAACAAATTTTGTGGTTTAAAACAACAGAAAATTGTCCTGCAATTTTGAAGACAAAAAGTCCAAAATTAAAGAGTTGACAGGGCTGTGCTCTCTCCAAATGCTCTAGGGAAGAATTTTTCTTTGCTTCTTCCAGAGTCTGGTGACTCCAGGTGTTCCTTGGTCTGTGGCCACATTTCTTCAGTCTCTGCCTCTGTCGTCACATTGCCCTCAGCTCTTCTCTCTCTTTTTCCTCTCTGTCTCTTACTAAGGACACTTATTCTTGGATTTAGAACTTATCAGCTAATTCAGGATGATCTACCTATCAAATAAAGTCACATGCATAGGATCTGGGGATTAGGACATTAGGATGCAAGAATATCTTTTTAGGGATGACCATTCAACCCATCATAGATCCGTACCAAAGTTTACCAAGTGCTTATGGATCTTATTAGACTTTTTAATGTATCAAATTGTTTTTCATATTGTTGTCTATGCAGAAACCAAATAAGAAAAAGAGACTTCCTCACACAGGCAAAATTATGAATCTTTAATTCTGCCTTACACCAAAGTCCTGGACCCAAGTAAATGGGAGTGGGAAGGTCCCTTTGAAGGTGATTTTTATCCGGTCTCAATACAAAAGTTTATGTCATCTCTGTAAGCAAATAAGATACAGACAACATATACCCACCAGGTCCTGAAGTACCTTAGTGTCCACTTCTGAACAAGAGTGTCTCAGTGAGTGATCTTGGTTGCTGGGCTTGAAACCATGAGCCCTGACTAGTGAAATGTTCCTGTTAACTAGCACTCAGTGGTTTTCTGATGCCTTTCTCAATAATACCCTGGTTCTGAGAAATTAAATTAAACACGAAATCTCTCTGCTACTGAATAGTTCATCAGAACCCTCCTAATAAAAATCAGCTTGAATGTGCCACTCTGCAGAATTCTGTGTAATTCTAGACAAGAAAAATTATTTCAGAAATATGTTCCTGTATTGGACTGTGTAATGAATACAATTATTCTTATCACCCAGCCCTAAGATTGCAAGCATTACTGCATGTTAAAGACTGTATTTGTTAAAGGGGCATGTTAGATAATCCCAGCAGTGTACACAGCCATCAGTTCATTTGGGACCTGCCTTATCTCCTTTCTGCTGCTGAGATTGTGGGAGAGGGAGATAATGAGGTTTTTTTAAAATCATGTCACAAAAGGTAAAGGGAAACTTAAGCCCCTGAAAAAATTTCTCCATTAAAGTCAACTTTTGAAAACATTTTTCACAAAAAGTCCACCATGCTACCACTCCAAAGCTCTCACAGAAGAGAAACTAAACAGAGTTGGAGCGTTCCCTGTGGCCCATGTGAGGTATCACTGTCCTTGTAGACTCTTTAGACTCTGCACCCAGGCTGTTTGGGGGCTGAGGAGGCAAGCCTGGATTGCTGAAGTTCAAATTAGACAGTATTTGAAAAGAAGCGCTATTTCAATTGTGCTAGCTTTGAACTATACAGAATAATTAAATGCAATGCCAATAAAGGGTGGGGCAAATGGAGTCCCTGCTGAGCCCACTCCAATGAACTGATAAGTGGACTATAATTTACAGCACTAATTTTCATATTATGTGTTAAAACCATATACTTTCTTAAGCAAGTTAAACATACCCCCCTACAATGTTATTTTCTCCCTCTCTCTGCAGAGCACGTTTTAGCCCAGTCAAGGCTGAGTTCTTTATGACTGACTAGATTTTTCACACATGTAGATTCATATGTTTCATAGGTTCCTAAATTCCACAAGTCTAAAGGAAATGAGCAGTTTATCATATCCAGTGATTCCCAAATGCACTTTGAATGTAAGCTGAGCTCTTTGAATTATCTTTTTATACCAGCATGTTCTAACATAATTCCCTGATTATTTTCTTTCTACAGCTATATGTGTAATGATAGCTATTCAAAAAATTCCCTTCCTGAAAATACTTCCATTACTACCAATATCATTAATACAAAAGAGTCAGTTAAAGTATTATTCAAATTTTAAAGCATGTTAGGTCCAGAAAAATGTCTCAAAGTTGATGTAATTTGGTTAGGCAAGGAGGCCTGGGGCAGAGTGTGTGCAGTCTTGCATATCTGCAAAAGCTCTGCATATCTAACCTGGTCCGAATGCAAATCTGAGTCAGACAGATGGTGCTGTGTGAGAATCCTTTCTTCAAGGTGCAACTTTGCCAAGAGATGCTCACTAGCTGTAATTGCCAGTCACTTTCTGGCTTAGAGCATCACAGAATGATCCTGATGCTCATTTGTAAAACAGAATCTGTGCGTTGGAATAACTGAGATTAAAACAAGGCAGATTCAGTAAGTGGTTTTCTCACTCTAACTTAGAAGCATTGAGCACATAACAGACACCTTCTCTTCCTCCAAACCTTCCTCCCTTTGTCTCCCTGATCATTGTGGGCATCATACATCCTTCTCTTCAGACTGTCAAGCCACAAAGCAACTGTTTGTCCCTGAATTTTTCCTTATCCACCAGATCTGGCCCAAATCCTTGGGTCAGGAATTCTATTATAATTGCTTTCTTGTTCTCTTGATTCCAGTTTCTCCCCTTTGTACCATGATATTAGATGACAGAAAAAGCATCTTAAAAAAAGTCATGCCAATATCTTAGTGATCTTTGCCATCTCCTCATTACTGCAGGAGTACATCCAGTCTTCTTGGGGTGATCCAAGTATTTTCACCATCTATCTTCAATCTGCTACCCTAGACTCTCTCTTCTATTTCCTTTCACAACATGAGGTGCCCTTTTTCAGATGTGTCTGGCCATCTTTGGGCTCCTACTGAAGGATGTAACATGTACAAATATGTGAGTAGAGCTCCAGTTACTATCAGCTACCAATAATTAAGCAGTTACTGTATTAACCCCAGCAACAGGCATGAACAAAGCCCTGACATAAATTCACAATTTTCCTTCTTTGGGACAGATATGAGTTGATGTCAAGACACATTCTGAAATATGCTCTATCCTCTTCTGATTGCATTTTATTTTATTTTATTTTATTTTATTTTATTTTATTTTAATTTATTTTATTTTATTCTTTTCTTTTGGCAGCACCTGTGGCATGAGGATGTTCCAGGGCAAGGGACTGATCTCATGCCACAGAAGCAACCCAAGACACAAGAGTGATAATGCTGGATCCTTAACACACTATGCTGCCAGGAAACTTGGATCTGCATTTTTCAGGCAGACTTGTGTTGTCCTG
This sequence comes from Phacochoerus africanus, assembly GCF_016906955.1. Taxonomy (NCBI): domain Eukaryota; kingdom Metazoa; phylum Chordata; class Mammalia; order Artiodactyla; family Suidae; genus Phacochoerus; species Phacochoerus africanus. The sequence goes on along the minus strand of NC_062551.1, from coordinate 39,069,694 downwards.
AAAAATTCTGCCCAAGCTCAAAATACTTTTACTTCTCACTATAAATTCAACTTGCTTCTAAACTGATTCTTTGAACATTGGAGGAACCATTAAATAAGAATTTCAGAAAGAATGTTTCATGGTGCACTAGTTCAGCTATAGGCTAACGACTGTTAATTGGAAAAAAAAGATTTATAATCTCTTCTTTTCTCTTTTTAATAGCAAATTTCTAGTGTGTTTTCCTCTAGGACTTCTCAACGCCTTTAATATGCATTATGATTCTTAAAGGGAGAATGGTATATATAAGCCTTCCCAAACTCAATGTTCTTGAAAAGTGCTTTTTTTTTCTTTCCTTTTCCTTTTTAAATTTCTTTTCTTTGCTGTATATTTTTAACATTTTTTTTGAAGGGATTTCATACCGATTTTCTACAGAGCTTTTTTCAAAAAACACTGTTTTTGAATTTTCTGTTGTCATTCCTGTTGTTAGGCCTGTAGGAGACTCTGCCATGAATTACAACTGCAGAATAACCCCCTGAACATCAAATGGCATTCCTGCATTTATCTTTCTGTTTCCAGCATCAGTTTAAATAGGAGGTCTGGCTCTTTGCTATCTGTGTTAGTTGGCTTGAGTTGCCATAACAAAGTGCCACAGACTAGGTGACTTAAACAACAGATTAATTTTCTCACAATTCTGGAATCTAAAAGTCCAAGAAAAAGGCATCGGCGCAGTTGTTTCTTGTAAGGCCTCTCTGCTTGGCTGGTCATCCACTTTCTCTGTGTGTCTTCGCATGATTTTCCTTTTGTGCTGTCTGTGCCCAGATATCCTCTTTGTATAAAGACATCAGTCATAATGGATTAAGGCCCACTCCAATGACCTCATTTTAATGTAATTGTCTCTTTAAAGACCCTATCTCCAGAGAGAGTCACATTCTGAGGTTTTGGGTATTAAAACTTCAACATATGAATTTGGATGGGATAGCCCATAACACTGTTAGAGCTCAAAAACTGTGTTTACAAGATCATTTGGACAGGCCCAAGAAATAGTACACCTGAGATGGTCCTGTAAGGAGAAGGCAGACATTTCTTGTAATGATCCAGGATGGGTCTAGTAATAAGCTTAGTAATAAGAAGGATGAGGAGTATAGGGAAGATATAGTAAAGGAGTCCTTACAATGGCAAAGCCTCAACCAGGAGTTGGACCAGTCATGATGTGCTTGGCATCTGGGCAGGTGACATGCCATGTCCTGTACATGAATACTCTTATTTAATTATCCAACACTCCTAAGAGGGAGGTACTACATTAATCACCATTTCACAAATTAGGATACTAAGATTCAGAGAAGTATAATAATTTGCCAAAGTTTGCAAATTAATATGGTTCAGCTCAGATGTGAACCCAAGCAGCTTTTATTCCAGAGCCCACACTGTGAGCATTTCTCAGCCTATCTCGAATTAGCTGCATACTTTTGTGAAAGCTGAATTTCTAGTCCTCAGTGTTTCCACCTGCAAAATGGGACAAGTGAAACATTTCCCCCCTTCTCCACAGGCTATTAAAAGCCTTTTTGCAACCTCAGTAAGAAAATTCAATGCAAGGAGAGGTAAGAGGTGTTACAGTGATCTGCCCCCAACTCTTGGACTCTAGGATTCCTCAGTGTTCATGATCAAGATGTTAGGTCATTCACTCACTCATTCATTTATTCATTATTCAAATATATACTAAGGATCTCTCTGTTAATAGTGAGACCAATAATAATAGCTAGCACTTGCTAGATGTAATAAGGGTCAGGCCATTTCCCTCATATGATACCCATTAAATTGCTGCAAGTTCATTGTGAGTGTAATGGTAAGAATGACGTAATTTATTTTAAGAGCTGAGTATACAGTTCCCCTTAAGGTGGGAATTATAGAGAACTCTCTGTTTTAGTAATACCAATCTGATAATCATATTAAAGCCCCTTGAGCCCAGGATGCAACAAGGTGGGCTGCTATATGAACAAAAAGAGGACTGTATACAAAGTGAGATAACAAAATGAGAAAGAGAGAGGGAATGAAGATGATGGTGGGGGAAGAAAGATCACACTAATTTCTCTGAATAGCACTTGAATAGGATTTCATAGGGTTGGCATGAAATCGCTCCCAGAACACTTGCAGATATTAAAATTTCCACTTAGGAAAAGTAAATGGAAATTTACTTTTCACCCTCTCGTTGGCTTCCTCCTCTCCCTAGTGAACCAAAGTGAACCACCTTCTCTTTGAATGAAAGAAGAGATTGACCTTAAGAGATATTTTGGCTATTCTCTTGGAACAGGTAGATTTTTCAAAGGAGCCATATTTTAAGAATAAGATTCAAACCACAAACAGGAAAAAAAAAGCACCCACACTATTGGTTTTCTGAATTATTAGATGATTCTTTTGTGATTATAATCTGTAGTCTTGATTTAGAGATAGATTCAAACAAGGAGAGGCCCTGGTGATGGGGCAGAAGCATAATGTGCTCCTCACCACATCAGGACACAATCTCCCTCAGGCAGGTGGCCTCAAAGGGCACCAGAACTTTAGGGCACAGACACTACATAGAAGTTGAATGATGGGGCCCCCAGCAGGATGATGAATGGAACAGGGCAGTCATAAACCTGGAGAGTGATAAAGAAGGCTTTCTAGCACTGATACTCCAGCACCTCTCTAAGAATACTCTAGAGTCACAGAGACCTACCTAGATCTTAAATAAGACACTCAAAATCAATGGAAGGGCCAGGTCCACAGAGAATTTATGTCATAGTACTATTTAGGGAGGGCATTGCAGACAACATGAAGAAATCACTAAGTTCAGACAAAGTTTCAGGACATTGTAAGAGACTACGTAATCAATGTGTTTAATCATATAGAAAACTCCTTTGAAAAAGCAGATCCAACAAAGGAAAAAATTTGCTAGTTTTAGTGGATGTGGCAGGAATGACATGGTAGCATATTTCTATGAATCAGGGTTTCCAAAATAAAAAAACCCAGAAGATAGTGGATTATCCATTTTATTATCTAATATACGTATCACCTAGTTCTTGTAGGACCCGAAAAAATTGCACACAGGTGCATGTGTGCACACACATGTACATACACACAACTGGAATTTAATTTTTAAAATTCCACATACATTTTCAAAGAAATTTAACACCTATTATCTCAGTCTCTACAGTAGTCCTATTAAACAAATACATATAAATTAATTCTTTTCCATTGACAGATAAGACAACTCAAAGTCAGAAGAATTTAAGTAACTTTCCTAAAAGATAGTCCCCTCTAGGCTCTTCCTATAAGCCTCTTAGTATACTTTGGGTTGCAACTAAGATAACTCAGTTCCTACTGGCTTGGAGTAAACAGGGGCATTAATTGGCTCATGTAACTAAAGTCCAAAGGTAGATCTTCCTGACTAAAGGGATAGCTAGATCCGGAAAGTTGGAAAGGATGTCATCAGAAATCAGTCTCTCTGTCTCTTGGTTCTGACTTCTTTGTGTGGTCCTCATTTTCAGGTAGCTTCTCTCCTCTTGGTGGCAAAATGGCTACTGGCAACCTCTGAATTATTGCCTATCATCTGGGCAAGTGCAATAGAAAACATATGCCTCTTTACCACACAAAACATAACTTGTTTCAGAGATGAGCTTATAATGAAGGGTGTTCTTCCTTTTGTATAGGCACTCCTGAAGGATTAAGTCTTTGTTGCTGAATGCAGTATTCAAATTTCTTTGTATCTTTAGTCATATATTCTACACCCATGGCAGACATCACTAGCCAATCATGACATATTTGCCTGGTGTACTCTAAATATTCTTTGCAATCTTTTCAACACATCAGAAGCCATTTATAATCAGTAGGATCTGGTGTGTGAATTAAAACCTTAAACCTCCTAAAAGTGGGAATACACATTCTGCTGTCGTTGTCTCTTAGTTTTCTCTTGTTGAAAATTCATCAATCATCTGAAATTTCTTTTCCAGAAGACTCTCTGGTTGTCAAAGATAAGTATTTTCCCCAGTAAAACCTTAATGGACCAAATAATAGTGGGAGTGAATTACTGAAGCATGGATATATTCTTCACCCTCTCGTTGGCTTCCTCCTCTCCCTAGTGAACCAGGAATTTAGACCTTAAATCCAGTAACATTCTTCAAGCCATTCATCCTAGCCTTACTTATTAAGAACAGACTTCCATCAACATTACTCATAATGATGTCTTTTAAAATTACAGCCTAAGGCGTTCCAATTGTGGCACAGCAGAAACAAATCTGACTAGGAACCATGACATTGAAGGTTCAATCCCTGGCCTAGCTCAGTGGGTTAAGGATCCAGCATTGCTGTGAGCTATGGTGTAGGTCACAGATGCGGCTTGGATTCCGTGTTGCTGTGGATGTGGTGTAGGCTGGCAGCTGTAGCTCTGTTTTGACCCTTAGCCTGGGAACCTCCATATCCCACAGGTGTGGTCCTAAAAAAAAAAAAAAAAAAAAAAAAAAGCAAAAAAAAAATTAGAGCCTAAATATTGACTTCTACAATAAATCTAATATAATTTGTTTTGAAAAGATTGCATCAACTGGCTCTAACTTGGGCATTTTAAAGTAAATACAGAGGGGCAATATTGCATTAACTAATAACTCTGCAGATATTATAGAAATACTAAAATTGCTATAAGGAAAGAAAATCCACACACAGTTTCTTTCCCTCATCTCTTATTTTCCCTCCTCATACAATGACTGATGACTGTTTTAGTCTGCAGATAGTGACAACACCAATGTTCAGTCCTCTCTTGCCCCAAACCAGCATATTGGTACTGGTGGTGTACCCTCAGCATGAGTGGAAGTAAGAATGAACTAGGAAGTACTCTGACAGCAGACTGCAAGTTGCTGTTGAGTTAATTAGTTGCGAACCAGTAGTGGCAGAAAGTTTTTCCAATTTGTCTGATGAGACAGTTTTCCATACATTTCAGGAGCCATGGTTCAAGAAGATCCTTTCTGGAAAGAAGGAGACCATGGCCTCCTTTAGTGTCTTGGTCATTTAGGCTTAATACATTAGCCTAAAAGCTGTGATCAAGAAGGAAATAAGGCAATGAAGCTCAGAGGGGATTTCATGAGAGTCTTGAACAGTCTTATGTGAGACTAGCCTCTGCCTTGAAGTGACTCATGTTCTGGGGAGAGAAGCAAATAGGTATAGATCCCATGGTGGTGACACAGTCAGACTTCATTATGTGCAACAGTGGAGGTATTAGCAAAAGACTATAGAAGCACAGTGGCAGGAAGCAATGCAATGGGTTTTCACCTGGGAGACTAGGGCTTCTTCCAGCTGAGTCTTGAGAAGTCGATGGGATTTGGACAGAGCAGGAAGCTGTCTCAGAGCAGATGGTACAAGGGCAACCTCAGTCTGGAGTGGATCATGGTAAGAAGATCATATTTTATTTCTTCAGTAGGCAAGGGAAGAAGCAGAGGAGTGGCTGCAAACGAGTGACCTGATCAGAAGCAGAACTTGTAAGTGAAAGATTTCAGACAGATAATTGTGTGCTAGGCTGTAATATGCATTTACTCACATTGTGATTGAGCACCTGTTCATGACTGTATTGTGCCCTGTTCATGAGACTAGACAACATGAAAGGACAACATGAGTATGGTTGACAACTAGACCCCAAGCACCTAAGGTGTCTCTCCTTGATAAGAAAATCAACTGCACTGACAAAGCCAGGCTCTCCAAGGGCGTGTGGGGGCAAGTGTCTTTTATGGGGCAAGATGAAAAATGCTTCCTTAAAGACAGCTCATGATCCACACTTGAAATATACTTTGGGAAATCTCACTATTTTCCTTTGTCACAGCTTTTGTCACTATTTTCCTTCTTGATCACAGCTTCTTTGAGCTGGTACAAGCATCTTGGCTTTCCTTAAAGAATCATCCTCATCCTCTTGTCAGTCTCCGACAGTGTGGTTCAGGTGACTGGCTCCATTCTTTTAGCTCTGGCTTGAGCAGTTGACAGTTGACTCAGCCTAGCCAATAGCTATACCATCCCTGCTGTTGTTCAGGGATAGACGTGTTAAAGAGGTCAGTCTAATAAGGGCCAAACCCATAACTTTTTCTGGAACCATTGGAAAAGCAATCTATCTTGTCTTAAGAATGTATCATGAGCTCTGAGATTTCTGGAGCAGACTTGCTTAAGCATATGGCCAAGAGACAAAAGCAGAGCTAAGAGATGGAGAGGGGCCCAGTGTCTGATCAAAGGTTGATAAGGCCCAGGTGGTTCCTTTGAAGTGGGATTCCATATAGAAGGCATAAAACACTTTCTGAATAAGGATGACGAGTCCTTCAGCCAAACTTTAGTTTCGGACAAGCTATATGTTGCCTGAATATTTCACAGACTAATACCTCCTCTCAGAGTGGTCCCAAAGAACACTGGAGGGGATTTTACTGAAGAAAGCACCACACAGAGAAACGTGAATCCCAGTGTACAAAATACAAGGTTCAGGTGATACTGATCTGGGTTCTTGGGCTTTCTTAATCAATAAAAATTGATAATAGGCAAGACAGGAAAATCAGGAAAGATTTTACTGGGACCCCTGCTGTAGCAAGGGGGAGCAATAACAAACAACAGCTTCCCTTGCTTGCTCACTCACTGGAGGCAGTGGTGAGCTGTTTCCTTTCATGAAGTGAGAGTAAGAACTGGTCCAGGGGTCAGGCCAGAGGGGTGGCTTAGGTGGTCTGCCTACCCCTTTTATGGTGTTGTGTGCCAGGGACATATACACTGCTTTTGCTCTTGGCTCTTCAGAAGTGGGAGTTAGGGTTTTTGTTTTGTTTTGTTTTTGTGTCTTCATGCCCATAATTGGCCCCAACTGCACATGCATGCAGTTATTTTTAGTCCTTTATAGTTTCTTTGTATTTTGTTTCTTGGGGGGATATTTGTTCAGGCGCAAGCATTTCAGCCACTGTAGCAAAGGTTCCAGGTCCCAGGTCCTAGCCTGTATCATAGGCAAGTTTGGGAAAAAAATATTGGAAAAATAAAGTACCATAGCATCTTGAATCTTGCATCTCTTCCACTATTTGCTTTCAGAGCATCGTTACTTCTTCCTAAATAACTAAAAATGTCTTCAGCTTTTATTCATACTTTCCTATAGTTAATTATTCACAAAAAATCTGAATCATCTTTTAAAAATATAAATCCAAATTCCTTACTATGACTTACTCGACCGTCTAAGATCTGTCCTTGGCCTTCTGCTCCATCTCATCTCCTACTGCTCTAAAATCCAGCTGTAATGACCTTCACTTGGCTTATAAATATGCCAAATTCTTTCTCAACTCAGAGCTTTGTGTTGTTTCCTCTATCTGTAATGGAGGAAACCTCATGTTCTTGATGTTCTTCTGGTCTATCTCAAATGCTACCTCCCCAAGGAGGCTTTCTCTTGTCACTATACCTCCTCTCCTTGGGTTACCCTGATAATTTCGTTTATGACATTTAAATGAAACTGAGCTACACAAGGGCAGAGATTTGACTATTTTGTACACAGAAATTTTTTGAACTCCTAGAATGAATGCCCCATATTTGTTGGATAAAGTTATGGGTGGATGGATGGATGAGTGTATAAATGGTGACTGTCCATGGAAATGTAGCTCCTGGTCTTGATTGAAGGTAGCTATTCTCAATCCACAGCACTGGACTTAAAAGTCTTTGTAACCAAAGAATCTCCAACTTTTAGTGCCACAGAGCAGGGGGCAAGAAGCCGTCAACTATAGAAGCAGACCATTCAGATTATAGAGCTAATATTTCCCAGTGTAGTAAGGTTATATCTACTATTAGAATCAAGTGGAATGCACTTTGGTTATTCACATGGCTTTCCTTTGAGAAGATTATTAACTTCCAAATTGCCATGTTGTTGACCTATTTTATTTTGGAAGTGAGGGAAGAACTTGGGAATCAATTAAAACTCACTGTATACTTTGTCTCTGAGCACTTGTGTTCCACACATCAAGAATAGTCCATCCCAAGATTGATCTGAACACATTCATCTGTCCACTTCACCTGGTAGGCACCAGGCAGCCATGGAGTTCAAACTTGACACAAGAAGAAAGTGGTTCTGATCCTGAATACCTTCCAGCAGTGACACTCCTCAAGATCATTAATCACTGCAGCCCCAGTGAGTGGGCAGAGAAAGCCAAGGTCTCCAGAAATCCTCTAGCTGACAAATGTGTCTGTGGACTCAGAGATATTTTGTGCATGTTCTTTTGGTCAAAGTAGAGCATCGTATTATAAAAAATTAAAAGAAAGACTATGTTAAGCAAGATTAATGAATACACATCTTCATTTCACGTCGCAGGGATAATTTCTTTAAACTGTTTCTGTTTTCTGTCCTCTGTTCTTTACCTCCAGTGCTCTAAATAACATGAACACATATCCATTTATTGATTTATTAAATTCAGACTAATATATATTAACTTTCCATAATGAGAAATAAGGGTTTATTTCACTTATGACCCACCTTTTCCTCTTTTCCATATTTCATAAATTTTTTAGTCTTTCTATTGATTTTATTTTTTTTTTGGAAATTTTAGTATGACACTTCTCAAACATACATGAAAGTGGAAAGACTTTAAAATGAAGGTTCATACTCAAATCACTTAGAATTTGCCATTAACATTTTACTATATTAGCTTTTATCACAAATCTGTCTTATTTTTAAAATATTTTTTGTTAAAGTGTAATTGATTTACAATGTTTCTTCAAGTTCTGCTGAACACCTAAGTTGAGACATCAGTATGCTCTACCTCTAACCACTCTAGCATATAATATTGATTCAGAATTTAGTATATTTTATAGTTCCTTTTCTTCTTTCTCTTTTTGGAATAAAGTTTACAAATAAATGAACTGCACGATTCTTAAGTGTATCCTTGTATGAGTTTTGATGAATGCATATTCCTGAATACTGCGAACCTCTGTCAAGATACAGATCTTCACATTGCCCTAGAGTGTTTCTGCCTTTTCCTAGTCAATCCCTGCCATACTCCCACCACAGATACAACCACTGCTCAGAGTTTCCCTGTCCTATAATTCATACAAACAGAATCCATTGTAATTCTTTTAAATTTTAGTTATTCTGATAGGCATGTAGTGGTATCTCATTATAGTTTTAATTTTTATTTTCCTGATAACTAATATCATCTAACACATTAAATACATTAAGTAGTTTTTCATGTGTTTATTGACATTCATATATTTTTTGTGAAGTGTGTAATCAGATAATTTACCCATTTACTTTTTTTCATGTTTCTTTTTCTTTTCCTTTTTATTTTTATTTTTGCTTTTTAGGGCCTCACCCAGTTGTATTAAAGTTTCCAGGCTAGGGGTCAAATTGGAGCTGCAGCTGCCAGCCTACACCACAGCCACAGCATCGTGGGATCCAAGGCTCATCTGCAACCTACACCACAGCTCATGGAAACACCAGATCCTTAACCCACTAAGCAATGGCAGTGATTGAACCCATGTCCTAATGGATCCTAGTCAGTTTCATTAACCATTGAGCCATGACAGAAACTCCTCTTTTTATTTTTAGATTGTAGGAAAGATAAGCTTTTTTTTTTTTGTCTTTTTGTCTTTTTATGGCTGCACCCATGGCATATGGAGATTCCCAGGCTAAGGGTCGAATCGGAGCTGTTGCTGGGGGCCTACGCCAGAGCCACAGCAATGCCAGATCTGAGCCGAGTCTGCAATCTATACCACAGCTCATGGCAACGCTGGATCCTTAACCCACTGAGCGAGGCCAGGGATGGAACCCACAACCTCATGGTTCCTAGTCAGATTCGTTTCTGCTGCCACCACTATGGGAACACCCAATAGGCTTTTGACAAACATATGTTTTGCAAATATCTTCTCCCAGTCTATGTCTTGTTTATTCATGTCCTTAATTATATATTTTGATGAGCAGATTTTAATTTTGATTAAAATTAATTTGTAATTTATTATTGCTTTCTGTGAAATAGTTGCCTATAAGCAAATAACAAAGATATTCCACTATTATTTTCTTCTAGGAGCTTTACACACTATATTTTTGAAATAGCTTTATTGAGATATAATTTATATACCATAAAACTGTATGTGTACATTTCAATGATTTTAGTATTGTGTTGTGTAACCACAATCACAGACTAGTTGTTGAACATTTCTATCACTTAGAAAAGTTCTCACTGTATAAGTCAAAACTCACTCCTATCCTCTGCCATAACCAACCAATGCTTTGTTTTCTTTCTTTTTTTAACAGAAGAAAATCGAACTTTAAAATTTTTTTATAATACTTGACTTATAATGTTTTGTCAATTTCTGCTGTACAGCAAAGTGACCCAGTTATATACCCCCCCACACACATATCTTTTTCTTATATTATCTTTTATCATGTTCTATCACAAGTGATTGGATATAGTTTCCTGTGCTACACAGAAGGATCTCATTGCTCCACTGTTTTGTTTTCTGCCTAAAGAAAACATTTCCTAGAAAATTTACCTGTGAAATTAAAACATATGTTTGCACAAAGACTTATACACAAATATTCATAGTATACTACTTGAAGTAATTTAACTTTAAACTGTATATTTAAATGTTATTACTATTCCCTCTCCCTTTTACAAGAATCTCAGCACCCTAACATCTCCTCTACCTCTTCACCTCTCCATCCTCACTCCTCCATGTTTTACTTTCCATCAGCTACAATTTTCCTTTGACCTCTGAAAGTTATACTATTTTAATATATCTTTCCACCTCAATCAAGTCTCCCATTCTTTGTCCAACAGTGTTTACATTACTGAAATTTATAAAGCAATGTTCATATTATTAAAAACATATAATTCATTTATTTATTCATTCAAAAGTGCCAGGCAGTGTTCTAAGGTGCTAAAATTATGGTGACGAACAAGGTAGGCGGAGTCCTCTCATAGTGGGGTAGGAGAATGTGCCCAGTATTAGCATCTTGGTGGTCCAAGCAGCCCTTTCAATCTGAAATTCAAGACTTCTAGCTCTAGGAAGGTCTCTTCTAGTATTTATTGATAAATTCCTTCCATCCATTTTCTCTATTCTCTTCTTCTGGAGCTTCTGTTAGATGTTGAATCTTCTGGATTTCTTCTCTATTTTTTTGGCCTTCTCTGTCTTTATTCTGGAAGATTATCTTTCTTTGCTTTTTTTTTTTTAATGGCTACATGGAAGTTTCAGGGCCAAGGGTTGAATCCAATTTGCCGCTGTGACCTACACTGCAGCCTTGGTGATACTGGATCCTTTAATTCACACACCTACACAATGCAGTTGGATTTTTTTTTCTTTTTAGGGCCACACTTGGGCATATGGAAATTCCCAGGCTAGGGGCTGAACTGGAGCTGTAGGCTGCCAGCCGGCAGGAGAGCCACAGCAATGCAGGATCTGAGCCGTGTCCGTGACTTATACCACAAATCACAGCAACGCTGGATCCTTAACCCACTGAGTGAGACCAGAGACTGAGTCTGCATCCTCATGGGTACTAGTCAGGTTCATTTCTGCTGCACCACAACTGGTACTCCCTGCAATTGGATTCTTAAGCAACTGTGCCACAGCAGAAACTTCTATCTTTACTTTCTATATTTTCCATTCTTTGCTGTTATTTGTATTTAATTTACCAATTGAAATCTTTTTTATTTTGTTATAATAATTTTTTTTTCTTGTTGAATAACTGTTTATTCCCTAACTTGTCTGTTTTCTCTACAGTCATGTTTTCTATTTATATATTTTGACATTTCCCTTTCATGTTTATGCCTCTCCCCAAGTGTTTGGAGATCCTTGGATGACCTCTATTTGTACTTAGGAGCTCTGTATGGTATGGGGAAGAGTGCTTAGTGTCAGGCTTCAGACTGCAATCCTTCTTTGCCAGAATGAGAAGGGCTTCACTCTGGGATACCATTTTCCACACAAAAGACCTTCCTGTTATTCACATATTTTTTCAATGTCTTTAGAGAAAAGGCATTTTGGGCTTTGCTTAGAAGAATGTTGTCTTTTTGAGCATCCTTCTCTGGGGACAGTGGTGACTGTTGTGGTAGTACAGACTTCCAATGAATTCCCCCAATTCCAACCCCTTCTTACCCTCACCTCAGTTGTATCTGGGGACTCTAAGCCTGGGTCCTGTCCAGAGTGCTGGAGGGCAGAGTGGTTCTCACCTTCACTACACCCCAGCATCTTTTCTAGAATGCAGCATTCTCTGCTGATTTCATTAACATGTTCCATAAGACTATTTGTCTTCTAGAAATTTGTCGATAATTTTATTTGTGGCGCTCCAGTTCTCTTTGCTGTTATTTCTTTTGAACAGATGATTTTTATTTTAACACAGTTCCAAGAGGGTCACATAAACAAATGAACATTCATATTCTTCCATCTGGAAGTTGGAGCTGTTAAAGTATTGCCAGAATAATCCATCAGCAAAATTAGAAGATTATTATTGGGATTCCAGGCATAAATGGTATATGAAGTCTTTCACATTTTAACTGCATAGTATAAGTATCAAAACATCTTGGAAGATTGTTATCCTTTTTCTTGTGATTGGTATAATCATTGTCATGTATTTATCTTATACAGGTACACTCCCTGGGAAAAGATAATGAGAACTATGCACCTGAGCTTGTTTTTGTTTTTGGCTGCCAAGAATTTCCACAATTATAGAAATGATCTCAATTCTGATGCCACTTAAAAAAAATTTGTCTGCACGCTGCTCATGTGGAAGAGATTAAACTTGCATAACCAGAGCCACAGCAGGGACAACATCAGATCTTTTATCCACTGAGCCATGAGGGAACTCCTGGTTCTACTTTTGCATGTATTTTTTGTTTTCTCCCTCAAACTAAAAAGCATATATATTTGTGTACATATATACATATATACACACACATACATGCACACATTTATATGCATTTGAATTCATCTCATCCTTTAAAAAATGAGTAGAATACAAATTATAAACATACAAAATAAATAAACTTATATGCACATGTGTCCTCTATATAAAGATATTTTAGTATAACTGGGGCCTGAACCTAAGCACTGCTCACAGCTGCAATCCAAGTCTGACTGATAAACTTATTGGGTAAGCTCCCTTGGAGACCATTTTCCAAAGCACAAAATAGCTTTTGTTAGAGTACTCACCTTAGGGGAGAGCAAGCCAGGCATAGAAACATCATCTCAGGAAAAAAACTTCATGTTCTTTATTACTTTATAGGAGGAACATTCTGAATGCTATGTGCTACTTGTTAGCTTGAATACCTTACATCCCAGGAACTCAGGGACTCATATTTGAGGCCTATGGAGATGAGAGAGGTTGAGTCTAGCAGAACTATTCCACTAAAAACTCTTCATGATTCTTGGTAAAAGTAGCATTATGGGGTCCTTTAATAGAGGATAATAAAAAAAGAGGACTATATATATGCATGTATATATGTGTGTGTGTATAGATGTATATTATTTATATGTGTGTATATATATGTATGTACCTGTATATATAAAGTTTTATTTTTGTTGTTTTTAGAATTTATAGCCATAAATGCCATAATTTGGGATAAGAATATTGAGCTAGAGGGCCCATTTGTTTAGCTGGGCCTCTTGAAAGTGAAGGTGAGTGTGGAGTTTGATAGTGGGGACACTGACATTGATATTTGACAGACTCTATGGCCAATGAGACTGGCAGTGTGAGATTTTAACTTTAGTTTTTAGCTTCTGCTTTGGTTTCGTTTTTTGAGTATTTGTCTTTATGTGACTTAAGCTATGAATTTAAAAACATGTTTGCCATCATTACAGGAGTGTGTGTGTTTGGGGCAGTGGGGGGAGGTTGTTTTAGAATAGATGTCAAAAAATAATTTTAGTTAGTCTGCCACATTGCTGGAAAAGCACTCTCATTCACTCTGCAAGTTTCCCCAATGTGCATTTTTCGCTATAACTTCAGGGACATTGCTCTCATCAAGGTCACCAACAGCCTCTACTTTTGCTAAATCCATGGATAAGATTCTTATACTTGATTTTTCATCCTCTCTGTAACTTTCAACACAAGTGCTGCTTGCTCCTTCTTGAGAAGTTTCACCATCTTGTCTTCAATAGAGACCAATACTTTTCACATTTATGTCCCCAGCAGAGGCCTCTTCTGTGAACTCCACTCTTGCATTTCCAACCATCTCTTCGATATCTCCATTTAGATGTTCTGGAGGAACCCCAACATAGTGGGTGAACCTCAAGCATGACTTCTTAATTGCCTCGCCTACTCCTGCTCACACCTCAACACCTACCTCTTCTTCCTATCATATCTCAGAGAATAACACCTTATCTACCACTGACTCAAGTTAGAAACTTAAATGTAATTTTTGGTTATTTGTCTTTCTGCTCGTCTCTCAACATCCTCCACTTTTTTTCTTTCTTTTTTTTTTTTTGTCTTTTTGCTATTTCTTGGGCCACTCCCACGGCATATGGAGGTTCCCAGGCTAGGGGTCGAATTGGAGCTATAGCTGCCAGCCTACGCCAGAGCCACAGCAATGTGGGATCCGAGCTGCGTCTGCGACCTACACCACAGCTCACGGCAACGCCGGATCGTTAACCCACTGAGCAAGGGCAGGGATCAAACCCTCAACCTCATGGTTCCTAGTCGGATTTGTTAACCACTGCACCACGACGGGAACTCCCTCCACTTTGTTTTAATGTTCAAGTTGTATTTATATTCAGCCTTGAACCTCCTCATGATTCTCTGTCTTAATTGCAACACCTCTTACCCAGAGCATCAATCTCTCACCTGGACCTCTGCATTTGTCTGCCCCTGTCTCCTTTGCTACACTCACATTGTCCTTCTGCAGTGCATCTTTTTCATAGTAGCCAGAGTGACCTGTTCACATCACCTCGCACCTCAAAGATTTTTTATTGCACTGAGTGCCGCATCCTCACAAATTCTAGTTTGACTGTCCCTGCCTGAATTTTCAGCCCCCCCGCTTCAAGTCTCTCTCTACTTTGCTCACTTCAGTCCAGCACACCAGCTTTCTTTCAGTCTTCAAAGGCCTTTCCCACCCCAGGGCCTTTGCACTTGATATTCCTGTGTGAGTAGGACCTTTTGTAATTCACATCTTTCCATGTTTAGCTCTTTATCATCTTTTGGGTTATACCATAAAAACCTTTCCTCAGTGAGACCTTCTCTGACAACTATTTTGAAATAGATTAGCAACTGTTATATGCTAACACAGCACCTATTTATGTTAATTCTTGCATGTATTCATGTATATTTCTCATGAGTTGCCGAAATCTCCACTAGAGTATCAATGCCATGAGCACAGGCATCCTTTCTCTGTGATCCTTGTTCTATGCCCAAGGCTGGCAGTTACCTGGTCTTCAATAACCACTTATTGAATATGTGACTGTTGAAAGAACACAAGAAAAAAAAAATCAGGGCCCACTTAGGATCTCTTAGCTCACAGCAGGCATTTTCCTGGGCCCTGCTAAGCCTCCAAACTCAACAGATGACTGTGGGCTGACTTCAGCCACATTTTATCTGAGTTCCTGAGAGTTCTGCTCTTTGCAGTATCTTTGATTCATCATGACACAGCTGAAGGGAGAAAATCTCTTCAGAATGACAACCAGTGCTCAAAGTTTAAGATTGCACACACCAGGCATGAGGACAGGGGATCATTGCCTACACATCCTACACACAAGGGCAACTTTGTGAAATCATGAAAAAAATTTGAAGATTGATACGCTCCTTAAAAGGATGCCAGGAATTCCCTTTGTGGCGCAGTGGTTAACAAATCCGACTAGGAACCATGAGGTTGCGGGTTCGGTCCCTGCCATTGCTCAGTGGGTTAACGATCCGGCGTTGCCGTGAGCTGTGGTGTAGGTCACAGATGCGGCTCGGATCCCGCGTTGCTGTGGCTCTGGCGTAGGCCAATGGCTACAGCTCCAATTCGACCCCTAGCCTGGGAACCTCCATATGCCACGGGAATGGCTCAAAGAAATAGCAAAAAGACAAAAAAAAAAAAAAAAAAGGATGCCAGATACCTTATGTTCCACAGTGAACTATTCCTGAAAGTACAAAGGGTGCTTCTAATAATTATGCTAGAATAATAGGCAAAAACAGGAACTGTGCTGGGCATGCTGGACACAACAGCTAGAAAGATTCTAGCTGATAAGAAGGGACGTGTGCCCTCAAAGTCTGAAAAGGCAAACTGTCACAGAGGACACAGAGCTGAGTGTCAGGATACCTGAGGTCTGCTCCTGCCAGGTGTCACCTGGGCCTAGATGATCACTGGGCCAAGGTCATACCTGTGAGCTGCTGACATCTGGGCAGGTTGCTTGGCCTCTCTGAGTCACGGTTTCTATGTTCATGAATTAGAGAGATTTATACCTCTTCCATCTCCGCTCACAATTGTATGTGATGGCACTCCAAAATACATACATACATACATATATAATCAGTTTTAGAAACATATAGTGGTATTGAATTTTTTTTTTTTAGGGCCACACTCATGGCATATGGAATTTCCCAGGCCAGGTGTCAAATTGGAGCTGCAGCTATCGGTCTATGCTACAGCCACAGCCATACCAGATCCAAGCCACATCTGTGACCTACACTGCAGCTTTCCAAAATGCCTGATCCTTAACCCACTGAGTGAGGCTAAGATCAAACCCATATCCTCATGGATCCTAGTTGGGTTCATTAATGCTGAGCCACAATGGGAACTCCAGTATTGATAATTTTTATTTTTAGATTTCAGAATTTATGCTCGTTCAAAGTTATATAATTTCTTGACATTAGACTGAGAATTCTTTCCACTGGAATTTCAATAATAAGAATAAGAAAACCTACACTTTCCTTCAAAACATCAAAGTCATCTCAAGGAAGCATTGTTTAAATATTTATTTTTTGGTGTATTTCTTCTAGTCTTTTTCTAATATATTACCATGTATATGTATATATTTTCAATATTTATTTATAAATTTAGATTCATACTATATGTACAGTTTATTTAGCTATTGTATACAAGAATACAAGATACAGGTATAGAAAGAATACAAGATACATGTATAGAAAACAAGATGCTTCTTAACCAAAAAAAAAAATGATCATGAATGGAAGAACTATGATTTTAATAATTTTATATTTTGATCAGTGACCTGTTTCCTTTGTTTCTCTTTTTTCTTTTATAATATTTTGAGGAATAGGAGCAAACTATAGAACCAAGATTTGTGTCACAGTTTTTATTAGCTTCTTTTTCTTCTTTTTTATTATTTTACAGCCACACCTGTGGCATAAGGAAGTTCCCAAGCTAGGAGTAGAATTGGAGCTGCAGCTGCTTGCCTACACCAGAGCCACAGCAACGCGGGATCCAAGCTGCATCTGCTGCCTCAGCTCGCAGCAATACTGGATACTTAACCCACTGAGTGAGGTCAGAAATTGAACCCACATCCTCACAGAGACAATGTCAGGTCCTTAACCTTCTGAACCACATCAAGAACTCCTCTATTCGCTTTTTAAGTGAGCCATATAAGAAAGTTTCTCAAGAAAATTCAAACATTTTTAAGATGTCTAGTACATACCAATTGCATTCCTAGTGGCAGAGTGTGTAAGTCAACACTCGCCCCACCAAACACACAATCACAATAATTGAAAATGGCTAGGTTTGGTTTAGTTTTAAGATTTCAAGTCAAAATCTTTCCCAAAGAGTGGATTTTCCCTCTGCACATTCATTCATTCATGAGTCTGTGCTGCCCTGGGCTCTGTCCTGGCCTGCCTACGTCTGCATAGTTTCCTAGAGAATGTGAGATTTTCAGGGTTAAAACTAGAATAGTTGTGGGCAAACTAGGCTGGTTAGTCAGTTTATGGGGCTGGTAACTGGAGAATGTAAAGTCCCCCATGCTTCTTCATATGGCTTTTTTCTTTTTTCTTGCTTTTTTAGGACAGTATCTGTGGCTATGGAAGTTCTCAGGCTGGGGGTCAAATCAGAGTTGCAACACTGTACACTACAGCCACAGCAACTCGGGATCTGAGCCATATCTGCAACCTACACACAGCTCATGGCAACAATGGAACCTTAACCCACTAAGTGAGGCCCAGGGATTGGACCCACATCGTCCGACTAGTGTCGGATTCGTTTCCACAGTGCCACAACAGGAACTACTTCACATGGCTTCTTGTCCAAAAGGCACAACTTCTACGAGATGTCTCCACCTCAGAGCTGGCCAGGAAAGGCCACAGAGGACCACCCATGACCACCCAGGACTGCCTCTCAGAGCTTTGTCTCTCTGATGGACATCTGATCCTTGCCACCCAGAAACTCCTCTCAGGCCCATCCAGCCATGGGAAAATCTCATCTGGAAAAAAAGAGAAAAAGAAATCAGCTGACATGCTTTGAAGTGGAGGTCAGTGTCATCCAACACCATTCCTTTTACTCATTGACTTAGGGCTCGAGGGAACTTTCACTGGTGAGAAGGAGACTGAATCAAACTGGAGGAATGAAATGTAACTAGTTTGAAGAAATGAATGCTTCTTCCATGTGCATCTCTTGCTCTCCTTGAGCAGCTCTGTGGGCTGCTGGGAGTGAGTTATTTTGGCAGCTCCCCCAGGGCAGGAAGGAGCCAGGTGCCTCAAGGTTTACACTTTGAATTATTCATGTGTTATTAATAGCAGCGGTGATGACGACAGGAAGGTAGTAATCATGACACCATGACACAGGACCATCCCGAGAGGGAGGGAGGGAGCAGCAAGCCGCACTGCAGGAGTCTGGCAGGAGGCTCTGAGTCATGCCTCCTCTTTCTCCTTTTCTCCTCTGCAAGGTCAGGGGCAGGACATACAAGGTCCCACCCCCAAGAGAGTCCTCCTGACCAGCTCAAGCTCTATAGCCTCCTGGTAACCTTCACTGCTAGTACTGTGTAGTAGTTAAGAGCATAGTCAGAAACACCTCAGTTCCAATCCAAGATCAAGACTATGGGCAAAGGTCTTACCTTCTCTAAAGTTTTCCCATCTTCTATTCGGCTATGAGGAAGTAAGAATAGAAGATGGATGGGGCTGTTGCCAGGATTAAGTGAGAGAAAGGACTGAGCTTTAGCCCTGGCATGCCACCAGTGCCCCAGAAACCATAGCTATGCAAATCTTGCTACATGCTATTGGGACCCATTCTGTGCTGGTAGGCATTTATTTTTCACCTCGCTAAGGTTGGAATTTTTCTACCAGTAATGAGTAGGCAAGTCTAGCCTTCTCCAAAGTGGAGGCACCTTATCAAATCTTCTTTTCTTTCCTCCTTGGGGTGGGAGGTGGGGTCCCAGAAGGAACTTCTGAGCACATAGCCATTTTGATTTAGTTAGTGAGAGGTGGGCTTCTGTTTCCTCACCAACCAATGCTTCTGATCCCTGCTGCAACCTGTCCTTTAAGGCAGAGCATCAGAATCAGCTACTGCTGAGGGAGCATGCTATTTTTTTCTAGGCCTGCCCAGGTATGGCTATTGCCCAGTCCCAAGAGAAGGGTTCTGCCAGCTGCAATGTCTCTTAAAATGGACACCAAAAGTCCTGTGGTGGACTTCTTAGTGGTTAGGTTCTAGGCTCATCATCTGGAAAAGAAAGGGGTTTGATAATAAGTATATTCTTCTCAGGGTTGCAGCAGGAATAAACACGGTTGCTTCACACAGGGTCTGGCATTCTAGATGGGCTAAATCAATGTCAGTTACTGTTTTTTTCTACCTATGCATAAAAGTTCTATTTTGATGTATGCTTTATCCTGAATTTGTCCGATTGGAACTTTCTAATATGTGATGAAATACTATGAAGAGGGACATTTTGGCAATTTCCTAAAAATATTCTGAGCATGGGACTTAAAAAAATCAAGCCCTACTCCCAATACTCATGTAGTAGATGCTGTAGACTGAGGAAGGATGAGATGAAGTCTTTAAAAATCTGCTCAGGAAGTTCCTGTTGCAGCTCAGCAGTTTACAAACCCAACTGGTATCCATGAGGATGTGGGTTCAATCCCTGGCCTTTATTAGTGGGTTAAGGATCCAGTGTTGCCATTAGCATTGTAGTGGGTTGCAGATGTGGCTTGGATCTGGCATTGCTGTGGCTGTGGTGTAGGCTGGAAGCTGCAGCTCTGATTTGACCCCCAGCCTGGGAATTTCCTGGAAACTTAGTTGGGGCCCTAAGAAGAAAATAAAAATAAAATAAAATAAAATAAAATAAAAACACAACTGTTCAGGCTAACTTGAGCCTCAGGGTTTGCCAAAGTTCAGACATGGCCAAGAGGAGAAGTTATTTGAAGGCTTCAGTACTTGAAGGGAAGCTTCTAATGAGGCTGTCATCTTAGATTGGATTCACCAGAAGAAGACTTTAAAGTGGGGATCTGTACGAACATGTTTTATTTGGAAATGATGCAGAGAAAAAGTAGTAAAGGAACAAGGAATTGGGGCAGGGAGAGAAAGGACACACAAGGATTCAGTTATTGAGAAAAGGCCCTGAGAAACTTTGATTAAATTCCAACAGGGAGTTCTGGAGATATACCTAAGAGTTTTCCAGATGAGATGCAAGGAACATTTAGAGTTCCCCATCCATTAATAGTGAAGGGTTAATCCTGGGGGTAAATCCTGAGGTGTTGTCAGTACAGTCAAGATCAGTTACAGCAGCTAATGTAACCTGGGTGCAGGCTGTGGGCAGTGACTGGAGTCCAGGAAGCAAGATCAGTTACAGCAGCTAATGTAACCTGGGTGCAGGCTGTGGGCAGTGACTGGAGTCCAGGAAGCATGGAGAGACATGGATTATGGACATCACTCTAACCTAAGGCCCTGTCAGGAAGCCACACTTATCACCAGACTAGATGCCATATACTTGACTCATTCTAGTTCTCCCTCCCTCCAACTTTTGCCTACTCAAAAATTTTTGCTTTGTTTTTCCTACTTCCTTTCCTTGGACATTTATTGGACATTTTCTAAATCCAAGGCTTAGGTCAAACATTGTGAGAACAACAAAATTCAGAAGAGTTCTCCAGAACCCAGTGAAAACATGTAACCCAATGGCAACTGGGTGTCCTTCTGATCTGAAATCATCAACAGAATGTGAATATTAGATTAGCTATGTGGATTGAGTAGAGATGTGTCTCTCTAATCACATTTTTTGGGACCTTGACAACTACTTTATATTTTTAAAAATTTTTATTGAGATAAGAGTTAGTTTCAGGCATATAAGATAATGGTTCAAAATTTTGTAGATTATACTTCATTTATTTATTTTTTAATTTTTTTCAGGGCCATACCTGCAGCATACGGAGGGTCCCAGTCTAGGGGTCCAATCGGAGCTACAGTTGCCGGCCTACGCCACAGCCACAGCAACTCAGGATCCGAGCTGTGTCTGTGACCTATACCACAGCTCCCGGCAACACCAGATCCTTAACTGACTGAGGCCAGGGATTGAACCCTCGACCTCATGATTCCTATTGAGATTAGTTTCCACTATGCCATGACAGGAACTCCTAGATTATACTCCATTTATAGTTAGGATAAAATATTGGCCGTATTCTCTATGCTGTATGATATACCCTGTAGCTTACTTACTTTATACATAGCAGTTTGCACCTCCTAAAACCCTGCCCCTATTTTGTCCCTGCCCACTTTCCTCTCCTCTCCACATTGGTAGCCACTAGTTTGTTCTCAAAGTCTGTGAATCCCCCTTTTTCTTTTCTTTTTTTTTTTCTTTTTAGGGCCACATGGGCATATGGAAGTCCCTGGGCTAGGGGTTGAAGCAGATCTGCAGGTGCTGACCTATGCCACAGCCATAGCAATGCCAGATGCAGCTTGCTGCAGTGCTGATCCACCTGAGTAAGGCCAGGAATTGAACCCACATCCTCATGGAGACTGTTGGGTTCTTAAGCCAATGAAACACAATGGGAACTCCTTTCTTTTTTGTTATATAAACCAGTTTGTTTAGTTTCTTAGATTCCACATATAAGTGATATCATACAGTATTTGTCTTTTTCTGTCTGATTTATTTTACTGAGCCTGAATATTTCACCTATATTCTCTTCAAGGTGAAGAATATGGGTGAAATATATATTCTCTTCAAGGCATTTTGTGGTGTCATGTCCTACATTTGGGTCTTCAAAAATTTTTTAGTTTATTTTTCCATTTGGTATAAAGGAATGTCTAATTTATTTATTTTACATGTAGCTTTCCCAGCTCCATTTGTTGAAGAGACTCTCCTTTCTTCATTGTATATTCTTGCTTTTTTTGTCATAAATTAATTGGTCACAGGTGCATGGGTTTAAGTCTAGTCTCTCTATTCTGTTCCTTTGAGCTTTGTGTCTGTTTTTGTGCAGATAACACATAATTTTGATTACTATAGCTTTGTAGAATAGTCTGAAATCTGGAAGGTTTATACTTCCACCTTTGTTCTTTTTTCTTAGGATTGCTTTGGCAATTCTGGTTCTTTTGTGGTTCCATATAAATTTTAGGAATTGTTCTTGTGTGAAATATGTTATGAGTGTTTTGATAGAAATTGCATTAAATCTGCAGATTGTTATGGGTAATATGGACACTTTAACAATATTAATTCTTTCAATCCCAAAGCACAAGATGTCTTTATATGTCTTTGCACCATTTTCAGTTTCCTTTGTTAAGGTTTTATAGTTCTCAGTGTAAAGATCTTTCAACTCCTTGGCGAAGTTTATTTCTAGGTATTTTGGGATGCAATTTTAAAGGGATTTTTTTAGAAAAAAATATCTTTCTGACATTTCATTATTAGTGTATAGAATGCAACAGATATCTGTATCTTAATTTCATATCCTGCTTCATTTTTAAATTCATTTTTTAGTTCTGATAGTTTGAAAATTTAGGATTCTCTGTGTAGTGTATCATGTCATCTGCAAGTAGTGATAGTTTTACCTCTTCCCTTCCAATTTGGATATATTTTATTTATTTTTCTTGTTTTATTGCTCTGTCTAGGACTTCCAATGCTGTGTTGAACAGGAGTGGTAAGAATGGGCATCCTCATCTTATTCCTGAATTTGCCAGAAGTCTTTTGGCTTTTGACCATTGAGTATTATGTTGGCTGTGGACTTGTCATAAATGACCTTTGTTTTGTTGAGATAGATTCTCTCTATACCTACTTTGATGATAGTCCTTTTTTTTTTTTTTTATCTTGAATGGATATTGAATTTTGTCCAAAAATTTACTGGCATCTATTAAGATGATAATGTGGTTTTTGTTTTTCCTTTTATGGTGTATCACATTGATTAATTTGAACCATTCTTGTGACCCTGGAATGAATCCAATTTGATCACAGTATATGATCTTTTTTATGTATTGTTGGATTCCGTTTGCTAATATTTTGTTGATGGTTTTCTCATTTATATTTATAAAAGATATTTGCCTGTAATTTTCTTTTTTCTGGTGTCTTTGTTTTTGATGTCAGGGTGATAGTGGTCTCCTACAATAGATTTGGGAGTGTTCACTCTTCTTTACTCTTCTGGAAGAGTTTTAAAAGGATTGGTATAATTTCATCTTTGTATGTTGAGTAGAATTTGTCTGTGAATCCATCTGGTCCTGGGCTTTTATTTGTAGGGAAGTTTTTTTTTTTAAATTATTTTAAAAATTATTTTTCAATTCTAGTGATCAGTTTGTAAAATGTATCTATTTCTTCATGACTCAGTTTTGGCAGGCTGTATGTTTCTAGAAATTTGCCTATTTCTTTCAAGTTGTAAAATTCATTTCCATGTAACTGTTCATAATATTATCTTACTGTTTTGTTTTCTATAGTATTAGTTGTTATTCTTCCTTTCCATTTCTTACTTTGTTTATTCGGGTCTTCTGTCTTTTCTTCTTGGTAAGCCTGGCTAGAATTTTGTCTGTTTCTCTTTTCAAAAAAAATAAGCTCTTTGTTTCATTGATCTTTCCTACTTTTTTTTTAAATCTCTGTTTTATTTATTTCCTCTCTGATCTTTATTATTTCCTTCCTTCTTCTGACTTTGCTTGTTTTCTAATTCTTTTAGGTGGTGGGTTAGGTTTTTTCTTTGAGATATTTCTTGTGTCTTGAGGAGGGTTTTTATGCTATGAACTTCCGTCTTAGAATTGTTTTTGCTGCATCTCATCGATTTTTGTCAAGGAATATTTTCACTTTTGTCTTGAAGTATCTTCTGATTTCTTCTTTGATTTCATCATTGACCCATTGTATTCCACTTTTTCCTTTTTAGGGAGGCACCAGTGACATATGGAAATTTCCAGGCTAGGGGATGAATCAGAGCTGCAGCTGCAGACACAGCCTCAGGCGCAGCAACATGGGATCCAAGCCACATTTGTGACCTAAACTACAGCTCACAGCAATGCCAGATCCCAAACCACCGAGCAAGGCCAGGGATCAAACGTGCATCCTCATTAATACTAGTTGGATTTGTTTCTGATGTGCCACAATGGGAACTCCAAACCCACTGTTTTTTTAGTAGCAAGTATCCATGTGTTTGTTCTTTTCCTATTTTTCTTTCTTTCTTTCTTCTTTCTTTCTTTCTTTCTTTCTTTCTTTCTTTCTTTCTTTCTTTCTTTCTTTCTTTTCTTTCCTTCCTTCCTTCTTCCTTCCTTCCTTCCTTCCTTCCTTCTTCCTTCCTTCCTCCCTCCCTCCCTCCCTCCCTCCCTCTTTCTTTCTTTCTTTCTTCTTTCCTTTTCTCTTTCTTTCTTTCTTTCTTTCTTTCTTCCTCATTTCTTTCTTTCTTCCTTCTCTTCTTCCTCCTTCTTCCTCCTGTTCTCTTCCTCCTTTCCTTCCTTCCTTCCTTCCTTCCTTCCTTCCTTCTCCTTCTTTCTTTCTTTCTTTCTTTCTTTCTTTCTTCTTTCTTTCTTTCTTTCTCTTTTTTTCTATTCTTTCTTTCTTCTTTCTTTCTTTCTTTCTTTCTTTCTTTCTTTCTATGTCTCTCTTCATTCCTTCCTTCCCTCCTGTCTGTCTTTCTGTCTTCTTTCTTTGACATGCTCATGACATATGGATGTTTCCAGGCCAGGAATTGGACCTATGCCATCGCAGTGATCCAAGCTGCTGCAGTGACAATGCTAAATCCTTAACCCATTGTACCTCAAGAAAACTTCCTTTTTCTTTCTGTAGTTTATTTCTAGTTTCATACCTTTGTAGTCAGAAATGTGCTTTGTGGAGTTCCCCAGTGGCCTAGTGGTTAAGGATTCGGCATTGTCACTGTCATGACTTGAGGTCAATCCTGGGCCCATGAACTTCTGTGTGCTATGGCATGGCAAAAAAAAAAAAAAAAGAAAAAAAACAGAAGATGAAGAAGAAAAAAAGAGAAAATATTCTTGATGATACAATTTCTGTCTTAAGTTTTTTGAGTACTTCTTTGTGACCTAGTATGTGGTCTGTCCTAGAGAGTGTGTCATGAGTATCTGAAAAAGAATGTGTATTCTGCTCTTTTAAGATGTAGTGTCCTAAACTCTACTTAAAAGGGACACGTGCACCCGCATGTTCATTGCAGCACTATTCACAATAGCCAAGACATGGAAACAACCCAAATGTCCATCGACAGATGATTGGATTCGAAAGATGTGGTATATATACACAGTGGAATACTACTCAGCCATAAAAAAGAATGACATAATGCCATTTGCAGCAACATGGATGGAGCTAGAGAACCTCATACTGAGTGAAATGAGCCAGAAAGACAAAGACAAATACCATATGATATCACTTATAACTGGAATCTAATATCCAGCACAAATGAACATCTCCTCAGAAAAGAAAATCATGGACTTGGAGAAGAGACTTGTGGCTGCCTGATGGGAGGGGGAGGGAGTGGGAGGGATCGGGAGCTTGGGCTTATCAGACACCACTTAGAATAGATTTACAAGGAGATCGTGCTGAATAGCATTGAGAACTTTGTCTAGATACTCATGTTGCAACAGAAGAAAGGGTGAGGGAAAAATGTAATTGTAATGTATACATGTAAGGATAACCTGACCCCCTTGCTGTACAGTGGGAAAAAAATAATAATAAATAATTAAAAAAATGTAGTGTCCTGTAGATATCAGTTAAGTTCAGCTGTTCTATTGTATCACCTAGGACTTCTGTTGTTTTATGGATTTTATGTCTGGATAATCTGTCCATTGATGTCAATGGGTGTTAATGTCTCTTACCGTTATTGTAATCCTGTCCACTTCTCCTTTTATGTCTATAAGTACTTGTTTTATATATTTAGGTGCTCCTATATTGGATATGTATATTGTAAACAAGTGTAATGTCCTTGTCTTTTGTTGATCCATTATCATCATATAATGCCCTTCTATGTCTTTTTTTGTGGTCTTTGTTTTAAAGTCTATTTGTCTAATATTATTATTGCTCTCCCTGCTTTTATGTCATTCTCATTTGCATGAAATATCTCTTTTCATCCCCTTACTTTCAGTCTCTGTGTGTCTTTCACACTGAAGTGAATCTCTTGTAGACAGAATATTGCGGGTTTTTTTTTTTAAATCCAATTAGCCACTCTATGTATTTTGATTTGTACATTTGTTTGTTGACATTTAAAGGAGTTATTGATGGGAATGTACTTATTGCCATTGTAATTTTTGTTTTCTAGTTGTTTTTGGATTTCTTTGTTCATTTTTTACTCTTATTTTTTCTGACATGGCTTGGTGATTTTCTTTTGCAGTATGCTTGAATTCTGTTCTTTTTGGCTTTTGTGGATTTATTATACATTTTTGAATTATGGTTACCATGAAGTTCATGTATTTAAAAAAATTAAAGTACAGTTGATTTACCATATTGTGCCAATTTCTGCTGTACAGCAAAGCGACTCAGTCATATATACATATACACACACACACATATATATACACACACACACACACACTCTTTTTTTTAGTATTATTTTTCATCATGGTCTATCCCAGGAAATTGGTTATATTTCCATGTGATACATAGTAGGCCTTTGTTGTTTATCCATTCTAAATGTAACAGTTTGCTTCTACTAACCCAGACTCCCCATTCATCCCTCTTCCTCCCCCTCCCCATTGCAAACCAAAAGTTTGTTCTCTATGTCTGTGAGTCTTTTTGTATTTCACAGATTGCATCATTTGTGACACATTTTAGATTCTATATATAAGTGATATCATAAGGTATTTGTCTTTCTCTTTCTGACTTATTTCACTTAGTGTGGTAATCTCTAAGTTCCTTCATGTTGCTGCAAATGACATTATTTCATTCTTTTTATGGATAAGTAGTATTCCATTGTATATATGTACAATACCTTCTTATTCCATTCATCTGTCCATGGATATTTATGTTGTTTCCATGTCTTGGCTATTATGAATAGTGCTGCTACTAACATAGGCATGCATAATCTTTTTGATTTATGGTTTCATCCAGATATATGTCCAGGGGAGGGACTGCTGGATCATATGATAATTCTATTTTTAGTTTACTGAGGAATCCCCATACTATTTTCCATAGTGGTTGAACCAACTTACATTCCCACTATCATTGTAGAAGTGTTCTCTTATCCTCGGCACTTGTATTTTGTAGACTTTTAAATAATGACCATTCTGACCAGTGTGAGGTAGTACCTCACTGCAGTTTTAGTTTGCATTTCTCTAACAAATGATGCTGTTGAGCATCTTTTCATGTGCCTATGGCACATTTGTATGTCTTCTTTGGAGAAATGTCTATTTAGGTCTTCTGCTCATTTTTTAATTGGGTGGAGTTCACGTATGTTGACCCCATAACTATAACTACTTGTTTTAAACAAATAGTCTTTTAAATTCAAACACATTCTAACAGAGCTACATTTTTATACTCCCTTCTCTAATATTTTGTGATTTTGATGTCCTATTTTACATATTCAGGCTTATCTTTTACTATTTATTGTAGTTATAATCACTTCTTCAAATTTTTAACACTTTTTAACATACATATTGGCCTATTTAAATGATTTTCAATCCTTAATATATATTTTCCTTTCTAATTTGATTTCTCCTTTCCTGCAGATCCTTGCTTCTTTTCTATTTAGTGAAGATTCTTCAGTATTTTGTTCAGGGTAAGTTTAATATTGCTGAATTCTTTTTTTATTTGTTTGTTTTGCTTACCTGAGAAATTCTTTATCTTTCCTTTTATTCTAAGTGATAATTTTCCTGGGTAGAGTATCCTAGACTATAAGTTTTTTCCCTTTCAGGATTTTGAATATATAATTCCCTTCTAGCTTGCAAAGTTTCTGCAGAGAAAATAGCTGATAGCCTTTTGGGGTTTCTCTTTTAAATGATTGTTTTTCTCTTCCTGCCCCTAGAATCCTCTCCTTACCTCTCGTTTTTGCTATTTTATTTATGATATGTCTTGTCTGGGTCGGTTTGTGTTCATCTTGTTTAGGATCCTCTGTGCACCCTGCACCTGGATACCTTCTTTAGGTTTGGGAAGCCAATTTTTTTTTAAAAAATACAGTTTATATTCCTTTATCTCTTTCTTCTCCTTCTGGAATCTGTATTATACATAGTTTGACACACTTTATATTATTGCATAGATCTCATATGTTGCTTTTTTTCTTCATTTGTTTTTCTGTCTGATGTTCTGATTGGGTGGTGTCTATTATTCTCTCTCTTAGATTACTTATTTTTTCTTCGTCATTTAGTCAGCTAGTCATTGCTTCTAGATTGCTTTTTATCTCAAAAATTGAATTAATCTATTTCTGATTTGTTCATCTTTGTAGTATTTAGTTCCTTGTTACAGTGCTCTGCATTTATATTGACAATCTTAATTCAACTAGCATTTTTATTACCTCCTTTTTAAACTCAAGGTCTAATAGACTGGTGAGCTCTGTTTCATTATTTGTTCTTAAGGAGATTCCTGTTGATCTTTTAATTGAGAGTAATTTCTATGTCTTTTAATTTTACTCAAATTTCTATGTCTTTACGAATTTAGGAGAACACAGTAAGTCTTAAAGGATTGTCATATAAAAAGTCACAACAGCATTTGAAGCTGTGCAAACATAAATTATTTTCTCCCAAACAGCCTAGAGAGACCACAGACTCTCAAACCTGAGTGCTCTGGTTCAGCCAGTTTCCAGCCCCTGGAGATTACACTCTTCTCTCTCCCAAGAGAAGGCAACAGTCACGTTTTAGGCCTAGGGCAGGACTTTGAAACCCCCATTGAAATGAAATCCTGGCTTTAGAGTCTTTGTAGAGTGTTACAGTTTTGAGTCTTGGTAAGTGAATATTTGGCCTGCAGATGGAAAGAATTCCTGTTTCTCAATGGCAAGGAGAAGATTCATCAGCCTGTCACTTATCACCAGACAGTTCAGCAGGGGAGAGCAGCCCTGCAGACAGTAGTAGCAGCCTTATTCATCTTGCTGTGCCTCCAACTGACGCTATTAGGGCTTTAAGGTAAGCAGGATGGTTTTTCTTTCCCAGAAATGAGTAGAAGTATATACAAAGTAGAGAGGCTAGGCCTTGCTCTTCTAGAGAATGGTGTCTGGAGCTGAAAGGAAGGCCCTGGACATGTGCAGTGAAAGAACATGTGCATGTGCCTATCTGACCTGGGAAGGGGTGTCATGCCCTGGGGTCCTGTGGTGGCCCTGAGGCAGTCCTGTCAGCATCAGGATGGAAATCATCTGCTCCCCATATGCCTCCTTGGTAGTGAGTATGCTCCTGAGAGGTAGACCTGCATGTTCCCTGTATGACAGTGGTGGGAGTGGGAAAGGCCTCATGAGGGTATTGACATCTTGCTTTGCCCTATGAAGGCAGAACCTATTGGCGGGGAATCCTTGCAGCTCGCAGTCTGAGGACTTTTTATTTCTGACCATTCCTGAACAAGAGGGAAGCAGCCCTCACCCAGTGATGGAGGGCGGTTACTAGGTGAATTCTCTAGCTCCTCGCCCCTTGGCTGGGATACCCCTGAAGTGTGTTCTATACAAACCCTCCAAATTCTCCAGTGGGATTGAACCTATATGCCCATACCAGAGCCCTGATCCATAGTGCACCTTTTCTTGGCTTCCTCTCTTCCCCTTTCCCATTTCTCACCACCCTCATTTATTTATTTCACATTCTACTCCTGTGGGAATCCAATCTCAGGTACCTGTTCTGAGAGAGATCCTCCCAAATTTGACTGCTGGCTCACCTGTGCAGATAAAAATCCATCACATTACTAAACTGAACAAAAAGACCTTCTATTTAACAGAGTCCATCTTTCCAAGATGGCTGGAATGGTTTTAAATAACATATCCTCTTATACATTAAACACTTCTCTTTTCTACTCTTAGTAACTTGCTGTTCCCTCTATCAATGTCGTGGAGTAGAAAATAATGAAGCCTAACTCCTCACTGCCATAAAGGGGATCATACCTGTGAGGGGAGTAAGGCATGGACTATAGCTGTTATTGCAAAGAAGAAATGGTCTAGAGCCCTAAGAGAGATGTCAGGCCAGAATTATGAACACTGAGGTGGGTCACTCTCAGGCTGGAGGAGAGGAGGTCTGAGGTGGCATCTCAGGGATAGTGGAAGAGGTGTGCTGCCTCTCTGGAGATGGTTGCCACCAGGTGATATTCTTGATGGAAGGTATACCATGAGGAATTAGGAAAGGCCAAGGTGGCATTTGGAAAAATGTGGTATACACAGGTGGTGGGAGAGGAGATGATTTTTGGCAGTACACATGTCTTAGTCCGAGTTCCCTAGGAAACAGAACTTGAGACCTGAAACTTATTGCCGACATATTTCTGTGAAGTGCAATCCCAGGGGAGCAGGGGCAAATGAGGGGAGAGAGAGAGCTATGTTTGCTTCCACCATAATTAGAAAGAACTGCTGTTCCTCTGACCCAACGTGAGAGGGGTGGAGGAGATGAAGGAGGGAGGAGGAAGGATTAGCCATAGATTTTTGTCTCCATCTATCAAAAAGTTTCCTGTGATGTGACATTAACTTGCTCTACTTTTTTTTTTTTGTAGTGATCCTGCTTTTTCTGGGACTATTGAGTGGGTTTCTCAGGATATCATGCATCAGCACCAAGGAAACATCTGGGAAGGTTGGGGGAGGTGATCTTAGGGTGTGCTTGTGAGCAACTGAGGGCCAGTTACAGCCATCTCGCAGAGCCCCTTAGCCTATGACGGCAGCAGTGATGACTCCAAACCGGGGAGCGGCAGCCACTGAAGCAAGGGCCATGCCAGCCAACGTGCCTATCTGTGGCAATGCAGACATAGAAATGTTTTAGTAGCTGTTTCTTCCCCCACGTATTTTAGAAAAAATCACACATGATAATTCAAATTTAACTTTTAAAGTGTTAAGTAAATAAGCATATGGCACTTTTCTGTACATAGCTTGTACTTCAGGAATTTTTATGACAAAAATTGCAGAGGGGGCACATGAATGTGAAGCACAGGGATAGATGAAGGCTGGGCATGAGCTGCCTGATCTGTGTCTGCCTTAAGCCGCAGATGTCTGAAAGGGGGATGTGAGAAAGGACAGTGATAAATATAATGTGGAGCTAGGTCCTGGGAAGCCCAGCAATGAGTGACATTTATGGGCAGGTGTATTTTGATGATATGCAAAATTTTCTGCCAGGAGGGAGAACATAGCCATAACTTGTTACTTTGTCAAATGGAGCCAATAGGTACCCAACAGGGGTTTTGCCCAGACATGAGAAAAAGACCACCCCAAAATGGTACCTAATCAGAAAAACCTTCTCTAATTCTAACTTTCTTCTTTTTCTAAAATGAAATAGATACAAATGGTAAAAGAGACATTGTTATAAAAAAAAGAGACTCTTTCTTAATAATTCTTAGAAGATCAAATTATCAAGTTTAGTGAGAATGGAAACAAACTGGAACTCTCATGCACCCACATCCAAGAGCAACCACTTGAGAAACCATTTGCTAATACCTACCAATGCCCAACATAGGCTAAACTATGACCCAGTCATTACAATCTTAGATATATGCCCAACAGAAATACCTACTTATGCTCACCCAAAGCAATTTATAAAAACATTCATAAGCAGCAGAGTTCATGATAGCAACATCTGAAGATTACTTAAATGCCCATCAACCATAGAATGAATAAATTAATTGTAGTATTTTCACATTGGACAACAATTAAAATAAATGATCTATAATTGCATAACAAAATCTGATGAATCTGGATGAATGTTTCACACCAAAATGATGTTGAGGGAAAGAAGCCAGACACAAGAGCTCTTAATGAGTCCACTTCCACCAAGATCAAAAACAGCAAAACATTCAGTAGTGATAAAAGTCAGGTTAGCTGTTACTCTTAGAAGTAGCAACTAGAAAGGGATATAGGACAGGCTTCTTGGGAGCTGATTATATTCTGGTACTCAGTCTGGACTCTGATTGAACAGTCTGCAGAAATGTTGTTCTGTCTGTAAAAATTCTTCAAGTTACATACTTGTGATTTGTGCACTTTTCTGTACATAGCTTGTACTTCAGGAAAAGTCCAAATGTAAAGGAAAGAAGTAATTTGTAAAAGTCTATACTCTGGTACTATTTTTATGCTAAATGATGTCAGTTCACCTCATACCTGATTGTACCACTTAACTGACTAAAACTGAGTCAGTGAAGGTGGAGGGGTGATTCTGGTTGGAGGGGGGAAGGAAGTACAGTTGAGGGCCCTTCCAGGATCCAGGCAAGAGGTGGTGTTGGTGAGGAGGCAGTCAATGTGTCTGTAATTAGCCATGATGTTGGGACCCCCTGGGACCATATTTGCGTGTCCTCGAGATATTGGTGAGGAGCAAGGACTCACACACACTTGCAATCATTGCAATTCTTCAATATTAGCTTGTTGAAGCACCCACAAATATGCTGTTCATGGGGACAACTTGAAATCAACACCCTGGAAGAAAAAAGGAAGAGTGTAATATTTTAATCCCAGCTTTTTTCCCCAGTATTTTTGAAGAGATTATATAGACTGCTGTTTTTGTACTGAACATGATAGATGTATTACTATGCCCATTTGTTAATAAGATAATCATGTGGAAGAGCATTCTGGGTGAAGGCAAAAGGAGACATGGAGTCTGGGACAGTGGAGAGGAGGGAGCATACAGAACTTGTTTCCAACAGGTGACCCGAATAATGAGCTAGCCCACGGGTGCTCTCTCTTTCTGAAACACATGGGGGCAG
Source organism: Phacochoerus africanus (assembly GCF_016906955.1). Lineage (NCBI taxonomy): Eukaryota > Metazoa > Chordata > Mammalia > Artiodactyla > Suidae > Phacochoerus > Phacochoerus africanus. The sequence continues at coordinate 39,036,619 of NC_062551.1, read as the reverse complement.
CCCCTGATGCCATGAGAAACACCAGGGCTTTTGAATCATTCAGCCAGAGAAGAAGCCATGGCTTTTACCATGGTATTCATGACCTTGAGCTAATAAATCCTGTAACTTCTCTGAACTTTAGTTTTCTCATTGAAAATTAATATTTACCTCACAAGGTTGTTATGAGGATGAGGGTTTGGGAAACATTTGCTGTAAAGGACTAAATAGAAGATACTTTAGGTTTTGCTGGCCAATTACTGAACTAGGCCATTGTAATGTAAGCAGCCATAGAAAAGAAGTAAATGTATGAGTGTGGCTGTGTTCCAATAAAACTTTACTTATGAAAACAGGCAGCAGACCAGATCTGGCCCATAGGCTGTAGTTTACTGAATCCTGGCAATATTCAAAGAGTCATTTCACATGAGCGAGAACTCTTGGCACATAATATTTGCTCAACAAGCACCAGCTTCCTCCTTCCCCCTCTTACTGCATTGTTATATGGGCTACATGAGCCAGGCTGGAAGAAACGTCTAGCTCAGTATCTGACATTGAGCTGGCTCTTGGCATATGTTGTGTTCTTCTGCCCTTGTTTATTTAAGTGGGCCAGCATAATCCATTTGTACTGATGACTCCCAGTCTGTGCCCTGACAACATCTGCTGGCTGGAGAGGAGGGGGTCTGTGGATAAGAGGAACCTCAGGAAACTCCTCATTTCCATTCCAGGCAGGAGAACAATATGTCCACTGATCACCTGCCTCATCCAAGCTGTGTGATATGGGTGCATTGTTTAACTTCTCTCCATCTGCTTCCTCATCCAGAAACCAAGGGTAGGGACAAGGATTAAACTGTAACAAGGATTAAACAAGTTAATATCTGCTAAGTACTTAAGACTGTAACACAGTGAGCATCCAGTAAATGCAGGTTTCATTACTATTAAAGCAGCGGATATGTGATATCATGTGGTATTTGTCTATGAGTCTATTTGTCTATTTGTCAGAGAAGTTACAGGATTTATTAGCTCAAGGTCATGAAGGTTTTCTGTGGAAACTTTCCACAGAAAAGAAAATCATGGACTTGGAGAAAAGACTTATGGTTTCCAAGGGGGAAGGGGAGGGAGTGGGAGGGACTGGGAGCTTGTGGTAAATAGATGCAGAATATTGCCTTCAGGAAGGATTAGCAATGGGATCCTGCTGTGTAGCACTGGGAACTCTGTCTAGTCACTTATGATGGAATATGTAATGTGAGAAAAAAGAATGTATACATGTAAGTGTAACTGGGTCACCATGCTGTACAGTAGAAAAAAAACATATATATAAATAAATGATAAAAAAAATTAAAGCAGCAAAAACCTGGGGTCTCCAGCCCAAATCTCATGGAGCTCAGAGTTCTAGGCCTCTAGTTGTGGGTCCTGGGATGAATGCACCAAGGACCTGGGGCTAGGGTACTAAAGCCATTTCCAAAACTCTTGTCTTGCCGTATTGGTGTGGGCAGAGCCATGGTCAGAGAAACTTAGTGTTAGAAAATGCATGAAAGGTGGCAGACCTGTGTAAGTAACAGCTCTGGCATGAGTGTTTTCTCCTTCCTTACCTAGAATGAACTCCATGATGTAAGTCTCCCCACCTGCATTGTTTAAATGCATAGCTGTGGAGTTCTCTTGTGGTGTAGTAGGTTAAGGATGTGGTGTTGTCATTGCAGCATCTTGGATCGCTGCTGTGGTGCAGGTTGGATCCCTGGCCTGGAAACTTCCATATGCCTCAGGTGTGGCCAAAATAAATAAAAGATAAACAGACAAATTGGCAGCTGCTTTGAATGCTGACTCTCTGTACTGTGGCTTCCTGGATTGCAACAGCCTCAAGATGAACTGACCATGAGTGTGTGTGTGTGTGTGTGTGTGTGTGTGTGTGTGTGTGTGTGTGTTGGGCACAGGTGAAGCAAGCACAAAGGCAGATTCCTGATCAATCAGGCCAAGAAGGAAAATTGATTTTTAAAATGTCAATTGCTCCCTTCTGGCCCTAGTTAGTTTCCACAAGAAGGCTCAAGAGGAGGTAAAGTCTGAGGTTAGCCCCCAAATGTATATTTCCTCCTACACAAATAATGTTTCATTAATTAGATAACTAGGTGCATGTAGAATTCATTTTACACAAATTGACTATCTTAACCCAGAACAGGGGCTTTGCCCTTCAGACAGTTAGCACTTAACCCCTTGCTCTTTGCCCAAGGTGACTCTAAGGTCCCTAAAACTTCCAAGTGTGTGTGATAGTGGGAAGGCAGAGCTGGGGGGAAAGCAGCAGGTCCAAGAGCTTGCAGGGGTAATAGGTGGAGTGCCCAGGCCTGGGCAGTAGAGGAAAGATGGTGAGAAAACAGGGCCTGGAGCAAGGCAGAGCTGAGATCAGATCCCAAATACACTCCTTGTGATTTTGGCAAGGGAACATAACCTGTCTGGGTCTCAGCTTCTTCATTTGGCAGATGGAGAGAGTGATGCCTGCTTCACTGAACTATTGGGAGGATTAAATGAGAAAGAAAATTTGTAACATTTAAGAAAAAGTCACACTACCACCATTCATTGCAAGGGAAAGACCACACTTAAATTGGGGAAAAAATAAATTTTCTTATAAGCCCCTTGAGAGTCAGGGATTCATAGTCAAGTGATTTGTTGGGGAGGTAGTTCTAAGAAGCTCAGAATCAGGTCAGAGTGTCAAGGAGAACTCTCAAAAGAGTTTGAGCATCAAGAGTAACATAAAGAGTTAGAAACTGAACATTCTGGAGTTCCCCTTGTGGCTCAGCAGGTTAGGAACCCAACTATTATGCATGAGGAGCTCAGTGGGTTAAGGATCTGATGTTGCCACCAGCTGTGTTGTAGGTCATAGATGTGGCTCAGATCTGGAGTTGCTGTGACTGTGGTATAGGCCAGCAGCCGCAGCTCTGATTTGACCCCTAGCCTGGTAACTTCCATATACAACAGGTGTGGCCCTAAAAAGCAGAAAAAAAAAGGGAAACTGAATATACTGAAGCTTCTAACAATAGGAGAATGGTTAAATAAAAATCATGTAATCTTCAAATACAATTATATAAATAATATCTGATGAAATGTGGAAAACAAATAATATATTAAGTAAATTAATTAAAAACTATATATGAACACCAAATGATGAGAAGAAAGAACATCAAACTGTTCAAATTGTTAGCTTCTGAGTATTAGAGTTATGGATGAATTTAATGTGATTTTATTTAACAATCTATATTTCCAAATGCTCTATGCAAAGTATATAAAACTTACTATTTTGCTACCTTAAACTCTGGAAGAAAAATAAACACACATTATAACAGCAACAATAATAGAAGACAATCAAATGCAATCACTGGTGCCATCCTTCTAACCTGAAAGAATAGTAATGCACACAGTTCTTTGAATTTAAAGTTTTATTTCTCAAATTTAAAAATTTTGAAATTTGACCAGGAGGGGGCATATTGGACTTATTGTTCAAGTTCAGCTTCCATTCCCAAATGCTTCACAACGTTTTCTGCGGTCTAGTGTGTGACATTCCTTGCGCAGCATAAATGCAAAGCTTGTCATCAGATACACTACGCATCCTACTCAACAGAAGGATGATTCGAGCTGAATCTCCACTCTCAAAATGACCACAGTCACTAACTAGTGACAAACTCAGGGGTGTTGGCTGAAGTTCCACAGGCCACTAGTGAGTCTATGTGTGGGCTCATGGGGTCAATCCATCTTCTATTTTGTGCGCAGAATGTTAAGCATGCACCTAAGTGCATTTGTGTGAGAGAAGACTGCAGGACTTTTATTGAATCTCAAAGTGATTCTGAAAGTTTGAGAACGGCTTTTAAGTGAAGTGACTTGAGGCTTTGAAGCTGTAAAATAGACAGTCTCCAAAAGGGCTTTCCATTTATAAACTCATCTAATCCCAACCTAAGAAAGGGGTTAATAGAGTCAGTTTCCTCTTCAGCAAATGAGTCTTGAGACCCACAGATGGAGAGGAAATGAGGCTACTTATTTCCCCACTAGCTGGATTTTGGATGGCTTGTTCCACATGCAAGTTAGGCTGCAGAAAGAGACCACAAGGAAAATGTTATCTTCTAAACCCAGCCCTGGACACCTGGACCTGTGCCCGAAGAGTTATCTGGACTTGCCAGAGGATGAGCTTCAATGATGGCAGTGCCCTTCCCCTCCAGGAGCTCATCGCAAGGCCACACTTACAGATATACCATGGCCCATGCCCTGGGGCTGCCATGTTTCCAGGTTCATGTTATGATGCATCCAGTTCCACATGCCTCCAAAATAGGACATGTATCTGAGCCTGGCCAGGTGGCACAGGAATGATGATGCGAGAAGGGGCTCCATTGTTCGATAACAATTTATACCAGCCTGGGAAAATATTTTCAGTCTTGTAAAATAATGTTCTGCATGAATGGAGACACATATATACTGAAAGATGAAAAGAAAAAAAAAAGAGTAAGAAGGAAACAGAAACTGGTCCAGAGAGGAGATTGATGTAATCTATTGTAAATACATATAGATTACAATGATTAACCCAGAAGCACATCTTGTGATGAATATTTGGGAGCTACTAGTATCTCTGGGAGGTACCAAGGGAACAAGACGAAATAGAGGACAGGAAGGGCAGAGAGCCAATACAGAGTGTGGAGCAGAGAAGGCTGCCTTAGGGAAACTGGGGTCCAGCATTGTTGGGTTCCCCTTGCAGATGTTGTAACCCCCTTCAGAGCTTCTCTACCCGAGGGACAAGGAAGCCACAGTGTTTATTCACTGCATCCCTCTTGCCACTGATGGAAGGCTGCCTCATGGGCATTTACTCCTTGGCCTTTGTGTCTGCCACCTTTGTAGGATTAAGCATGCTTCTGCTGCCAGAGAAGGCCAAGGGTCATTAGTGTTTTCAGTAAGATACCTGTGGTTTACATAGAAATAGTAATTACCAAGGAGACAGGGGTATGGTCTGGCAGTGCCTGTAACACCCCTCTCAAAACTGTTTAAATTATTGCTGGACATGTAGAGCAGAAATCCCTCTGGCCTAAGGAAACTGGAAAGTGTTATGCCTGCCATCCCTTGGTTCTTTAATCAAGCAATACATCTCCTTTGCCTACCTTCAATGTACCCATCCCTATGTTTGGTCCTATGGAGAAGACAAAGAAAGGGAAACTGACACCTGGCTTCAAGCAGCAGCTCATCATGCAGTTGGAAAGATAACATCCACAAACCTGAGACCATCAATATTGGGGCCATTAAGCTATGGAGCTGACTGTGAACATCACAGGCAGCCCCCCCCCCCCCAAAAAAGAAACAGAGGAGATCGTGACTATCTCAGTGGCTAGTCATGGTATAAGAGTATTTCTCCAGCTTCCAGGCCCTTCCCCAGTTATACTGGAGCTGGAAAAGCAAGGTACTGCCAGACTTCCCCGGTGAATGAGGCAGCCATCAAGTCCATTTAAAGATAATATCTGGAGTTCCTGCGTGGGCAGCGGAAACAAATCCGACTAGGAACCATGAGGTTGTGGGTTTGATCCCTGGCCTCGCTCAATGGGTTAAGGATCTGGCATTGCCGTGAGCTGTGGTGTAGGTTGCAGACGTGGCTCAAATCTGGCTTTGCTGTGGCTCTGGTGTAGGCCGGGGGCTACAGCTCCGATTTGACCCTTAGCCTGGGAACCTCCATATGCCGCGGATACAGCCCTAAAAAATACCAAAGACGGAAAAAAAAAAAAAAAAAGACAATATCCATCCATTACAAGAAGACTGGTGTATTCCTTGAAAGGGAAGGTATCTTAGGCAGGACTATCCCAGGAGCAGATCCAGAAAAGGATTTGAGGGGAGGGGGTTTGCTTGGGAGGTGACTCCAGAAAGCACTGATAGGGGAGTGGGAAAGTGATCAAGAAAAGGGAAGAGGCTGATGTAGAGTAAGTTAGTAAGTTACTGCTGGGAACAACCAGGGCTCACTCCACTGGGGAATTCTGAGACATAGCATAGATACATAGGAATGACACTTGGAGTCATTACACCTGAGAGGTGGTGGAGAGCCATGCATATGCACCAGAATAGAGGGTGAAGAGGGGTTGTGGTGGGGAGGAGTTGGCAGCCCACTGGCAATGCCTGTTTGTCTATTACAGAAGGTAGATAGCTTAGTGTTAGAAAAGCTTTTGTGTTACATCTTCATCTTGGATCTATGAATGCATTTTCAGCTTGCCACTTGGCTCACAATAAGCTTCATTCTTTTGGGAGCGATCTTGGAGGTCGTGCCTCTGTTGCATGGCACTGCCTCCCTGGTCTCAACTGAACAATCTAGTGGCAGGTACCTGGCTCAAGCTGGGCCACTCAGATTTTCTCTCCAGTAAATCTGAAACCTGAAATGGAGACACAGGGGCTTAACGTTGCTACACATGGGCCCTATAGAGTGTCCGTAAACTTTGCAGAGAACCCCACAGTTATCTTGTCTCCCCACCAACCTCCCCTCCTTTCTAAGTCCTGGTTGTTTAAACTCTTTTTCCCATCCCATGTTATTTTAATAAATTCTCTTTTTTTTTGTCTTTTTTTTTTTGTTGTTGTTGTTGTTGTTATTGTTGTTGTTGTTGTTGTTGTTGCTATTTCTTGGGCCGCTCCCACGGCATATGGAGGTTCCCAGGCTAGGGGTTGAATCGGAGCTGTAGCCACCGGCCTACGCCAGAGCCACAGCAACGCGGGATCCGAGCCGCGTCTGCAACCTACACCACAGCTCACGGCAACGCCGGATCGTTAACCCACTGAGCAAGGGCAGGGACCGAACCCGCAATCTCATGGTTCCTAGTCGGATTCGTTCACCACTGCGCCACGACGGGAACTCCTAAATTCTCTTTTTTGTTAGTTTGGCAAGAGAGTCAAAGCTTGCTTTCTGTTGCTTGCTATCAAGGCATTGTTAAGATTCATTCATGTAGGTTCAGTTTTAAAAATGCTGATAATCTGAATGCCATAGTAGGGCTCTGTGTTTTTTGTCTGACTTGGTGGCACTTACAAATCAAGTCTTCATTCAGCCCCTCCCAGCAGGTTTGCTCCTGTGCAGAGTGACGCCCATCCAAAGAGGAAATCCTGGCAAATGGCAGGGACAGTCAACATTAAAAAACCGTGTTTATATATCCTCATAGAGCACCTAAGTAAAAGCACACAGTTCACACATTTACTTAGATTTTAATGAGAACAAAGCACTTAATCCCAAGCTCTCTGGAATAATGGAAATATGTTTGCCTTTTGAAAAAAAAAAAGTTTAAAATGTGAGTTAAGTAATCCTTTGGACAGAGGACATCCATAGCTCAGTATGTTAAATGTTTTTCAATCATCCACTCTGTTCATTATAGAAAAGTAAATTTGCTAAGCCACTAAATACTGAACGTTTACTTAGAAAACATTAAGGAATATGATCAAGAGATTTTCTTTCTTGTGAAATAATTGCTTCAAAGCTGCATAAACACAAAGTGCACATTTTCCAGGGAAAAACAGAAACAAGCTTCAGCAAGTAACAGATTTATACACTATTAAAAATTATTCTTGCCTCCTCAAGCCAGACTCTTATGCATGAACTGTTTTCCTACCATGGAGAAAGCCCGCTGTGGGATTTGGGTCCATATTTCTGGAGGGAGGGCATAGTTTTGACATTCCTGCACAGCTGATCGGTAGAAAGCCCAGAAAGATGGAACAGTAAGCATTCTAGACCAGAAGTCAGGAGATCTGGCATTTTCCAGGCTCAGCCTCTTTCTGGATGTGTGACTTTGGATAAGACACTTCCCCTCTCTGTGGTTCAGTTTCCTCACTATAAATAGTTGTTCAGATTTTTTTCTAATTCCATTCTATAAATTAATTCTTCCCTAAGTCAATGAGAGTTAACATTTAAGATATGATACTTTGGTAGTCCTGAGTTCCATCTTTAATGGCATTTGCCCTCTCTCTTTCTGTAATCATAATAGTGGCAACAGCTGACACATGCATGATGCTCAACACTTTCTATGCATTGCTTCATGGAATGCATGTCACTATCCTATGAGACAGGTACTGCAATTATGCCCAGGTTAGAGATAGGGAAATCAAGGCACAGAGAGATAGAGCACCTTGCCTAAGGTTTTATAGCAAGTAAGTGAGGAAGAGAGAATTTAAATCCAGAGCAGTTGGTACCAGTCTTAAATATTGTGCTGGGCAATCTCTCTCTCTCTCTCTTTTTTTTAGTGCTGCACCCACAGAATATGGAAGTGCTGGATCCTTAACCCACTGAGCAGGGCCAGGGATTGAACCCATGTCCTCGTGGATACTACCAGTCAGGCTCATTACCACTGAGCCACAATAGGGACTCCCCAGTCTCTCTTTTAATAATTGCTATTTGGAAAAACGCTGACGTATTAATTTATTTTTTCCTTGTAGATTTCTGTCCTTTTTATGATATGGTTTAATCTTTTCAGAAATGTCACAGAGTTGTAAAAAAAAATGAGCCAGTTAATCTTTAGTATTTCGTGTATACGTACGTGTGTATGTTTGCATGTATCTGGGGGGGGGGTGCCCTAATGTTAAGCACCACAGGAGAGAAAGAAGAAGGTATTGACCCTGTCCTCAGAAAGCTTACAGTCTAATTTCAGGTCTGCCCCCCTATACAACCTGCCTGGGAGGGAGGGAAGGGAACAAATAGCCAGACCATAGAAATTTAATATAACATTATTATCCTAATACCCTATGTTATTTCTGATGCCGTGTATTCCTGGAGCTGAGTAATTCCTTGCCCAGTCGTCACCATTGGAGGTTGAATTCATAGAGCCCAAGGGTGGGAAAAGATGTGGTGGAATCCCAGACAACACCTGCAAAGACCCAGATCTGGTGTTCAGTGGGGGGTTCTGGTAGGAGTTCCTGCTCCGATATGATTTCCTCCATAAATCCTTATTCATGCTATTGGCCTGGGTTTGAAAGGCTCTCACCAAGTGATCCTCTTTGGCCTCCCACATTCATGATTTTTCATATTCTGCCTACACCACCTACTGCATGGTGCCTTCTGATGTTCTGGTTGGCTCCCAGTCATAACGCTTCCACCAGACTCTAATTTCCTCGAGGACAGTGTCTTTATCCTCCCTGACTTTGGCATGCATCCAGGACAGACCCTTGCAGACATTAACACTTAATGATGAGTTAAAAAGATGTATCAAAACCCTTTTGGTTGCAAGAGTTAAAAGTCAGCTTGAAACTAACTAATCAAAAATAAATAAATAAATAAATAAGGGAATCCACATTCTCATGTATCTGGCAGGTTGAGAATTAAGCCTAACTCCAGGACCTCAATGTTGTCTCTCTTCCTTGCTCCCTCTATTTGGCGCCTTTCCAAGGCTGGATCTAGACATGGCAACATGGTAGCATCCAGCAACTCCAGGCTTCCACTGCAGCAGCTAAGCAAACTCAGATAAAATTAGTCTCCACCATTTTTTTGGGGTCTGACTCTGTCACATGTCTAAAGGTAAATCAGTCATGGTGTCTGGAGATGGCACACTGTTGGCCAGGCACAGGTTTTAGGTATTTTCCTAGTGTTAGATCAGACCCTAATCAACCTCAAGGAGCTAGAGTGAGGGAGACCCATTCACCAAAGAGCAGTCAAAAAGTGTTACCCAAAGGAAGGATGAATGTTAGCCAGGCAGCATGCTGTAAGTCTTTTGCAGGAGAGGCTGGAGTTGGGACTTGGCAAGTTGGCTCAAAAGGACTAAGGACAAGTTAGAAAGAAATCTGGCTTCATAGATGTCTGGATTGTTCACTATAAAATAAGATCTGCCTTGAATCTCCCATGCATCTGCATGATAATTAGCTCAGTTATTGACACTGGGTAAGAGGAAAAGTGAACTCTTTATCAAGTGATTTCTCAAACTCAGGCTCTTTTAACTTGCCCACCATTTCTGAGAGGAAACTGTCATTTCCCACCCTTTGTAAGCACTGCAAGATGAAAGTGAGCCCTAAGCCCACACCACTAGTCAGCAGTAGAAATGGAATTTGAACCTAGCACTCCTCTGGAGAGCTGCCTCTGATATGTCTATACCAGGAGAGTGCTGCCAGCTCCGGGGGCCTAACAGGTTACCCAATGTGCCCTTTGCCAAGCTGCTGTCAGTTTTGCTGCATTTATACCCAAGACAGTTGCATAGTAGCATTAGCACATCCTTTGCAGGAAGGTTTCTCTTAGTGTCAGCAAGCAGAAATGGCTTATTTGTCCCCCGATGGCCCGTATTGTGGCAAAATAGCCTCATTCTCCATTAACAGGCCAGGATAGCACAGTCAGGGATTGATTTTAAAAACAAACAGTGTAGCAATAAAGAATTTTGGAAAAAACACAAGGTCCCCTGATTTCTGTCTCTCTATTGTTCTGCTGATTTCTGTTATTCTCCAAGGGAAGACTCAGCACTTAGACTTGCAAATGAAGGACCCCCACATGGGCAGCTGCCACATCTCAGACAATTACTGTGCTCACTTCCCTCTCCAGACCATGAGGACACCAAACAACCCCCAAGACCAGATGTCTCCTCTGTCTCCCCCAGCTCACAGCTCAGGTCAGGTGAGCTGTGGTGCACAGGACCCTGGTGAGAGAACCATTCAAAAGTGCAGACCGGACATCTGGACATAGTGTTGCCTCACCCTGCCCCCAACTAGCAAGGTGGCTTAAATGTTCCCTTAGCAGACAAGCACCCAGCCCAGTTACTAGATACAGGCGAGAGGCTGCCTGGCAATCGTGACACGCATGGTTAGAGGCAAAACAGACTCTGCTCATAGGGACCAAAACTACTCAGCAGGAGGGATACACTTCAAATAGTAATCTCAGTGATGCTTATAAAATTAAAAACTGTGAGCATCATTGTGAAGTAAAAGGGTCTATGGAGTTCTCAGTGTGGCTCATTGAGTTAAGAACCTAATGTGGTCTCTGAGGATGCGGCTTCGATCCCTTGTCTACTCAGTGAGTTAAGGACACTACAGTTGCTGCAAGCTGTGTGTAGGTCACAAATGAAGCTCAGAACCAGTGTTGCTGTGGCTACGGCGTAGGCCAGAAGCTGCAACTCCATTCAACCCCTAGCCCAGAAATTTCTATATGCTGCAGATATGTCCATAAAAGTGGGGGGGGGAGGATCTATGAGAGGGTGCAACAAGGGCCCTGGTGCCGTGGAAGAGAAGGATATGAAAGGATATGAAGGTTGTCAAAGGACACTTTCATGAGGAAATCAGGAGGGACAGCATGGCAAAGTGACGGACAAAGCTCAGCTTGGCTGCTTATTCTCTGGGTGAACCTGGGTGATTTTCCGGATACATAAATTGAAGCCTGAAAACATGTGAGTTTCTACTTTCTGGCTTGTTAGGAGCATAACTAGTTTAAGAGTGATGGGGTGCTCAGAAGGGAGCCTGGCACAAGAAGGCTACAGAAGTGTTTGCCGACTATAGGACCTATTGAAGCAAGGCCCTGAAGGGTAGATTGGAACCAGCAAGCCAAGGGTGAGGAAAGAGGTCCCAGGCTGAAAAAAAGCAGCATGATGGGAAACTCCGAGGCTGGGAAAGTGTGGCATGCTGGGGCCCTGTGGCAGGAGAGACATGCTGGTAGGGGGTGGGGCACAAGAGAGGGCAAGGTGTGTGTGTTGTTGGGGGGGTGGTCACAGAGGAAGGAGCCTCCGGTTTATTGCCGGCAAAGTGAAGCCTCTGAAGGGTCTGGAACAGAGGAGGAGCATCACCAGAGTAATGGCTTAGGGAGACATGGCTGATTGGGATGTGGGGACAAAAAGAGAGAAGGTTAAATAGGAGGCCACTATTTTGCTGCAGGTTCTGGCTACTGGTCTCCTGTTGCACCCTACTGGTCACTGGGAATGGAAGAAGTCATCCTCTAGCTCCTGGACGGGCATTTATCTAGTGGTGGGCAGCCTTGTGTTCAGATTTGGCTCATTGATCCCATCTATGGAGGGTAGAGGTGGGACAGCGTCTCCCAGGGGCAGCACACAGGTCATATGGCCCTTTGGTGGCTCTCTTTGCAATTTACAAAGCTCCAGGGAAAGATTTTCCTCTGCTCCTTGTCCTTGCATCCTTGAGTCTAGCATAGACCTTTCTGGCCCACTGTTTTCTGCCGAGCTGGGATCTGATGGAAATCGATGCCACCATCTTAGGTAGAATTGGGAATCTGGTTGAGAAGAACAATGTCCTCAACATCCAGTATTAAATCCCCCTTTTTTTGTCTTTTGTCCTTTTTAGGGTTGCACCCACAGCATATGGAGGCTCCCAGGCTAGGGATCTAATTGGAGCTATTGCTGCCGGCCTACACCATAGCAACAGCAATGCCAGATCCGAGCTGCGTCTGCAACCTACACCACAGCTCATAGCAATGCCAGATTCTTAACCTACTGAGCGAGGCCAGGGGTTGAACCCGCAACCTCATGGTTCCCAGTAGGATTTGTTTCTGCTGTGCCATGATGGGAACCCCTAAATCCCTTTTTGGTAGAGTTAGGATCTTTGAAAAAAACTCAAAATGACTAACATGACAAAAACAGCCAAAACACTGAAATTCTAGGGAAAGGAAAGTAGCACTTGACTCATTTAAATTTACTTACTTAATATCAATATAGCAGACCAGCCAGTCGTAGATTGTCATGAACAGGGAATACAGATGTTTCAAATTAAATGTGTAACCCTGGAACACATGTGGTTTTTAATATATTCAAGGTAAAAATTGTTTCCTGTCATTCTGCTATTTTAACCTTGGTTCTACTACATTTGTCTTTACGATGTCAAGTGGAGAATGCCAAACACGGAGGTATTTAAATTAGATTGGCCTGACCTGAGATACACATTTTATATAAAGCTGTCATGAATGTCGTGACCCAATTTCTAAGACTTAACATATTTGATGATTATAAGTGTGGGGAGGGGACCCTTGAGAGTCCCCAGCCCTGCTCCATTACTGTCATTTCCAAAATGCATTTATTTCATTTGAGCACCTGTCTTGGCCAGCCCATGACCTTTTCTGGGAACCGATATAGATGAACTCAAAGGCATAAAAGTTAAAGTTCAGATTGTGTTTGAATATTCATCACGTTCCACCTCACCAGTTAATGTTTCCTCTCTATCCCACCAAACTCCTTGAAGAAGGTGCTCTGGGAACCTAGGACAACCAGAGTCAAATGCCCCCTGAATACCACAGTACAGGGTCAGGATGGGGAGGCACTGCTCGGGCCTGAGATTTCTAAGGCCAGTAGAGGAAAGCCCTCTCTGCTCCTGCCTTTTGACATAAGGTCATGCGTACAGTCAAGGATTTGCACATCTAGTACCTCATTTGCCATTCAGTCCACATAGCAGCCAACACTAAGATAAATGGAAAGATATTTATATGAAATACCTCATTAAGAAAACCTCATCGTCTTGTTCCATGACCACTGAGAGGGTGATCATAATAAATGATTTATAATGAGAGGATCTGAAATATTTATCCAAAACTTTGCATTTGGTGATGTTGCTACATTGGGTTATTTTTATAACTACTCAGGCTTGAAATACCATTGACCTCAAGGTGAAATAATTGGAGACCAAACTCCTTCCTGCTAACAAAGTTGAAAGCCACACCTCTTCATTAATCCCAAGTCCCACCTAAGTCCATTCTATTGCACCAAGGACTAATCTGTGATGAGAATGAATAGGAGAGGGAGAAAAGAGCATGTTTGTCTACAGGGCTTCAGGCATCTTCTTCTCTTCACTTTGCTAAATAGCTGGAAAATTTCTACTAAGTATAATAAAGACCTTTTAAATATTCAGAGCTGGAGTTCCCGTTGTGCCTCAGAGGTAATGAACCTGACTAGGATCCATGAGGACACATATTTGATCCCTGGCCACGCTCAGTGGGTGAGGAATCCCATGTTGCTGTGAGCTGTGGTGTAGGTCACAGACATGGCTTGGATCAGGTCTTGCTATGGCTGTGCTATAGACTGGCAGCTGCAGCTCCAATTCAACCCCTAGCCTGGGAACTTCTGTATGCTGCAGGTGTGGCCCTAACAAGAAAAAAAAAAATAGAAAAGGCAGAGCATATGCAGTTAATTCTCATCAGTGGAATTAATTGCATGAACATATATTGAGCAATTAGGATGTTTTCACTGGCAGAATCCAACAAGAAGTGGGGGCAGATGGAAATCCTAATGTGGGCCAATACCATATCTGTGCTCCTGGAGCATAGTCAGAGATTTTTGACAAAGGCAGATTGAAGATGGAATTGAAATATGATTTTAAACATCTTGCTTATTGACAAAGTCCCCAAATGTATCAATTACCAATGTATATGTCCAACCTTACTAATGACCAAAGGAATTACAGATTTTAAGAAACACAGCTCTTCATGAGAAAACCTCATTCTTTAACCATGGAACTGTTAATTGTTTCAATTAGCAGAAAAAAAGGCAAGCCGATGCTGTCAGTGCTTCCCCCCACCAGGGCTGTATTGTCTGATTTTTAAATTTTAAATTTTTTAAAAATTTTTTATTAAAGTATAGTTGATTTAAAATGTGCCAATTTCTGCTAATACAGCAAAGGGACATAGTCATATATGTACATTCTTTTTTTAAATAATATTTTCCATCATCATCTAACCTAGGAGGTTGAATATAGTTCCCTGTGCTACACAGTAGGACCTCATTACTTATCCAGTCTAAATGTAAGAGTTTGCATTTACTAACCCCAAACTCCCAGTCCTTCTCACTCCTTTCCCCTTCCCCCTTGGCAAGCACAAGTCTTTTGTCTATGTCAGTAAGTCTGTTTTCTCTACGTCTGTGATTTTGGTTTTGTAAATAGATTCATTTGGATTCCACATAAAAGTGATATCATATGGTATTTGTCTTTCTGACTTCTCTAGTTGCACCCATGTTGTTATAAATGACATTATTTCATTCTTTTTAATGGCTGAATAGTATTCTACTGTATATATGCATCATTTCTTAATCCATTCATCTGTCCATGGAAATTTAGTTTGTTTCCATCGACACGTAAAACGATTTGCACAGAACATCAACTGAATGCTGGCAGAAGAACTTAAACCTCCCAAACCAGCAAGACTCTCTTGATATAATTGGGTAAAACAACAGAAAAGAGGAGAGAGAGAAGGGGAATCAGAACGGGACTAGCACTCCTGGTAGGGAGCAGTGAAGGAGAAAGGAAATCTATACCCCAAGAAGCCACCTAACCAACTGAAAGATCAGCCGAGTAGGAGGGATCTCCTAGACCCGAGAAAAGCAAAGCGCTGCAGCAGGTCTCAGAACTGAAAAGCAGAGTAGGAGCCTCACAGATCATCTGAACCACTGGCACAGACACCAAGACTGAGATGCTCCGGTGGCGACAGGGCGCGGAGAACTGGGCACAGAGACCTAGTCTCCAGAGGTCAGTCTCTGGGAGCAGGCTGGGATTGTCGGTGTGGAGACAGCCTAAGGGACTAGGAAGTGGTGCCCTGTGGGTGGAGGGAGCTATACGCTAAGGGCTGGGGAGTTGAAAGCAAGGGCAGAGGGAACCCTGGAGAAGGTCTGGACCTGCAAGAGAAACAAGGCGCCATTGTTGGGGAGGGGAGAGAAAGAGGGGTGGGCCACCATAGAAACTCCTTGCACCCCAGCATGCGTGCTTGCTCGGCAGCTAGCAGAGCAGAGCATTCCCAGTGCATTCCCCGCCCCCACCTGCTTCTGGCCAGAAGCCGCCTATCATCCACGGTGGACGGCCCCACCTCCCGCAAAGCCAGCCACCACCAGTGTGCCCCCGCCAGGCCTGCTTGCCAGTGAAGCGCCTTACTGCCCCCATACATCCTGCCCAGCCACGGGAAGCGCCCTTTTGCTGTGGAGCCACCCGGCCAGCACCACCCACCCTCCGGAAGTGCCCTGCTGCCAAGGTGTGCACCAGCAAGCCTCCCATGGCTGTGGAAAGTGCCCTACCACTGCAGAGTGCACTGGGCAGCCCTACCCATCCTCGGGAGGTGCCCCGCTGCTGAGGCATACCCCAGTAGGCCCTGACTGTGCCTGGGAAGCACCTAGCTGCAGGGGCGCAACCCTGCCAGCCCCGCCCAGGTTCGGGGAATGCACTGCCACAGAGGAGTGTATTGGCCAGCCCCACCCACTCTAGGGAGGCCGGAATGCCCCTGGGAAGCACCTAGTCAGAGTGGTGCATCCTGAACAGCCCCGCCCACCCTCACGAAGCGCTCCGCTAATGTGGCATGCCCCGTCAAGCCCCACCTGGCTGTGGGAAGTGCACTGCCACAGCAGAGCACACCAGCCAGCCCCCAGCCACCCTCGAGAGGTGCCTAGGCACAGTGGTGCGACCAGGCCAGCCCTGCACACCCTCGGGAAGTGCCCCACTGTCATAGTGCACCCCCATACTGTGCCAAACTACAGGTTGGCTTCCCCAAATTCACAGGAAAAGAAAAACACAAGCAAGATGAAGAAGCTCAGAAACCATTCCCAGTTAAAGCAAAAGGAGAATTCACCTAAAGTAGTCAACAATGATACAGACCTCTGCAGTCTGACAGACTTTGAGTTCAAAAGGGAGGTAGTGAAAATACTGAAGGAATTGAGAGAAGGTATGAATAGTAATACAGACTCCCTGAGAAAGGAACTAGAAAATATGAGGAGCCAAGAAAAACTAGAAAATTCATTTGCAGAGATACAAACCAAGCTTAAGACAATAAAGACCGAATGAATAATGCAGAGGAATGAATTAGTGACATGGAAGATAGGATCATGGAAATCATCCAAACAGGACAGCAAACAGAAAACCAAATGAAAAAATATTAAAGCAATATAAGAGACCTATGGGATAATATAAAGCAGGCCAATCTATGCATAGTAGGAATTCCAGAAGGAGAAGAAAAAGAAAAGGGGATTGAAAATATATTTGAATAAATTATTGCTGGAAACTTTCCAAATCTAAAGGATATTGATATCAAGATACAGGAAGCACAGAGGGCCCCAAACAAGTTGAATACAAACAGGCCCACACCAAGACATATTACAATAAAAATGGCAAAAGTTAATGATAAAGAGAGGATTCTAGAGGGAGCAAGAGAAAAGCAAAGTGTCGATTATAGGGACCCTCCGTAAGGCTATGAGCTGACTTCTCTACCGAAACTCTACAGGACAGGAGGGAATGGCAAGAGATATTTGAAGCACTGAAAGGAAAAAATCTGCAACCTAGAACACTCTAGCCAGCAAGAATATCATTTAAAATAGAAGGGGAAATAAATAATTTCTCCAACAAACAAAAGCTAAAAGAGTACAGCAATATGAAACCCATTCTAAAAGAAATACTGAAAGGCTTCTCTAAATTAAAAAGAAAAAAAGAGGAAGAACTAGGATAGAGGAAACCACAGAGAGCAGTCACTTAAATAAGCCAGCATACAGATCTAATCATGAAGATCTTAAAAAAAAAAAGACATCAAAATCATACAATGTGGGCAAGGGAAGTAAGGAAATAAATAAATAGATTCTTTTTTAAAAATTTTATCATTGCAATGAAGTGTTTCAGCCTACATGACTATGAGGCCAAAGCACAGTTATAGGAAGGGGTTAACATACTTAAAAAACAGGTCAAGCACAGGAGTTCCCATCGTGGCGCAGTGGTTAATGAATCTGACTAGGAACCATGAGGCTGTGGGTTCGGTCCCTACCCTTACTCAGTGGGTTAAGGATCTGGCATTGCCGTGAGCTGTGGTGTGGGTTGCAGACGTGGCTCAGATCCCTCGTTGCTGTGGCTCTGGCGTAGGCCAGGGGCTGCAGCTCTGATTGGACCCCCAGCCTGGGAACCTCCTTGTGCTTCGGGAGCGGCCCAAAGAAATAGCCAAAAGACAAAAAAAAAAACAAAACCAAAACAACAACAACAAAAAACAAACAAACAAACAAACAAAAAAACAGGGCAAGCACAAATCAAAAACCAAATATTACATTCACAAAAAATGAAAAGAAAAGTACTCAAGCATAAAATAAATGGAAACCATCCAACCAAAAAAAGAAGGGAAGAATGGAGAATCATAGAATCAACTGGAAGACAAGGTCTAAAATGGCAATAAATAAATATCTATCAATTACCACCTTAAATGTCAATGGACTGAATGCTCCAATCAAAAGACACACAGTGGGTGATTGGATAAAAAAACCAAAATCTTCAATCTGCTGCCTACAAGAAACTCTCCTTAGGACAAAGGACACATATAGATTGAAAGTGAGGGAATGGGAAAAGATATTTCATGCCAATGGACAAGACAGGAAAGCAGGAGTGCAATACTCATATCAGACAAAATAGGCTTTAAAACAAAGGCCATAAAGAAAGACAAAGAAGGACATTATTCAATGGTTAAAGGATCTGCTCGAGCAGAGGATATTACAATTGTCAACATATATGCCCCAAATATAGGAGCGCCCAGATACATACAACAAATATTAACATGCATAAAAGGAGAAATTGATGGGAATACAGTGATAGTAGAAGACTTTAACACCCCACTTACATCAATGGACAGATCCTCTAGACAGAAAACCAATAAAGCAACAGAGATCCTAAAGGAAACAATAGAAAAGTTAGACTAATTGACATTTTCAGGACATTACATCCAAAAAAATCAGAATACACATTCTTCTCAAGTGCACATGGAACATTCTCAAAAATTGTTCACATATTGGGGCAAAACTAACCTCAACAAATTTAATAGTATAGAAATTATTTCAAGTATCTTCTCTGACCACAGTGGCATGAAACTAGAAATCAACCACATGAAAAGAAATGAGAAAAAAACTACTACCTGAAGACTAAACAACATGCTACTGAAAACCAATGGGTCAATGAGGAAATCAAGAAGGAAATTAAAAAATAAGTCGAGACAAACGATAATGAAGACACAACCACTCAAAATCTATGGGATGCTGCAAAAGCAGTGCTCAGAGGGAAGTTCATCCTTAAAAAAGAAGAAAGATCTCAAATTGACAACCCACCACCTAAATGAATTAGAAAAAGAAGAACAAAAAAAATAACAACAACAAAAAAAACAAAAACCTATAGTCAGCAGAAGGAAGGAAATCATAAAGATCAAAGAGGAAATCAATAAAATAGAGATTCAAAAAAACAACAGAAAAAATCAATAAAACCAAGAGCTGGTTATTTGAAGGTGTAAATAAAATTGCTAAACCTCTGGCTAGACTCACCAAGAAGAGAAGAGAAAGAACCCAAATAAACAAAATAAGAAATGAAAAAAGAGAAATTACAACAGATACTGCAGAAACATAAAAAAACCATACGAGAATACTATGAACAACTATATGCCAACAAAACTGACAATCTAGAAGAAATGGACAACTTTCTAGAGTCTTACAGCCTGCAAAAACTGAATCAAGAAAAATAGATCAACCGAACAGACAAATCACTAGAAAGGAAATTGAATATGTCATAAAAACACTCCCTACAAGTAAAAGTCCAGGAACAGATGGCTTCACAGGCAAATTCTACCAAACATACAAAGAGGAAATGATACCCATTCTCCTTAAACTTTTTCAAAAGGTTGAAGAAGAAAGAACACTCCCAAAGACATTCTATGATTCCAAAAGCAGACAAAGATAGCACCAAAAAAGAAAACAATTGGCCAATATCTTTGATGAATATAGACACAAAAGTTCTCAACAAAATTTTAGCCAACCAAATCCAACAACTTATAAAAAAGATCATCATCATGACCAGGTGGGATTCATCCCAGGTTCACAAGAATGGTTCAACATATGCAAATCAATCAACATCATATACCACATTAACAAAAGAAAAGTCAAAAACCATATGATCATCTCAATAGATGCAGAAAAAGCATTTGACAAAGTCCAACATTCATTTATGATAAAAACTCTCACCAAAGTGGGTATAGAGGGAACATTCCTTAACATAATAAAAGCCATTTATGACAAACCCACAGCAAATATAATACTCAATGGAGAAAAGCTGAAAGCCTTCCCACTAAAATCTGGAACAAGACAGGGATGCCCCCTCTCACCACTGTTATTCAACATTGTATTGGAAGTCCTAGCCACAGAAATCAGACAAGAGAAATAAAAGGCATCCAAATAGGAAGAGAATAGATAAAACAGTCATTGTATGCCGATGATGTGAAACTATATATAGAAAACCTTAAAGACTCAACACAAAAATTACTTGAACTGATCAACAAATTCAGCAAAATAGCAGGATATAAGATCAACGTACAGAAACCAGTTGCATTTCTGGATACTAACAATGACACTTTAGAAAAGGAATACAAAAAATACAATACCTTTTAAAATTGCACCCAAAAAAATCAAATACCTGGGAATACACCTGACCAAGGAGGCAAAGGACCTATATGCCAAGAATTATGAAACATTAATCAAGGAAATTACAGAAGATGTAAAGAAATGGAAAGACATTCCATGCTCCTGGATTGGAAAAATTAATATTGTAAAAATGTCCATACTACCCAAAGTAATCTACTGATTCAATGCAATCCCTATCAAATACCCATGACATTTTTTCACAGAACTAGGACAAACAATCCAAAAATTTATATGGAACCCACAAAAGATCCAGAATTGCCAAAGCCATCCTGAGAAACAAAAACAAGCAGGAGGCATAACTCCACCAGACCTCAAGCAATATTGCAAAGCCACAGTCATCAAGACAATGTGGTACTGGTACCAAAACTGACATATGGACCAATGGAATAGAATAAAGAATGCAGAAATAAACCCTGACACCTATGGTCAGTTAATCTTTGACAAGGGAGGCATGAACATAAAAGGGGAAAAAGAAAGTCTATTCAGCAAGAATTGCTGGGAAATCTGGACAGCTACATGCAAATCAGTGAAACTAGAACACACCCTTACACTGTGCACAAAAATAAACTCAAAATGGCTGAAAGACCTAAATATGAGACAAGACAACATCAAACTCCTGGAAGAGAATACAGGCAAAACATTCTCTGACATTAACCTTATAATTGTTTTCTCAGGTCAGTCTCCCAAAACAACAGATATAAAAGCAAAAATAAACCAATGGGACCTAATCAAACTTACAAGCTTTTGCACAGCAAAAGAAACCAAAAAGAAAACAAAAAGATAATTTACAGAATGGGAGAAAATAGTTTCAAAGGGTGCAACTGATGAGGGTTTAATCTCTAAAATATACAAACGACTTATACAACTCAACAGCAAAAAAACCAACAACCCAATGGAAAAATGGGCAAAAGACCTGAATAGACATTTCTCCAAGGAAGATACACAGATGACCAACAAGCACATGAAAAAATGCTCAACTTCACTGATTATTAGAGAAATGCAAATCAAAACTACCATGAGATACCACCTCACACCAGTCAGAATGGCCATCATTAATAAGTGCACAAATAACAAGTGCTGGAGGGAGTGTGGAGAAAAGGGAACCCTCCTGTACTGTTGGTGGGAATGTAAGCTGGTATGACCACTATGGAGAACAGTATGGAGGTACATTTGAAATCTATACATGGAACTACCATATGACCCACTCTTGGGCATATATCCGGACAAAACTTTCCTTAAAAAAGGCACATGCACCTTCATGTTTGTTGCAGCTCTATTCACAATAGACAAGACATGGAAACAACCCAAATGCCCATCAACAGATGATTGGATTAGGAAGATGTGGTATATATATGTAATGGAATATGTCTCAGCTATAAAAAAAGAATGAAATAATGGCATTTGCAGCAACATGGATGGAACTAGAGACTTTCATACTGAGTGAAGTAAGTCAGAAAGAGAAAGAAAAATACCATAGGATATCACTTATATCTGGTATCTAATATACAGCACAAACAAACCTTTCCACAGAAATGAAAATCACGGACTTGGAGAAGAGACTTGTGGTTGCCTGGTGGGGGGCGGGGAGTAGTCAGGGAGTGGGATGGATTGGGAGCTTGGGATACATAGATACAAACTATTGCTTTTGGAATAGATTAACAATGAGATCCTGCTGTGTAGCACTGAGAACTATGTCTAGTCACTTATGATGGAGCATGATAACGGGAGAAAAAAGTATGTATAAATGTATGTGTAAGTGGGTCCCCATGCTGTACAGTGGGAAAAAAAAATGTGTTGGGGAAATAACAATAAAAAAGAAAAGAAATTTAGTTTGTTTCCCTGTCTTAGCTGTTGTGAATAGTGCCACAGTGAGCATAGGGGTGCATGCATATTTTTGAATTACAGTTTCATCTGGATATATAACCAGGAGTGGGTTGCTGGATCAAATGCTAGTTCTATTTTTAGTTTTCTGAGGAAACTCCCTACTGTTTTCCATAGTGGTTGTGCCAATTTACTTTCACACCAACAGTGGAGGAGGGTTCCCTTTTCTCCACACCTTCTCCAGCTTTTGTTATTTGTAGACTTATTAATGATGGCCATTCTTACTGGTGTGAGGTGGTACCTCACAGTAGTTTTGATTTGCATTTCTCCAATAATCAGTGACATTGGATATATTTTCATGTGCTTACTGGCCATCCATATATCTTCTTTGGGCAAATGTCTATTTAGGTCTCCTGCTACTTTTCAATTGGGTTTTTGTTGTTGTTGTTATTGTTGTTGAGGTGTATGAGTTATTTGTATGTTCTGTAGATTAAGCCCTTGTGGGTTTCACCATTTATAACTATTTTCTCCTATTCTGTATATAGTCTTTTTGTTTTGTTTATGTTTTCCTTTGCTCTGAAAAAGCTTGTAAGTTTGACTAGATCCTATTTGTTTACTTTTGTTTTTATTTCTATTGCCTTGGGACACTGACCTAAGAAAACATTTATACGTTTTATGTCAGAGAATGTTTTGCATATGTTCTCCTCTAGTTTTATGGTGTCATGCCTTATGTCTAAGTCTTTAAGCCATTTTGAGTTTACTTTTGTGCATGGTGAGAGGGTGTGTTCTCATTTCTGTCAGGGCTTAACATTATGTCCTTTAGGCTACAAAGGGTGGATAATAAAATTAGTAAACAGTTAATATTTATTGACTTACTGTATAGTGTATTCTTCAATGTATTTAGAAGCATTATTTCATTTAATCTTCACATCATGTATATAAGAAAGGCATTCTTGTCATCTCATTTTACAGATGAAAGAATTGAAAGAAAGAGATATTCCATAAATTGCCTGAAGTCCAAAAGCTAGTAAGTGATGAGCTGGATTTACAAACAAAGCGGTGTAATTCCCCAGCTCATACTTACAAATAGGATTTTTTGTGCATGAAGCATCAAACTTTGGTGTTAATTTTCACAAATTCTAAATTAACTGGTCATTGTAATAAGTGATTTAAATGAGATGGTCATTTTGAACATGCTGCATTGGTGTAGCTTTACCCAGGCTCTGCTCTGACCCTTTGTATCACCTTGTCTATTATAGCAGCTATTTATCCACAATGAAGCAGGATCTTGGGTCCACAGTTGCCTTAGGTACCTATGGAAACCTCTAGAACTCTAGCCAACATAAATAGAAATTATGATACCATGCTTGTGTGCACTAACAACTTTGAATTCTGCCTCCAGAAATAAGGCTGACCTGAGGGTTTTAGCATTTATCCTGTGTGACTTTGACCAAATTTCTTCATCTTTCTGAGTTTCATTTTCCTTACTGACAAAGTTGCTCTAATCAAGTTTTGTTGTGATAATGCTGGGTAACAAACATCCCCCCAAATCTCAGTGGCTTACAGTGGTAATTATTTGCCTTACTCATGAGTGGTTAGTCATCTATGGCTTGGCTGGCTTTGGCTGGCTTAGCCCCAGAGAGAAATTTGTGCTTCACTATGCCCCATATGGTCTCCTTCTGGGAGTGATGGCTAGCTGGGCTGTACTTTTTTTCACAGCTGAGTGCAGGAGTGGAAGAGGATCAGCAGCAATCCCACAAAACAAAATGAAACATATTTAAGGCCTCTGGCATATATTTGTTCACATCTCATTATCCAAGCAAATCATGGCCAAAGTCAAAGTCAGTGGTATGGGGATATATGCTTTGTTCTCAAAAACTAAAGCAGGGAAAAGGAAAGAAGGAAGAATTGTGGATAAATATTATTGGCTAACCCAGAGAAAATAGTACTTTCCTCACAAGGTTGTAAAAATCACATAAGGAAAAGTGTCCCGTTTACTGCTAAATAGAGTAAGTGCTCAGTAAAAGTGAACTAATGATATTAACTTGTTATTTTCACCTCCACAGTGGAAGGGAAAAGGGAAGCATTGTCCTGTTAACCTATGCAAGAACTTCATCTCTGCTTGACAAACTCTCTCCTGGTAGGAGGGAGAAGAGGTATTTTATGCCTTACTTTGCAGGGAAGCAATTTGATGATTTGTAATTAGGTTCATCCTTTGACACAGATTATTTTTAGAATCTTCCAGGAGTCTATTTTAAGGATATATACAGAGGTATAGGAAAATATTTATTCATGAAGATGTTCACCAATGTATTTTTTAATAATAGCAAAAAATAAAAACAACCATATGTCCAGAAATAGAATATTTAAATCCATTCAAGAGAGAGTCACAGCATTAATTTTTAAAAGGTCTTTTTCTAAGGATAGCTAATAAAATAGGAAAATGTACTTTAAATATTGCTAAAGAAAGCAAAATATAGAAAAATAAAATATAATCTCAGTTTTATAAAACATTTGGATATGTATAATTGAGAAATAATTGGAAACAGAAATAATTGAAAAATGCTAACAGGCTAGATATAGATGATGGACAAATGATTTACTCTGAGTACTTCGAATTTTCCTATCTTTCCTTGTATCTTCCAAATTTCCTACAGGGAAAAAAAAAAACTAGACAAAATGTTTTTAAGCTGCTAGACTCATCTCTTGGACTGTTTAGCACCTGTGTCCTAGAACTGAGAGTTCCCTGAAAGCATTAACCCTACCTCAGCTCATTGTCATTTATCTCTTCACCCTCTAATTATAAACAATTGATGCGAATGGCATCCATGTTCATTGTTGAATCAACAGTTCTATCAGAAAGACACCTCTGGCCTATTAGCGATACTGATGGTCTTATTAAAGAAGATGAGACTTTGTTTCATTTGATTATTTTCTAGACCTTGAAAATTGCTTTTGGGAAGGAATCCAGCTAACCTTGTTTTCAAGGTCTCTGGGAAATAGAGTGAGACATCTAATGATGGAAAACTAGGGACCCCGATTTGGGTGCCCATTTATTATGCTAAGTGATGCTTTGGGTGCTTGTGTGATTTAGGAGAATGAATGTGGCTCATGACATCAAAGGACAGTCAGCACTGGACAGCCTTTAGAAACAAGGCTCAATGAATTCCTTCCAGTCAGGAATCCAGCCACAAGTCCAGGCCCAGATCACTTCTGAGCTCCTTTCAAGGAGGAAAGTGCCCAGTCCCTTCCTCTCCAGCAGCCACTGAGATTATTTGCCTTCAGGCTTCAACTCAGGTCTTGGTGCTGCCAGGTAAACAGCATCAGGCAGGTACTTTCTGGGCAGTTTCCCTTAACCTTTCCCCAGTGCTCGCTTTCTTGCTGTCAAAACTGGGCAGTCTGTCCCAGCATTAGACTCATGGGCACACACAGAAGTTTCCCTTTATAACTTCCAAACTGATCTGAACAAATCTGCTCAAGTCCCTCTTTCAGGACAGAGACCTCATATGCCAGGTTTCTGCCTGGAGCATATTTTTACTTCTAAATTACAAACCCTGAAAAATCGGTTTGCTAATGGAAAGGCTGACAGAGTCTCAGCCATGGAAACTCAAGCAGTTACCAACCATCCTGATGCTGCCAAAGATATTTATCATCATAACCACAAATAGCCACTATTTAATACCCATCATTTATATATATTAAATATACATGTACATATTTGTTTACAAATGAGGCTGTATGGGCTTAGTTGCATGCTCTCGAGATGTTCCCTCATGATTTCTTCCAGGGAAGTAGGTGCTTAGACACAGAGCCACACAGCAGGGAGATCTGCCCCAAGCTTCCTCTGTGGAGGCCACAGCCATAGTCACAGCCGCTGAACTGAAGTCCAAATTGTGAAGCAGAATATAGAATCATGTTCTGAGAGCAGAGTACAGCAGAACTTTCCAGCAGGTCACCTTCTGGGGGGCAAGTTTGAAGGATTGAATCTCCAAGGCATCTCCATAAACTTCTTTGCACATTTGCTGCCTGGTGTTGTTTTACCTGTTAATGTTAATAAAGTTGCAGCCTGGCTCCTGAAATGTGATTGGACATGTCTTCCACAAGAAGCATCTACCAAGATGTCTGGATCTGTCTTTGAAAATTCATTGTTTAGGAGTTCCTGTCGTGGCACTGTTGAAACAAATCCAACTAGGAAGTTGCGGGTTCGATCCCTGGCCTTGCTCAGTGGGCTAAGGATCCGGCGTTGCCGTGAGCTGTGGTGTAGGTTGCAGATGCGGCTCAGATCTGGCATTGCTGTGGCTGTGGCATAGGCTGGCAGTTGTAGCTCTGATAACCTCCATATGCTGAGAGTGCAGCCCTAAAAAGACAAAAAAAAAATGTTGTTTAAAATGTATTAATGCAAACCTTTTCCAAGTCTTCTCTGCTAAAACTCGGCACAGATGGCCACTTTGTCTCTTCGTTCATGTGCTCTGACACGATTACCTCACTGCCTCTCCATGTTACCCAAATTCCCGTGACTCCCAAAAGATGGGTCTCCTTGAAGCCTAAGCACTTGGCCCAGAAAGCCTGAGTGGTCCTGAGAGCTTCTCTTTCCTTCTTTCTGTGCAGCCCTGGATGGCCGCCCCATTTGTGCTTCAACCCTGCTCAGCGGGACCATTTACTCTATGTCCTGACACCTCCACCCTGAGAGCTCGCCCTTGAATCTCTTCTGGCTTCCCTTCTCTTTGTACTCGGATCCAGGTTGGGCCCTGCAGACACAGAGAGTCCGGCCAGGTGTCAGACACACAGGAGCCAAGTAGCCTTCCCAGCCTGATTTTACCTTCGAAAACAGTAATAGCGTTATGTAAATGAAGCAGTTATTGAGGAACAGCCTCGGTGTGCTCTGCTAGAAATACTCATTTGGAGCATACTTGACTGGTGAGCAGAGCTGCTTCCCATGTGGTTGGGGTGGACGTGTTCCTGGGTGGCTGTGGGGTGAGAATACTGAACCCTAACTACATGATGTAGTTCCCTAGCACTTTGTCCCTTTGGAGAAAGAATTTGGCAAAGAGACTGAGGGTAGTAAGGCACCTGTGCATTTATTTAAAGAGAGAAGAGAGAGAGGATAGGTGCAGAGAAAGTACAGGCACAGGCAGTGGTGGGTGGTGGGCTCTGGAAAGGGAGAGAGAAAGATACACAGAGAGGAAGAGCAACATGTGCTTTGGAGGTAGTTTACATCACTTGCATGGGGCTTCCTCTGGCCAATCATCTTGCTTCATCTGGCTGTGGCCTGATGCGGGGACCTGCCCTCAGGTTGGATTTGAGCACAGGGGTCTCTGGAAAGTTGACCGGAAGTACTATGATCTGGTGCCCCCCTTTCTCTGACCCTGAGGAATCTCTGTGAGTGTGTAGTTCCAGAGGTCTCCTTGACCTCCAGAATGAGAAACAGATGGTCTCTATCTTCTATCAAAGCAGGATGCAGCTTTTCTCTTGAAGTCGTATGTCCACAGGGAACAGATTACAGTTGCTCAGCCTAAGACTCATCCATCTCCTGCTTCAGATGGGGTGGAGTCTTCTTAGATCCCAATAGTAGTGATCAGGGAGCCCAGATGCATGTCACCTGCCCCTTGCCTGACTCTGACTCCAGTGGCCCCCTTAGAAGATAAGACAGACGGGATACATACCTCCACACACTTCAGTGCCTCTGAGTCAGGACCAGGAAAGAGAGGCTTTAGTGAAAACACCAGTGTTTCCTGAAAGTCAGCTAACAAATCCATTGTAACCTAAGAGAATTATTCCCTGGTTCTTGGTTTGTACCTGTCACCTGTCAGAGTGCTCTTAGACTGGAGGCCTGTCTTAGTAATGCTCCCAGGGTGCAGGAACACCCCAGAGCAGACTCTTCAGATAGCCTGGGCCTTCTGCTTACTCCCACATGGGACTGAGCTAGACACTCACCAGGCTGCTAAGAAACAGTAAGTCTGTTCCTTCAGAGTTGCTTGTGTTGGAGTCCTCATGGTCAGGAAGGGAGCCGCAGTGCTAAGCTTCTTACATCCTCTCTCTACAGGATCTCCCCATAGATGCCATACTTCTTCCTTTTCTCAGCCCTTCTGCTCCCAGAGCTGACTATCAGTCAGACTTTGAAGGTGGCCCTATTTGTCTCTAATCTCTCAGAGCTCACTTCCCACTCAAGTCTTTAACTCCTGCTTCAAGCCCCAGAAAGAATCTGATGCCAATTAAAATTCAGTAGGGAGAAGTTCCAAAAGCGTCTTGATGCTTGTCCCGAGGTGATGGTAGTGCCAGAAACTCAACAGCTAGACACCACTGCCTGTCTGCACACCCCTCTGGCAGCACATCCACAATAGGGCATCTCACTTTGCTTGAGCCTGAACCCGCTCTTCTGCATGGCAGGTTTTCCCTGTTCTAGTTCATGGATTCAAACTATCCAGTAATTCAGCAAGCAGCAGGCCTGAGGAAGTTCTGCATGTGTCACAGCTCTGTACCTAATGGGCTAAACTCAAAACTGGCCAAAGGGAGTGTATAATCAGATTGATTCATAGCTAGACTTCATGAGAGCAACACAATTTATTTTCAGAGGTGTGTAATTTCTGTTCATAATAGTCAGTAGCTTCCTGCTACCTTGCTTTGACACATGGAGGCTGCTGAATTCACTTTTTAAAAGTTCCCTGGAGTTCACATCATACTCTGATGACCTTTCATTTAAGTCATTTTGTGCAAATAAATCTCAAAATCCCTCTGAAGCAATCTCCCACCACCCCTTCAGCAAAGGTGCCAAACAGAAGGGCATCCAGTTAGGAGTCTATGGCCATTTCCAGTCTGATGGCTTCCACAACTTGGAGCCTCAGTTTTCCTTACCTATAAAGTGGGGGCTGCTCCCCTGCATTAATATTATAGAGACTATTTTATTTTATTTTATTATTTTATTGCCTTTTTAAGGGCCACACGTGTGGCATATCGAGATTCCCAGGCTAGGGGTTGAATATTGGAGCTGTAGCTGCCGGCCTACACCACAGCCACAACAATGTGAGATCTGAGACACATCTGTAACCTACATACAGCTCATGGCAACGCTGGATCCCTGACCCACTGAACAAGGCCAGGGATCAAATCTGCATCCCCATGGATACCAGTCAGATTTGTTTCTGCTGTGCCACAACAGGAACTCCCTAGACTTAACATTTAAAATTAAGAGATTTTTAAAGGTAAACAAGAGTCCCCCACCCCCACATCCACCCCTAGTTATTACATTATTTAAGCACTAAATTCAATACTCTCACACCCATATATACACTTTTGTTTCTTTTAATGGTCCAGAATCTAGCACATGCATATTCAAGAGTCTGCAGGAGTTAAAAAGAAATATTTGTGAGTGTAGCTACCAGGCTAAGATGATAGGAAGCAGTATGGTGTAGGTAGAATTGGAGTCAAGAGCTACTCAAATTTATTTATTTATTTTTAAGTGCTATGAGATTGGATTCAGCACTGGCATTACTTTGTGACCAAACGTACAAATGATTTTAGGATGTCTCTGCTATTGCCTGTATTTTGCTTACTTTTAGGGTTTGTTTGTCTTTACTGAGGTCCCTAAAAAGACCATTTTACCCTCAGGCATATCAAAGTTAAATATGTTTGGATCTTGAAGATTAGATGATGGGTTTTTTTTCTATTGGTCTTTTTAGGGCCACACCCATGGTAAATGGAAGTTCCCAGGCTAGTGGTTGAATCAGAGATGCAGCTGCCGGCCTACACCACAGCCATAGCAACACCAGATCTGAGCCGCATCTGCGACCTACACCTTAGCTCACAGCATGGCTGGATCCTTAACTCTCTTAAGGAGGCCAGTGATCGAAACTGTATCCTCATGGATACTAGTCAGGTTCATTACCACTGAGCCACAATGGAACTTCTAGATGTTGGATTTTGATCCAAAAAGTCTAAGGAAGTAGAACATCCAGATGTTCAGTTAGCCCAGAAATAACATTTGAATCCAGAATGAAAATGTATCAAAGCCTTTCCCTCTTGCTGAGTTTTGTGGAGAGAAGCTTCCTGGGACCTACAGAAATCTGGGTCAAAATATTCTCTTTGGAGGTGGACTAGAGAAGGCTAATGGGCTCTTTTTGAGGATAATCATATTCTCCAACTTAACATGGATTTTCTCTCTCATTTCCTTTCCTGACTTACCCTAGAGCCCACAGAAAACATGCAGACAGCAGGGGTGGGGGGCTGGGTCAGTAATCTGAACACCTCTCAGGGTCTACCTATGGGTTGGGAGACTTCTCACTCACCCTCACTCATCTCTTCTTCCTTCTTCTGCCAGAGCACAGGCAAAGACCATTTTCTTTTATTAGTTTTTTATTTTGATTTTTTACTGCTTTTTTAAGGTTCAGTTTCTTTTGGGATCAACTAAAAAGTATGTTATTGAATCTTGTAGTTAGTCTGTACCCTACTTTTTCCCGGTCCTTGTGGTCCAAAAGGTATGTGGACTGGTCCACACAAGCAAATGGCTCTGGAGAAGGGACCCAGGCTTGACCAGGAGCACACTCCCTACTTCTACTCTCTGTTTCTCTGTGGGAAAGACCCTTTCTCCCAGGCTGGCTCCTTCCTGCACATGAAAATTGATTGACAGTTGCCATGATCAAGTTCTTTACCATCACTTCCATCCAAAATCTCCCAGGGAAGTTCTCTTATTGACTCACATGACTCAACGGCTCATCTGTGGACCAACCACTGTGTTGAGGAATAGGCTGGTGAGACATCCTCATTTGGGTGGTGTCCCTAAAGGGTTGGGCCCTATAACTGTAGCTGGGCGTCCTCCTCAAATAATTGTTGGAAGGAGCATCCAAGAGGTGTCCAGATACTGAATTAATGTTTATTCAGCTGACTTTCACCGTGACCCCCTGTTTCATTCCTAGAAGGGCAAAAGTTATGTGTGTTGGGGGGGAAGGTTAAAGGTTAAAATAGGTTAGTTTTTCAAATATGTTCTTCAATCAGAAGCAAGGAGTACTGCCTACATAAAGGGGTATCTTAGGTCATGAATGATGGAAGTATAATGGAAGAGTTGTTTATACCTCAAGTTAGCCTGTAGAACAAGAGTCACTAACTCTGATGGGGCTCTGAGCACAGCATTCCTACCACATCCTTATGAGCAGGAATCTTGTCACAGATGAGGAAACAGCCTCGAGTTACTAAGGCAGCCTACCAAAGACCACAGTACCAGCTAAAAGGAGACTTGAGATTGAGCTACAAGAAGCACTCATCCCATCCAGGTTTTTTTTTTTTTTTTTTGGCTTTTATATTTTTAGGGCCTTACCTGCAACATATGGAACTTCCCAGGCTAGGGACTGGATTGTGCCATAGCAACTCAGGATTCGAGCCATGTCTGTGACCTGCACCACAGCTCACGGCATCACCAGATCCTTAATCCACTGAGCAAGGCCAGGGATCGAACCCATGTCCTCGTGGATACTAGTCAAGTTCATTAACCACTGAGCCATGATGGGAACTGCCCCCATTCAGTTTTGAAGGAATAAAATAAAGAGAAGGAAAGAGGAGGCCTGGAGGCACGCAGGCTGTCCTTAGCAAAGGGATGAGAGCAGACATACACCACCAGGGAGGGTGAGTGAATAAATTGGTTAGTAGATTGGAGAAGGGGGTGCTTTGTGTGGGTAATAGGAGACTAGGTAGTATCTCTGCATTATGTGTGTGTGCCTGTACACACACACACACACACACACACACACACACACATCATAGAGAGCATGAAGCAGGCATCAACTTATCTTGGCAAACGGATCCCCCAGTAGTACAGAAACTGCCTTCACTCAAGGATCACAGCCTCTCAACTCCATCTTTTTTTTTTCCATTGCATTTCCTTGCCTTCCAGCAAGTATCAGACACCTGCTTAATATTATGCAAGTTGCTGTCAGTGAGAGATGCTCTAGACTGCCAGAGGGGCTGCCTCATGGGAAAGAGAAAACAAAACCTAAGCCTTAAAAATAGAGCTGTCCACTGATAGAATTCTCTCCCACTGCCGTGACCAAATATTTAGTCACAGGGGAAATGGCTGATCAGACACACTGCCAGCAAGGTCATGAGATACTCAGAAAACAAGCACTGAGGCAGGCCTCCAGCATGTGCTCCCCTCACCCCCAGACCTTTGTGGGCCCCATAAGAGAGGGTGATTGTGCACTCTTGTGCCCATCTGCAACCACAAAGCTTGTGTTTGCTTTATTATGCTGGATACCAGCCTGGCCTCTAATTCTGCTGTTTGCACAGACAACATTTATTCATTCAGACACAAATGAGATCAATTCTTATCTGACTCACAGGTCAATAGGATTTGGGGATGCCGCAGAGTCCTAGAGATTACATTATTTTAAAGACTGCAGAGTTAGATACAAAAGTCCAAAATAGGGGGATTACTTGGCTGTCACACAGATGTCCCCTCCCCTATGCCATGCCTTTGTGCCTGCCTGCTTTGTGTCTCCTGGTGCTTTACCGCCCAGCTCTCCACTTCCCAGAGGTCTGGGGCCTGGTGTTCTCAGCTGCTCCTCTTCCTCTCCCCCCCAGCGCCTGGCACACACTTGGGGCTCCATGAAACCCAAACAAGGAAGAGTGGGATGTAAGGAGGTCCTAGGCCCAAAGCGGGAGCCCCTGAAGAGTGGTCTTTTCATACCTGCCACTTGTGCCTGGAACAGAAAGAGCAGCTGATCCCAGCTGTCCCTCTCCCATTGCCCTGAGCCCAGAGCCTGTCCCTGCAGGAGGCCATCTCTGCCTTCTTTGGCCCCTGGGCACTGCCATTGCTGAGATCTCTACTAGCTCTGTCTATCCTCCAAGTGCCTCCAGACCCTGCTTTATGCTGGTCTGGGTTTATTTGTGCCTTCTTGGGGACAGGTGCAGGGAGCTGCAAGATTCTACTCACATGTGTTGAATTAAGTTGATTTGTCCCTTTGTCCAAAGCTGGTTAGACATACATGGGTTGGGTGCCAGGCCCAAAATTCTATTTCAATCAGAAAAGTCCACTTCCACATTACAAATCATTTGTGGGGAAGGGGAAGAGAATCAGGAAGTAGCTGAGGAAGTGGCTACTTTGAAGCGAAGCAACTGACATTTCAGAGCAATTAATAATCCTGTTCCCCCAGAGACAAGCTGCAGGGGAGGTGGGGGAGCTGAAATTGTTTCTTTCATTGTTCTTTCTTTTCATGGGCATCAGACTGGAACCCTCTGGGCGACTTCTTAACTCAGCATGTCTTACTGATCTATTAAGTTGAATATTAATCATTAGCAGAGCTCATCTTTCTTCTTCGAATTTAATTTCATTAGTTATACTTTCTTTCCATCTTAGAATAGTCTCTGATGCATTAGCTTGGAAGGCGAATGAGTATCAGCCCTGCCCCCCACTTTTCCTCCTTTGAAACTTTCCTTGTAATGGCAGACTGTTGTCAAAATGCCCTGTTCAGGTCACCTGGACCTTGATGCAGCCAGAATCAGGTCATTTCTCATGGATTGTCAAGAACTTTCTATAACGCAATCAGGGCCACTGTGACTTCATAACAATGAACAGGATATCCAATCTCTGGGATCCGTTGTCTATGGAAATGGGACCCCAGTTCTGCCTAACAGCCATATGGTTCAAATTCAGCCCCACTGTTTACTTTTGACACCCACTTGGTCTCAAAACTTCACCACAATTCTCCTGGCCTGCAGGTGTTTGCCGATGGGTCTCCCTGCCCCTAGGCTTGCTCCCCCTCCCCAAAGACTGCAGCTCCTTGAGTGTAGGGACAGTATTTTATCTTGATAGCAACACTGCCTCCCTGGAGTTGTTTGCTAAATTAGTGAATGAATTAATGAAGGAGAAAAACTGGGTGAATCTGAGAGCAATGCCTAAAGCACAGGAAGGTAAACAAGCTCTGTGGCTCTCACTTTAGACCCAGACAGTAGCTGGGCCACTTCGGGGGCTGATGCTCCTAAAGCCTGGCAGGAAGGGTCTGTCAAGGAAGGTCTTGGAGGAGGCCTTCCTTCAGCCACCCACCTATCCACCCCTGATCAAGGCTACTCTGCTGCACCATCCACCTTGGGTCTAAAGCCAGTGCCCTCACCTCTCCTTCCCTCCCTTTAAGAAACCTTTGAGTGCCTACTATACACGAGGCCCATGCCAGGTATAGGTATTGGGTAACATGTTACAACAACAGTCAAGTACCTGCCCTCAGGAGGCACTCCACCTAGTGGGGAGACCAACCTAAACACATTGCACCTATACCCACAGCTCTCTAGATCCACACTTGTAACTGAGCAGGACCTGAAGGGACCTTCCCAGGGCAGACCTCTCGCCCAGGTCTTCTGCTGTAGCTCCTCTATGAAATATACAAATAATAGTATCTGACAGTTGCAAATTTCTTGAGATTTTCAGATGCCAAAACCACCACCAAATGGAAGAAACGAGCCACTTGATGTTCAGGATTAGCTCTCAGACGTACTGGCACCTAAATTGTAATTGTAAAGTTAAGTTAACCCAACTGCTACCTTAGTTAGCATCAACCAGTGAGAGAATTGTGCACAAGCTGATCACACACCCTGCAAACCACCTCCCTCACCTGGCCTTTAAAAATGCTTTGCTAGAGTTCCCCTTGTGGCTGAGTAGTAAC
This sequence comes from Phacochoerus africanus, assembly GCF_016906955.1. Lineage (NCBI taxonomy): Eukaryota > Metazoa > Chordata > Mammalia > Artiodactyla > Suidae > Phacochoerus > Phacochoerus africanus. The sequence continues at coordinate 39,001,839 of NC_062551.1, read as the reverse complement.
CCAACTGGTATCCATGAGGATGTGGGTTGGATCCCGGGCCTCACTCAGTGGGTTAAGTATCAGGTGTCAAAGTGAGCTATAGTGTAGGTCGCAGACACAGCTCACTTTTTTTCATGTGTTTCTGTGGCTGTGGTGTAGGCTGCCAGTTGCAGCTCTGACTTCGGCCCCTAGCCTGGGAACCTCCATATACCATGGGTATGGCCATAAAAAGCCAAAAAGGAAAAAAAAAAAAAAAAAAAAAAAAGAAGGAAAGAAAAAAAAATGCTTTGCTGAAATGCTTCAGGAAGTTTGAGCATTTTTGAGCACAAGCCACCCTTATCACTTTGCATGGCTCTGCAATAAGCATTTCTCTGCTTCAAACATTCATTTCTGTATTGCTTGGCCTCGCTATGCATCAGGCACAGAGACATGCATTGGGTAACATCTTCTGCTCAGTGCTTGAACAGAAAAGCACAGAGAGGTCAAAAAAGAAAAACTGTGGGATAGTAATCACATCCAGGTTGAGGAAGAGGAGAAAGAGTGTTCACCACAGGTGAAGAGTGTCTGTCACAGAGAGGATTCTGCCACTTAGTCATTTTTATAGATTTTTTAAAAAGGTTATCCAAAAATCCACCAGGTGGCAGTAGAGGATAAGATACTGTTCAGCCCTGGTGAACCTGCATCCAGGATTTGCGCAGTTAATGGGCACCTTAGAGCTCTGGGTGGAGTTAAAAACTCCTTCAGACAGAAGGCCTAGGGCAGTTAAATGCCAATCCCAAATAATAGCTGAAAGAGCCTGGGCTAGAAGTCCAGAAACAGATTCTGGTCCTATTCAGCCTCTATATTTCTGTGCTATTTTTCAGCACCTCTTAATACTTGCGGCCTGGGTCTTCACATAGAAAAGGAGTGTAACAGAGCAGGAGCTTCTGCGGCCTTCCTGGGACAGGCCCTGCCCCCATAGCATCCACCTTAGCATCTCTCTGACTTATCTGATGCACCTTCCTAAGTTGTTTTACAGGTGTGAAAACCCCCCACCAAAAGGAAGCTGTTAACTACTTGCTCACCATGAGCACATGGCCCCGAAGCCTCCTGGAGCTGATACTGTTAACCCCTATGACACCAACCTGTTACCTCGCCATCAGCCAGTCAGAGATCTGTGCACAGGCTAATCATTTACCCTGCACTCCCCTCCCTCACTTGGCCTTTAAAGATGATTTGCTGAAAAGCCTTAGGGTTTGGAGGGCCTAAGCCTCCCCCCTCCTTGTATGGCCCTGAAACTGAACACTTATGTATTGAACCCAGATTGGGACTTGAACACAAGGTTTTTTTTGTTTTTTGTTTTTTGTTTGCTTTTTGGAGCCACACTCACAGCATATGGAGGTACCCAGATTAGGGGTCTAATCGGAGCTACAGCCGCCGGCTTACGCCACAGCCACAGCAACTCAGGATCCCTGAGCCATGTTTTTGACTTACACCACAGCTCACAGCAACACTGCATCCTTAACCCACTGAACGAGGCCAGGGATTGAACCCGCCACCTCATGGTTCCTAGTTGGATTCATTTCCACTGTGCCACGTTGGGAAATCTGAACCCACAGTTTCTAAATTAAGATCACTCACCCAGTGTCTGGACTTACTGAGGTTCAGGTTCTTTGTACCTCAGGGCAGAAGGAATTCAGAGAGACAAAGTGATAGGCAAGAAATAGATTTATTAGGATAGGATGCTTGTGAGAGATGCAAGCAGGCAGGCAAGGAGGCTCTGTCCTGAGGGGTAGGTGGGCTACAGTTTTACCATCCCAGGGCAGTGGGGGTGGGAAAAGACCGCCTCTTCCTCTTTCTTGAGTAGTAGCTCTTCCTCGGTATCCAGTAAGAGAGTATTTGACTCTATAAGGTCAAACTGGGACTGTCAGGGTGCTTATTCAAATCAGCAGAAGGGTGATTAAACTCCTTAAACTCCTGCCCTTGGTCTGAACCTGAATGCAGGCCTCACCTCATCCCCCACCCAATGACCTGAGGCACGTCTTGCGCCTCTTGAACAATTATTAATTTACAGTGATCTCCCAAAGTTCCCTAGGTTTTCCTTTCTATTATTGAGACTTCCACAACTACCTACCCTAATCCATTCCCTATCAGCCCTGTAATAAACCTTTCTTGCTGCAAATTCTGCTGCAAATGACTTTTTGGTTTGTTTGGCCTCACTATGTGTCAGGCATGTGAATTTGCCCAAACAGAAGCAGTTGAACCAAAACTGCTTTTCCTGATATAAGATTCTGTCCTTGATGCTGTGGGCATAACCATGTCCATGGGGAAGTAGATAAAAGAGGGAAACCCCTGTTCTGAGTCTGCAGGTACTATTTGCTCCAGGGAATTTGAGAGCTATTCCTAAGGAGAGACATTGGGTCTCAATGATTTAACCTATAGGTTTAAAAAAGGTCTGAAGCATCACTGATGCTTTCCTCTTTGCCCTCCCTCACTCTCACTTTACCTTCCCCCTCATGCATTCCTCCCCACATGATGGTGACTGGGAGGGTCCAGAGCCTGGGATTCAGATCTAGGCTTTGCCAGGGACTCCCTGTAAGACCCTCTGGGCATGCAACTCCTAAGAGGACTTCTAACTCCCCTGTAAAACCACCAGGAAAAAAATCCCTGACCCAGTCTGTGGACTGCAGCCTTCCTCAGGCAGAAACAGGCTCAATTCAAGCTCTGCCCCTGGGGCCACCAAGAGCTTATTTCACGGTAAACTTCTTACCCTACCCCCAAGTGCAATCCTGCAGCTGCCCAAAAGCTTGAGCAAAAGCTTTCTGATTAGGGGAGTTCCCATTGTGGTTCAGTGGTCTGGAGTCTAACTAGTATTCATGAAGATGCAGGTTCGATCCTTGGCCTTGCTCAGAGGGTTAAGGATCTGGCATTGCTGTGGCTGTGGTGTAGGCTGGCAGCTGCAGCTCCAATTTGACCCCTAGCCTGGGAATTTCCAAATGCTGCAGCTGTGGCCCTAAAAAAAAAAAAATTTCTGATTAGAAGAAGAATCATAATTTCAAAGGGAGTTAATAGAGAGAAAAGGCTATTTCCTGTGGAGTTTTCCCTTGCTAAGCATCCCCCAGCAGGTTGGCCACTAGTCATTCTGACCTGATTGACACATGTCCTTTGGATGACAGGTTAGGTTAATCTCTTTTACAGGAGGGAATTAATTCATGTGGAGGGGTTTATACAGAGTCAGTATCAAAGGGACATTTTGACAAAAGTGTTTGTTCCCCCCCGTGAGGGACAGTGTTTAGGTAAGGGAGTTGTGGAGCGGCTTGGTTTGGTTGTCAGTATGAAGGCATCTCTGCCCACCCTCTGAGGAGGTTTCACAGGTACTTTGAGGGCTGGGGTGGTCAGGTTAGGAGGCAAGGCAAGCACGCAGTGGGGAGATGTTTGGCACCTGGGAGGTGCCTGATGAGAGCAAAGCTGAAAAGGAGAAGAAAGGGCTGAAGGGCAGGCACACTGAGGACAAGAACTCAGCCCTCTCTTTTCTCTTTGTTGATATTCATCCCATCAGCCAGCACTTCTTGGGGGCCCATCCTAGACAAAGCACCTTGCAGGAGCCTTTAAACAAGGTCCTTTAATGGGGTCACAAAAACTAAGATCCTTTCTTTTATGAGTGGTAGAAACCAAATTCACACTGATGTGGGGAAACAAATTTTAAAAAAGGAAAAGTCTTTGGTGCACACATAGGGCTGTCACTTTGCAGGGTCTGACTGTGGCACTGACAGATTTGGGTGTCAAAAAGGGCCAGAAATCTGTCTCCATGCTCTCCAGAAAAAAGCTTTTTGTTAGGCAGGATTTCTCCTCTTACACTGACTTAGCCCCACCCCCAACCAAAAATAAATACATATTTCCCAATATTTCAAGCAAAAATCTGTAAACCAACCCTTCTTGGACCTATTTGTGTCAAACACCCAACTGTTAATCAATTGCAGTAGTCTTGCAGTGGAATAAGATTGGCCAGATCTAAGCGATATGCTCTTGCAGGATGTGTGGGGTCAGTTCCATCAAAACTACATGGACTGAGCCTGGGGAGGCAAGATTTCCACAAGTACAATGAGAATGTCATGAACAAGATAAGGGTAAGTGGATTCTAGACCAGCCAAGACAACAATTACTCTAGACATGTAAACATAGACTGTTAAGGAACACATCTACTTTCAGGAGATGGAAGCTCAATGCAGGGAGGAGTCAGTCCCAGGAGGAAGGAAAATAAGAAAGTTGCAGAGACAAAGAGGCAAAGGAATGCTTGAGTTAAGGTGCGAAAGGGTATATAGGTCCAGCAGCTGAGGGAGAAGTCAATGCAGACAGAGGTGCCAGGGTGGGCAAAGACCTAGACACACACTCACAGGGAGGGTCAGCTCTGTAGCTATAGGCGCTCAGCTAGATGTGTTACACGGGTTGTTCCCATTTAATTGCCACAGTCGCCCTATGAGAAAGCTCAGATTTTTTGGATTTGGGATGGGGCTTGATAATTTGCATTTTTAACAAGTTCCATGGTGATGCTGATATTGCTGGTGTGCGGACTGCAAGGAGTCAGACAGGAGGCCAAGTCAGCAAATCTGCAGAATCTTTGTATTTAGGAGGCCTTATTTGGAGCTTGAATTCAAATGTACATTCAGCGCTAAATATGGGGGCCCAGCTACACTGTGAGTACTCAGTGCCCTATCCATAATCTCAGGGAACAATCCATATATCTGAGAATACTTAAGATCCAGAAACCTTCAGATGTGCCCACAGCTAGATGATGTGGGAATAGGTGGCCTTAACTGCCTGGTGTAAAGTCATAAGATCATTGGTTTTATAGCCAGTGATCCTGATGTCACACAACTGTTGAGAAGCAATCAATAACCCACCTATGTCCTGCATTGCTGTGAGCTGCCATGTAGATCACAGAGGCAGCTTGGATACCCCGTTGCTGTGGCTGTGATATAGGCCAGCAGCTGCAGCTCCAATTCAACTCCTAATCTGGGAACTTCCATATGCCATGGATACAGCCCTAAGAGGAAAAAAAAAAAAAAAGACCAAAACCCAAAACCCACCTATGGTACTGGGCTGCATCACAATCAATAACCCCTGCATAAATCTGCCTTTAAGACACCCCTGTGGAATATGCAGAGAAGGGGGTCAACAGCCAGTCTTCCCAAAGCCTAAGTAAGAGTGGGAGAATGTTCAACGCTCATCACCACATTTCTCTCTTCGGTTACCACATTTGTCTCTTCTGGTTCAGCCCATTTACCCCTTGCACCACTCTCCACACCTCCTCTCTTCTTCCTCCATCCCAAATCTGGGTCAGCTGGCAGCCAAGCATCACCACAGGTAATCCAGGCTGTCAGCCACCCACCACCAGACAACACCAAGATGCCCTAGGTCAGGGAGGGCCTGGGATGCTGTTGCCTAATCATGGAAAGCAAGTGTTCTGTCCAGAGGCAGGATTTCTGGTTTATTAGTCAGAGTTCCATTGCAGGGAGCAGAAAATATTGCAGCTATTTCAAGCAGAAAAGGGTTTGATACCAGAAAAAAAAAGGGCTTACAAAATCCCTGGAAGGCCTAGGCTCTATAAGACTGAGATCAAGTACATCACTTTAGAAGTGGCCACCAAATGAATTTCTGGCTACTTTTGCCACAGTCAGGCAGAGGTAAATCAGCATGTCTCTGTCCTAAGCACTAACTCTAGGTTCCTCCACTTTGGTAGTGATATCAGGACAAAGAAGCACCCCTAAAACTGCTATCTCTGCACAAGTGATGCCTCAGCTCTTTCTCCTCTTAACTTGGTTGCAAATCAAGTCTCACAGAAATGCCTCTGACTAGTAACACCTCAATCACATCTAGAGCCCTAGCTATAAGGATTCTTGGAATTAGAGTTTTTGCTCCTACTCCCTCATTACTGTAGTCAAGAAAAACCCACTAGGAAGAGATTGAAACAGATGTTGAGTCAACCAATCTACTGTATTCCCCACTGAGACCTGGTGTCTCAGAACTATGAGTGTTGAAATTGTAAGGAAACTTACTACAGACGGGCCAAGAATAGAGGGGATTTATCGCTTCACATAACTGGAAAGCCCAACGAGTTTATTATCTTCAGGTGTGCCTTGACCCAGAGAAAAACAACAACAACAAAACACCTGTCATTGGAACCCAGTCTCTCTGGTTCTTCTTTCTTCCCTGATGTTTTATTCTTGGACTCCACCTGGTGGTGAAAGGACTTCCACACTCACATTCTCCCAGCAGCAAATCCAGTGGGGAAGAAACTTATTCCCAATAGCTCCTACACTCATCCTGGGTGCCACTCTCATCAGACCAGCTTGGGTCACAGAAAGTACCAAGAATTAATCACCATCTCTAGGGCATTTGAGGGGCTGACTGCCCAGGCTCGAGTCACATGCAATGTCCCCTGGAACAAGAAGGCCCTGGAGCCTGACTGGGTCACATCAACTAAATGTGGGGGTGGTGGCGATTTCCTTGAAGACTATCTATGTGTTCTGGAGGCAGAACAACACAACAATACAACACACAAAAATACCTGTTTACCTACCGACCTTGGAATCTTGGACAAGTTCCTCCATCTTTCCGACCCCCTCCTGCTTACATACACACTGAGAAAGTTCGACCACTCTACACCTAGAGGGCGTTCTCTCCCAGCAGTTCTCCCATGCTGCCTTTACCATTTCCTAGAAAATCCTTAGGTCCCAAGTGATTTCTCTATTCTCTTAGATGTGGAGACTATTTTGGCACAGCCTCCTTTGCATTTCCAACCTGTTACCCTGCTGCTTCCAGCCCTCACTCCTCAACTCTCTCATGTATTTGTTTTGTTTTGCTGTGTTTATCTTTAATTATGCCTACCAGGGTAGTATCACCAGAAGGTCTCATCAGCAAGCGGATAAGGATCGATAAGAAAGTTAAATGACGACACAGATGACTGACCTCCGCAGAGTTCCAGGAAACATAATCCTCCTCCCTGAAGGAAAACAACTCAAGTTTCTTTTGCAACCGTTTATTTCTGAAACACATTATAGCAGTCACCATTAATTAATTGCCGACTATATATCGTGTGATGTGATGAATACTTTGTGAACACTATCTTTAATCCTCCCGACATCCCTAAAGGGTGTGCATCTATTAGTGTTGCTATTAAAGAATAAGATTTGGGACTCTAACAAGCATTATCAAACAACAGGTGACTACTGAGAACTGACAAAATGCCCCTCACCTCCAGACGCTGTGGGAGTGAGAGAAAGAAAGCGAGACCCAGCTCCTGCTTCCCTAGAACACAATCTCAACAGGCAGATTTAGACAACAAAGATGGAACAGTCAAGACAGCATACATCGAAGCCCCCCAAATGCAATGTCTGACCCTTTGCCAAGTGGCTCAGTGAATCCTTTGTGGAGGCAGTATGACTTCCATCAGGGCTCAGAGGCTTTCCTTAGAAACAGCATCACAAAGTTCAAACACAGTTCACAAAAAATACTCATTCTTACTCCAATGTGATGACTGTATCAGGAAGAGAGCAAGAATGTGGGGCTTAGCTTCTCTACAAAAGCTCCTCTTAGAGGGCCCCATGTCTGCCGGCCCACATGCCATCTTCCCTTCTTGAAAAGTCTTGCCCGATTGGCTCCTGCTCTAGAGCTCTGAGTCAGCAACTTTTCCACATTATATCTAGAAAAGGTAACAAAATGGTTTTCCTGGAAGGCTTGGTCAACTGGATGGTGTTGCTTCAAATTAAAAAAACAAAAGCAAGAAAAGAAAACAAAAAAGGAGACCAAATGGCACATTTGTGGAAAGGAAAGCACACAAATCATTCACAGGGTCCCTTCTGGGCTGTTCACAGCCTTCCCCAATCCAGCTGCATTTGGAGCTCATCAGGGCCCTGGCAACTGCCCGAAGGCCCACAGCGTTCAGTATGCGGCCTGGCCACAGTCCCAGCAGCTTCATGCAAGACCTACACAACCTCAAAAACCTGTTTTGAAATCCTGATCTCACACTTAGCTGTTCTGTGACTGGGCAAATCAGTTAAACTCTCTCTGCCTCATACTCATTTGTAAAGTGAAAAAGATAGTAACTCTTGTCTCCTCATGTTAAAAGTGAGATAATGCACATGAGGTGCTTGTGTGGTGCCTGGCACATAAGAGGAGCTTGGCAAATGGTGGTGATCATGATTGCTGTTGATCACTCTGCTTGCTAATTGATTTTCCTAGACTTACCACTGTTTAATAAAACACAAATCCACTGCCTCTGTCTAAACACAGAGAAAACAGGAGAGCAGCACTCAGCATGAAGGGCTCTTTTGTCAAAGGCAGAGATGAGGGCTGGGTTTCCTGGTGGAAACATCTCTGGGGGAAAATCAAGCTTCCATCTCATACCTAACCCACAGTGCCTAAGGTCCTCTATGAAGTCCTCTTAAAGAGGCTGGAGGTGAGGCAGAGAGGTTGATTTCCATGAAAAGTGTTCCTCTGAGTGCTGAATGGAACAGCCCAAATTTCTTGGCAGTGGGAATAGTCCTGTGAAAGGGAGGAGGACAAAAGCACATTTAGGGTGTCCTTTTTCCATGTGCTCCCATTACGGTCACCTAATATGGAGGCAAAAGGATTACGGAACCTAGGAAAATATGGAAGGCTTATTATTTTAATTCTTTAAAATCCAAGTGTGCACAACAGTGTTAGCACCATCCTGGGCTATGTGGGACTATGGAATCCTTACTGTCCTGGGCTGAAGGGGCAGCTGTGTCTTCCAGTCCTGAGCTGTGGGAGACTCTATTGCAGGCACATTCTGGGCTCTGAGGAACTACCATGTTTGCCTGAATGTTCCAAGTAACTATTGTCTGGGTTTTGGGGGAGATCCCATACCAGAGATGTGTGATTCCACATAGAAATCAGCCTAGGTCCTGAGTTCAGATTCTCCAACATTTCTGGGATTTTCATATCCTTTCTTGGGGCGCCAGGGGCTCACATTCCCATCTCAGTGATCTTTACAATGTCCATGTCTCTTGCTACCCCTAAGCTCCCTTCAACCTTCCCAGCTCAGTCCAGACCATTCTTCTACATTAAGGGCAACAAATGCAGAGATGAATTGAAATAAGGAGAATGGGGACAAGGAAAAAAATAGAGGTGAATGTGTATGAGATTCAGCATCGGCTCAGCCAGGGAATCCTGGATTTCCTTCTCTAGGTTGCTGCCTCTGGAGGAGGGCTTGGCTTCCCGGAATTTTTTACAGGGAGGTAGAACACTCTGTGGCTTCATGGAGGGAAGGGGAACCCAAGTCTGGGTTTCCCTCCCTGCTGCCTGCTCTCTGCTGTGTCATCTGTGGAACTGACCTTCACAATTTCTTCCCTGGATCAGAATGAGGACTCTATCTCTGAGGTCTTCATAGATTCTGACTGGTAAGTTTAGTGAGGGAGAGGGTCAGTCACTGGAAAGGACTACAAAGTGGGAAAGGGCAACGTGGGGTGAGGAAGGTCATATCCCAGGGGAAATCCAGTCACAGAGGAGATACAGTCACTAGGGGACCAATCACAGAAGAGATACAGTCACAGGGTAGATCAATCACAGAGGAAAGCCAATCACTGGGAGCATCACTTGAGGGGGTAGAGAGAGGAGCCAATAGTCAAACTCAGGTCTACCTAATCCACAGGTTCTCTAGTTTGCTACTTCACCAGATTAGGCAAGGGGTAGAAAATGATCCCTCTGGTAGCAAAATGAGGTTGCTCAGGGGAGAAAGGAATTTAGGAGGAGACAAGATCCAAAGGAATTGTTCTAAGAAAAACAAAGGGTAGCAAAAGGCACAAAGGTCTGAGAGTGAAGAGGGAAGGGGTGCTGACAGGGAAGGGATGCTAAGGAGGACTCATTATTTACTTGTTTTTTGGGCTTTTTCTGAAAGGAAGAAAATATGGAAGCCTTCAGCCATCACTGGAGACCATTCCAAATAATTTTTTTTAGGGTTTTTTTTTTGTAATATTGGTTTATAACATTATATAAGTTTCATGTGTGTAACTTTGTGTATACTACAAAGGCACTCACTATCAAAATTGTAGTGTCTTTTAGAGACACTACAATTTCTTTGATAGCTTGAGCAAATCGAGCACTGCTAGAGGATTATTCCTAATATCAAATAATTGGAAACAATCTCAATGCCCACCTTTTAGATATGGCTGAAATAAATTACAGCACAATGTGAAATTCTACAGATTTATGAAGGGAGGTAAATGATATTAAGTGCCACATATTAGGTGTTAAATGAAAGAAGCAGGTTGAAAAACAACTCCTCCCATGCCATCTGTGCCCCAGCCTGAGATGTCTCTTCTTCACCATGGCTACCTCATCTCTCACCTGCCTCCTGCTTCACCCTCACCTGGCTGTATCACCCTTCCTCTTCCCACCAAATGCCTCTATCCATATAGAAGCTGGAGAGCTTTTGTGAAACATAAAGTGTATCATCTCATTTCCTTGCTTAAAATCCTCCAATGCCTTCCCATTGCATTTAGAATCAAATGGAAATACCTTACAGTGGCCTGCAGACCCCATTCGTCTGGGCCCTCCTACCTCACTGGATTTCTCTCCTCCTCCTCTCCCTTTGGGTCCCAGTCACTATGTTCCAGCCACACGGGCCCTCCATCTGTCTGTTAAATTCTCCAAGCACATACCACTGTAGGTCCTTTGCACTAGCTGCTCCCTTACTTGGAATGTATCCCCTGCAGAGAAGGGTCAATAAACTGTGACCCATATCCTGTTTTGTACAGTCATGCACTAAAAATATTTTTATAATTTTAGAGAGCTTTTGTTTTTGCTCTTCTTTAGAAGATGATGCGGCAGAGATCAGATGTACCCCACAAAGGCTAAAACATTTACTGTATTGTGCTGTACAGAAAAAGTTTGCCAATCCTAACCTAGATCTTTGTTTGGGTGTATCTTTCCTGTCATTCTGGTTTTAGCTCAAATGCTGACGTTCCACAGAGGCCTTTCTTAACCTCCCTCAACCTAAAGTGACCTCCTTCCCCTAATTCGACACACACACTCTTCATCAAACAAAAACAATAAAAATCATTATTGAATGTTTTCCATGTGCCAGGGAATGATCTATTATCCTGAATCTCAGCAATCACTGTTTGCAGCTTGGGGAGAGAGGCAAACAAACAAGTAAGGCCTACTAAGAATAATGAAGATGACTGGGGGCACTTTCATATATACTTGTCAGGAACAGCCTCTCTGATTAAGCTAATATTTGAGCCAAGACCACAAATAAGGAGGGATGGACTCTTCCATGCAGAGAGAGCTGCCAAATAATTGTACAAAAAAGTACAACAAAGAGCTTAATGCTGGGGAAGGAGGAGGTACTTTGGAAACAACAGATCAAGGTCACTCATTTAATTAAAGTATGTAGATCATATTTCACACACTCCTGCTGTTTTAATCTAGGACGGTTTCTGAACTAAAGGCATTAAATGTTCCCTTAAGTTGCTTTATCTTTATATTCATAAATATTTTGGTAAATAGCACGTAGATCTCTATTTTAAAGTTTGAGAAAATCAGAGTAAAAAAAAAGTAATACTATTATAATGGGCCCTGCATGCCAAAGACTATTTAAACCTTGTGAGCTGTCTTATTTTCAGATTATCCTAAAATTTACCCTCTTTTTAAAGAATAGCAGAATACTGCCTCTTATATAACTGGAATTTGTATTTCTCTCATCATATCACCTTTTTCTTTACACTTATTATTTGAAATTCTTATTTATACTGTGTTTATTTTCTGTGACCTTCAGTGGAATGCCAGCAAATGTGCATGCCTTTTCACTTTAATGTCTCAAGAGCCTTGAATAGATTTTGAACAATTTTAGCATACTCACTAATGTTGAGTGTGTGTGTGTGTGTGTGTGTGTGTGTGTGTGTGTGAAGGCTGTGTGCCAAAAAGTTGGTGGTTGCCTTCTCTGTTCCATCAGATTATGGTTATTTTTTTTCTTTTTCTACCACAACTGTGGTATACAGAAGTTCCCAGGCTAGGGGTCAAAGTGGAGCTACAGCTGCCGGCCTACACCACAGCCACAGCAATGCCAGATTCGAGCATCAGATCTTTAATCCACTGAATGAGGCCAGGGATCAAACCAGCTTCCTCACAGACATTATATTGAATTCTTAACAACCTGAGCCATAACAGGAACTCCAGATTATGTGTTATTTTTTTAATCTACGTTTTTCTAATAGTGCCACAAGAAACATATATGTTTCTATGTAATTACAAAAACTATCAATGAAAGAAAAAATACTGCCATCCAGAGATGGGAACCATACAGTGTGCCGAGCATACCAGAGCAAGAGGGAGGGTTCTTACACACCATGCAGACTGTCCTCAGTAGAGACCCAGAGAAGGAGTCCCACAGCTGATTAGATCCAGGGCTCCTGGATCCTGAGCCACTGTTCCCCTTTCCATCACAGAGCCCTGGTAGGCTTTTTCATTCCTGTTGTGAAGCTCTGGATCCGAAGAATGATGACAAGTCCTTCATTTCTTTGGAGCAGCCAAGAAAGAGGCAAAACATCCTGAGAACCCTGGTCCAGAGTTGGAATCCAAGGATCATGGTCAAGGTCTGGGCCCCGTATATCACTGACTCCATCTTTAAAGAGCAACTACAGCAGATGCCATCGGAGCTCACCCTTCTCTCCACAGTGCTCATGGTGGTCTGACTCCCAACAGCTAAGACTTCCCTTCTTTTGCCCGAAGACTTTACTTGGCTGCCAGAACCATATCAGTTTCAGTGTTTGACAATCAATTAGGAGAAGCCCCAAGATGACTAATAGTTGTTGGTATGAATCCCTCAGCTCCCTCACCACTGGGGTTGGGTAAGTGTGGTCCTCACTGTCCCCAGTGCTCCCCCGTGGGATTCAGCTCCGTTGCCTGTGGGGATCCCTGATTTGATAACACCGCTTACTGGCTCCTTCTCTTCCCTGTCTAATTCCCTCCAAATAAACTACCTGTACTCAAACCCTTTCTGCTGTTCTCTTGTGGTTGTGGTTTGAATCATGAAGAAAGCTTGATTAACCCAACACACATTTATTAAGATTCTAGTACCTGTGAATTACTTTATCAAATACAGAAAGAGGCAAAAGGAAAGAAAAAAAGACACATGGTTTCTGTTCTCAGGAAAATAGTCAAACCAGAAATATGTAGATTCTGTAACTAGAAGGAGAAACTACTTCCCAACACAAGAAATATTGTGATGTATGCATAACATACTCATGTTAGTATTCGCTTATTTATTAGCCATTATATTGTGCAGTTTTTCAAAACTGAATTGTGCACCAGTGAGCACTGGTGCTCAAATATGAGTGACAAGACCCCAGATCTTGCTGGGAAGATGCGAGAATCATGTGCACAAAACTAGTGTCAGAGTTGGAGGGCTTGGGAATAGGCAAATTCAGGCCAAGCCTGTGGGAACCTAGAGAAGTCAGGATGGATTCCTAGTATTTGCTTGAGAGGATGGGGAGTAGAGGTTCATTTTTTCTTGTATTTTTTTGCTGCATCATTTAGGATAAATCTTTCTGATATCTCCATAAAGGCCTCTACAGTCTTGTGGAAATAGCCCAGCATGTTTATAAAGCTTCACTAAAAACTCAGAAGCACACAGACTCAACTTTAAATGATTAAAAATGAGGATTAATGAGATAATATGTGTGAAATGCAAAGTTATGTAAGTTGTACAAATTCAAAGAATAATTATTACTGTCATTTCTGATACATCCATTCATGTGTTCCTATTTGCTCAATTTTTCAGCATTCATCAAGGCTATTTTTTTTCTTTTTTTCATTTTATGGCTGAACCCACAGCATATGGAAGTTCCCCGGCCAGGGAATGAATCCAAGCCATATCTGTGACCTACACCACAGCTTCAGAAACACTGGTTCCATTAACACACTGTGACAAACCGGGATCAAATCTGCGCCTCTGCAGTGAACTGGGCTGTTGCAGTTGGGTTCTTAATCCAATCTGCCATAGTGGGAACTCCAAGCTTTTCATTTGTCTTGTTTTTATCTTTATTTTTTTAAGTTCTGCAGTCTCTCCTTCCCATCCCAGTGTGAGATTAGCAGTCATTCTACAACCTTGTCTTGATCGAAGATGCCCAGGAATGCGGCCTTTTTCCTAACCCCCTAAGTAGGCCCCAGTTTGGGAACTTTGCCCAAAGCTTGGGGCTTGAGTGACCCACACTAAGTCCTGGGAACTGAGCAGCCCTGGATCCAGCCCAGCCCAAAGCCAGCCCCAGCCCCCTGCTTTCCCTGCCATGTACTTTGGGGCCATCATTGCCTCCAGAATGACTTGGATCTTACCACTTTTCTGGTCACTCTGAACAAAAATCTCCTGGATAGACATGGCTTTTTCCTCCCGAAGGGCTGACACCCTGTTTCACAGTAATAGAATTTGTATATGTTTTTATTAAACTCCACCACAGGTTTGACACTCCATGTTTAGAAGGGCAATTTCATTTGCTAGTTTCCAGGCTCCTGAATGCCTTAGTGGTGCCATTCCCTTTTTTTAACATAATGTGAGAGTGATGGTGACCTATAGAGAGCTTGTGGAAAGTGTTCTGAACAGTGAAGTTACCTTTTTTTTTCAATAATATTGTGGGTTGGGATTTCTAAATTTGGAATCCCTTTGTAATGTTGTATACTTGCATTTTTCATCAAGAGATTTTATTGGGCATCTGGCATGTTGGGTACTCATGCAAAGTTGCTAATACCATGGTTTGAGGAGCTAGTAATCTGGCAGCGAAGCCCAAGGATCTACTTGCACCCCCTTGCCCCCTTAGCAGAATCTCTTTCCTACTGCCTTGACTTCCCTTGTTAGGTACCTCCTCCTCTGAGAATGCCCAAAGATAAGGGCTGTGCTGCCCTGTTCCCCTGATTCCATTTCTAGCACAGTGCCAGGCATAGAGCCCACACTTAGGAGATGCTGGCTGGATGGGGAGAGGTGTACGTGGCTGCCTCTCCTAGGACTTAGCACCACACACGGGGCATGCCGGTTCGGGGGGAATCTGGCCCAGCAGCTGGGGCTTGGTGGCAATGATCACAGACACACACCCATGTGTGTCTATATCCCATGTTGCCCCCACGTGTCAGGTTAGCAGCAGAGTCGTGGCCCTCCCCAGAATGCTCTGAGGAAGGAAACTTGTCCTTGTATAATCCTCTCCTTTCAAAATTAGCTATATTCAAGTCAGCATTGTGTGTCAACTGCAAGAAATTGGGCAGAAATGCTTATCACTCAGAGCGATTTTTCAGACTGAAGGACACATCCAAATAGCATTGTCAGAGCTGGCAGTGCACTGTTAAAGGGACCCCTCTGTCAGGCACTTCTGGCACTCGCCATGGCTGGCCAAGTCAGCCCCTATTGGTGAGGCAGTAAGCTTGGTGTTGCCTGAAAACCCTTTGTTGTTCCCATCTGTGGGCCAAATAGCCTATGGTAAGCATTCCCTGTAGTCCTCAAAGCCTGAGAGAGTTGTCACAAACTCTCACTCTCATTTATAGATGAGATGACAGATCCTCAAAAGTCCTCTCATCAATACAGAACCTCACCTGACATCATGAAGTGTTTCCTGTGCACCTAGGGTGGTGCCTAACAGTCTTCTACTTTATGACCTGCTGCAGGGCCAGATAAAGGTGAGGCAAGAGTGCCACCTAGGGGGCAAAATTTGAGACATTCATTCTTAGGGTCCCTCAAGTTGGCCTACTTCATTTTTGCACCTTAAGCATCTCTTCTGTCTCACTTTAGCCTCTTCCCTTCTGTGTAAAACAGTCCTGCAAGGTAAATATTATTTTTCTAATTTATTGATGAGGAAATGAGTTTCAGAGAGGTGACTTTGCTTACTAGAGGAACACAAAGAAAGCAGAACCTGGGGTTGGACCCCTTGTTCTGTGCTCCTACCACCATACCATGCAAAGTCATATGGCTGGTGCATGATGGAGATTATGACAGCCACAGAGCCCCTCTGCTATGTAGCAATACTGATTCTGGCTGCATGGGCATGGCTCCACCTCAGCCCCTGAGGATGCCTGAACATCCAGAATGTATCTTCCCTCCTTCCGTGAAATTCTCCTGGCTCAGCCCCAGTCAGCTAGCTGATTTCCCTGGCAGGGTGATAGGGGCCCTAAGACATATCAGAGCTCTGTTACAGGGCCCAGCAGGCGTGGGGCACTCTAGGCAGAAATAGTCCATGCTTGATCTATAGACACCATTTGGATTTCAAGCCACACAGCTTTGCTTCAGACCCCAGCACCTCAGTTACTTTCTAAATGGCTTTAGACAAATTACATAATCTCTCTGCACTTCCATTTTCTTATCTGGAAAATGGGAGTAAAAATGGTGCCTAATAGGGCTGTGACAATTACCTAAGTTAGTACATATGGAAGTGCTGTCAAGAGCACCTGGCACTTTGTAATTGTTTTGTGTTTTAGATTTATATTATATAATCTTATTATATAACTAGTAGACACATTTGACCCACACAGTGTTAAAATGTGTATTAATGATCATTATTTACAAATCAATGGAGTTCCTGTGATGAGATGACAGTATTTTGTAAAAAATCAGGTATTTAGCCAGTGCTGGATTGCTATGTCCAAATGGCCATCAGCTGACTCCTACTACCAGCATCTCTGCTTCCAGGGTGTGTCCTGCCTGACCTCTTCACCTGGCTGTACCACTCACCTGGCCTTGCACAAGCCTTTGAGTTTGCGCCTTTTTACTCAGTATATGTTCGCTGCGCAACCTGGCAAAATACAGTTCCTACTTTTGAGGCAAAACAATAGGAGAAAAAGCTGGTTAGGGCTTGAATCTGGAGAGGGCAACCCAGGATGAGGGGCCTGCGGGGAGAGTGGGGAGAGGCTGGGATGCAGGTCCTCTGTCTGGTGGCTCTCCTGAGCCATAGGTCTCAGCCCCAAATTCCAGACAAGAGGATGCTCCCAGCTTGAAAAGAGTGGTTCACTCTCTGACATGTCCTCATTTGCTGATCTACCGAGCTTGAAACTGTCCAGAGTACTTGGTCATACAGTCCGGACATCTCCCAAGGACAGATCATGAAGGGAACAAAATAAGGAGGCCCCAGCACAATCACCCTGCACAGGGCTTTATTTGTCCAGTTGAATAATGAAATGCAAGCTCCTCCTCACAGCCACCACATCCTGCCAGTCTGGCCCCTGCCCACCCTCCTGACTTTATGTCCTATCAGCTTCCACCTTGCCCACTATGTGTCAGCCCTATGACCTCCTCCCTATTTCAGGCACTTACTCAGCTCAATCACGTCTCCTTCTCCCTGGCTCCTTCTACTTCCCTTGTGGGTGGCTCCTTCTCAAATTATCCCTCAACCTCCATTCCCACTTTTTATCACATCACTTTGATTCATTTCCTGTGTAGCTCATCATTATCAGGACTTATTTCATGTACTGACTTTTTCTGCCTCAATAGACTGTAGTTCCCTAGGGAGTTTGCTGTCTTGTTCACCTCTGATCATTCTGTGCTTAGAAGAGTGTGGACCCATAGCAGGTGCTCAATAAACGGGACAGCACAGAAGGACAGTCTGTACACTGAAAGCATTGAATGTATGATAGAATTGAAAAGAGTTTGATTGAAAGACAATGCAACCATCCAGGAGAGCCATTTGTTCTATCCAAGAGAACAGAGCCTTCCTGGAGAAAATGGCATGCAGCCTGGGTTAAGGGAAAACAACAGACAGAAGGTATCAAATCAAACCTCCTTGGATCAATGTCACCCAAACAGCCTTAAGTCCTCCTGAAGATGCATGTCAAAAATCTTTTGAAAGAAGGCCTTCCAAATGCCACAAGTCTTACAGAGAGTTCCTTCTGCCTCATGGCAGTGAAAAAAAAATAGAAATTAACACAATAAGCAACTTTGCACATTTCTCTGCTCTTTTGAAACACATTCAATACAATTTTATGCCATTCGTCTGCTCAGTTGATTTGTATTCCACTTTAAGAAGTTCTGCATTCTATCTCCTTTGTAGGTGAGCCCTTTCTATTCGGTTAATGGCTAAGAACATGTGGCATTCGTGACCAGTTCTGGAAATCCAAGCGAGTCATTTGTGCCCAGGAGTAGAGAGTGCCTCTGAGAGTATTGTTTCCATGAGACAGTCACATGTTATCTTGATGCCATTCTATCTCACTTGGTTCCTTTTTCAGGAGTGTCATAGCCCGTTCCTGGGATACTGCGAAACAGTCTTTCTAAATTTTTTTTTATTAAAAAAAATTTTTTTTGTCTTTTTAGGGCTACCCCAGTGGCATATGGAAGTTCCCAGGCTAGGGGTCAAATCGGAGCTGTAGCCATTGACCTACACCACAGCCACAGCAACGCAGGATCTGAGTCACATCTGCAACCTACACCACAGCTCATGGCAACACTGGATCCTTAACCCACTGAGCTAGGCCAGGGATTGAACCCACATCCTCATGGATACTAGTCGGGTTTGTTAACCACTGAGCCACGATGGGAACTCTGGGAAACAGTCTTTAATAGTCTATACACACTTGTACATCCATGCACATGTATGCACATGACAATTGACAAAGAAATCTTGGTGTAAAATATCTCTGCCCTTCAAACTGCTGCTGAATAAAAATTTCTCTTGGCCTGTGACATGATCTGTCTATTCAGCTCTTTTTCCTTATTTACCTAGTTGCAGGTTTGCACAAAGGGATTTACTAAGCACACTCCGGAGAACTTTATAGGAGGTATAAGAAGCAGGACTTGGAAGGGGAAGATGGAGAAGAGGTATATAAGTAACACCTGGGAGTTTGAGGGTGTGGCATAAACACACTCCCAGTTTCTGATCTTGAAGGTAGAGTGTCTCTAGCCTGAGGCAGGGTTCAAGCTGTTGGAACCTAAAGAAATTGGAACCTGGGGGAGGGATCCAGGAGATGCAGGCAAAGCACTAAAATTATCCCTTATACTCATTCTGTTCTCCTTTTCTTTCTTTTTTAAAATTTCCAGAGGCAGGGAAGTTAATGCCAATAATCCTGGCTAAGTTTGTATGCCTATTTATTCCTCTCCAAGAAGACTGTAACTGACGTGATGCAAGGTCTAAGGCTCGTAAGGCAGAAGAAGAGATTTAACTAAGGCCATAGGACAAGTTGGTGAAAATTCTGGGTCTACAGTCAGTTCACACTCCACAATCCTGTGTGGTCTCTGAGGGGCACTGAGCACAGTGGCTTGGCCAGCTCAGACGTTGCCAGTCATGAAGCCATTCCAGTCAGTCAGGCATATGTGACATTTATGTACACAATATGCCCATTGCAATGTACATCCGGTTATAACCGTTTTAATGGTGTCATATCCCTGCATGCAGCCTCTGGGACATTTCCTGCCCTAGCCCAAGCAGCAGACCCTGTGGATCTGACAGCTTTACTTTAATACATCTAATAAAATTAAATAGCATAATATAAAAATTAAAGCCATAATTAAAAATTGATTAGCATGTACTGTCTAATGGCCTCATTATCTACTGTAGTATCTTAAATACTAGTTATACAGCTTTATTGATTGAAAAAAAGATAAATTGAAAAAATAAAACCAGCAAGTTAGCTGTCCACAAACGAAAGCAGCAAGACGGTCAAATCACAAACACTGAAATGGAGTGTGAGATCTGATGGTTTAGAGGTGTGTTTTGGTAAGAGGAATTCAGGACAGGAGATACTGACCTGGACAACAAACACATCCTTCACAAAAGGATAAATACTTGTTTTAGAAATAGAATATTGGTGGAGTTTTAGCCACTTGAGGAGGGTGCATTTGCATAAAAAGTTCAGTTGCTAAGTATCAATTTGTTTTCCTTTCAATGAAACGTGGGGAAATCTCTTAGGAGCTACATGGGGGTTCATTGTTACAATGGCTGTTTATGCTGACCTAGCAAACAAAACATGAGGGCACTGTGACTTACGAGACTGACCACCTCGCTCAGGTGACATCCTGTTTTCGCCGCTGGTGCCTAGTTTCCTAGGACTTTGAGATCCTTCCCCCCTCACCGTGGGACACCACACACCTCCAGCTTTCTCAAGGTTACAGGACCACCCTACTGAGAGACACCTCTGACTATCTCATGACTACATGACCACCAGAGTCCAGCTGCAGGCAAAAGATAAACTCCCCCCACCTCAGGGAATCCAATTTCCCATCCACAGGGTATAAGGAGGCCCCATGAGAAGGGCGGGGGGTCTGGCTCTTCTCAAGGGTCAGTCACCCTCTCCCTTTTCCCTCTAATAAATTTTCTTCTCTTTGCCTGAACACCAGCCTCGTTCTCTTTTTCTCCATGCTCACCTTACAAAATCAATGTTCAGAACTCACCTGGCCATCTCTTTTTTTTCTGCTCATGGTGAATTGCACATGGGCAGCACGTTTTTGCTTCATACAAATGAACAACACACTCTGTTACCAGAGAGCTTATTTCTTTTCTATGGTTATAAACTCCCTGTATGGTTGTATTTTAATGTATGGATTATTTTTCTGCATTAATATATAAATAAGGCTATTTAAAAAATTTCTATTATCAATTCTACCAAAGTAGAAATAAAAGGAAGCATGTTGTGTTTGCTCCCTCCTTCCCAAAAAAGAATTCTTAAATTGGGTTTATGCAAATAAGGAGCTAGGGACTGCTGGTCATCTAAATAATGTTGGACCTTGTATTTCCTTAAGAAAGCTGAGCTCAGACAGGATGAGAAAACTAGCAAATAGAAATGTGGAAGCAGGAGTTCCCATCGTGGTGCAGTGGAAATGAATCCGACTGGGAACCATGAGGTTTTGGGTTTGATCCCTGGCCTCTCTCAGCGGGTTAAGGATCTGGCATTGCCATGGCCTGTGGGGTAGGTAGCAGAAGTGGCTTGGATCCTATGTTGCTGGCTCTGGTGTAGGCCAGAAGCTGTAGCTCTGATTCCACCCCTAGCCTGGGAACCTCCATATACTGTGGGTGTGGCCCTAAAAAGCAAAAAAAAAAAAAAAAAAAGGAAAAAGCAAAAAAAAAGGAAAAAAAGGTGGCAGAAAAGCTAAACCTTGATCAATTAAGTCAGCATTATTGGACTTCTTAGGCCCCCTGATAACTGTCATTTGCCAAAAGCTGTCTGTACAATCCAGGGAGAAAACACTGCATGAAAGTGTCCTGGTGAAATTGGCACTGCTATCATCCACAAAATGTATGATGAGATCAAGTCTCAGAGGACAATGATTTTTTCCCATGGTCATGATGTTAGTAAAACCAGAATGGGGATGCAAATGTGGTTGGCATGATTTTACCTCTCACATGGTGCCCAGTCCTCAATTTCTGCTTTTTCTTCAATTCATGGTCTGAAAACTGATATTCTCAACCACTCCGAGATCCTGGTGTTAGAGAAAGAATCAGGAACGTTCTCTAAGCTGTGCCAACTCAGGCAGAGAAGGTGCCATTACATCAATCAATTTATTTGATACTATCCAATTGCAAATAAAACACTAAAGAAGATTTTTTACTTGGTCTTTTGTATTGTTTTAGAGTTTTCAAAGTAATTTTAAACCATTCATTCATTTGCAACTTTGTGTTTAACAGCAGAGGAAAGGAAGGCTCAGAGAAGAAAAACAACAGGACCACATGACTCCTCCATGTGATAGGTCCAAGGCTTGAACTGTGTAATTCTGATGTCAAATATAGAGGTTTACAACTGGTGTTTCCCAAGAAAAATTGCAAAGACTGTCTTCCCAAGGAAGACATGGAAAAACAGCGATTGTCTGCTCTCAACTTAAATTATGGCTCATTTTTTTATTGTCTGTATGGAAAACTCAGGTATAGATAAATTGAATTTGAGAATTGTCTCTACTCTTAAAGAACTGTTGATTTTGTTGAGGGGAAAGCCTGCCAACAGATCACTGAATAAATAAAAATGGAAATGAAAAAATACCTACAAATGAAAATGAAAACACATTGACTGAAAACCTATGGGATGCAGCAAAACCAGTTCTAAGAAGGAAGTTTATAGCAATACAAACTTATTTCAGGAAATAAGAAAAATCTCAAATAAACAATCTACTCTTACTAAAGAGTAAGAGTACTAGCAACTAAAGAAAGAACACATGAAAACCAAAGTTAGTACAAGGAAAGGAATAAGAAAGATCAGAAGAGAAATAAAAAAATTGAGACCAAAACAACAACAACAAACAAACAAACAAACAAACAAACAATAGGAAAGATCAGTGAAACTAAAAGCTGCTGTTAATTTGGAGAGATAAATAAAACTGATAAAGCTTTAGCCAGACTCATAAGAAAAAGAGAGAAGGCTCAAATCAATAAAATTAGAAATGAAAAAGAAGTTACACCTGACAGCACAGAAATACAAAGGATCATAAGAGACCAGTATGAACAACTATATGCCAATGAAATGGACAACCTAGAATAAATGGAGAAATACTTAGAAAGGTATAATCTCCGAAGGCTGAACTAGAAGAAATAGAAAATATGAACAGACCAATTACCAGTAATGGAATTTAATAATTTAAAAACTTCCAACACACAAAAGTTCGGGACCAGACGGGTTCACAGGTGAATTCTACCAAACATTTATTGAAGAGGTATTACCTATACTTCTGAAAGAATTCAAAAAAATTTCAGAGAAAGGAATATTGGTGAACTCATTCTATGAGGTCACCATCACCCTGACATCAAAAACCAGACAAAGGGCCCTGGGTAACTGAGGGGAGGGAGGGGCAGATAGACGAAGTGAGAGCAGGCACACGGAGAAGGGACTGTAAGAGGGTAAAGAGAGTGTGGGAGGGAAAAGAGGGCTGTGGTGGGGAAGTGGGTAGAAGGAGAGAGTTCATCCAGCAAGAACAGTTGTATTGGAGGAAATAATGGCAAGGACAATAGTGATGGTGGAAGCCTAGGAAGTCACATCTGGGCACCTTTTTGGATGCGCAGAGGCAGCTTAGAGAGAAGAGCAGACCAGGGAGTGTCCACAGAGGATGTGAGAAAAGTGGTGAAGGAAAAGGGGAGGAAGAGGAGGTAGGGAAGGGGGGAGGGGGAGGGAAAGGGGGAGGGAAGTGGTAAGGGGAGAACATGGGAAGGAAAATCAGTGGTAGCAGCAGCAGCCACTGCCACAGCAGTAGCAGTAGCAGTAGCAGTATTGGCAGAAGTACCATTTATAAATAGCTCTCACAGTAATAGTAATAGCAGCAGACACCCTCCATCTCTCTCCCTCCCATGGACAGCCACAGTCATTGCACTTAGCAGGCTCCAGCTCGATGAGCACAGCCCAAAGATGAGGTAGCCCCAGCCTGAGTGAGTGGCAGTTCACTTGAAGATCCACCCTAGCCAGCAATGCCCTGCACACCCAGCCTGAGATTGTGACCTCTGATATGGGCAAATGCTGATTGCTGGAGTGTGGGACTTGGAGAACAGACCTGGGGGTAGGACAGCTGTTGGCTGTTTTGAGACAGCCTTGAGGAGTGGAAGTGCAGAACTCTGCAACTGGGAATATTCAGGAAAGAGGCCTAGGCTACTATGGAGACTAAGAGCAATTCTTAGGTAGTGTACAAAAGCAGGTCTGCCTTTTCACCCTCCTTCGCCACATAACCCCCTTTCTCTGCAGGCTCTGGGGGAAGCACCCACCTCAGCTGGACTTTGTCCCCATCAAAACCTCCCCTCCCCACCCAGAGTAGGCTTGTGCACACCCTAATCCCTCACATAGAAAAGGCCTCTGTGAGCCTCAATTATGGCCCCACCTGACTCCTACCTGAATAGGCTCCTGTGCATCTACTGCATCAGGAGTAGTCAGCAGTGGATAGCCCACACGAGAGATGGGGCTGAAAACACAACCATGTACCAGTGCCCCTGAAACTAGGGAGGAAGAGCTAAAACCTCTCCTCCCTGATGCTGTATTTACACCTTCACTGCTGGCCTTATAAATTCAGCACTGGTGAAACATCTGAACAGGCAGTGAATGCTCTCCTAGCTGAAAAGTGCCTGGTGTTAGCAGCTGTGGGATTTGTGGGTGTGTACATGCAGGGGTTGGACCAGGCCAGAGTCTGAACTGCCTCCATAGCTCACACGGCAGGATCAAGTTTATAATTACTGCAGCCCTCAGTCATGATCTTAGTAGATCTGAGCTGGTGGCCAGATGAAAACAACTCCTAAGAGACACCAGGGCCAATTACTGACATATGTGTGGTTATGGTAGAGCTTAGCAAAGTAACAGCAGTATACTTTGTGAGCCTAGATAATGGATGAAGGTGGCACAACAGGGCACACTCACAGATGAACAGCTCCAGTGGAGGAATACTCAAGGACTCCTCTCCCAGTGGGAGATTTGAAATCCCACATAGTTCACACCACAGATCAGAAACATAGCTCATAAACAGATTTCTACTCTAACAACTAGGGAGAAGACCCTGCCCCTTACAGGGATGGCAATCACAGAACAAATAGGAGGCTCCGCTCAATATCCAGTGTAGGCTCTGGTTACCACATCAGTTACATCTATCAAGAGGATAACAGCCAGCATACACAGAGGAAAAAAGTGGCAGGCATCTAAACTAAAAATAGCCCTCTCACCAAAAAATGTTAAACCCAGCTGAGCCCAGCTGCCTCTAAACACACCCTTTGACATGGCCCAGCCTGCCAAAGGATCAAGACCAGCTTTGCTCACCAGGGGACAGACACCAGAAGCAAGAGAGACTAAAAATCTGCAGGCTGCAGAAAGGAGGCCACAAGTGTAGAACATTAGAAATATGAGATGACAGAGAAATATGTTTCAGACAAAAGAACAAGATGAAAACTGACAAAAACAACTAAATAAAGAGGAGGTAGGCAATTTACCTGAAAAAGAATTCAGAGTAATGATAGTAAGAATGATAAAGATCTCAAAAAATAATGGAGGCACAGATAGAGAATTGAAAAGAAATGTTTAATGAGGCTAGAAGATTTAAAGAAGAAAGAAACAAAGATGAACAATACAATATCTGAAATGAAAAATACACCAGAAGGAATCAATAGAGGAATAATAGGCAGAAGAATGAATATGTGAGCTAGAAGACAGAATGATGGAAATCACTGCCACAGGAAAAAAAAGAAGAAAGAATGAAAAGAACTGAAGGCAGTCTAAGGGACCTCTGAGACAACATTAAATACACCAACATTTGCCTCAGAAGGAGAGGAAAGAGAGAAAGGGCCTGAGAAAATATTTGAAGATTATAGCCAAAAACTTCTGTAACATGGGAAAGGAAACACTCACTAAAGGCCAGGAAGCACAGAGAACCCCACACAGAATAAACCTGAGGAGGAACACACTGAGACACATATTAATGAAACTGAAAAAAATTAAATACAAAGAAAAAGCAACAATGGAAGACTAACAGATAACATAATGGAAACCCCTATAAATTTATCAAAACCTTGTGTGAACAAAAAACCAAAAAAAAATACAATTAACATAAACATTAAAAAGAAAAAGTAATCCAAAATGCAACACTAAAGAAAACCATTAAATAAAAGGAGAAGAGAACAAAAGAAGAGAGGAAAAAAGTCTAACAATAACAAATCCCAAACAATCTTAAAACAGCAATGAGTACATACATATTGATAATTACCTTGAATGTAAATGGATTAAATATTCCAATCAAAAGACATAGACTGGCTGAATAAATACAAAAAGAAGACTTGTAAATATATAGGTCTACAAGAGACCTACTTCAGATCTAAGGATACATACAAACTGAAAGTGAGCGGTTGGAAGAATATATTCCATGCAAAGAGAAATCAAAAGAAAGTTGGAGTAGCAATAATCATCTCAGACAAAATAGATTTTAAAATAATGTTACAAGAGGGAGTTTCCATTGTGGC
Source organism: Phacochoerus africanus (assembly GCF_016906955.1). Lineage (NCBI taxonomy): Eukaryota > Metazoa > Chordata > Mammalia > Artiodactyla > Suidae > Phacochoerus > Phacochoerus africanus. Next base: position 38,975,995 of record NC_062551.1, on the reverse strand, counting down.
TCAGTGAACCTGGCTAATATCTATGGGGATGCAGATTCAATCCCTGGCCTTTCTCAGTGGTTTAAGTATCTGGTGTTGCTGTGGCTGTATCTGTGGCTGGTTTTTGACCTCTAGCCTGAGAACTTCTATATGCCACACAAATGGCACTAAAAAGAAAAAAAAAATTATGAGATAAAGAAGGACACTACCTAGTGATCAATTGTAAGGCAGATACTAATAGCCATAAAAAGAGATATTGATGATAACACAATAATAGACTTTAATACCCCACTTACATCAATAGACAGACAATCCAAACAGAAAATCAATAAACATAGGCTTTAATTGACACATTAGACCAGATGGACACAACTGTTATATATAAAACATTCACTCTGAAAGCAGCAGAATACATATTCTTCTCAAGTGCACAAGGAACATTCTCCAGGATAGGTAATATCCTGGGCCACAAATCAAGCCTCAGTAAGTTTAAGTCAATTGAAATCATATGAGGCATTTTCCCCAACCAAAACACTATGAAACTAGAAATCAATCACAAGAAAAAAAAAAACCTGCAAAAAACACAAACACGTGGAGTATAAACAATAATGCTACTAAACAAAACAGTGTGGGTTTTGTACAAAAACAAACATATAGATCATGGGATAGAAAAGAGTGCCCAGAAAGAAACTCAAACATAGTTATACTAAGTGAAATAAGTAAGAAAAAGACAAATACCATATGATATCACTTATAACTGTAATCTAATATTCAGCACAAATGAATGTTTCCACAGAAAAGAAAATCATAGACTTGGAGAATAGACTTGTGGCTGCCCAGGGGAGAGGGAGGGAGTGGGAGGGATCGGGAGATTGGGGTTAATGGATGCAAACTATTGCTCTTGGAATGGATTTACAATGAGATCCTGCTGTGTAGCATTGAGAACTATGTCTAGATACTTAATCACAACACAACAATGGGAGGAAAAAGTATGTATACATGTATGTGTAACTTGGCCCCCATGCTATACAGTAGAAAAAAAATAAATTAATTTTTTTAAAGAAAGAAACCCAAACACTTATGGGCAGGTAATCTTTGAGAAAGGGGGCAAGAACATAAAATGGGGAAAAGTGGTGATGGGAAAACTGGACAGCTGCATGTAAATCAATGAAATTAGAACACACCCTCACACCATGCACAAAAATAAACTTAAAATGGCTTAAAGACTTAAACATAAGACAGGATACCATAAAACTCCTAGAAGAAAGTGTAGGTAGAACATTCTCTGACATAAACCATACAAATATTTTCTTAGGTCAGTCTCCCAAGGCAATAGAAATAAAAACAAAAATAACCCAGAGTTCCTTTTGTGGCCCAGTGGAAATGAACCTGAATAGTATCCATGAGGATGTAGGTTCCATCCCTGGCCTAATTCAGTGGGTTAAGGATCTGGTGTTGCTGCGAGCTATGGTGTAGGTCACAGACACAGCTTGGATCTGGTATTTCTGTGGCTGTGGCATAGGGTGACAGCTGCAGTTGCAATTCATCCCCTAGTCTGGGAACTTCCATATGCAGTACCCAAAGCCCTAAAGAAAAACAAAACAAAACAAAACAAAAATAAACCATTGGGACCTATTCAAACTAACAAGATTTTGAATAGCAAAGGAAAGCATAAACAACACAAAAAGACAATCTACAGAATGGGAGAAAATAGTTTCAAAGGGGGCAACTGACAAGGGCTTAACTTCCAAAATATGCAAACAACTAAAAACAAACAACTCAAGAACAAACAACTCAACTGAAAAATGGGCAGAGGACCTAAATAGACATTTCTTCAAAGAATACATACAGATGGCCAATGGGCACTTGAAAAGATGCACAACATCAAAAGTTATTAGAGAAATCCAAAACCAAACTACAAGGAGGTACTATCTAATCCCAGTCAGAATGGAGAACAGAGTTGTCATTGCCAAGGAGCTGGGTAGGGAGTGGGATGGACTGGGAGTTTGGGGTTAGTAGTTGCAAACTATTACATTAAGAATGGATAAGAAATATGGTCCTACTGTATAGCACTGGGATCTCCTGGGGTAGAACATAATGGGAAATAATTTTTAAAAATAATGTAAAAAAAGAAACTGATGAAGGAAATTAAAGACAACACAGATGGAAAGATATTCCACTGTCATTGATTGGAAGAACTAATATTGTTAAAATTTCCATACTACCCAAGGCAATCTTTAGATTCACTGCAATCTTTCTCAAAATACCGATGCAATTTTTTTTGTCTTTTTGCCTCTTCTAGGGCTGCTCCCATGGCATATGGAGATTCCCAGGCTAGGGTTCTAATCGGAGCTGTAGCCACCAGCCTACGCTTGAGCCACAGCAATGCAGGATCCGAGGCGCATCTGCAACCCACACCACAGCTCATGGCAGTGCTGGATCCTTAACCCACTGAGCTTGGCCAGGGATCAAACCCACAACCCCATGGTTCCTAGTTGCATTTGTTAACCACGGCACCACGACAGGGACTCCCCAATGCAATTTTTTTTCACAAAAATAGAACAAGTAATTTTATTTATTTATTTATTTATTTTTTAGGGCTGCACCAGCAGCATATGGAGGTTCCCAGGCTAGGAGTCAAATTGGAGCTGTAGCTGCTGGCCTACACCACAACCACAGCAGCATGAGATCTGAGCCATGTCTGTGACCTACACCACAGCTTATGGCAACACTGGATCCCTAACCCACTGAGTGAGGCCAGGGTTGGAACCTGAGTCTTCATGGATGCTAGTCAGATTGGTTTCCCCTGAGCCACAAAGGGAACTCATTTCTTGTTTTAGGGAATAATTTCAAAATTTTATGTAAACACAAAAGAATAACCAAAAAAATCTTTTGAAAGAAGAACAGAGCTGGAAGAACCAGGTTCTCTGACTTCAAACTATATTGCAAAGCTACAGTAGTCAAAATAGTATAGTACTGGCACAAAAACAAACACATAGAACATGGAATAGGATTGAGAACTCAGAAATAAATCCATGCACTTATGGTCAATTAATCTATGACATATGACCCAATAATTCTGTTCCTGGGTGTTTAACCAAAACCAAAACCAAAACAATAATTTGAAAGGATGCATATACTCCGATGTTCATAGCAGCACTATTTACAACAGTTAAGACATAGAAGCAACCTAAATGTCCATTGAGAGAGAAATGGATAAAGAAGATGTGGTACATAAATACAATGGAACATTAATCATAAAATGACTAATGAAAATAAAAACAAAAATAAACAAATGGGACCTATTAAAACTCAAAAGCTTCTGCACAGGAAAGGAAATCATGAAGAAAATGAAAGGATAATGCACAGAATGTGAAAAAAAAATTTCAAATGAAGCAACTGACAAGAGTTTAATCTCCAGTATATACAAACACTCATGCAGCTCAATATCAAAAAAACAAACACCCCAATCAAAAAATGGACAGAAGAACTAAATAGACACTCCTCCAAAGAAGACATATAGATGGCCAAAATGCGCATGAAAAGATGTTCAACATCTATAAGTCATTAGAGAATTGCAAATCAAAATTATGGTGAAGTATCATCTCACACCAGCCAAATGGCCATCATCAAAAAGTGTACAAACAATAAATGCTGGAATAATGTAAGCAAAACATTTTCTTACATCACCCATACAAATGTGTCTTATGTCAGTCTCCCAAAGCAATAGAAATAAAAACAACAATAAACCAATGGGACCTATTCAAACTTACAAGATGTGCAAAGCAAGGGAAACATAAAAAAGAAAACCTATGCAATGAAAGAAAATATTTTCAAATGATGCACCAGACAAGGGTTTAATCTGCAAAATATACAAACAACTCATACAAATCATCAGCAAAAAAATGAACAACACAATTGAAAAATGGGCAGAAGACCTGAATAGACATTTCTCCAAAGAAGATGTACAGACAGGCAATAGGCACATGATGAAATGCTCAACATCACTAATTAGAGAAATACAAATCAAAGCTACAATGAGGTACCACCTCACATTGGTCAGAATGGCCATCATTAGTAAGACTACAAATAGCAAATTCTGGAGAGGGTATGGAGAAAAGGGAACCCTCCTACACTATTGGTTGGAAGGTAAGTTGGTACAACCACTATGAAAAACCATATGGAGATACCTCAGAAAACTAAATATAGAACTATCATATGATCCATAAATCCCATCTTGGGCCTACATCCAGACAAATTTTCATTGAAAAAGATACGTGCACCCCTATGTTCATTACGGTACTATTTACAATAGTCAAGTAATGGAAACAACCTAAATGTCCATCAATAGATGAATGGATTAAGAAGGTGTACATATATGCAATGGAATATTACTTAGCCATAAAAAAGAACAAAATAATGTCATGTGCAGCAATGTGGATTGAACTAGAGACTGTCTGCTCTGTGAAATAATTTGACAGAGAAAGACAAACACTATATGATATCATTTGCATGTGGACTCTCAAAAGAAAACAGTGAATATAACAAAAAAGAAGCTGACTCACCAATACAGAGAATACACTAGTGATTATGAGTGGATAGAGGGAGGAGAGGGGTGTCTATAGGTGTAGGGATTGAGATGTACAAAATATTGGATGTAAGATAAGTTACAAGGATATTTTGTACAATAAGAAGAATATAATACTTTGTAATAACTGCAAGTGGTACATATCCTTTAATAATTATATAAAAATAAAAATAAAGGAATGTAGAATCCTAGGCCCCATCCCAGATATACTGTGTAAGAATATGTATGTAAACAATATCCTAGTGATTCATTTGTGCATTACAGTTTATTACAGTACATTATATTGGTTTCTATTGCTACTGTACAAATCACCACAAATATACTGGCTTAAAATAACACAAATTTATGATTATCTTATGGTTATGGAGGTCAGAAGTCTAAAATCAGTCTCGTTGTTCTAAAGTCAAGATGTCAGCAGGGCTGGTTCCTCTGGAGGCTATAAACGAGACCACCTGCCCTTGCCTTTGTCAGCTTCTAGAGGTCTTCCACTTTCCTTGGCTCATGGTCCCCTCCTCCATCTTCAAAGCTGGCAAGAAGCACAACATTGTCACATCTCCTTCACTGACTCTGATCCTCCTGCCTCCATCCTAGGGATGGATCCTTGTGATTGTATTATGCCCACCAAAATAAGGGCAATTTTCCATCTAAAAATTATTCGTCACATCTACTACTCCACTTAAGTTGCATCTGCAAAGTTTCTTTTGCTGTGTAATGCAGCATATTCACAGGTTCTAAGCATTAGGACATAGATATTTGGAGGCACATGATTCAGGCTAACATACCCTCACAGTTGGCTCGTAGGCTTATCAGCACTATCCTCCCTCCCACTTCCATTCTTCTTCAGAGGAGGTTTTCATTAACCAGAAATGCCCTTTGGTAAATACTCTAGTTAATGAAATTTTACATACTACTGCCAGTGCCCCATTAACTAGAAAGAGATTGCCTTGCTCAAAAATTGCTTTGTTCAGTAGATCATAACAGGAGTTAAATATAGTAGCCCAGCTCTCAAGAACTGGAGTAACAAAGTGTGAACTCAAATCCTGATGCTTCCATTAATCAGCAGCTTAGCCTCAGTCAAATCCCTTCACTTTGCCGAACTCCAGTCTCTCCTTTGTAGAGAAATAAGAATAGAACCCACCTCAAAATGCTTGGAGAGAATAAAAGAAAATGGGGTTCCTCTGTTTTGTTTTCTCTCAAGTTCTCCCTCCTGAGTGCTAAGCGTGGGACTGGCCTAGAGCCAGTGTGCAGGAAGTCCTTGGTGACTCTCTGGTGCATTGTAAATTGCTACCACGTCCACTCTTTATTTGTGGGGAATGACCCACCCAAGGGCATCCTTGGGAATTATGAGGGTCAGGGTTTTCAAGCTCAACATGCTGCAAATCTCTAGTGTGTTTTTACTTTGCGGGATCGCAAGGCCAATTGGTGAGTATACTCTATAATGGCAATGAATGTTCATGGCTGGGGAAAGACATGTAGCCTAGGATTCCTGATGGGATAAGGACATACACAACACCATGAACCAGCAAAAGATAGGATTCCAATTTCACTGGGGGAAGTAGAGATGTTGAATAGACCAAGAAAGAATCAAAGGTGGATACCAGCTTATAAAGCTAGATATTAAACCAATATTTGGAGAGATAATTTGTCTAAGCCTCACTGTCTCCTATGATTACCTGGAAAGAACGTCCTCTGAAGCCATGGCAATGGCTTTTCAGAAAAAGACTTTTAATCACTTCTGGAAGTTACCATTGTGGCTCAGTGGTTAAGGACCTGACTGGTATCCATGGGGACATGGGTTGAATCCCTGGCCTTGCTCAGTGGATTAAAGGATCCAGCGTTGCCATGAGCTGTGGTGTAGGCCACATGTGCTGCTTGGATCTGGCATTGCTGTGGCTGTGGCATAGGCTGGTAGGTTGGCAGCTGCAGCTCCAATTGAACCTTAGCCTGGTAACTTCCATATACCACAGGTGCAGCCCCCTACCCCCACCCCCCCAAAAAAAGAAAAAGACTTTTATTCACTTCAAATGTGTGCTACTTTGGTCTTTCTCTGCCTAGCTCTCTTCTTAACACATATGCATTTCCTGGCTTTGAAAATTTTACAAGTGAAATTCATCAAAAATTGGCATTGTTGGAGTTGCCATCGTGGCTCAGTGGTTAATGAATCTGACTAGGAGCCATGAGGTTGCGGGTTCGATTCCTGGCCTTCCTCAGTGGGTTAAGGATCCGGCATTGCCGTGAGCTGTGGTGTAAGTCATGGGTGAGGCTCGGATCTGGCGTAGCTGTGGCTTGGAGTGGGCTGGCGGCTACAGCTCCAATTGGACCCCTAGCCTGGGAACCTCCATATGCTGTGAGTGTGGCCCTAGAAAAAGACGACAAAAAAAAAATTGGCATTGTATATTCCAGTAGGGTGGGCTGAGTGGTCTATTGTTCTCAGGAAGTTTCCCTGCTTTCAATGCTACCAATAAGTTGAATTTGTAAAAATACAGATGTTCCAGAAAGTCATAGTCCACTTCCTTGAAAGTTACTGGATAATTGGCTAAGGACAAAGATAATTAAGATCAGATTAAGAAGATGAAGCTTTGGGAGTTCCTGCTGTGGCTCAGTGGGTTAAGAATCCAACATAGTATCCATGAGGATGCAGGTTTGATCCCTGTCCTCACTCACTGGGTTAAGGATCTAGCATTGCTGCAAGCTGCAGTGTAGTTTGCAGTTGGAGCTCGGATCCCACATTGCTGTGGCTGTGGTGTAGGCCAGCAGATGCAGCTCTGATTCAACCCATTACCTGGGAAGTTCTCTATGCTGGAGGTGCAGCCATAAGAAATTAAAAAAAAAATAAGATTCTGCTTTGGAAGCTCATTTGGGTACAGTTCTAAACCAAATGCTAACATAATTTTAATTGTTTGAGAAACAAAGAGGCTATTATTAGCCTTATCTCCCTCTAGGTGAACATGGCCGGCAGGATGGAAGTTAGAAGAAACATTTGATCTTCTGTCATCACTTTCAATGATCTGACTTTCAGAATTGAATTGTGAGCTTCTGTGTCAAGCAGTATATGGAGTGGATGTTTTAGAAGTAGTCTTAGGAGTTAGAGGTTTACCCAGCAAAGTACTTTTCAAGTCATTGCACCTCAAACTACTCTTTCTTTCATTGGATTAGAGGCCCCTGTTTTGGTTGGACAGTGGCTTTTTGAACATCATAACAAATGGGTCTGGGTTGAGTTTGAGCCCAAGGTAGGTGGGGAAGCTGAGATTGAAACAGACTTCTGTGACATTCTGTTTGCCTCTTACACATCCCTTTCTTCTGAAAATTGCTCCCCTTCCAGCCTGGTGGCATACTCAATACAAAGACCCCTACTGCCTGACCCTAGGTGTGAGAACTTTAGCCAATTAAAATGCCCCAATACCATGGACACAGTAATTGGTGGTGTGTGTCTGTATCTGACCCAGGCAAGGCAATGGAGTCCTTTGGGAGAAGTTGCCTTGGGTATTAGAGGAAAAAGTATTCTGCTTCTTCTGAGACTATAAAACTAATTGACCCATGGGTCCAATCTTGTAAAAAAAAAAAGACACAGCCCCATAGAATGAATCCAAAAAGGAAGAAACAGAGCTAAAATGTGAAAAGAGACTGACTCTTATAGTTTATTTAAATTCCTGGATCCAGCCATGATGGAAACCCCTGGACTTTTAATTACATGAACCAATAAATTCCTTTAGCTTATGTCAGGTCAAGGAGTTGCAAATAGCATAAAACTAACTGAATCCTGATAAATACAAGCTATTCTTCTCTCAATCTTCACATTATCTAAAATTCCAACTAATCCTCGAGGTACAGCTTCATTCTTCCCAGGAAGATTTCTTTGACTGCTTAAACTTTCAGGGTTCTTTATTTCTACCGAGATTTGACTACGTGTTTCTATCAGGCAGGGTCCAAGCAGGAAATAGAATATACCCCAGATGATCAAAATCAAGAGAATTTAATGAAGGGACAACTTATAGGGCTGTGGATAAGGCTAAGACAACTAACAAGAGATGTTGAGGCTTGTAAAGAGCAGCAGTGAGCTGTTCAGTTCTTAGAGGTGAAGACTTGAGGGGAGGAACAGCATGACTGGAGCCTAGTGAGAGCCTGGGGCGGGGTTACAGAGAATAATCATCAGTGTGTTGAGGCCTCAACTCCTAGTTTGGTAGAGGACTTCACATGGTTCTTCATGGGTGCAAGTAACAGATATACTCCTGAGGACTCAGGAAGCCAGTAGCCTCAGTCGACCCAACAATTTTCTCTCTGCACCTTGCAGGAGTATCATCAATCCTAGGAGCTATCAATTTTATTACCACAATTATCAACATAAAACCTCCCGCAATATCCCAGTACCAAACACCTCTATTTGTTTGATCAGTACTAATTACAGTCGTGCTGCTTCTCCTGTCTTTACCAGTCCTAGCAGCTGGCATTACCATGCTACTAACAGACCGCAACCTAAATACAACTTTCTTTGATCCCAAAGTTTGAACATATGTTAGGAAGAATAGGCATCCCACTAGATGTTTGCAAGACCTCTGTTTCCTTGTCCTAGTATAAGGGAAGTTTTGAGCAAATAACACTCCAAAATGATAACAGACCATTTGCAATAGTTTTAAATAAATTGTGCAAACCAGTTGTTTTGTCAGAAAGGACTCCATGGACAACACTTTGGATAATTTACTCCAAGGGTCTGGAATATAATTCCTGAAATCAACTGAAACAGGCAAGGGCACAAAGGAGAATGAGATGCTGCGGCCAGAGAGATAGAGTACATGCTATTTCCTCAAGTGGTATGAGAAATTGGCCCCATTTCAGTGTGATTTCCAGGTAAATTCACACACTCCTTCATCTTGCAGTTGACATTCCAATTCAATAACATTGCTTCTCTGTAGGTGGCAGCTTTCTCTTCCATCTTCTCCTGGCAGCCTGTGCATACCATTCTTCCTCACTAGCTATTTCCTTTTCGCCTACCATTCTTCTTCTCTAGCTATTTCCTTGTCGCCTCTTGGCCAAGCAATAACTTCCCCAACTAGTCATTTCTGAGCAAATCCCACCTTTGGACCTCCCTTTGGGCAAAGCCATTTTGCACAGCTTGGGCTGGAGAGGAAAGGATAGATGGGCAGGGAGAAGCAATACCCATCCCCACTTTGTGGCTAGTTTGTAGCCCCGCCAGGCAATAATTATGGCAAATGACAAGTAGAAATTAACCCCTACTGATTTCATTTCCATAAGATCTAAATAACAATCCTTACCAAAGACATCTTTCAAATATCTCTCTGGCAGAAAATATAGGGGTCTGTCTCAGATAAAATATGTTATGAATACACATCCAAAACAATTTCTAAGAAAGGCAGAATTAAAATCAATATTTCTAGTTTATGCCATTCCCTGCCTTCATGAAGATATGCAACTTAATTTGCAAGCATTTTGCCCTACAAGGGACATTGCCTTCAATGCTGTCTGGATCAGAACCACTCATTTCAGACTTATTATATGTTACACAATATTCAAAATGTCACTCCCACCCACCAAACTGGCAGAGCAGCAACACTTTCAATAATGAATTATTTCTATTTATTTCAATACAGTGGGAACAGAATTTGAAGCATTAGGAATTCTTTTTGCACCTGAAAGCAATTACAAATAACTGTACTGAGCCCAAGATTGTAGCAAGCTTCACTCAGCTTAGCTGGTCTTTAAAGGGATTTTAGGGGAAAAAGATAAGATTCTTCCTTGCTAGAACTTAAAAAATTAAAAATATATAAACAAACACACACACAGCAGGTTCTAAACATTTTCATAGTGTGGGAAATCAACTGCGTGGCTTTTATACTCAGACAATTAAAAACGCTTAGCAAAGAGTGTTTGAAGTTGAATAAAAGAGAGGGAGAAAGTGTCTTTGTAGTTGAAAGTCATTAAGCACTTAGGAAAAGCAGTTAGGGAAAGCAGAGGTCTCTTATTCACACAAAAGGGACTTTTTGATTCAATTAACTTAATTGGAAAGATATACAATAAAAAATCTGACATGAGACTGACAAGCTGAAATAGTCTTGGAAAAGCTTCATCTGCTCTAAAGTAGAGTGGAGGAGGGAAAGAAATGCAACAAATCCAGAGCATGATAGGGTAAACGTTTGACTGGGTCTAAACTAGGGTGCAGCTGTAGGGAAAATTGAAGCAGGACTGGGCAGGGCTGTAGATTTCTCCTCCCAAGACATCCACAAGGGAAACAACTAATAACAAATTACTTATTGCCTGGCCTTGAAGAGAAAATGAGAAGTTGGAGGAAGAAGCACTTCACAGGGTTCAAATAAAGACACCTGTGTAAGAACTGTATTATTTACTTGTTTACTGTATTGGTCAGGGCACGCTGACAAATATCCCCAAATAGAGCAGAAGCTTTTTTCTTGCTGATATTGTGTGTTCAGGCACAGGCTGCAGGAAAGTTGTTAACGTAGTCATTCAGGGACTTTGTGCATCTCAGGGTTCACCTGAGTACATGCTTCCATGATCTGTATAGTCAGAAAATATCGCCTGGCAATTTAGGTACTGAGTCTAACACTGCTGCCTGGAAGTGACACAGATCACTCCCAATCACATTTAATTGGCTAAAGAATGTCACATACCACACACTTCAAAGATGGTTGAGAAAGTACTGTCTTACCATGTGTTCTAAGGAAGGGAGAACTGGAATAAATGCCATCATCCTTGTAACCACCATCTCACTCAATAGATAATTTGGCCAAGCAGGCACCAAAAACCATGTTTTTTTGTCCCCCTAGGCACTTTATCAAGAGCCAAGATAGAAAAAACAGCAACAACAGCAACAACACAGTCTTTTCCTTGAAATAAAATCACAGAAACAAAATTAAGCAAGAACATATAAACCCATAAAACAATTTAATGCAACTAGATACAAAGTTTTACTTAATAGTATGGTGAATTGTTGGAAGAAACTGTCACACAAGTACAAGAATGATTCAGAAAAGGAGAGAGAGAGCTCTCCAACAAAGAGGTTGGGCAAGGGATCCTGTAGGAGGGCTCCCCAGCAAAGCCTTGGAGCAAAAGAGTGACTAAACACAGGGCTCATGTGTCTTACTTAATACTGTAGCTCTGTAGGGCAAGTGATATCATTACTACTTTACCCAAGGAAAGTGAATTTCTGAGAGATCAAGTAACTTTCCCAGGTCACACAACTAGTACAGGGCAGAGATAGTAAGGAATTAAAAAATGTGAGGTATAGAGCAGAGGGAATGGCTAAAATAAGACTTCAGATTTGATTCCAAGGGGAAAATAAGAAAAAAAATAGAGCAATAAGGAAAGTATCTGTGATGGTTAATTTTATGTGTCAACTTGACTGGGCCACAGGACACCCAGACATTTAGTCGAATATTATTCTGGGTGTGTCTAAGAGGATACACCTCTTGGTGTTGGATGAGGTTAACATTTGAAATGGTAGACTGAGTAAAACAAGTTGTCCTCCCTCACATGGGTGAGCTTCATCCAATCAGTTGAAAACCTCAGAACAAAAAGGCAGAGTAAGAAGGAACCCCTCCAGCCTGACTGCCTTGAGCTGGGAGAGAGGTCTTTTCCTGCCCTCAGATGTGAGCATTGGCTTCTCTTTGGTCTCTAGACTCCTGGAATTTGGACTGCAACTTACACCATTGACTTCTATTTCTCAAGTCTTTGGACTCAGGTTGGAGGTACACCATCATCTCTCCTGAGAATCTAGCTTTCTAAGAATTTTCTGACTTCTCAGCATGAGACAATTCCTAATAAAGTCTCTTCCTATACGTCTAAGAAAATGTATCTATATATCATCTATCTATCTATCTATCTATCTATCTATCTATCTATCTATCTATCTATCTATATCATCTTTCTATTCATCCAATTGGTTCTACTCCTGTGGAGAACTCTCATACAGTATCCAAACCATAGCAGCTCTAGGCCTGGGTAGTATGGAAGCAAATTACTACTCATGTTCCAAAAGCCAGGCTTTGAGAGTGCCTGAGTGGCCGTTTCATCAGGCACAAGAAAGTAAAAAGCAAAAATAAAAACTCTCTAAAATATGCTTTGACATATTTTAGTAACTGTCTAAGGAGATATGGAGGCCTAAAAAATATGAAAAACTTTTCTATCCCAAATGGGTAAATAGTATTTTGTAATTTTTTGTCTTAAAGGAATAGATTAACAATGACCAATAAAACAAACTATCCATAATGACCTATTTCTGGAGGCTCAAGAGTCTGGGACCCAGGAGCGAAACTTGTCCACAGCTCCAAAGTCAGTTTGGGTAAGAGCTGTTACATCGACTCATAAGTCTCCTAAAGCACATCCACTGCCCTCACTGCCCTACCCAGGTTTGATACATAGGTTGACTGTGTCCCTACAGGTTTCTTAGTACTGGTTTAAATCTTGACAAAGAGTATAGCTTGGTAGAAAAGATACCAGCTCCTCACCCCACTGCCAGATCCATGCAGATCAAGTCTTATCTAAACACACACACACACACACACACTAAATACTCCAAAATTACCAATATGCCTATATTTTCACCATGAGACTGTTGAATCTCTTTACAGAATAGCCTGAAATTAGAGAAAGATAGCTTGAGTTACCTTGTTAGATCTCATTTTATGACCTGAAATGTATCTCTTTTTCCTCTCTGGGACTGAGTTTCCCCATGTTTAAAATGAGAGGAGTGAACAAAAATAATATTGCTTAAAGAGCAAAGCCCTGGGAGCTCCTGTTGTGGGGCAGCAGAAATGAAACTGACTAGTATCCATGAGGATGTGGGTTCGATCCCTGGCCTCGCTCAGTGGGTCAGGGATCCGGTGTTGCCATGAGATGTGGTGTAGGTCACAGACGTGGCTTGGATCCAACCTTGCTGTGGATGTGATGAAGGCAGACAGCTGCAGCTCCAATTCAACCCCTGGTCTGGGAACTTCCATATACTGTGGGTGCGGTGCTAAAAACCAAAAAAAAAAAAAAAAAGGTGTAGGCGGAACCCTAGTTGCTGAGGCTGTTAGGAGTTCTGAGGCTAAAGTCTTTACGGCCATGTAAGACTGGGAGTGACTAGATTCCTTACTCTAACTTCTCAGGATATTTAATGTTCCACTGTGCATTGTAATTCCTCAAGAGCCTCTTTCCTTAACTGCTTTGACCATGGAATCCTTCTATTATATGCTGTGACCACTCAACCTGGCTCTCCCCAAGGTCCTATGCAGATATAATAGTCATCACCCAATGAAGCAGTGAGCACCGCTGACTGTCATAATCCCCTCCCAAAGGGCAGTGCCCTTGGACAAGATCAGGCCTCTAGCTTCAGCCTTTCAAACAGCAGAGGGAAATTTCTGGGATATTGGACTGTCCATGGAATTTCAGGTGAAAGAGACGTTAGGATCTAAAAGGTGATTTTGTAAAGGAGAGGCCACATGCTCACTAAGGTCAACTTGGCAGTTTCGCTCATAGAATTCAGTAGATGCCACTAACTCAGACTCAGATCTCAAAAATAAGGTTTTATCCACATGCGAAAAGCATGGCTTTGAGACAGATGTCTGATACTAATACTTCCTAGACCATTTATCTCGGGCCAGACCTTGTTACCTGGAAAACATATTCTCTATTTCATAATTGAAAAATTGAAATTTAAGAGTAATCAAATGTTAATTATTTATCCTTTTTATTAGGGCTTGGAGGGGGCAGGAGTTTGGGTGATTCATAAAATGCAACAGCTTTTTATATAGCAATAACTATATGATTTTAGCTATATTATTTTCAGGGCCTAATATAAAATATAGATCCAGGGCTTCTTATATAAAAGGTAGGAATATACTAAATATTACTAATGATAAATTTTATGCCATGTGTATTTTCCTATATTAAAAAAGCATAAAATAATACAAGCAAAAAAACTAAAATATAAAGACATCTTTTAAAAATAGCCTGTTATTTATAAAATATAATGGAGTAGTATGATACTCAACAATATCAATTTAATTTTACATAATATAATAAATAATAATTTATGAGTGTGATATTTTGATTGATCTATAAGATTTTTTCTGGCTCACTTTTTTTTTTTTTGGTCTTTTTAGGGCTGTACCCAGGGCATATGGAGGTTTCCAGGCTAGGGGTCCAATCGAAGCTGTAGCCGCTAGTCTATGCCACAGCCACAGCAACACCGGATCCAAGCTGAGTCTGTGACCCACACCACAGCTCAAGGCAATGTGGGATCCTTAACCCACTGAAGGAGGCCAGGGATCAAACCCACAACCTCCTGGTTCCAAGTCGGATTGTTTCCTCTGTGCCACGACAGGAACTCTGTGGCTCACTTTTGTACAAGTTTATTTACTTAGGTAAAAGAACTTTTACCTAAGAATTATCAGAAATTCTACTTTTAGCAACTTCATTTTCAACTGATATAATTGAAATAAATGTCAGCCACTCTTGGCAAATGTAAGATCACAAATAATTTTAATTTTGAAAAGCATTTTTCCGCTAACTTGATTCTTGATAGAACTATTAAGAGTATATTATAGGCTGCAACAACATTGAAATACACTTCTGAACAATTATTAAGCAAATCTAAAAGCTGATGATTTTGTGGAACAACTTTTTCTAAGATTTAACTTTTCATACAAATCAGCTTTGTGTAACTCTGAGTTTAATTATGTATGTAAATTGATACAATGTAATTTTAATGTTTCCTATGACATCTCTAACTTATAGCAATCATACAAAATAGTTTAAGTAACTTCATGATTGGTATAATTCAATATCCTGTCTATATATTTTATCACTGTTTTTAACTACAAGAAAAAATAACATGAAAAGGATTTCTCTTGGGAGTTCCCATTGTGGCTCAGTGGGTTAAGAACCCGACTAGTACACAACTTAGAATAGATTTACAAGGAGATCCTGCTGAATAGCATTGAGAACTTTGTCTAGATACTCATGTTGCAACAGAAGAAAGGGTGGGGGAAAAATTGTAATTGTAATGTATACATGTAAGGATAACCTGACCCCCTTGCTGTACAGTGGGAAAATAAAAAAAAAAAATACAAAAAAAAAAAAGAACCCGACTAGTACCCACGAGTTACCCATAACTCAGTGGGTTAAGGATTCGGCACTAACGTGACACAACTTAGATCCTGTGTTGCTGTGGCTGTGGTATAGGCCAGTAGCTGCCACTCCAATTCAACAACTAGCTTGAGAACTTCCATGTGCAGCATGTATAGTTCTAAAAAATAAATAAACAAAATTCTCTTATTAGCAGATATTTTATATAAAACTTCATATGAAGGATTTCCCATTATGGCTCAGTGGTTAACAAACATGACTAGTGTCCATGAGGATGTGGGTTCAATCCCTGGCCTTGCTCAGTGGGTTAAGGATCCGGCATTGCCGTGAGCTGTGGTGTAGTTTGCAGACATGGCTTGGATCCAGCGTTGCTGTGGCTGTGGTGTAGGCCAATGGCTACAGTTCCAATTGGCCCCCTAGCCTGGGAACCTCCATAGGTTCAGGCCTCAGTCGTGGCCCTAAAAAGAAAAAGACAAAACAAAACAAAAATCTTCATATGAAAAAGGCGTTCTTCTTTGTTAATGTGAACATCTTTAAATTTAAGTACATTTTTTTAATCCTGTGGATGTCTTTTTTGCAACATTATAGGAGTTTTCAAACTTTCAATTCTTTACAATTTCACCTAGAATTCTTTGAAGGATTCTAATAAATCCCTGATAGGCTTTATTGCAGTGTCCGTATCTACACTATTATTTTGTAATTGTTCCCTGATAAAATTTCCTGCTTGAGCACTGTTCTGACACTCAGACCAAATATTTAATATTTGCATGGATACTGCAGGGACAAACTCCAGGATAGATGGACAAACTGACTGTGGAGCCAGTGCCATCTCCATGCAGAGTCTCCTCTCCTATGAGCAAGTTGTGGCTGCTGCCTCCACTGCTGCTTCTGCTGCTACCACCACCATTGTTGCCACCGATCTGGACCTGGATCTTGGCCCTGACCACTCCCTGGGTACCCTGAAGTGCCCTCAACTACCCTAGGTATGCACACTAGGTAGCCAGGCAAACTATTTAGTGTACCAGCTGCCCACTGGCTGTGGTGCTCACCAGCCTGAACTCACACACTTGCTTGCTGTTCCCTGTCACATCTCTGTTCAGTGTATGTTCCATTGTCCCAGGGAATTTTCTTACAAAACAAAAATTCAAAGATAAAAATATAAAAGATTTCAAGACGGCAACATCAGAGAATTAAACTAAGGGGTTCTGTGTACCTGCGACGCTCACAGGCTCATAAAGCCAGCTTTATGAGCCATATGAATGCAACAGCATGGGGAGTAGGGTGGAGCAGATGTTGGTGGGGCAACACTAGAGTCCCTAAAGAGACTTGCTCAGGGATATACAGCTAAGCAGAGGCAGAGCTCTGAATCACAGGGTCACCCTTCATCCTTGAAGCTAAGAATTCTAAGCAGGTTTATAATATGGGAATCTGTAGTTCTCCTTCTGAGGATTTGGTTATATGCCTCTCACTCAGTGACTCCAGCCAGCAGTGGCTCCATCCGGGTTCAGATATCTTGCCAGAAGCTAGGGTAATCGATCCTTCAGAGCACTTCCTATATGCCAGGGACTTCACATATCTTGTTTCTCTTCAATTCTCACAACAAGCCAAGGAAATGGGTGGTATTAAACTGATTCTATAAATGAGCAAATAGACTGGTAGAGGGTCAGGTTTGCATTCATATCTGTCTGACTGCAGAACTGTTGGAATTTCCACAAGCAGAGCACTAGATCTGAATCCCTTTACTCTCAGAAGAGCTCCTTGGGCCCTCACTTGGACTCTGTCACAGAGTTTATATGGAATTTAAAAGGGCTTGATTCCCCTAGCCTGAAATACATTAAGAGGAGAAAATCAGGAGTGTGGGAGGGGGGGAGATATTCCACAATACTTTTAAAAGTGATGATAAAACAGGGTGAAAAATCCTTTTCCCTAAATCCAGGTCAATGATGCCACATTACTTCGGCCTGGCATTCGATGGTTCTGCACAATGCAGCTAACTGTGAACTTTTTCATTTTTCTTATATTGAGTCCATGTTAGGATTTCAATCAACATAGAAATATTTCATCTAAAAGATGGCAGACATTTGTATGAGGAGGGGATCTTTGAATGCACTTGGGGAAAAATACACAGAGGGTGAAAAATAAGGATTAATTTGGAGGTTGAAGGTAAAAGTGGACTTTGGAATGAATTTTACGAAGGAAGTCAGAGTTTAATTGGGTGCGGTAAGGACCTCTTGGGACTTTGACAGGTTTCTGGGATTCTATAAATTCTCAAGCACCCAAGACATGATTTGAAAGTCCTAGATTCAGTAGACATAGAACTATCTTTGCCTTCCTTAGAGAAAGATTGTTGATTGATTATTCTGAGAAAAATTCCTCAGGAAGTTTTCCTGAGAAGACGGTCCCCAGCATCTTTTGAGGAGCCTATTAAAATGCAGATTCCTGAATCCCACCTAAGACTGGCCAGTCAGATCTCTCGGATATGAAGCTTGGCACCTGTATTTTTAACTAGCCTCCTAAAGGATTTTTATGTGTTGGCATTTAAGATCATTGACTTAATGCAAAATAACCTCTATCTCTTGGGGAAACATGACTGACCATGACTGACCACTGAGGGAGTGTTTTCAGTTGAGGCTATGTTTGCCTTTCTGGTAGACTCGTTCTGCCACAAGAAGCTTACCTATTTGTTTCTTAAACTAGTTCACCTAGGGAAGAAGCTGTTTTTGCATTCTTCTGGTACAATTAAGACAGCTGATTAGATACAAACCCAACTGTGTTATAGTTCATTTTGTAATAAAACTTCTTTTCCGGAGTTCCCATTGTGGCATAGTGGAAACGAATCTGACTAGGAACCATGAGGTTGTGGGTTCAATCCCTGGCCTCACTCAGTGGGTTAAGGATATGGCATTGCTGGTGTAGGTTGCAGATGTGACTTGGATCCTGCGTTGCTATGCCTGTGGCGTAGGTCAGTGGCTCCTCCTCCTCCTCCTCCTCCTCCAATTCAACCCCTAGCCTGGGATCCTCCGTTTGCAGCAAATGTTGCAAAGCAACAATAAAACCCCCTTTGCCTCCCCCCCCACAGTTATATATCTTTAGCCAGGAGGGTGCCTAACAGCTCTAGGCCTGGAATCTTCCTTCTAGGAAGTATAATCACCATGGGCATTTTCTCCAACAGTTGCGGTGATGGGGTCTGAAGAAACTGCCCCATCATCTTCCCTTATCTCACTCTGTTCTTAGTCCAGAACCTCCAAACTATCCCTTAACTGGAGTTTTCTCATTTAAGTCACACTAATTCCTTTCAGCCTTGAAGGAATAAATAGGTGAGTAAGTAACATGTTGAGGTTGTACCTATTGACCCTGAAATCATCTAAGGGACTTGAAAGGATACAGATGATATAGCAAGATGTCATCAGTTAGACACTAACAAGATAGAGAAAGAGAAACAGAGCCAAGGATGAAGCTTCCACCAAAGCTCACCACAGAAAGTCTATTCACTGACTGCCAGTGCTTTGGCAATCAAGGGAAAGGAATCTGGATTAGTCCCACAATGTAGTTGAGCTCAGTGTCTGATGGGCAACCTCCAGGGAAAGCTAAAGAGATTCACAGGTGTGTAGGCTTAAGATAAAGAACCAGGTCACTGGCCAATGAAGAAATCTCTGAGACAAAAATTCCTCCTCTTCCTATCTCCTAAGGTAGCTGGAAGGGTCAACGGACATTTAAAGGGGGCAGAGTACAGAATACACATTATTACCATACACATCACAAGTGTGAGGAACTATTGTTATTTATCACCTTAGAGTAATTTGATACACCTTCTTTGAAGTATTTTATAAATGCATGAATGAATTTGAAGCCATGATTGAATCATATGTTATAGACATATATAGAGTATATAATCTTAGAATTTCCCATGATGTGCTTGAAATTTAGAAGACACTGCAAATCCCTACTCTTCTGTTTTGAAGACCAGCATCATATTCTCAATCACTGTTTCCTCTTTTGTGAAATGAAATTGAATGTGGACCATAAGGAAGTCTAGGGGGGAACATCATTCATTTTAACAGCTGGATAATATTTCACTTTGGGATCTAATAAACATTCACTGAGCTGATTCTGTTTTGGTGGATTTTTGGCTTTGTTTTCAATTTTTAGCTCTTTAAAACAATACAACAGTTGGCATCCCTATATGTCTCATTTCACATGTTCAGAGTATATCTGGTGGCAAGTATTATTTCAATTTCACCTTCACAAGAATCCCATGTGGCAGGTATTCTTATCATTTTTTTTTTACAGACATGGGACCTCACATTGCTAAAGATATATCTAATGGCTTAGGTCCTATAGCCAGTAAATGGTATAGTACCTATTCAGTAACATACCCTCTGCAAGTGTAGGGAAGCTGGGAAAACAGGAGATTTTCCAGATACACAGACAATGAATTACATTGCGTAGGAGATGTGATGGAGGTCCCAGCAGGGCAGGGCTCATGATGGAGAAGTCAGGCTGGGCTTGGAGGTCAGGCTTCAACCAGCACAGAGGGCAACGTGGCCCCTCAGTGTGAAAGGCTGCAGAGGCCGAGGCATAGAGGGATGAGGAGCACAGGGAGGAGAGGAAAGGCAGCTTTGAGGAAACTGTGCATTTCTTCCTCACATCGAGACCTCCATCCTCTGGACAGAAGGAGTGGCTGTGGTGGAAACCCTGAATCCAGGGTGAGATTTCTTTCCCAGTTCCCCTTCTGCCTACATGCATGCAGCAATTTTTCAGACTGCCTTGGAGAATCCTCATCTCTGGATAGCATTGCAGATTGTGGCTGATGACCTGGTGACTAGCTTTGAGGTGCCCTTGTGAGGATTTAGGGGCCAAATAGGTGAGAAGATAGGATGCCAGGGATTCTGGTTCTCTCAATAAAATATCTTCTTGTTATGTTCAATGTAAGAGGAAACTTTAAAACAGAGAACAGATAATTATTATTTTACAGCAAGAGCAGCCTCTATTTTTGTGGAGCTAGAGGAAGAAGGCTTCAGTTGCTTGAAGATGATTGTGTTTTTGGAGAACACCTGTGATAGAGCAGGAGGAACACATCACAAAATGGAATGAGTCCTGTTGGGTATATTACCCTTCTCTTAAGTTCCAGGTTTTTTTTTTTTAAGCTTATGTATAAATGTAATCTGAACTCAAAATAAGGCCTGCTTTTCTTAGAGTGAAATTATAGTATTCAAAGATAGAAAGAAAATAGGTTGAAATGCAATAACCCCTCAGTTCATTACTGGAAGTTTAAGGAAACCCATGGAACAGCTTTATGAAGAAGAGAAGAGAGAGTTCCTGTTGTGGCTCAGTGGTAAAAAAACCCGACCAGTGTCTATGAGGATGCAGGTTTGATTCCTGGCCTTGCCCAGTGGATTAAGTATCTGATGTTGCCATGTGCTGTGTGTAGGTTGCATATGAGGCTCAGATCTGGTGCTGCTTTTGGCTCTCACATATGCAGGCTGCAGCTCTTATTTAACCTCTAGCCTGGGAACTTCCATATGATGCAAATGTGGCCCTAAAAAGGAAAAAAAAAAAAAGGAAGAGAAGACTTGTGCAGAGAGAAAGAGGGAAGACTCCATGCTCTACTGCCACCGATATTTGGGCTCCTGGACTAGTTAAGTCCATCACTGGACAAATTTTCACTGAGGATCCACCATCTGCCAAGATTGGGGTATACCAGGGCATGACTGTAAACAGATAGCCATGGGCCTATTTTCCTGCCTCAGGAAGCTAAACAGCCTATCTGCAGGTAGGTGGGAGTGCAAGTGCAAGCCCTCATCTATTCCACTGAGACCTAGTCAATTGAGTGGCTTTGGGAACATATAAGGGGCAGACAACATCCTAGAGGAAGTAGCCTCTGAGCTGAAATAACAGTGATATTTTTGGAAGTTCCAATGTGGCACAGTGGGTTAAGGATCTGGCATCACTGCAGTTGTGCCATAGGTTGCCACTGGGATACAAGTTCGAATCCTAGCCTGGGAACTTCCACATGCCATGGGTGCAGCCAAAAAAAAAAAAAAAAAAAGAAAAAAAAAAGAGAGAGAGAGACTGTAACAGTGAAATTTTTGAGAATCTTCCAAGTGTCAGATATTTTAATGCATGAGATAATTCACAACAATAAGAGATTAGTATTCACATCCACAACTTACAAAGAAAATATTACTCACAGAGAGGAAGCAATTTTCTCAAGTCACATGGCTAGTAAATGCCAGAAGCCAGTTTCTTTGCAGCTTGTATACTTCCCTAGCCTATCACTTGACTTCTCAATTAAACCAAGCATTCCTGGACTAAAACTCTATGCTAGAGGAATGGACAAGCCACAAGCTGGGGACATGCGCTTTCTCTCCTGCCTAAGTCTGGGACCTTGAGGTGTAGCCCCCTCCTTCTTTGGATATCCAGCTGTTCCTCTTTGGAACTAGAAGCTAGTGAGCAGAGGAAATCACTCATTATCTGAAGAAATGTGACAACTTGTTTTATCTTCATGAGATATTTGATGCTCCACCTCTTCCCCCTGCCCTGCCATCTATCACAGAGCTGTTTGAGTTGCATCCTTATTTTGGTGCTTAAATGCTTGGGCCTGATTGGAGCGGGTGGCAGATCCTGGGAAATGGAGTGGAACCCTGATGGAAAGTATTAGGAATGCTTCACATTTTAAAGAGCTCTTCAATCTTTCAAATTGGACTTCAAATGTAGAAGATGGCAGGCTCTTAAACAAGTGAATCACTTCCATAATTTTAAATAATGCCCCCTACTGGGACTGGGCATCCTTTTGTGTCCAAGTTGAGGTGCTTATTAAAGTGGTTGGAATGACAATGACAATATTGCATGTGGGGAGTCCTGGAGGACAGAGTCCACAGCAGTTTCCTGAGGCCTCAGGGGACCAGTGGAAGAGTGTAACATATTCCCTCATTTAACAGAAATATATTGAATGACTACTGCATGTCACAGGCCCTGAACAAGCATAGGAGAGATATGACATTGGACAGGGTCCTCACATGCCTGTCTGCATCCTGGAGGGTAGACATGGGTAAGGCTCCTTCCTAAAGGTGGCTGCTTTGATAGGAAACTGAGCTGTTGGATAATTGGGAGGCAAAAGGCCTTCCTTTTAGTCCTCATTCACGCTTTTCTGTTTCCCCCAAGGGTCCTTTTGCTGGTAGGTTGATGCTCAGGGCTTGGGTCCATTATGATGTCTGTGTTTAGAAGAGCCTTGTGGGAGGTCCCATGGTGGCTCAGTGGGTTAAGAAACTGACTAGAGCCCATGAGGATTCAGGTTCAATCCCTGGCCTTGCTCAGTGGGTTAAGGATCTGGTGTTGCAGCAAGCTACAGCCTTGGTCGCAGATGCAGCTTGGATCCCACATTGCTATGGCTGTGGCATAGGCAAGCTGCAGGTCTGATTTAACCTCTAGCCTGGGAACTTACATGTGCCACAGGTGTGGCCCTAAAAATAAAGAAAAAAAAATGGAGAGCCTTGAAAGGGAGAGTGCTGAAGGCCAAGACAAACTATAATGGGAAGGAAGAGAGATATAAAGTTTGAGAGTGGGAGGGAGTAGAGTTTTGTGAGTCTAAATTGCCAGAAGATCCAGCAGTGTCATTAGGATCTGCTCAACTTTAGTAAGCAGAAGACTATCTGTGAGAACAGGATTTCACGGTTATATATCAGGTTTCTAACAGGGCTCTAGATCTGTGTAGATGTGGCTAAAATTACACACATATGATGGTAGTTATACAGAAAACTTTTATTATTCATCCACATCTGAAAACCCAGAGATTCATTTCAATCTAACAAATCTTAAGCCCCGACTCTTCTAAAGACCCCTTGACAAGCCTTGGTGAGAGGGGAGATTTATCAGGATTCTAGGGAAAACTCCAAGATGAGCTTTCTCTTCAGAATTCCATTTTCGAATTGCAGTTAATTCTGCTTTATATCTTGCTTCCTGGAGGGCATGCAAATGCATGTTGACCAATCTGAACTCCTTGCTGTGATATTCAAACATACTTGGGGAAATTAAAACAGTAATGCCAGTCATTAATGACCACTTAATTCTTTTTAATCAAGGTGCAACCTGCTGTGTAAATTAGCAAAGTCAGATTTGTTTGAAAAGTAAACAAAGAATAAACAAGGAGTTTATTATTTTTTTTTAGCAATTAGTTCATTGCTAATTGTACTTGTAACCCTGGAAGATTTTGCTGAATTCAACATAGGAGCTATATTAGCTTCTCACTCCCTTGATTAGTTTTGACACCCTCTTTTATTTATTTATATTATATCACAGATTACATTTTTTTTCCTTTTTTGAATTTTTTTAAATTTCCCCAATACATTATTTTTTTTTTCTATTATGCAGGTCAACATTCTGTACAGTAGTTTCGACACCCTCTTAAAGAGAATTCTTTGGCTTACCTCATTTGCCTCATGCAAATATCCCTCCCTGTCATTGACCCTTTGCTGACTACCCAGGCCTTGTATACAAATTGGAGTGTAACAGTATCTGATCTTCCTGCCTCAATCAGTTAGATAGAAGCTCAATGAGGGAAGGGTTATTGTGTTGACAGTTCTATCTAGATTACAAGCACAGTTGTTTAAGAAATATGTGTGGAATTAATGTCATCAGGGACACTGCCTGTTCTGGCTACAGTCTTCTATGTGATAGGAAAGTCTTATAATGATGAATAGAAGAAGCAGTGAGCAGTTCAGGAAAAGATGAGGGCTCTTCCTGTCCTTCTAACTCATAACAGTGCCTCCTGCACACCAGGACATGCACACACATACACACAAACAGGTGTACACATTCTGCCTTCCAGAACAAGGATGGGTTTTAGGAACTAAGTAAGAGCAGAGGAGACATATTCTTGTGGCCATATCTATAGTATCTTTTTGTCAAACCCTTTTTCACTAAAATCTTTTTTTCCCCTTTAGCTTTTTTTTTTTTTTTTTTTTTTTTTAAAGGGCCGCATCCGTGGCATATGGCAGTTTCCAGGCTAGGGGTCGAATCAGAGCTACATCTGACAACCTACGCCACAGCCACAGCAACACAAGATCTGAGCCTCATCTGTGACCTATTTCAAGCTCATGGCAATGCCAGATCCTTAACCCACTGACTGAGGCCAGGGATAGAACCTGCATCCTTATGGATACAAGTTAGATTCATTACTCCCAAGCCATGATGGTAACTCCTAAAATCTTTTTAATTAAACTCAATGTGTGATCAATAAGTGCCATGATGTGGCAATTCATTAAAAATTTTAATAAACTGTGTTGTAACAAATTTTAGAATAAAAAATCACGTGCTTCCCCCTCACACATTGGTTTTGCCATTGCTTATTTTTTTAATAATGATTTTTATATTTTCCATTATAGCTGGTTTACAGTGTACTGTCAATTTTCTACTGCAAACCACATTGACCCAGTCATACATGTATACCTTTTTTTTTTTACATTATCATGCTTGATCATAAGTGACTAGATATGGTTCCCAGTGCTATACAGCAGGATCTTATTGCTTATTCATTCCAAAGGCAATAGTTTGCATCTATTAAGCAATTTTGAGTTTATTTTTGGGCATGGTGTGAGAGTGTGTTCCAGTTTCATTGACTTAGATGCAGCTCTCCAGTTTTCCCAGCATCACTTCCTGAAAAGACTGTCTTTTTTCCCATTTTATATTCTAGCCTCCTTTGTCAAAGATTAATTGACCTTAGGTGTCTGGGTTTATTTCTGGGTTCTCTATTCTGTCCCATTGGTCTGTATGTCTGTTTTGGTACCAGTATCACACTGTCTTGATGACTGTGGATTTGTAATAGTGCCTTAAGTCTGGGAGAGTTATGCCTACCGCTTAGTTTTTGTTCCTCAGAATTTCTTTGGCAATTCTGGGTCTTTTGTGGGTTCCATATAAATTTTTGGATTGTTTGCTCTAGTTCTGTGAAAAATGTCATGGGTAATTTAATAGGGATTATTTTGAATCAGTAGATTGCTTTGGGTAGTATGGCCATTTTTACAATATTAATTTTTCCAACCCAGAAGCATGGAGTATGTTTCCATTTCTTTGAATCCTCTTTAATTTCCTTGATTAATGTTTTGTAGTTCTCAGCATATAAGTATTTCACCTCCTTGGTCAGGTTTATTCCCAGGTATTTGATTTTTCTTGGGTGCAATTTTAAAAGGTATTGTATTTTTGTATTCATTTTCTAGTATTCATTGTTAGTACACAAAAATGCAGCTGATTTCTGAATGTTAATCTTATATCCTATTACTTTGATGAATTTTTTGATCAGTTCAAGTAGTTTTTGGGTTGAGTCCTTAGGGTTTACTTCATATAGTATCATGTCATCTGCATACAGTGACAATTTTACCTCTTCTCTTCCAATTTGGATACATTTTATTTCTTTTGTTTATCTGATTTCTGTGGCTAGGACTTCCAATACTATGTTGAATAACAATGGTAAGAATAGGCATCCTTGTCTTGTTCCAGATTTGAGTGGGAAGGTTTTCAGCTTTTCTCCACTGGGTATTATATTTGCTGTGCGTTTGTCATAATTGGCATTCACTATGTTAAGGTATGTCCCCTCTATACCCATTTTGGTAAGAGTTTTTATCATGATTGGATGTTGGACTGCCATTGTCACGCAATTTATTCTCTCTAGTCTTCATTTCCTCATCCATCCAATGGAGCTGATAATGAATAACACAAAATTATCTTGTTGATAAAATTGTTCCATACAATGAAGAATAATAAGTTACAATTTTTACCAATTAAATAGGCAGATTTTTCTTTCTTTTCAAGGATATAACTCAGGGTTGGTCAGGCTACAAGGAAATGGATACATTTGGATACCTATGGTAGTGGGGATATAAACTAGTAAATGTATCAAAGGGCCATTTGGGAACATGTGCCAAAAATTTTAACATATTTATACCTTTGACCTAATCATTGTTCTTCTAGGATTTGATCCTTAAAGAGCTAGTTAATGTGACAAAACTATGATGAACAACCTTATTTTTAAAGTGCTGTATAAAAAGACATACAATTGAAATAATCTGATATCCAACAATAGGGAAGTACTTAAATAAATCAAAATATATTCATATAATGAAATAACATGCAATTATTATATTAACATGTATATTTTATAACTATACCTACACAAATCCATAAGAGATATCTATCTAAAAGTAAAATTACAGTTGGACAACATACAGTTGGAAAATATACAGCTGTATATGTGCACACGTGTACTTATGTCAAGGGGAAAACATCTTAAAGGAGCAATATTTTAATGGCAGTTGTTTTTCAGTCAATGAAATCACACACTGTTGGAATTTTCTTCTTTAACCTATTACATTTGTCAAAATTTCTATCTCCTTTAATATCAGAAAAAAATTATTTTAAACTTATCTTTTATGAGTCTAAGTACTTGGTAAACTAAAAAATACTGTCATATATTCTTTTTTTTTTATTTTCTTGTCTTTTTAGGGCCACACCTGTGGCATATGGAAGTTCCCAGGTTAGGGGTTGAATTGGAGCTGAAGCTGCTGACCTATACCACATCCACAGTACTGCCAGATCTGAGTGTAGACTGTGACCTACATTGCATCTCAGGGCAATGCTGGATCATTAACATACTGAGAAAGGCCGGGGGTTGAACCTGCATCCTTATGGATACTAGGGTTCATTAGTGCTTCACCACAGTGGGAACTACATGTCATACATTCTTGTCTTATCCTTTCCAATGGTGCTCTCCACCTCCTGGGCTCTCAATGATACAGAGAACTTTGTTCATGATTGAGATCCCTACTGGCCTTCCCCTCATGGTCCTCTATCCCAAAACTGTCCAGTCTGTACCATCTGGAGGCCTGAGGCTCAAGGCTCAAAGCAACAACCTACCCAATGACAGCAAAAACCGGCAACATGTTGATTACCTTGGTAATTTACTGCACATTTAGATAATAGATAATGGACTGGGGCCGTGGAGAGAGGAAAGTTCCAGCTGACACTCTTTCCTCTCCCAAGCTATGGATTTTGTCATTACCGTATTTACCTTGTGTTACAGTTGGTGAAGATTTTATTTATGATTGATGGCAGCAGATGGGCAGTTTATTCTGCTGTTTACTATTTATGGTGGTGAATGTGGGAGTAAATGCAGTCAGAACACTTGGCTAAGCATTTGCTAATATCTTCTATTGACTGAGACACAGAAGAAGAATATCTATGGTCCATGGATACAGCCTTCTCATAGGAAAGGGGCCCAGGCTACTAGGAGCTATACTGCCCAGAGGCCCAGGAAAGGAGTGCTGATCACTTGACATTCATTATCTCATGTAAGTGCTATATTCATCTGAGAAGCACATGTGATTATCCCGTTTTCAGAAATGGCAGGCAAGGAAACTGTCTCTAAAGTCACAAAGCTGGTAGGTATCAGGTCTAGGATTTAAGGATAGCACTTCTGACACTAAAACTTATTCTTTCTGCTACCCACACTACTGCAGTATCTGGGATCTGATTCTCCAAGAAGCAGACCCTGAACAAATGATTGATTAAGGAAATGCTCAAAACAAACAAGTGAACAAACACACACCCAAACCAGTAAGGGTATGGAGGACACAGGACAGAGGATGGAAGGAATTCAAGAAAAAAATGTGATCCCAGGTGAAATCCCAGCCATACACTGATTCCAGGGGAACCATGGGGCATAAACTACACCTCAGAGTTTTTCCTGCTTGAAGGGAAAGAGCCTAGCTTTGTAGCCTCACACAGGTCAATCAGTGGCTGAGAGCCATCTTGGAGTGGGGAGGAGGTCGTTTCCAATGGGCCAGGCAGCTTTGGCACTTGAAAGGCCATCCCTGGAGGAAGGTCCAGCAAAGCAAGGGGGTGGGGAACATTATAGCTAGTGACAGGCCTCTGAAGGGACCTGGGCAGGACACTACTAATGTGCCAGAGGGAAAGAGTGAGGCTGAGGCGAGAAAAAGCCTGGGTCCAAGGCAGGGGACAAGAACTTCAAGCTAGCTCCCCACTGTAAAGGGCCTCAAGATCAGTCCCCAAGCAAGGGGATGAATGGGATACATCTTTAGAAGGGCAAATGTGAACCTCACCGGTTAAACACATGTTCCAAACATTTCCAGCATCCCTTTGTGACCTACCATGCATCTCACCCCTCATTTACAAAAATATCCTTAAACTTTTTTTTTTAATCAATTCCAAGGAGCTGTTGGACTAATACTCTAATACTAGTCATAATGAATAAAACTTTAATAACTGGAATGGTCTCTGTTAAATATAGGGCAAAGAGATTTTATTTTTTAAAATAAATGTTCAATTACGTAATAATCTTAGATTTACAGAAGAATTGCAAAAATAGAATAGAGAGTTCCCATTTACCCCTCATCCAGCTTCCCATAATGTTGACATCTTGTATAACCATGGCACATCTATCAAAACTAAGTTAACATTGGCACATTACTATTAAATAAACTACAGACTTTATTTGTATTTCTCCAGGTTTTCCACTAAGGGTCTGTTTTCTGTTCCAGGATCCAGTCCTGGAAACCATGTTACCTCTAGGAGAAAGCTGATTCTACTACTCCAAGACTGCCAAGACTCCGTTGATTTGATTCCTTCCACTCTTAATTTGTTTTTCCTCCATTTTTACACATTGCAGTTTTCTAATCAAAACCAAGCTCTAAAACCAACCCATACATTTATTCATTTTTTTCTTCTGGAATTTATTCAACATTATTTATTTGGGACATACTAGGTACTAGGCATAAACTAGTTCTGAGACTATATTGATGAGGAAGAACATTACATGTGTGTTCCAGACAGCAGTGAAGATAATTGTTAACTTGATGAACACATAAACAGATGTGAAATTACAAAGTGGGACAAGTGCTAGAGAGGAAAAACTCCACATGAGAATTTTATCTGTACAGAGAGACAGAGACAAGGAAGACTCCTGGGCCTCTGGCCTGTGTGTCGGGTAGCTGGTGGCACTCTTCTGAGATTGGGGATGTGGGAAAACAACCAGGTTTGTGGGAGGAGGATTGTGAGTTTGGTATGAAATGCCCACACAGAGATGTTGGATAGGCAGTTGGGTAGATGTGTTTGGACCTCAGTGTAGCAGCCTACTCTGATCTTTCCAGCCAGATGTATTTCTCTTTTCTTTTACTTTGAATCCCTATGACACACTGTCTAAATCTATTTTATGGCACTTATCTCAACCTAATAATAAAAATTGGAGTTTCCTGGTAGCCTAGCAGGTTGGGGATCTGGTGTTGTCACTGCTCTGGCTCAGGTCACTGCTATGGCATGAGTTCAATCTCTGGCCTGGGAACTTCACATGCCACAGGCATGGCCAATAATAAAAATAATAATGATAATGATAATAATACTACTTAGTTTTGTTCTAGAGATATTTTTCTTCTTCACTTATCTTCTGCAACAGGCTCTATGTTTCGAAAAGCATCCTTTATCTTCCCCACACTATTTAACACAACATCTGTATCTAGAAGGTACTTAATAAATGTTTATCAAATTGAATTGGAAGGCATATCAGTAGACAGTATCATAGATCTCTGATGATATCAAAGAAATGGATGTGATCTCCTAAAGAGGAGTCAAACTAGTGTTTCCCAAATGACATTTCACAGATACTTCTTTGTGATATTGATAGCTCTTCCACAAGAGGGAGGATTTCATGGCCAATTAAATTTATGAACTCTGAGTTAAACAGAGTTAACTTGATTTCTTTACTGTAGGAATTTCAAAAGGGAATAGACTAATAAATGTTTTAAAATGTATTCAATAACTCATTCCCATCCTCACCCCCTTATTTTTAGAGTATCTAGGAAATCTAGTGTCCTAAGAGCAGTTTGAAAATGCTACAAATCTTGTCTGGTTTTCCTACAATTCATCCATAGTGGCCAACATTTCTGCAGAACGAAGAAAACATGATATACACATTGCCCTAAGAAATTACCAGAAACAACCCCTTGCCAGTGACATATTCCTTCCCTGGGAATGTAACCCATGGACCCCAGGCCTGTCCTGTCCTATCCCTGACATAGATGCTCTAAGTGACAGCAGACAGGGTTGCAGCTCTGGCATCTTTCATAGCCCCTATACTGAGTGGAGCAGGTAGCTGCTGTTCCACAGAACTCATGGATCTCTGGGTCTCCCTGGTTGACTAGGCTCCTGAACAAGGCAATCTCAGGTAGAGCAAAGCAGCATCGGATAGGAGAGGGGCTCAGGGATGGGGGGTGGGTATGAAATCAAGCAGTCAAAGCATATGTCTGGGAAGATAGGATCTTGAGCTTAAGCTCAATTAATTGGCTTCTGTGATTGAGGGAATGCTTAAGTCAGAAAGGCTAGCAGGGGCAGAACCCAGATGGGCCAGGGTGTGGCATCTGAGTGTGAAAAGGTGGTAGAGGCTGAGAAGGTAAGAAAAGGCCTGGATTTTCTGCAGCCCCATTTAAGCATCTGCTAAGAGCCTGGGTATGGATCCCTCAGCACAAGAAGGGATGCAGGGATAGAGTGGACAGAAGCAGAGCCTGGAAAAGTGCCAGCCAGGAGTGCTTATAATCCTTCAATGCGGAAAAATATGCCTATCTGCAGTTGAGACACTGAGGACAAGCCTACTGGCTGCTTCTCAAGAAGGCGTGACATATTGCAGAGTGCCTTCCATACCAATGACAGGTGTGGTCAATGATGGAGGAGGCTTCTTCTCCTCACAGCAGCTGAAGCCATTCACCCCACAACACCTCACAACCCCTGGTGCTGAGCAAAGACACCTCTTACCCACACACTGCCAAGTGCTCACATGTTAGATCTGCCCTCACCACACAGGAGCCTCAACCAAGACTTCTAGGTCAAAACCCAGGCCTGGCCTTACTTCCACAATGTATCAACTGGGAGACAAAACCTACTATCATACGTTTTTATATTTTGTCTATATCAGATTCAAAGTTGGAAAACTAGACAATTATAGCCACGTCTACTGTTGAAGCAGAGAATTAAAAGAAAGGGACCCAAACAAGAATTTTTTCAAGAACTTCAAAGGACAGGCCATTAACTGTAATTATATGGGGATGGGACAAAGAATCCCCAAAGAGCTGGGGGTATTTAGTGTTGAAAATAAAAGATTCAGAATGACAAGGAAACTGGCTCCTATATCCAAAACACTGGCTTCTGCCACATAGTGGAGGTCTTGTAATGGCTTTCTGCTCTGATCTGTTCTGATCTGGAGCTTTCAGAATACTTGGCTCAAATTGGCATAAGCAATAAAAGCATTGACTGAGTTGTATAACAGAAAAGTACACTGGCAAAGGTCTTCAGGTAGGAAGTCCAGCAAGGATTCAATTTTTCCCTATTTCTCTCCTGTTTCCCATGTTGCCAGCTTCATCCAAAGGCAAACTTCCTTTGTGATGACAAGATTGCTTCCTTTTAGCACTTTAAAGCCCGGAGACTTCTTTTATAGAAATAGAAGAGGGGCTATTGACGTGATGTTCTCAGAAACGATGGTGAGTTACCTCTGACTGGACCAGCTTAGGTTACAATTGCCTTCTGTACCCAATTGCTGTGGCTGGGCACATGGGGACAGCCAATTAATACAAGGGATTACATTCCCCCACTATCCCTGAGGGTAGGAGGAAACCCATACAAAACATGCTGCTAAGAACAGGGAGACGGGAGTTTCCCTTTCTGGCAATGTACAGAAACAGACACTGGGTATCATACATCCCACGAAGACAGTTAGGGAAGCTTCTATCTGTGTGCAGTTTCTCAGAAGGCCTTGAGACTCCTGCCCCTTTGGGGCGATGGGGAGGGTGAACGGGGTGCTCTTTGGGTTGTCTCTTCCAGGCATAAATGTTTTCAGTTCTACTTCAGAACTTGTTGTCTCCTACAGATCAAACTATCTTCAACCTCCTCCATGCCCCAGATTTTAGGAGCAGGTTTTAAACGCGTCTTTTCCCCTCCCTCCTTTTGAGCCCCTGTTTGGTTTGCAGTGCATTCAGAATGATCTCTGAAGAAGTAAAGACTGTTTATTTTTCTCTCTTTTTAAGGGCGGATTGAATCCCAAGGATCTCCCCGAGAGCAGTAGGTACAAGGGCAGTGGAGAGTAGACATGTTAGTAGAAAGGTTGAGAACAAGCAGCTCATTATAACACATTCCCTTCTGTTCCAGAGTGATTCTCCACCACCTTTTGTGAGCTGGACCAGACCTACCATCTGACTTATCCTAACACACTCTCAATAAAGCCTCTCTCTAGACTCCTGATGTCTGTCTATGGAGGGCTGGAGGTATGTGTGGAGCCCTATCACACACAGAGAGTTCCCCTGGAGAGGAAGTGCATCCTTAGAGCTTCTGGTTGTCAGGTGAATGTGGGGGGAGCTGTCCCTCCATGTTCCAGCCTTCCCTGTGTGCTCCCTGACCCAGGCAGCTCTATCCAAGACACTCAGACCAAGACAAGACAGGCTGCTCTTGCAGTTGGAACTAATACCCTTCAGTGGTTGACATGGACATGTACCACCCAGATTGCCCCCCCTTTTTTTTGTCTTTTTGCCTTTTCTAGGGCTGCTCCTGTGGCATATGGAGGTTCCTAGGCTAGGTTTCTAATTGGAGCTGTAGCCAGTGGCCCATGCCAGAGCCACAGCAATGCGGGATCTGAGCCGCATCTGCAACCTACACCACAGCTCATGGCAACACCGGATCCTTAACCCACTGAACAAGGCCAGGGATCAAACCCACAACCTCATGGTTCCTAGTCGGATTTGTTAACCACTGAGCCATCATGGGAACTTCTCCAGATGCTCCTTTAAAGGGAGGGCTTTTTGCCCAGATGCCAGCAATGTGGTCATAGATGTCCTTTAGCTGTTGGCCCATCAGAGCCACGCCCTTCCTCGAGTTGCCTGCATCCCATGATTTGGCAGAGCTATAAGGCTATAAGGGCCTGCTCACATCAGCCTGAGGCAGAACAGCTCTGAGGGCTCCAATTGGGCTACCTGAGATTCTAGGGCACATGCTACTGCTTCACTTCCTCTGCCTGATCTAGCTCCCTCCTCTTCTCTTCAGTGGTTTATCTCCAATACAAATCTTGTGCCTGAAGGCCTGTATCACTGCATGTGCTCTGGAGAGCCCCACCTGAAGCTTCTTGCAAAGGCCAATCTTTGCAGTGTCTGAAGTGGCTTCAGTAACAGGACTGAGGGTACTGCTGAGGAAAATAGAGGAAACGGATGGGCCCCTGCCATAGCAAAACTGAATTCCAGAGCCCACTGTTTTCTTGAGACTCTCCCTAGTTGACCAAGTTATAGAATCAGTCAAGTTAATTTAAAAATTCTCGTGCCTTCAGGTTCTGGGCTGCTAGAATAAATGTGTGAGGTAAGCAAGGTAGACATGAGGAGCATGTGGAACCTGTGAGAGACAGGACCTTGCATGCCTTGCCCAAAGGCACTAAAATAGAAACAAACACACAAAATCGTAGTAAAACATTATTATTATTATTATTATTATTATTATTATTGCTTTTTAGGGCCATAACCATGGCATATGGAGGTTCCCAAGGCAGGGGTCTAATCAGAGCTACAGCTGCTGTCCTACACCACAGCCACAGAAATGTGGGATCTGAGCCACATCTGTGACCTATACCACAGCTCAAGGCAATGCCAGACCTTAACCCACTGATCGAAGCCAGGGATCAAACCTGCAACTTCATGGTTCCTAGTCAGATTCATTTCCCGATGTGCCACAGCGAGAATTCCATTTTTTTTTTAACATACTTATTTTTTTTTGTCTTTTTTTTTTTTTTTTTTTTTTTTGCTATTTCTTTGGGCTGCTCCCGAGGCATATGGAGGTTCCCAGGCTAGGGGTTGAATCGGAGCTGTAGCCACTGGCCTACGCCAGAGCCACAGCAACGCAGGATCCGAGCCGTGTCTGCAACCTACCCCACAGCTCACAGCAACGCCGGATCGTTAACCCACTGAGCAAGGACAGGGACCGAACCCGCAACCTCATGGTTCCTAGTCGGATTCGTTAACCACTGCGCCACAATGGGAACTCCTAACATTCTTATTTGGGCAAAAAACTTTTAAATGTCTATGATTCTTAATTGCCTCTGGGCAGCTGGTTTGCAAGATCTGGACTAAGGGAAAGGCTTTTGGCTCTTTTTCTGTTTCCCAGTCTGTTAATACGACCTAGTTTAAGGGTTTATTTGGACAGCTGAGCAAGTTAATTCCCAGAAATAACTGAGTGTAATTCCTGGTCCATAGATCATGCAGTAATTCCAGCTATTCTTATAATCATTATACTAGTTTTGTAAAAACAAACAAACAAACAAATCACACCAACCTTATTACTGTTCTCCACAGAACAAAATCAGTGCTACTTGGCGGGTCCTGATGCTAGGGCCTGGTTTGACAGCCCAGAGCCACCACTTTATACATTTATATGTGTCCTGAACCAATTGATTTCAATCTCCCTCTCCTCCTCCCCTACAAAAGCCTAATTTATATTTTAATTTACTGATGGTAACTGAATTTGGAGAGTAAATACTCTATAATGGAAAAGATAGTAAATCACTGCCCTAATGAGTAGGCACAGAGCCTTTTTCTGGGTAAAGTTCTACATTCTGAAGCATTTTCCAAGTAATATCTCCAGCTCTAAATATTTTATGATCAGTTTGAAGCAGTGTTTGGGGCCCAGGTCTCCAAGGATGCCAAGAGAGGACATTAGTGTATGAGAAGCAATTTTCCCAGAGTAATGAGCTCTGCTGGGGCTGCATGATGAACCACTAGGGCAGCAGGTAGTCCAGGAAAGCTCCCGCTAAGAATCAGCAAAGCCAGGGGTACTTTGGATGACCCTTTCCTCTTTGTCTATAAAGCAACTTCAGAGTGACTTAAGGAGCTATTGTTATTACCATCCTGAATTGGTGTAATGACAGTTAAAAGTAGACATTTCAGTAGTTCTGCACTTTTCTATTAGAATTTTTTTTTTGCAATTAACATTTGTTATGTATGTGGATTCTACCTAGTAGTGGTAAAATGTGCCAAGACAATAAAATGTCTAGTTTTTTTAATGATTTTTTTTCTTTATAGCTGATTTACAGTGTTCTGTCAATTTTCTACTGTCCAGCATGGTGACCCACTTACACATACAATTATACATTCTTTTTTTCTCACATTATCATGCTCCATCATAAGTGACTAGACAGTTCCCAGTGCTATATACCAGGATCTCATTGCTAATCCATTCCAAAGGCAATAGTCTGCATCTATTAACCCCAAGTTCCCCATCCATCCCACTCCCCCCCCCTCCCCCTTGGCAACCACAAGTCTGTTCTCCAAGTCCATCATTTTCTTTTCTGTGGAAAGGTTCATTTGTGCCATATATTAGATTCCAGATATAAGTGATATCATATTGTATTTGTCTTTCTCTTTTTGACTTACTTCACTCAGTATGAAGTCTCTAGTTCCATCTAGTTTGTTTTTGATTTGCCCCAGTTGTGTTGTTAGTTATCCACCAGGAGTTTTTCAACCAGGAATGGACCTCAGCTTGTCCCATTCCCTATCCACTGCCCTTCTCATGCAGCACTGCTTCTCCACACACCTCAACTTCCTGTCCTTATTCCAGCCTGCAATTGTCTTACAACTAAACAATGAGCAAAAGAAAGAAGGATGGGTGCTTGAGGACCTTTTAACTAGGTATTGCATAGATTTCTTTGAGATAATACACATACTAAAGTGGGACAAAGGATAAGATGCTGACTGGAGAGCTTGCCCTGCCTGTGCCCCCACAGCTCTTATGCTCTGTGCAAGCCTTGGCCTCTCCCTGATACACAGATTCCCACCAGCAAGTGCCCCTGGACTACCAATCCTGAACTGAATTACCACTGCCCCTTCCTGAATTAAAATATGAAAACTCCCCACTCCCATTTTCTTGGATAATTTCTGTGTCATGGAGGTCATTTCCTCTCTTCTCTCTTCCCTCATAGCTTGAACTTTGCCTAAGATATATGGCAGCTTTAAAAGGTTTGGATTTTATTGTGCATGGAAAATTTTAGAATATAAACCTCCATCTTTTCTGCTGACTGCCTGACTCTTTGGGGATAGTTAATGAATGTCGCAGGAGATTATGGGCTGGTTTCTGTATTAAGAGTGACCTCTTCACTCCCACCTTAGGTATTTTGTCCATATCAGTGGTTTCAGTGGCCCAAGGTGAGGCAATGCAGTGTCAAGTGGCACTAACGTCAGGGACCTTTCGTGAGTGGTGAAGAAACCATGTGTGGAAGATCATGGGAGGCCCTGGTGGGCTCTTTTCCCTTAATCATCCCTCCATTCCCTTTCACCTCCTCTCACCATCATCTGACCTCTCATCTCCTCTCAGTAGTCAGTCGGGATGCTTCAGTGTGCAATTTCTTTCAGTTCACTTTGTAAACTCACTGAAAATCTAATCCATACCTTCTGTGTCCCAGGTGCCACATGGTCAGGCAGCAAGGAATGAGACATGCTCCCTTCCCTCACTTCTCCAAAGCTAGCAGGGGCTGATAAGCATAGTCACAGTGACTCCAGCTGAACAGTGTTAGTGTGCTGCATCAGAGGAAATGTTTTAGAGTATAAAGGTGAGAGGATTGACTCCAACAGAGGAAGCTGGGAGTGTGTCATGTAAAGATGGCAGGGGCATTCTAGACAGAGGTGAGAGTATGGGCAAAGACACAGAGAAGGAGGCCCAGTGTGGGTAAAGGATGGCACAGTGGGAGATAGGGTTAGAAAGTTAGTGGAGGAGAATGGTATGAATCAAATGTCAGAAGATTATGTTCTGGGCATAATTCTCAGATTGCCACCAAGACCCTCAGCCCTGGTGTATACATCTCCAGATTTTTCAATTAAATAAGAATCTATGTGCTGTTGTGAAAGATTTTTTTTTCCTTAGGCAAGAAATATGGGATGGTTGTGAGAGATGCAAGCGGGCAGACAAAGGGGCTCTCTGTTGTGAACAGTTTTTCAGATGTGATTAAGGTTCCAATCGATTGATATTTAAGATATAGGGATTATCTTGAGTGCACTTAACCTAAGTAGGCAAGGCATTAAATGGAACTGGGTTCTTCCTGCAGAGAAGAATTTGATGCGAAGGAGGTTTTCTGTTACTGGATTTGAAGGTGAAAAGACAAGTTAGCAAAGAATGTGGGCAGCCTCTAGGATCTGAGAGCACCCCCGCCTTACAGTTAGAAAGGAAATAGAGGTCTCAGTCCTACAACCACAAGAAACTGAGTTTAGCCAACAGCTGAAGAAGCTTGGAAGCAGATTCTCTCTTTGAGCATCTGGAAGCAAACACCTGGCCAATATCTTAATTTTAGCATTATGAGACCCTTAGCAGAGAACCTAGCTAAGAATGTACCCAGATTTCTGACCTAAGAAATGAGTGAGCTAATTAAAATGGGTACATACTTTAAGTCTGTGGTAACTTGTTATGCAGCAATAGAAAACTGTGTGCTCAAACAGGAAGAATGTGCTCATGCAGGAAGCCTCCCTGAAAAAATGATCTTAAAGCTGGGGTGTGAATGGCAAGTTGGAGTAAAAGTAGGTGAAGGTAGGACAGTGGTGAAAAGACAGTTCCAGGGAGGGGATTGCATGTAGAGAGGCCCTGCACTAGTCATGAGTCTGGCCTATTTGAGAAAATAAGCAATGTGTCTGGGTTTCAAAGAGCAAAATGGTGTTGTCATCAGGTGAGGTCAGACAGAAGAAGACCCATGCAAGGTCTGGTAAATTCACATTATACGGGATAACAAGATCCACTTGTACATCTCAAGATCCTTCTGTCAGTAATGTGATGGTTATCATGACTATAGGTGCACATTACAGATGTTTAGAAGATAAAATATTTGGAGATTGATAGCAGATTAAGTAAAGGAAGGGAACAGAGTGAAAAACAGTAGAGGTTTCCAGATCAGTCATATAGATGGATGATAGTATCAGATAATTAGATCAAAGGCCAGATTTGGGGAAGCAGCATACCCAGGACTCAGAGGTGAGCAGGGCTTTTAAGATAGCTAAGCAGAGATGCCAAGTGCAGGGGCTGCAGGCATAAGCCAGAATTCAGGGCTGAGTCCATGCTAGAGATCTAAATCTAGAGGTCTTTTTTGGTGGGTAATAATGGATTCCTTGGGAAACTATGAACTTGCTGAGGTAAAAGATCATGGTAGTTAAGTGCAGAGGGTGGGTTTAGGTCCAAACTGAACAGCAGTCATTCTCAAACTTAAGGCACATCTGAGTCACCATCAGGGGGTTTTGCAAACACAGAGTGCTGGGCCTCAGACACAGAACTTCTGAATCAGTAGGTCCAGGGAGGGGCCCAAGCCTTTGATTTCCAACAAGCTACTGCTGCAGTGGATCTTAGGATTACACTCTGAGAACCACCTCCTTATGCTATGATTGATGGCCATGTAAGGAGGAAGAGCCAGTAAAGAAAATAAACAGTGAACAAAGAGTAGGGGAAAAATAAGGAGTATGTGGCAGGGGTTTATACACTTGCCTTTTGGGCTCTACTTTGGGTAAAAACAACCTGATATCCTCTAATATTTCTGCCATGTTCTCTCTTCTCCAAATTAATCACTTTTATTTTCTGTCCATTCTTCCGTCAAGTATGGAAGTTAAGACTGGGCCCATTTTTATACCTCTACTGCGGTATAAAAGGCCCCAAGCCCTGGGCCCTTATCTCTTAACTACACGTATAGCTAGAGAGTGGTATGACACCGTTTCTGGTCTCAAGGAGCTCTTGGCTAATTCAAGATATATAAGACAAATTAATTACCAATTTACCCAAATAATATTCAGCTCTTAAATATTATTCAAGAGAACATTCTAGAATATTATTCATGAGAGGTAAATAAAATTCATCTCAAACATATTTTGATACCCACTAAGACATGAATTTAAAATTGTGCTTATTCTCAGTGACTGAATCATGGAGTTGGAGAATAGACTTGCAAAAGGGCAGGGGGAGGGAGTGGGGGTGGATTGGGAACTTGGGGTTAATAGATGCGGACTGTTGCCTTTGGAATGGATCAGCAATGAGATCTGCTGTGTAGCCCTGGAAACTGTCTAGTCACTTATGATGGAGCATGATAATGTGAGAAAAAAGAATGTATACATGTATGTGTAACTGGGTCACCATGCTGTACAGTAGAAAATTGGAAGAACACTGTAAACCAGCCATAATGGAAAAAAAAATCATTATATAAAATAAAAAAAAAAAACATACTATTTAAAAAAACTGCTTATTCTCAGTGAGCTCACATCGCAGTGAGGATGGCAAACAGGTGACTCTTTCGGTAATTGCTTTAGTTACATTGCATTTTAAAGTGTGTGGAAGGAACAAGGATAGTGTGCTGCAGGGCCTGTTATCACTAATGAAAGTAAAGCAATGGAGAAAGGCTGTAAGGAGATGATATCTGAAGACAGTTTAGTCTGTATGTTGAGAATTTCGAAACTATTAAAGTACAAAGGTAAGATAATATGTATCCTTATTTCCACCATCCAGAATTATTAAATGTTAATATTTTGTCCTGTCTGAATCCAGTTTTTTTAAAAGAAATAAAGCAAAAATAAAGCTAAATCCCTTTGACACGTAGCCTGAGTTCCTTTTCCTTTCCCCTCCACAGAGAAAATTGTTGTCATGTATTTAATGGACATCTTTTCAGTCTTTTTGTAATATTCTGTATCATATATGTTTGTATATAGAAGTGTTGGTTTTTATGTGATTTTACATGCGGATAAATTGTATTCATACTGTGGTTTTTCACTGTGCAAGTACTTTTCTTCCAAAGTTATGTTTCTAAGATGTCTCCAAATAGGTGACAGAATCATCATTTGCAATGTGCTAGATGGGATTTTGGCAAACATTTTCTGCATAGGGCCATATAGTAAATATTTATGGTTTGTGTTGCAACTACTCAACTTACCACTGTAGCACAAAAGTAGCCATAGGCAATATGTAAATGTATGCTATGGTTCTGTTTCAACCAAGTGGTTAATCTAGATTTAGCCTGTGGACTATAATTTGCAGATCCATGTGCTAGATGCTGCCAAATAGGACTGGAAAGTGGAGCAAGAATAGAAATAAGTTTTGAAGATGGAGATGGAGTTCATCAAGCCAACAAGACTGTGTTTGTGGTATGTGGTGTGTGTGTGTGTGTGTGTGTGTGTGTGTGTGTGTGTGTGTGACAGGGAGATAGGGTGTAGGAGGCAGTTTTGTGCAGAGAGAACTGCGTATGCCAGGGAACAGAGAGGCAGAGAGGTGTAGCATATTCTGGATTGCATTGAATACCACATGCTCAGGATAGAGGTGTCAAACAATGAGGCTGTAAAGTGCCATGACCATTTCCAGACTAGGGAACTTGGGCTTTATCCTGCAGGTGAAACAGGGGAAAGACAAGGCCATATGTGTGATTTAGATAGATACAAAGAGTACAAAGTGACTGCAGAGTGAGAAATTGGAGGGGGAAAA
This sequence comes from Phacochoerus africanus, assembly GCF_016906955.1. NCBI lineage: Eukaryota > Metazoa > Chordata > Mammalia > Artiodactyla > Suidae > Phacochoerus > Phacochoerus africanus. The sequence goes on along the minus strand of NC_062551.1, from coordinate 38,934,819 downwards.
GTCTGGTGGTATGGAAACCCATGATAAGGCTGTCAGAAATGACCCAGGAGAGAAATGACAAGCATATGCAGCAGCGCAACAGCGGTATGGAAGGAGAAGGGAATGGATTTGAGAGGCATATAGAGGGCTAAGTCAGCAAGATGTGGGTGGCAGAGATAGCTCCCTGCTTTTATTCTCCATTTAAGAATCCTAACCAATTCAGAGAACACGGAAGGATTTGCAAATATGAAGGAGACTATGATTAATACATAGTACTGGGAAAACACCAAGAAAGGAGTTAGTAAGGATTTCATGGAGGAGATATCATTTGGGCTAGGTTTGAAGGATGGATTCAACCACAAAAAAGGCTGCTGGAGGGAGAATGGAGAAGGGGAATTCTATGGAAGGAAAATCCTGGGCAAAACTGTGCAAGGGTGAAACTACAATATGTAGTTGTAGATTGAAGGTAGGTTGGGTGTGTACACTATGCACAGGGGAGACATGGGTATGGGGAAGAAGGCTAGAAAGAAGGTCAGGAGCCAGTGAGAGAAGAGTTTTGAGGGTCCCACAAAGGTTACTTAGGGACAAACAGGAGTTATTTCTAGGTGCAGTTTGCATTTGCAATGTGCTAGATGCTGCTGAATTGTTCTCCAGAATGGAATGAAAGTAGAAGTAGGGAGAAGCACCAGAAGATCTATGTTTTAGAAAGATCATTATCACAACCATTAGACTTGAGAGATGGAAGAATGAAAAGGAAGAAATATATGATAGGATAAAAAGAAAAGAGAATAAATATTTAAAAAAAAAAGAAAGAAGGAAAGACATTTTTAGAGAGAGGCCTAGGTTAAAAAAGAGCTCTTTTCAGGAGTTCCCGTCGTGGCGCAGTGGTTAACGAATCCGACTAGGAACCATGAGGTTGCGGGTTCGGTCCCTGCCCTTGCTCAGTGGGTTAACGATCCGGCATTGCCGTGAGCTGTGGTGTAGCTTGCAGACGCAGCTCGGTTCCCGCGTTGCTGAGGCTCTGGCGTAGGCCGGTGGCTGCAGCTCCGATTCAACCCCTAGCCTGGGAATCTCCATATGCCGCGGGAGCGGCCCAAGAAATAGCAAAAAGACAAAAAAAAAAAAAAAAAGAGCTCTTTTCAGAGCCCAGCAGACAATCACAAATTCAAGGAACAAGATGAATTCTGACTTTCTGCTCCTGGGGACTCATGACTAATGGAAGGTGAAAGTGCAGTCTTTAGGCACCTGGGGAGCTAGTGAAGGAATTGTGAGTAGCCATTTCTTGCTTGGAACCTACCTGACCTCCTCCCTCAAATGTTAAGGAACCCCCATCCCACTGATTATGCAATCTGTGAAATTTCCCCACAGTACTAGTGTAACTGTGCCACACCCAGAGTCTCTGTTATCTTCCTCAAGCTCTGTGTAAACTCCCTGATGTATCTCCAGGACACAACTGGAAGAGATTTTCTACCTCACATAGAGGTTTAGGTGCCAGCCTTCTGTCAGGAGTCATTCATGCCATCTCCCACTCACGCCTCCAAGACAAGTCTCCACAATTCTCCACATTGTCCCTGCCCCAGGAGACAGCCTATGTGTCTACATGAACAAGACCTTGAACAATGGGTTGTGTCAACAAGGGACTCTGGCAGAGAACAGGCAGTTGTGTGGTCATCTTGGGATGGTTCTTTTGAGAAAAGGTCTGTACTCCCATCAAGGACCACTGTGCTCTGGGTTTCTGTAACCACCCCACTCTTGCCCCCTCAGACCTAGAGATGGTGACCACTCTGCCCCTGCTAGCCTGGGTCCCTGAACTGCCTTTGTGTTTTCCCCACACCCCACCACACTTCTGTAATTGTCCTTTTTTTACATATAATCTCCCTCAAATTGTACTAATTTGAGCACGTTCTTGCCTTTCCAGGCTGCAGCTGATACAGCCCCTACTGAAAAGTTGCTCTGCATGGCAATATGTCACTTTCCTCTGCCTCTGGTCTGGACACCCAGAGAAGGACAGGCTCCTCACAGTGTGCAGAAGATGCAGCCTGCATGAATCAGTTTCAAATTAAGCTCATTTTTCTACTGGTATACATTTAGAATAAGACATATATTTGTCACCGTCCTGGGTGGGAAGAGGTCTTCTTACAGTGCATGGTGACAGCTTCACTGGTCAGGCAAGTCTAGGGACCTCTAGAGGGCACTCAGCCCTTTCCCCTCTTGGAAATGTTTCCAGTCACATTGGTGATCAACTTCCTACTTTTCATTGAAAATTCTCCAGTTTTCCTCCTTTTTCCTGCAGTCCTACATCTCATTCTGCACTGCCACAAGGTACAGGTTTTTCATTAACAGGACACTTCGTCATGGGGAACTCATAATATTGTGGCTTCAACTTGCCTAAAATCAATGACGTCTCAAAGTCATTCAGCGCCTCCAGGAGCAAAGCAGCATAGAGAAGGCTATGGAGAGTGTCCTGAGTTTTCTCCTGGGCTTAGAGTAGGGTTAAATACTTCTACAAGTGAAAAATCTTCCTCTTTGCCCCCACACTCCCACCCCATGCACTTCCAAACACACAAAATCGTTTTTAGATATGTAGCATTAAAATTTTGCAAATGTTATATATAGGATGGATAAACATCAAGGTCCTACTGTGTATCACAAAGAACTATGTCCAGTGTCCTGTGATAAGCCATATGGGAAAGGATATGAAAAAGGATACATACATGGATATATATGGCTATATATCCATGTATATACATATACATTTGTATAGGTATTACTGAATCACTTTGCTGTGCCGCAGAAATTAATACAACATTGTAAATCAAGATACTTCAATAAAATTTAATTAAAAAAAGATTTTGCAGAATACTTATTATGTTTGCTCTGTGTTTTTTTTTTTTTTAAACTGGATAGTGTGAAATACACTGGCTTACACTTTATTTTTCACACTAACCCAGCATCTTGGGAAATTTTCCATAGTCTTACATCCAGATCCCCCCTGAAGATCTAAACAGGATGCAGCAGGTTTAAATGGTGCAAATCTATAATTCTGTAAGCTGGATAGAATGGACGGCATGGAGCTAAGAGACTTCTTAGGCCACCATGATGCAGCATCAGGGTGCTCGCTGACTCCTTGGATTCACCAATGTAGTCTCAGGTGTAAGGCCCACCCACCCTCAGGAGTAAGCTTTTCCTTTCCAAAAGCCAGGAGACATGATTTGCTGCTCATAGCCTGAGAAGCAATCACATGAATGGTTCCATCCTCATCATTACACAAAGCTTGTCCTGGTTCAGGGCTGTTTTCTCTCACAGAAAGAAAGAATTTCTTACCATGCTATATTCTGTGTATGAAGGGGCCTAGCTACAGGCTGTATCTCCCAGACCCTTGTGTGAGCTGGTCTCCACCTGGGGTCAGCACTTGAGAAACTGTAGTAAGATTTTGGAGTGAAGAGCAAAGAGAAGCCAGGGTTCCTTGCTCTGTACCTCAGCAGGGGAGGGTGATCCTGCAGTGGCCCCACCCCTTCCATTAATGTCTCAGTTCTGTCTGTCTCCATTCCCTAGGGACAGATCTGCAATGGTTTGAGTTTCCAGTCTGTGCCCTGGGCCCCCTGGCCCTAAGGCCATGCCCTTACCACCAGCTTCCTATCTCACTCATCTCTGGTTTCCTCACTGTCCTCTGTTGGCTTCTCAGATCACCTGTGTAATTAATGCCTTGCCTTAAATTTTCTCTCTTACACTCAGAGTGGACTATGCTTTCTGCATCAGACCCTGACTGATACTGAGGCCAAGAAGGCACCCAGACTACTACCTGCAGACCAAGAAGGAAGAAATACACCATCTCAAAATCCACCCACAACCAGGAAAGAGGAATATAGTTCACAACTCTAAAGGCCTGGGCATCTTGTCCTAGGTCAGCCTCAGCTTAGACCCAGACTCCATTGGCAGAAGGCACCTGCTATATCTGGGAGATGCCTGGGAGGACCAGGGGCAGACCTTACTCAGGCACTTGCTAGGGGTCTTCCACACCATGGTGAGGCTCCAGCTGCTGCCAAGCCCCTGGTTCCTATCTATGCTATGTCCTAAGATACTAAGATATCTGCTAGGCACCAGCTATGTCACCAAGATCAGAAAACAATGAGATAAGCTGGACACTGTCCTGATCTCCAGAAGATCACAGTTCAGCCTAGGAGACAGGACTCCAGTATGTTTGATGAGAACAGAAACCATGTCTGCTTTTCTCAATGACACATCCTCCCTGCCTAGTGGGGTACTCCGTCATGGTGGTGCTCAGCACGTATTTGTTGACAGTGGGATTATTAAAATCATACAATGATCCATCCATATAATATGAAAGGGAATTAAGTGGCACACTGACAACCAAAGAACAACTGACCAGCCTGAAGATTCCAGGGTCTAGTTGCTGAGGAGCCAGATTCTTTCTTCCTTCATTTCTCTTTCCAAGACACTGTAACACCTTGTATTTGACCTTTGAGGACTGGGATATCCTTGAGTCCACCCAGAAGGTGACCAGAGGAAAAGGTAGTGGCTTCAGCAGCAAGGCAAAGTTATCACACCCAGCTTCTCAGGGGTCCCCTGTCTTCCTAGGAATCAACTCCTGGGTAGATGTGGGCTGGCCAAGGGCCGTTCTTATCAAGGAAGGAGACGTTGGTACTTGTCGGGCCTTCCTCCTTTTTCTCCTCCTTCTACAGCTGACAATATCTACTATATAATCATATATATATACAAAGAACACACACTATGTGTTGACATTACCCTAATCACTTGATATCTATTTAATTATCACCTACTGAGATACATATTCATATTAAGCCCCCTTTAGAGTTGAGATCCACAGAGTTTAAGGAACTTTCCAAGGATCATGCAGTTTGTGAAGGGTTGAGCCAGGATTTAATCCCAGGCAATGGGCCTCTGGAGCCCCCTGTCATGCTCTCCTCAGATGGGAGGTCTCTGGGTGATGGATTTTATGTAAATAATCAGAGACCCTGGGGCCCAAAGTAGATGATAAAGTGGCCCACTTATATTTATATGGAAGTTCATCGGTGTAGGGCTAGATCTCAGCCTTGGTAGCTGCTTATCTAGGCCCTATGCTATGCTTGCTACCTAATTTTCCTTAAAATATAGCAGAAAACTTACCAAAATAATGATGAGCATTCTGTAATTTTCAGTGAGCACTGAAAAGTGTTCCAGAAACAAGTTTCCTAGAGACTCAGGAAAAAGTCTTGGTAATTTATTTTGACGGCAGAAGAAGCAAGAATCTATCATCAGTAAGTCAGGCTTTCAGTACACTCTCACTTTTCCTATTTTTTCCATCCTAATTATAGGATTATGGCATGGCGGAAGAGAGATGGTCCGCATAAGAAAAACCCAGCTAAAGTTATATAGACTCAGACTGCAGGAGAGAGGGATAACAAAGTGCTCTGCAAACACAGGCAAGACAGAGGTAAGGTTCAGCCCGGGGAGCAAAGGAAGCTGAAAGGAGAAGGCAATCCCTGGGCAGACCTTGCAGGGTGAGTAGCTCAGGAATATCATTGTGAACTGGTAAGAGGGAGGACGAGGGAGGGTACGGAGAGTGTTTAACTCAGGTATGGCATAGAACTCACCAAGGGTTAGGGAGAGAAAAGGCGGGAAGATTGTCTCAAGTCAGAACAGGGAGGACCTTCAACGCCTAGTGAAGAAAAATGAGCCAGTCTTCCAAAAGCATGGGACAGAGATCACAGTGGGATGTGACAGAATTTTACAGTTTATGGACATGATGCAGAGAGCATAGAATTGAAAAGCAGGTAATTTTCATGCCTAGTCCTTTGTTATACAAAGGACAGTTTCTTTAATATTGTTCTAACATTTACTAATCTTTCTTTTTACCAAAGCAGGAGCCCTCAGATTTTGAAGGTTAAGCAGCAAAGCAAGGACACAAAAATACAATAAAGCAGCTTTGGGTATTTTATATTTATGTTTATGGCATAATAAACATAAACATAAATGTATGTTTATAGCAAAAGATACCAGTTTTCTGTTTATATACATCAGTTTTCTGTAATATATAAACTATAAGTTCTATAAACAGAATATATTATATTATATATTATATATGCTATATATAATACATATTCTATTATGTATATTATATATATATATAATTTCTTTTAAAAACATTTATTGAAGTGAAGGAGGAATAGATATGAAGAAGTATAATGCTGCAAATGGTACAAGAACATGGCAAACATTCTTGCCATGGAGGAACAAGAGCATAGTAAAAAGAACACCTATTGGTAAGAATAGTGAAGAATGTCTGTGAGTGTAATGAGAAGCCCTAAATGGTTCTAGAAAAGTAAGCATATAAGTCTAGGGTAGGGCAGGAAGAGGATGGTAAACTGAAATTAGAATAAGAAAATCTCATAATGAGTGAAACGAGCCAGAAAGACAAAGACAAATACCATATGATATCACTTATAACTGGAATCTAATATCCAGCACAAATGAACATCTCCTCAGAAAAGAAAATCATGGACTTGGAGAAGAGACTTGTGGCTGCCTGATGGGAGGGGGAGGGAGTGGGAGGCTTGGGCTTATCAGACACAACTTAGAATAGATTTACAAGGAGATCGTGCTGAATAGCATTGAGAACTTTGTCTAGATACTCATGTTGCAACAGAAGAAAGGCTGGGGGAAAAATGTAATTGTAATGTATACATGTAAGGATAACCTGACCCCCTTGCTGTACAGTGGGAAAATAAAAAATTATATAAAAAAAGAAAATGATGTAATAAAGGGATTATTAAAAGGGTGTGGGCAAATTGTTCAGCAATTCCATGGACAGTGTAGTAAACTTAATCTAGTGACAGGCCTATCCCAAAAGGATTTGAAGAGGGAGTTATTTCCAGAACCAGAGGGTTCAGGAGAGAAGATTGAGACTTTTGTTGGAGGGAGACACCTGGCTTGTGATCACTGTGCAGAAAATAATGAGAAAATAAGTATCCTGACTTCATTTTCCTCCCTCACTTTGGTTCCCTGGCAGTGCCCTGGATAGCTAAGTCCAATACTGGATTTAGAGACCTCTGATGTACCCCATGTGGGCTGTGTGTTGGGCACAGAAGAGAATGGGAAAGGCTGAGAAAGGGGTTCTGGAACCAAATAGAAGGTATCTGTCCCAGAGAAAAATTGGAGCAGACATTGGGGAAGCGTAATGTGGTTGCACTGGCTGTGTGATGTGTCAGATCAAAGGGGGGTATTTTTTTTACTTTTAATTATTGAAGTATAGTTGATTTACAATGTTGTGATAATTTCTGCTGTACAGCAAAGTAATTCAGTTATACATGTACACACATCTCTTATTTTTCAGATTCTTTTCTCATATAGACCATCACAGAATATCAGGTAGAGTTCCCTCTGCTGTATAGCAGGTCCCCATTGTCTGGCCATCACCTACACCACAGTGTGCATATGCAAGTTCCAAGCTCCCAGTCCATCCCTCCCCCAACCTGTCCCCTTTGGTAATCATATGTTTGCAAGTCTGTGAGTCTGTTTCTGCTCTCTAAATAAGTTCATTTGTACTTTTTTTTAGATTCCACATGTAAGTGATATCATGTGATGTTTGTCTTTCACAATCTGACTAATTTCACTTTTATGATAATCTTTAGGACCATCCATGTAGCTGCAAATGACATTACTTCATTCTTTTTTATGGCTGAGTAATATTCCATTATATATATATATATGTGCCACATCTTCTTTATTCATTCCTCTGTCAATAGACATTTAGGTTGCTTCCATGTCTTGGCTATTGTAGATGGTGCTGCTATGAACATATGGGTGCATGTATCTTTTTGAATTATGGTTTTCTCTGGGTAGAGGCCCAGGAGTGGAATTGCTGGATCCTGTGGTAGTTCTATTTCTAGTTTTTTTGAGGAACCTCCATACTGTTTTCTGTAGTGTTTGTACCAATTTACTTTCACACAAACAGTGTAGAAGGGTTCCCTTTACTCCACACTCAAAATGGGTGTCGTGAAGGGAGATGGTTGAACAATCTGCTACAATGATCAGTTTGTGAGAAACTGAACTAAACCATGCTCATCCCACTGCTTAGTGGGATGGGGAAACAGGACCTGGGCATATTTAAGAGTAGTACTGACTGATTGACAACAAAGGAAATTTAAGGAACACTTTATAATTCAGTTCAATCCCAGGGTACATTTTGTCTAGCTGTGGAGCTGTAGAACTCTCAGCCACTCAAGGGACTAAGGGGCAGGATTTCATGATGCCAAGCAAGGCTCATCTTGGGAAACAGGAATAATGTCTCCCCCCAGAAATGTTTTCTTAATTCTATTGCTAAATCTCACATACTCTGATTTATTAAGATCTTGTTTTGATTTCATAATATGATTTTACAGAACATTTACTGAATAAATACAGCAGAACCAGGACATAAGCTGCCATGCCAATTATAGATCTGCTATAAATTTGGGTGACTAACTCTGAAGAGGCAGCCTAGAGCAAGCAGAGAGGATCTAGACGCTTGATACTTCCATTTCAAAGAACTTAAAAGAAGTGGTTCTGGGGAGCCCATGTGGATGGTTGGTACAGCCATTCTGGAAAACAATATAGAGTTTTCTCAAAAAAAAAAAAATAGAATGGCAATATGATCCAACAATCCAAAACTGGGTATATTTGCAAAGAAAATGACAATACTAATTAGAAAAGATTTATACACCTACATGTTTGATGCAGCATTATTTACAAGAGCCAAGATATGGAAACTACTTAAGTGTCCATCAACAGATGAATAGATAAATAAGATGTGACAGATACACACACACATACCCAATGGAATACTACTCAGACATAAAAAAGAATAAAATCTTGCACTTTGTGACAATATAGATGGACTTTGAGGGTATTATGCTAAGTGAAATTAGTCAGAGAGAGAAAGATAAATACTTTATTATTTCACTTAAAAGTGGAACCTAAAAAACAAAACAAAATTATTAGATACAGGGAACACATTTGTGGTTGCCAGAGAGGAGTGAGCAAAATGGATGAAGGCGGTCAAGAGGTACAAACTTCCAGTTATAAAATAGATAAGTCCAAATGGTGACCATGGTTAATAATATTGTATTGCATATTTGAATGTTGCTAAGAGAGAAAATCTTAAAAGTTTTTATCACAAGAAAAAATGTATAACTTTATATGGTGACAGAGGGTAACTCAGCCTATTGTGGTGATCATTTTTGCAGTGTACACAAATATCAAATCACTGTGCTATACACCTGAAACTAATAAAATGTTTTATGTTAATTATACCTCAACTTTTTTTAAAATGTAGTTCCACCCAATTGGCCTCATCTCAGCTAAATGGGAAAACATTTTGGGGCCATGAAAATAGGCAGAACAGTATTACAACCCCTCCTTCAGAGCTAGGTACTTGGTGAGAAATCACACATAATATAGGATTAATTGGCCTAGAGAACCACCTTCATAACTCAGGCACAGAGGAAGGCTGTTTTCTGTGAATAAAAACTTATGGCTGTCAGTCATGAGTGTGTGGGAAATGAAGACATCAAATCCCAATGTCACCTCAGCCCTTGTGAAAGGAATGTGTCAGATATTAAGGGAACATGGGTGGCCAGATACTGAGCTGAATGAAGATGTTCACAGTCATTCCCAGAAGGAAAAACCCTCTGCAATTAATCAATCACAGAGATGAGAGATGTATTTCTGCCCCCACTGAGTCCAGGTTCTCCGTCTATGCCCAGAGGAGAACTTGCCCTGGAGCTGCTGATACAGGGAGGTTTCACCGCCTATCATTTTCACAAAAGAGGCCACAATTTTATTAGGGAAATTGGTAGCGGCTCAAGATATAACCTGCTATTATATCAGCTCCAAGGAACTCCCAGACCAGCTCCTCAACCATCACTGCTTTCGAGATGGCTTTGCCTCAGATTTCTCTGGGAGAATTGACATGGACATGAGTATCAACTTCATATTCAGAGGAGGGCGTTATTGGCATAAGTTGGTGATTTTGGAATGTGGACCCTCTGTATTACTCACACACATCCCAGTATCTGAGGAGGTCAAAACACTACAAGGTGGGGGGTCTTTCTTCAGCATGCCCCTCACCTGGAGACTGGCTAGTACTGCCCTTGCAGAGAGCAGAGAACTCTTCAGGGTGAGTCATTGTCATCAATACCCTCCACCACCCTGAGTTCAAACTCAGGGTGGTATAGTGTATAGGGAAGGACAATTAGTTAGGAATCTGGGCACCTATGTTCTAGTCCCAGATGTACCACTATGTTGCCAGTGACTTGCCCACCTTACTACCACCCCGTATTCACTCACACATACCTTATCAAGTTAGTTTATTCTTCTTATGTACTCACACAAACTTTCACCTTTGGATATAAAGGTCATCTTATTGATTTAATTTTGAGTGAATAACTAAAAACTTATTGACTGCCATTATGTTTCAGGCACATGGTCTCATGTGCTGAGAATAGCTCAACAAATAAAATGGGCATATATCCTGAGAATAGCTCAGCAAATAAAATGGGTATAGCTTTTGTTCTCATAGAGTTTATAATCACATTTTTTTTTCTTTTCCTAAAAAAGGGGGTGTCTTAAGAACAGGGGTTATGGATTACTCTTCTCTTTTTGCACACTGACTAGTAGGATGCTCTGAATCTGATAGGTGTGAAGTAATCATATTAGGTTATACAGTAACAGGGCTGGGACCCAGGAGGTCAAAGAAAAAACAAGTAACATCAATGAACGGGAGATACCTTTATCCTTCTCTTGTGCTCTGTCAGTTTTCTACTGTGAGAACTCTAATAAATGTCTTTGAGATACATTACATAGAGAAGGTTTGTAGTAGGAATTTCTCATCTTTCCATGTCTATATCAGTAGTGGCATTGATAATGCTTAAATATGGTACAGGAATACTGGATCAGAGGACAAGAGTAATATATTATTTACCCTTATATTTTAACATCTCAAGACATGTAGCGTGGGATAAAGGCTGGGAGATGTTATATACAACTCCTAACACATGAATGACTCTCCTGGCTCTCACCTTTATATCTCTGAGGTCTTGATATGTGATTACCAGTTTATTTTAGGGCTCAATTTAAAGTGGGAGGGACTGGGAGCTTGGGGTAAATAGATGCAGAATGTTGCCTTCAGGATGGATTAGAAATGGGATCCTGCTGTGTAGCACTGGGAACTCTGTCTAGTCACTTATGATGGAACACGTAATGTGAGAAAAAAGAATACATACATGTAAGTGTAACTGGGTCACCATGCTTTATAGTAGAAAAAAATATATAAATAAATGATAAAAAATAAAAATAAAGAGGAGGGCTTTTATAGTATATCTCGTGTTTCTGTAAATCAGATCAGCTCATTGGTATGGATTGGGTCACACTGATAGTGATTTACATTGGCTTCCTGAATCTTATCACATGCTCATGTGGAATGTCAAGATCCTTGAAAAGTTTCCTAATATTCCTGGGAATTCCTATAAGGTATCCATTAATTTTTTTTTATTAAAGTACAGTTGTGTCAATTTCTGCTGTATAGCAAAGTGACCCATTCATGTCACCCATTCTTTTTTTTAAAACTTTCAATCAACTTTTATTTATTTTTATTTTTAAATTAGTTAATGAATTTTATTACATTTGTAGGTATACCATGCATTCTTTTTTAATTAAAAAAATTTTTTTCTACTGTACAGCACGATGACACATTCTTTTTCTCATATCATCCACCACCATGTTCTATCCCAAGAGACTGGACACAGTTCTCTGTGCTGTATGGTAGAACATTGCCCTTCCATTCTAAATGTAAAAATTTACATCTACTAATCCCAAATTCCTAGTCTATCCCATTCCCTCCTCCATTCCCAATGGCAACCACAAGTTTGTTCTCTGTGTCTGTGATTCTGTTTCTGTTCTATAAATAGGTTCATTTGTACCATATTTTAGATTCTGCATATAAGTGATATAGGTTATTTGTTGTTCTTTCTGACTTACTTCACTTAATATTAGAATCTCTAGTTGCATCAATGCTGCTGCAAATGGCATTATATTGTTCTTCTATGGCTGAGTAGTATTCCATTGTACATATGTAGCATATCTTCTTAATCCATTCATCTGATGATGGGCATTTATGTTGTTTCCATGTCTTGGCTATTGTGAATAGTGCTGCAATAAACATATGTATGCATGTATATTTTTGAATTATAGTTTTGTCTGGTTATATGCCCAAGAGTGTGACTGTTAGATCATATGGTAGTTTTCTGAGAGACTTCCAGACTGTTTTCCATAGAGGTTGTCTCTATTTACATTCCTACCAAAGTGAAGGAGAGTTCCCTTTTCTTCACATCCCTTCCAGCACTTATTTGTTGACTTATTAATGATATCAATTCTGACCAATGTCAGGTGGTACCTCATTGTAATTTTAATTTGAATTTCTCTAATAGTTACTGATGATGAGCATCTTTTCACGTTCCTGCTGGCCATCCATATGACTTCTTTGGAGAAATGTCTTCATTCACTTCACCTAAAGTATTCTGCCCACTTTTCAGTTGGGTTGTTTGTTTTTTTTTTTGTTGGTATTGAGTTGTATGAATTTGTATGTTGTGAAGATTAAGCCCTTGATGGGTACACCATTTGCAACTATCTTCTCCATTCTGTAGGTTGTTTTTTTTCATTTTGTTTATGGGTTCCTTTGATGTACAAAACTTGTAAGTTTGATAGGTCCTATTTGTTTGTTTTTGTTTTTATTTCTATTGCCTTGGGAGAATGATCTAAGAAAACATTTGAACAGTTTATGTCAAAGAATGTTCTCTTCTAGGAGTTTTATGGTGTTTTCTCTTATATTTTGAATCTTTAAGCCATTTTGAGTTTGTTTTTGTGCATGGTGTGAGTGTGCGTTTTCTAGTTTCATTGATTTACATGCAGCTGTCCAGTATTCCCAACATCTGCTGCTGAAGAAATTGTCTTTTTGTCATTAAATTTTCTTTCTTCTTTTATCTAAGATTAATTACCACAGGTATCTGGGTTTATTTCTGTGCCTTCTGTTCTGTTCTGTTGGTCAGTATATCTGTTTTAGTGCCAGTAGCACACCACACCATCTTGATTACTATAGCTTTGTAATATTGTCTGAAGTCTGGAAGAGTTATGCCTCCTGCTGGTTTCCCCCCTCCCTCCAAGACTGTTTTGGAAATTCTTGGTTTTTCATCGTTTCATAAAAATTTTGGGATTGTTTGTTCCGGTTCTGTGAAAAATGTCATGGGTAATTTGATAGGGGTCACATTAAGTCTGTAAATTGCTTTGGATGGTATGGACAATTTAATGATAGTAATTTTTTCAATCTAGAAGCATGGGATATCTTTCCATTTCTTCGAAACCTTTTTAATTTCCTTGATTAATGTTTTATAGTTCTCTGCATGTAAGTTTTTTACCTCCTTGGTTAGGTTTATTCTTAGGTATTGAATTTTTATGGGTATGATTTTAAAACTTACAATTTTTGTATTCTTTTTCAAATATTTCTTTGTTAGAATACAGCAATACAATCAATTTCTGAATGTTAATAATGTATCATGCTACTTTGCTGAGTTCATTGATCAGTTCGAGTAGTTATTGTGTGGACTTTGTAGGGTTTTCTATATATTGTATCATGTCATCTGCATACAGGACAATTTTACCTCTTCTCTTCCAATTTGGATACCTTTTATTTCTTTTGTTTGACTTCTATGGCTCGGACTTCCAATACCATGTTGAATAAAAATGGTGTTCCTGATTTTAGTGGGAAGCTTTCAGATTTTCTCTGTCAAGTTTTATATTGGCTGTGGGTGTGTCATAGATGGCTTTTATTATGTTGCTATGTTCCTCCTATACCCACTTTGGTATGTGAATGGTTGTTGGATTTTGTCAAATGTTTTTTCTGTATCTCCACATGAGATAATTATGTGGTTTTGGATTTTTCTTTTTCTGTTAATATTACATTGATTGATTTGCATATGTTGAATTATCCTTGTGAACTTGGGATGAATCCCACTTGGTTGTGGTGTATGACGCTTTTTATGTGTTGTTGAATTTGGTTGGCTAAAATTATGTCGAGAATTATTGCATCTATATTCATCAAAGATATTGGCCTATAATTTTCTTTTTTAGATAGTATCTTTGGTTTTGGTATCAGCGTGATGAAGGTTTCATAGAATGTCTTTGGGAGTATTCCTTCTTCAATCTTTTGGAAATGTTTAAGAAAGATATATATAATTTCTTCTCTGTATGCTTGGTAGAATGCTCCTGTGAAGTCATCTGGTCCTGGACTTTTGTTTGTAGGAAGTGTTTTTATTACATATTCAATTTCTTTTCTATAAGTATAGGTCTATTCAAATGATCTACTTTTTCTTGATTCAGTTTTGGTGGGCTGTAGTCTCGAGAAAGTTGTCCATTACATTCAAGGTTGTCAAATTTGTTGGCATATAAGTGTTCATAGCATTCTCTTATGGTTGCTTATATTTCTGCAATACCCATTGAGATTTCTACTTTTTTTTTGTTTTGTTTTTTTTTTTTTTGGTCTGCACCTACAGCATATGGAAATTCCCAGGCCAGGTGTACAATCCAAGATGCAGCTGCTGGCCTACACCAATCCAGGATGCTTAATCCACTGAGTGAGGCCAGCAACCAAACCCTAGTCCTCATGGATGCTAGTCAGATCTTGTTACCACTGAGCCATGATGGAAATTCCTTTTCCATTTCTTTTTTCTTTTTTTTTCTTCAATTTTTTTATTACTCAAATGAATTTATCACATCTGTAGTTGTATAATGATCATCACAATCCAATTTCACAGGATTTCCATCCCACAGCCCAAACACATCCCCCCTACCCCCAAACTGTCTCCTCCAGAGACCATAAGTTTTTCAATGTCTGTGAGTCAGCATCTGTTCTGCAAAGAAGTTCCATCTGTCCTTTTTTCAGATTCCACATGTCAGTGAAAGCATTGGATGTTGGTATCTCATTGTATGGCTGACTTCACTTAGCATGATAGTTTCTAGGTCCATCCATGTTGCTAAGAATGCCAGTATTTCATTCCTTTTAATGGCTGAGTAATATTCCATTGAGTATATGTACCACATTTTCTTGATCCACTCCTCTGTCGATGGATATTTAGGTTGTTTCCATGTCTTGGTTATTGTAAATAGTGTTGCAATGAACATCAGAGTACATGTGTCTTTGCGAGTTGTGGTTTTATCTGGATAGATGCTCAGGAGTGGGATGCTGGATCAAATGGTAGTTCTATGTTTAGTTTTCTGAGTCATCTCCATACTGCTTTCCACAGTGGTTGCACCAATGTACAATCCCACCAATAGTGTACGAGGGTTGCTTTTTCTCCACACCCTCTCTAGCACTTATTGTTTGTCGACTTTTGGATGATGGCCATTCTGGCTGGTGTAAGGTGGTACCTCATAGTGGGTTTTGATCTTCAGTTCTCTAATAATGAGTGATGTTGAACATCTTTTCATGTGTTTTTTGGCCATCTGTATGTCTTCTTTGGAGAACTGTCTGTTTAGGTCTTCTGCCCATTTTTTGATGGGGTTGTTTGTTTTTTTGGTATGGAGCTGCTGAAGGTGTTTATAGATTTTTGGAGATGAATCCCTTGTCAGTCGATTCACTTGCAAAAATTTTCTCCCATTCTGTGGGTTGTCCTTTCGTTTTGTTTGGGGTTTCCTTTTCTGTGCAGAAACTTTGAAGTTTGATTAGGTCCCATTTGTTTATTATAGTTGCAAATAGTAGTCTCTTGTGATCCTTTGTATTTCTGTGATGTCCGTTGATTCTTCTCCTTTTTCATTTCTCATTTTATTGATTTGAGTCCTCTCTCTTTTTTGCTGGATAAGTCTGGCTAAGGGTTGATCAATTTTGTTCATCTTTTCAAAGAACCAGCTTTTCATTTCATTGATCTTTTCTATGGTTTTCTTTGTTTCTAGATCATTGATTTCTGCTCTGATCTTTATGATTTCTTTCCTTCTAGTAACTTCAGGTCCTGTCTGTTCTTCTCTCTCAAGTGAGCTGTTTTAGATATAAAGTTAGCTTGTTTATTTGAGCTTTTGCTTGTTTCCTGCAGTGGGCTTGTATTGCTATAAACTTGCCTCTTAGAACAGCTTTTGCTGCATCCCATAGGTTTTGGAGTGTTGTATCCTTGTTGTCATTTGCTTCTAGGTATTTTTTAATTTCCTCTTTGACTTCTTCAGTGATCCATTGGTTGTTTAGTAGCATCTTGTTTAGTCTCCACGTGGTTGTGTTTTGGGGTTTTTTTTTTGCAGATTTTTTTCTTGTTGTTGATTTCCAGTCATATAGCGTTGTGGTCCGAAAAGATGCTTGATAAGATCTCAATTTTCTTAAAGTTACTGAGGTTGGATTTGTCACCCAGGAAGTGATCAGTCTTAGAGAATGTTCCATGTGCACTTGAGAAGAATGTGTGTTCTGTTGCTTTTGGATGGAATGTCCTATAAATATCTCTTAAGTCCATCTGGTTTAATGCATCATTCAGGGCGTGTGTTTCCTTTTTGGTTTTCTGTCTGGTTGATCTGTCCATTGCTATAAGTGGGGTGTTAAAGTCCTGCATTATGATTGTGTTATTGTCAATTCGTCCTTTTAAGGTTGTTAGCAGTTGCCTTATATATTGTGGTGAACCTGTATTGGGTGCATAGGTATTTAAAATTGTTATATCTTCTTCTTGGATTGATCCTTTCATCATTATGTAATGTCCTTCTTTCTCCCTTAAAATGTTCTTCATTTTAATGTCTATTTTGTCTGATATGAGTATTGCTACTCCAGCTTTCTTTTGATCTCCATTTGCATGAAATATTTTCTTCCATCCTCTCACTTTCAATTTGTATGTGTCCCTAGATGTGAAGTGGGTCTTTTGAAGACAGCATATATATGGGTCTTGTTTTTGTATCCATTCAGCCAGTCTATGTCTTTTGGTTGGGGTTTTTAGTCCATTAACATTAAGGTAATTATTGATATGTATGTTCTTAATGCCATTTTATTAATTGCTTTGGATTTGTTTTTGTTGCTCCTTTTTCTTTCCTTTTTCTCTTGTTCTCTCCTCTTCTGGTTTGATGACTATATTTAGTGTTGTATTTGAGTTGGTTTTTCTTTGTTTGTGATCAATTGTAGATTTTTGGTTTGCAGCTATTCTAAAGTTTTGATATAAGGGTCTATATGTATATGAGATTGTTTTAAGTTGTTGGTCTCTTAATTGCAAATACATCTCCAGTGTCCTGCATTTGTACCCACCTCTTCTCATGATTTCTGATTTTGTGGTATAATTGTGCATGGATGACTTTGTATCTTTACTGTATATATACCTTTACTGGTGAGCCTTGTCATTTGTGGTATTTTTGTTTCTTGTTGCTGTCTTTTCTTTTCTGCCTAGAGAAGTTCCTTTAGTATTTCTTGTAAGGCTGGTTTAGTGTTGCTGAATTATCTCAGCCTTTGTTTAACTGTGAAGGTTTTTATTTCCCCTTCAAATATAAAATGAGAGCCTTGCTGGGTAGAGTAATCTTGGTTGGAGGTTTTTTCCTTTCATCACGTGAAGTATATCATGCCACTCCCTTCTGTCCTGCAGAGTTTCAGCTGAAAAATCTTCTGATAACTTTATTGGGGTTCCCTTGTATGTTATTTGTTTCTTTTCCCTTGCTGCTTTCAAGATTTTCTCTTTGTCTTTAATTTTGGTCAGTTTGATTAATATGTGTCTTGGGGTGTTCCTCCTTGGGTTTATTTTATATGGTACTCATTGTGCTTCCTGGATTTTAGTGGGTGGTTCCTTTCCCATGTTAGGGAAATTTTCGGCTATTATGTTTTGGAATATTTTTTCTGTCCCCTTCTCTCTCTCTTCTCCTTCTCACACCCCTATAACATGGAAAAATATGAAATGCTTCACAAATTTGCATGTCATCCTTGCTCAGGGGCTATACTAATCTTCTCTGTATCATTCCAATTTTAGTGTATGTGCTGCCAGAGTGAGCACTTTGTGTTTTTTTATGGCCTTTGTTTTAAGGTCTATTTTGTCTTTATATGCTTATTTCAACTCCCACATTCCTGTCATTTCCATTCACATGAAATAACCTTTTCCATCCCCTTTCAATATGTATGTGTCCTTTCCCTTAAGGTGAGTTTCTTATAAGGCTCCCTTTTTTATCCAGTCTGCCACTCCATGTCTTTTGATTGGAGCATTCAGTCAATTAACATTTAAGGTAATTATTGATAAATATGTATTTAATGCCATTTAAACCTTGTTTTCCAGTTGATTATGTTTCTCCTTTGTTCCTTTCTTTTCTGTTTTTTGTTGGATGGTTTCCTTTTATTTTATGCTTGTTTTCCCTTCTTTTTCATTTTTGTGCATATACTGTTTGGTTTTGATTTGTGGTTTCACTGTTTTTTCAAGTATTTTTCAAGTATATCCTTTATCTGCTTCATCTAGCCTTATAATCATATAGGTTCAAACACATTCTTAAAAAAGAGTCCTGATTTTCTTAACTTTCCATCCCCACATTTTAGGATTTTGTTTTTATATTTAATATCTTGATGTTTATCCTTTTGCTGTTCCTTGGGTTTATCATTGCTTTTACAAATAGGTTTTTTTTTCCCTTTCCTTTTAGATATGTATACTGGCTTCTTTCCAATTATGATGTTCTCCATCCTATATCTTCTTACTTCTTTCGTATTTAGAGGAGATTTTTCAGTATTTCTTTTAGAATGAGTTTAGTATTGTTATATTCTGACTCTCCCCAAGAAGTAACATTATCCTCATCTTAGACCCTGCTCTGTTCCTAAAGCTGTGTGCTGTCCTTACACTAAGGTCCAGTTTTTTTCCTAACTATGGCCCTTGCTGTACATAACTAAGGCATTGACACTGTGCCTAAATCAGGCCCTGTGTTGTCCCTAAGATCCATATGTGTCCTCAACTAAGGCCCTTATATGTCCTAAGTAAGGCCTTGATTATCTTTGTCTAAGGCCCTGAGTTATTTCCAGCTAATGTTCTGACTCTGCCCCTATAGCCCTTTAGTCTCCAACTAAGGCCCTGACACTTTGCTTGTGTCCCTACACCATCCCTAAGGCCCTGGCACTGTCCCTCACTATATCCCTGAAATCTCTCCAACTAATGTCCTGATTCTTTCCCTAACTATGGACCTGTGCTTCCCCTTTGAAAGGCCCTGAAATGTCCCTATATAAAATCCTGAGCTGTCTCTAACTAAAGCCTTGGCTCTTTTCTAAATTAGGTCCTTTCACTTTTCCTGGCATTTCCATACCTAAGGCTCTGCACGAATCCTAATTCATGCTCTGAACTGTCTCCAACTAATGCCTTGACTCTTTCCCTAAATAAGATCTAGTACTAGCCCTATTTAAGGGACTTGGTTGTCTCCACCTAAGCTTCCAATATCTACAGTAAAGTCTACATCTGTCCCTACATAAGAAACTGATGTTGTTCCTAACAGAGGCAATTCACATTTCTAACCTAAGGTCCTATACTGTCCATACCTAAAGTACTGCTTCTTCCCTAATGCCATACTCTGTTCCTAACTAAGACCATGCCCTGTCCCCAACTAAGGCCCTTATACGTACTTAACTAAGGCACATATAATAACCAACGAAGGCCCTGATTCTGTCCCTAAGTAAAGTCTTAATGCTGTCCTGTGTCCCTGCCTTTTCCCTAATATGGCCAAGGGCTATTTCCAAACCAGGTCCTGACCCTCGCCCTAAGAAACTTATGTGTCCTTAAGTAAGGCCCTAAGTATATCCAACTAAGGTTCTGAGTTATCTCAAACTAAGGCCCTGATTCTGTCCCTAATTCAGGCCCTATGCTATGTCCTATTATGGCCCTAACTCTGTCCCTAAGAAAAGTCCTTTTGTTGTCATCAGCCTAGTACCTGCACTGTTCCTAAGGTCATAAACTGTCCATAACTAAGGCACAGTTATGTCACTAAATAAGACCCTTGCTGTCCATCCTATGTCACTGAAGCTATGCCTAAGGCCCTTTGCTCAATAACTAAGACCATTATGTGTCCTTAACTAAGACCCTGGTACTGTCTGTAACTAAGACTCTGAGTTATAACCAACTGTGTTTCTGAATCTGTCACAATATAAGGTCCTGTGCTATGTCCAGCTATGGCCCTTACTCTGTCCCTAAGAAAAGTCTACACATTGTCCCTAACTGAGGCCCTGACAGTTTCCCCACCTAAGTCCCTATTCTATTACTATTGCCTTGATAGTCCTTAAATAAGGTCCTGAACTGTCCCTAAGACCCTTATGTGTCCTTAACTATGGCTCTGAGTTATCTCCAAATAATACTCTGACCCTGCCCCTAAGAAAAGTCCTAATAGACCCTGCACTATTTCTAATGCCATGAATTGTCCCTAACTAAATGTCCTGGGCTATCCTTAACTGAGTCCTGAAACTGTCCCTATCTAATTCCCTATTCAATCTCCAACTAACTTGCTGACAGTATGTTCCTAACTAAGGCCCTGGGACGTCCCTAAGACCCCGGCACTGTCCTTAACTAAGGCCCTATACTGCCCCTAAGAACATGTGATGTCCCTAGCTAAGGCAATAATTGCTCCTAAATAAGGCTCTACACTGCCCATGTTAAAACCTTTATGTGTCCTTAATTAAGCCCTGAATTATCTGTAACCAAGACCCTGTGCTATGTCAAACTCTGCCTTACTTTATCCTTAAGAAAATCCCTAGTGCTGTCATTAACTTAGACCCTATACTGTTTTTTGTTAAAGACATGCAGCATCCTTAACAAAGGCCCAATTATGTCCCTAGTTAAGGCTTTGCTGGTCACACCTAAGGCTCTGACCCTGTGCCTAACTCAAGCCCTGCATTGTCCCTAAGTAAAGCCACCCACTATCCCTAAATAAGACCATTATATGTCTTTAACCAAGACCTGTATGTGTCTGTAACAAGACCTTGTTATCTCCAACTAAGGCCCTGACTCTTTCCCTATAAGTGTTAATGTTTTCCTCAACTTAGATTCTGCATTCTTCCTAGGGCTGTGGGTTTTCCTTAACTAAAGGCCGATTATGTCCCCAAATAAGGCTGTTGCTATCCATACACTGTGCCTAACTCACTCCCTGTGTTGTTCCCAACTATGGCCATGCACTGTCCCTAAATAAGACCCTTATCTGTCCTTAACTAAACCTGAGATTTTCTCCACCTAAGGAATTGAGTTATTATTGCTTATGGCCCAGACTCTGTCTCTAAGACCCTGTGATGTCCCTAAATAAGGCCCTGGGATATTCTTAAAAGAATCCATGCACCTTAGTCCCACCTTAGTCCTTATTCTATCTCCAAGGCCCCAGCAGCGTGCTTAACTTAGGCCCTGTGCTGTCCCTCTATAAGCCCTGCACTGTCTCTAATGAAGGACTTATAAATTATCCTTCACTATCAACCTGAGCTCTCTCCAACTAATGCCCTACTTCCCTACCTAAGACTCTTCACTGTCCCTAGATAATGCCTTGATTTGTCCATATCTAAGTCTCTGCACTAACCATAACTCAAGCTCTGAGCTTTCCCTAATTAAGGCCCACTCTCTTTACCTAATTTGGGCCCAGCCTTATCCATATCTAAAGCCCTAAGTCTCTCCAACTAAGACCTTCAGTTAATTATATTAAAGGCCCTGACTCTGTCCTAAGCAAGCATTAGTTGTCCCAAACTAGGCCCTTCAATCTTTTAAACTAAGGTTGTTCACTGTCCCTATTTAAGCCCTGTTCATTCCCTAACTAATGCCATGCTCTGTCCCTAATAAGGTTCATATATGTCAAGTAAGGTC
Organism: Phacochoerus africanus; assembly: GCF_016906955.1. Lineage (NCBI taxonomy): Eukaryota > Metazoa > Chordata > Mammalia > Artiodactyla > Suidae > Phacochoerus > Phacochoerus africanus. Next base: position 38,912,989 of record NC_062551.1, on the reverse strand, counting down.
CTGAGTTATCTCTATCTAAGGCTCTCACTTTTTCCCTAAGGCCCTGTGCTATGTCCAAATATGGCCCTGTCCCTAAACCTAACCATAACACTAACCCTACCTAAGGCCCTACACCACTCCCAAGACCCTACACTGTTCCTAATTATCACCCTGAGCTGTTTCCAACTAACATCCTCTTTCCCTAAATATGGCACTAGGTTATCTTTAATATGGCCCTGAATTCTCCATAACTAAAACCCTGAGATTTCTCTAACGAAGGACTTGGCTCTAGGCGATTCTTAAAAGAGGTCTGGACACTGTTCCTACCTTTTTCCCTAAGCTCTCTCCAACTCAGGCCATGACAGGGTGGCTAACTAAGGCTCTCCAATGTCCCTAACACCCTACACTGTCCCTATCTCCCTGAGCTGTCTCCAACTGACATCCTGACCCATTCCCTAACTGTGGCACTGGGCTGTCCCTAACTAAAACCCTGAACTTTCTCTAATGCCTTACTTTTCTCTAGAACTAGGTTCTGTGCTGTCCCAAGCTAAATTAGGCCCTGAAACTGTCTTTTCTCCTTAAGTTATCTCGAGCTAAATCCCTGACAGTTTGCCTAATCTGTCCCTAACTAACAAAAGGCACTGCTTTTTTAGCAAGGTCTCTAACAAAGAACTTGAACTATTTCCAAAATAATGCCCAGACTCCAACCCTCACTAAGGCAATGACACTTACCCTAAGTAATAAGGCCTTTAAGTGTCCCAAACTAAGATCTTGAGCTAACTCTATAAAGGCACTGGCTCTCTCCCCAAGTATGGACCTGATGTTTGTACCGAGGCTCTCCCCTCTTCCAAAGGTTGTGAACTGTCCCAACCTAAAGCCATGACCTTTCCTAACTAATGCCATGCCCTGTCCCTAAGGCTATGCATGGTCCCTGTTTTGTTCTGAACCTGCACCCACAACAATGTGAACTGCAGATCTTTGGCTTCACCACCTCCACTGGGAGAATTAGCTTAGCCTGCTGTGGGACACTTCCTGTAGGATTTTCAGAACCACAAAAATTAGAGAGCTCATGCCCTTGTGTAGTCACATTTAACAGGACCCAAACTTTGTGTGCTAGTGTCCTGGTGACCCTGCTGCAGCAGAGCCACCCAACTCCCACCACAGCCCATTATTCTTTTCCTGATCATGGCTGCCCTGCACCTCCCAGCCTGCCCACCCCTTGCAACTGGGATGCTGTGTCTCCTGTTACCAAGGGGAAGTGGTAGAGGTGATAAGAGCCTTGGCCAGCCTGTGTCCTAGGACAGAGGGCATGGTGCACACGTGGGCACCCCATCCCCTCCTGGTTGGATCCCTCCACCTGGAAACAGGGATGATAAACAAGGTGGAAAGATCCTGGGCCCCAACACCTACCTGCCCTGAACTCTCACATGAAGGGGACAGAGACATCTTGAGCTTTAGCCCATGGAGGGGGGCACTTTGTTCCCATAACAAAACTTTACCCTAACAGTTTTTAAAGTCCCTTTAAAAATCCTCCTCAGCCATTTTGAGTTTATTTTTGTGCATGGTGTGAGGGTGTGTTCTAGTTTCATTGCTTTGCATGCAGCTGTCCAGGTTTCCCAGCAAGGCTTGCTGAATAGACTTTCTTTTTCCCATATTATGCTCTTGCCTTCTTTGTCAAAGATTAATTGACCATAGGTGTCAGGGTTTATTTCCGGATTCTCTATTCTGTTCCATTGGTCGGTCTGTCTGTTTTGGTACCAGTACCACACGGTTTTGATGATTGTGGCTTTGTAGTATTTCTTGAAGTCTGGGAGAGTTATGCCTCCTGCTTGGTTTTTGTTTCTCAGGATTGCTTTGGCGATTCTGGGTCTTTTGTGGTTCCATATAAATGTTTGGATTGTTTGTTCTAGTTCTGTGAAAAATGTCATGGGTAATTTGATAGGGATTGCATTGAATCTGTAGATTGCTTTGGGTAGTATGGCCATTTTTACAATATTGATTTTTCCAATCCAGGAACATGGAATATCTTTCCATTTCTTTACATCTTCTTTGATTTCCTTGATTAAAGTTTTATAGCTCTCGGCATATAGGTCCTTTACCTCTTTGGTCAGGTGTATTCCGGGGTATTTGATTTTGTGAGGTGCAATTTTAAAAGGTACTGTATTTTTGTACTCCTTTTCTAATATTTCATTGCTGGTATACAGAAATGCGACTGACTTCTGAATGTTAATTTTATATCCTGCTACTTTGCTGAATTTATTAATCAGTTCCAGTAGTTTTGGGGTTGAGTCCTTAGGGTTTTCTATGTATAGTATCATGTCATCTGCATACAGTGACAGTTTTATCTCTTCTCTTCCTATATGGATGCCTTTTATTGCTTTTGTTTGTCTAATTGCTGTGGCTAGGACTTCCAAAATTATGTTGAAGAGCAGTGGTGAGAGTGGGCATCCCTGTCTTGTTCCAGATTTGAGTGAGAAGGCTTTCAGTTTTTCCCCATTGAGTATTATATTTGCTGTGGGTTTATCATAAATGGCTTTGATTATATTCAGGAATGAATTAAATATACAACAGGACACCATCAAACTCCTAGAAGAAAACATAGGCAAAACACTCTCTGACATCAACATCATGAATATTTTCTCAGGTCAGTCTCCCAAAGCAATAGAAATTAGAGCAAAAATAAACCCATGGGACCTCATCAAACTGAAAAGCTTTTGCACAGCAAAGGAAACCCAAAAGAAAACAAAAAGACAACTTACAGAATGGGAGAAAATAGTTTCAAATGATGCAACCGACAAGGGCTTAATCTCTAGAATATATAAACAACTTATACAACCCAACAGCAAAAAAAACAATCAATCAATGGAAAAATGGGCAAAAGACCTGAATAGACATTTCTCCAAAGAAGAGAGACAGATGGCCAGCAAACACATGAAAAAATGCTCAACATTGCTGGTTATAAGAGAAATGCAAATCCAAACCACCATGAGATATCACCTCACACCAGTCAGAATGGCCGTCATTAATAAATCCACAAATAACAAGTGCTGGAGGGGCTGTGGAGAAAAGGGAACCCTCGTACACTGTTGGTGGGAATGTAAACTGGTACAGCCACTATGGAGAACAGTTTGGAGATACCTTAGAAATCTATACATAGAACTTCCATATGACCCCGCAATCCCACTCTTGGGCATCTATCCGGACAAAACTCTACTTAAAAGAGACACATGCACCCGCATGTTCATTGCAGCACTATTCACAATAGCCAAGACATGGAAACACCCCAAATGTCCATCGACAGATGATTGGATTCAGAAGATGTGGTATATATACACAATGGAATACTACTCAGCCATAAAAAAGAATGACATAATGCCATTTGCAGCAACATGGATGGAGCTAGAGAATCTCATACTGAGTGAAATGAGCCAGAAAGACAAAGACAAATACCATATGATATCACTTATAACTGGAATCTAATATCCAGCACAAATGAACATCTCCTCAGAAAAGAAAATCATGGACTTGGAGAAGAGACTTGTGGCTGCCTAATGGGATGGGGAGGGAGTGGGAGGGATCGGGAGCTTGGGCTTATCAGATACAACTTAGAATGGATTTACAATGAGATCCTGCTGAATAGCATTGAGAACTTTGTCTAGATACTCATGTTGCAACAGAAGAAAGGGTGAGGGAAAAATGTAACTGTAATGTATACATGTAAGGATAACCTGACCCCCTTGCTGTACAGTGGGAAAATTAAAAAAATATTAAAAAATCCTCCTCATCTGTAATAGAAGATAAGGCTTAATTGTATCCCAATTTTCTCAAACCACAGCCTATGCTGAGACCACCACTAAGGTAATGGTGCTTAAGGGAAGCATCTTTACTTTCACTGGAGTTCAGCTCCCCAAGCTCTGCCTTCAACTTAAAGGAGAAGTTTCTTTGACAACCAAGCTTCAAACCTCTTTTCAAACTTTCTTATTCTAGTCTTGCTGAGCCTAAAGGGACAGTGCTATCACCACCTGCCAGAAAGTGATTCCTGCAAGCCTGTAGTTATTGGTTGCCTGATGAATTCCTAGAGAAGCAAACTTTGCAAGGTAATGACTTCTGGACTTGGCACTAGGTCTCTCTCCACAAACGGGGTAGAGTGGCTGTTTTCACAGCCCTAGGTGGAAGCGCTCACCTTTTATGAAGCCAGGCCTTGATCATTTACAGGTGCTTCCAGGGTCCTCATTCTTCCTAAACCCCCCACTCACATGGCTGCTGTTTGCCAGTCTATACAGGACCTTGTTTCTCTTAAAATTAAGGTTATTTTATACACAGAGAATGGATTGAATGATGACTCCAAAAGATGTGTCCCCCATAACCTGTGACTAGCACCATACCTGGGGAAAGTGTCTTTCCAAATGTAGTTGAGATGAGGTCATCTTCTGTAGGGTGGCCCTAAATTCCATGGCAGAGACCTGATAAGAGACAAAAGAGGAGACACAGACACAGGAGAAGCCACATGATAATGAGGCAGACATAGGAAAGAGGCAGCCACAAGCCTAGGGACCCCTGAACACCCCAGAAGCTGGAAAAGGCAGGAAGGACCCCCACAGCAGAGAGATTTCAAGACTGAGATATATTGATCTCAGAAGTCTAGACTCCAGGACTTGGGGAGGATAAATTGCTATTGTCTTAAACCACCCAGTTTTTGGTCCTTTGTTAGAGATGCCACAGAACAGTCACTGAGACACTGCTCTGCAGGATCCTGGAAGAGTGGGTCTCACTAAAGGCAGATAGAAAACAGATTATGGAGAACTCAGAGTCAGCATTTCCCACCCACCCCCTCCAAAAAACCCCAAAGCAGTGGCTGGACACCAGAATGCTCAGGGATCAAGTCTGAAGCCCATTCCTAAGGGTGCTGGTTGCACAAAGCCTCCCCAGGTTCTTATGCTGTACCTGTGGGGTATTTCAACCTTGATTGAGGACTTTTTACATTGCCATTCACACTACTAATTAAGAACCTGCAAGTTACACAGATGAAAACCCAATCAGGACACTCATTACACTGATGAATAATTCTGAAGTTGGCCAGAAGTGGGAAATTTTCTCCCATGTAGCTAGCAGCTCCCCACAAGAAGTGTCCTCATTGGAAAGCTGATAGACCAAGTAGAGGGGTCCCTGAGTAAATGCTGGTAAATGCTGCTCCTGAGCCTTATCCACCCTTCCAAGGTAAACCATCTGAACATGTGCAAAGACTTTAAAAGCTGGTTTCTTGGTGCTATGCACATGACACCATGCTTGCCGAGTTGGCATCTGTAGGCCATGTGGGAGATGGTCCTAGCCTAGGGGCTTTTCTGTAAGCTTTCTATCTGCCTACCTGAGTTACCCATCTTAACTGAGCCCTCTCTGACTTTTTTCTTGCTTCCTCACCTCTGCCTGGGGAAATCGCCCAATGGCAGATATGGGCGACACATCCTCTTCCTTAGCAGGTTGTGGCTTGGCAATTCCTGTGGAAGGTCCAGCAGAAGACCACTCAGGCTGGGCCACCTGCAAGGCTATGGCTCCTCACAGCCTCCAACCAGCCCAGCCCCACCGTCTGAAAATATGGTCTCAGGTACAGCTGCAGGTACTCTTACTGCCTGGAGGGGCTATTTATACAGACCTTAACCCAGTACACCTGGGAAGGACTGGATGGCTGGGTCACACTGCCCAGGTCAGCCAATCTTCACCCATCAGGGGCTCATGGTTGCAGAAAGTGGGCCTTGCTGCACAGGCTAGGTACAAGGAAAAGGTATGAGGTCAGGATAGACATAAAGCTGCAGCTCTAGCTTGTTTTCTAATCATTTTAACTGGCTGATGAGTGGGAGACAATTTCAAGAAGACCCTTTCTTCATGAGAGAAATCCAGGAGTTAAGGAGTAGAGGGGAGGTGGGTGGAGACAGGGACAAGCTACCCTGGTGCAGTGGAAGCCTATGGAAAACCCAGTGGAGGGAGGCTGCTCAGAGTGAAGCCAGGGGCACAGACATGTCCAGGAGCTGCTGTTTGTTAGTGCAGATCCTGCTCTGAGGTGCTCAGTGTAAGCTCTAACCAGTGGGGCTGAGGGTGGTCTGCAGCGAGGCCTATGTGCATAGTGCCTGTGTTTGGAGCTCTGTCAGGGTACCTGCCCTTGTGAGCTCCATATCCTGGGAGGGGCCTGCGCTTGTGAGCCCCAGGGGCTGCTGGGTGCCTGCCCAAGTGAGCTCCATATCCTGGGAGAGGTCTGCCCAAAAGAACTCTGTGCACTGGGAGGAGTGTGTGAACAAGCGTCCTCTCTTTGCTATCAGCCCAGAGTTGCTTAGCATGATTTCCCTGTGGGCATTGCTGGAATGATATCAGAAACCAAAGATGCTGCTGGTCCTTGGGCCCCCACCCAGGTTCACCCAGAGTGACAAGGTCAGTAGGTGGGTGCTAGACACTGTGCATGCAGGAGGCCCTATGAGTATCTCTTTCTTCTCCTACCTGACAACACATAGCCTTCCCTAGGACAGAGTGGACAGCCCCTCCCCCCTGCCCCAAGCTGGTGGGAGCTCCTGGTGACCTTGCAGGGGACATTGGAGGGAGGGGCCAGGCAGAGCCAGGTTGGGGACCATGGGGGTCTTTCTGGGTCTGAGCTGGGAATGGATGAGCAGGTGGTGAGTGTGACCTAGTAAAGCTGCTCTGCTGACATGACACTAAACCCACTTCATAGGGACAAGCCTCCTGGGTGACCCCAAAACACTATTGTAAGAAACCTCCAATCAAAGGAAGGATTTGTAACATGAATCCCATGGAAGGTAATGTTTGCAAAGTGAATCTTCCTAAGAGGAGACTGTGAGCTGGTGCCCTCAGAGGAGGGATGTGGAACCATCTAGGGACAGGCAATCACCCTGAGTGGGCAGGGTGTACACTTCTACTGATAACTGTCCATGGCATAGGCCTGATCCTGTCCATATTAGGATCCATTAATTTAGGCATCCTTGTTTAGCAGATGTTTTTTAGGCATAAAGGGGGAACAGCTCATAAGCGTAAAACATTTTCAGAGGAAACTAATATTAGATGACTGTACTGCTCTGTTGTTGATTTCTTTTAGTCACAATTCTCCTGGTTTTAGATCTGATGTGGGGATTATAGAGAAGTCAACATTTAAATCTTCATAAACTGCGCATTTGTAGCTTCAGTATCATTGATTACCTGCAGTTTTATGGTTAGGGAAGAATTACTGATTTTATATATCATGTAAATAATTTGCAGTGATGACAGGACAATTGAGATCATGATGGTGGCTAACAAATTGTTGAAGTTGCCCTACTTGTGCATCTAGTGTATGCGTGTATGAACCAATTTAGTTGTCAACAGGATGGATGCTTTAGCAGGCATCTGGGACAGTGGAATCAGGCCACTTCTGGTCTGTCCTCTGGGAGCCTGGGCTGCACTACAGGAAGCTCCTGGCTGACTTCTGGGTCCTGACCATCAGGTGGTCAGAGAAATTGGTACTGTTTTTGTTTTGTATGTTGAAATGTTTAAAGACAAACATTTTGAGAAGTTTCCAGATGTAGGTGAAATGTGGAGCCTGCTGTTGATTTATTCTCCAAGAAATGGACATCCTATTCTCACAAAGGGTAAACCCCTGACCAGAGGTGAGAGGCCCCACCTATGTGCCCTGTGCCTCCTAGGAGAGCAGCCCTAAACTTGTTTAAACCTGACCGAGTTCTGTCTACATAATATATTTAGACATCTCCATGCCCTGTCTACACTGTGTATATTTAGACCTGACCAGGTTTTGCACAGGCTAGGATGTGGGGACCTGGGTAGAGAGCTTTGAGGGGAGGCATGGGGTCCTGAGTAGAGACACAGATTGGCTTCAGTCCTGGACAGCTCTGTGCCTCTGTCTAAATGTCTGTGCTTAGATGTCAGATCTGGACTGAGGTGTGCTTGTCTGGTCAGAGCCTCTGCTTTGGGTGTGGTTCTCTGCTCTCCTAGGGGTCATTGCTGTGGGAGGGTCCTTAGTTACCCCTGGATAGGGTCAACTTCCCTGAGGCTAGCAGAGGCTCCTCAAGTGAGATATCTCATAATTAAACCAATTCACCAGTGAGTTCCTGCTGGGATGCAGTGGGTTAAGAACCTGACTGAAGCAGCTCTGGTTGCTGCAGAGGTGTGGGTTTGATCCCCAGCCTGGCATAGTGGGTTAAAGGATCTGCATTGCTGCAGCTGAAGCATAGGTCTAAACTGTAGCTTCCCAGGGAACTTCCATATGCTGTGGGTATGGCCATTAAAAATATAAAAATTAAACGAATTCACCAGAATGCACAGGGTGAGGAGGGGTGCAGGTTTTCCTGGTGAATTAATTGCTGGGCATGTGGGTCTGGATATAAAGCCAATTGGCAGCAGGGGAAGTTGCCTCTGGGGTCTCCTACTTGTCTGTCCCTACTCAGCAGAGTCCATACCTGACCTTCTCTTTCAGCCCTGATTTCTCATGAGTTTTCTCAACACTTCAGCAGGACAGAAAATGGCTAAGCCTGCCAGAACCAGGGTAGTGTTGTAACCATGCATTCCTGTCCCCACTTCTCGTTCTTAGGAAATGGACCCCATTCAGCCTCCATGACTTTCCCTGAATTCCAAGGGGCAAGTTCAGAAAGTTGCTGATCAGGGAAGGAAGGAGATGCAAAGCCAAGGGAGGAACAGTCAAGACACAATAGTCCAGTCCTGGGGCAGGATCCTGGTTCCCCTCAAGGGATACACATAACAATATAGGCATCTTATACACCTAAGAGAAAAGTTGTATTCCGTATGCTTCTTTTAGAAATGAATACTTTAAAATTGAACAGTTCAGAGTCCTTCGTTGTCCTTCTCCCTGGCTTAATTACATCCTAAACACAATCACCCCTAAGCTAAAGATTAGGCACCCTGAGTACAGTTGCCCATGGGTTAAAGATCATTAGCACATTATGGTTTTCAGGAACTTTCTTAGTTTGTCCTAATTTCTTTTTCTTTTTTGTGGGGGAGGGGATGCACCTGTGCATATGGAAGTTCCAAGGCTAGGGGTCTAATAAGAGCTACAGCCGCTGGCCTATACCACAGCCACAGCAACAGGGGATCCGAGCTGTGTCTGTGACCCACACCACAGCTCATGGCAATGCCAGATCCTTAACCCACTGAGCAAGGACAGGGATTGAACCCATATCTTCATGGATCCTAGTTGGGGTTCATTAACCACTGGACCATGATGAGAACTCCCTCTAATTTCTAATTAGTATGCTCTTTTCACAACTACTGTTATTCTAGGCAATAACCCAGAGAGTCAAATTGGAATCTCAGTAAGACATCATTTAAAAAAATTATTTTAAGTGAACTGTAGAACACTTCACACACCCTTCACTATTGTCACCTTTTTAAGTGCAGTTTTCCAAAGCCTCAGGTACATTCCCCTTGTTGTGGAGCCATCACACTATCCATAGAACTTTTCATCTTGTAAAACCGAGTTCCACAACCATCAAAGTCTCACTCCCCACCCTCTCTGACAGCCCTTGTACCATGGTCCACTTCTTTTCATGAGTAGTCATCTACAGGGCCCCATTTGAATGGAATCCTGTGGTGTTTGCTGACAAGTCAACTGCTTGCCAGATGGTCTCTGCTCCTGAGGCAGGAAGGACTCTGCAGGGGGTACTCAGAGAGTCTGGGGTACAATCCCAAGAGCATGGAGTTCATGTGGGACACTGTGTCAGGATCAAGACACTTTCTCAGGCCACCACGTCACCCATGAGGAATGTTCCCATGATCCAACTCAGGAGGGCATTGTGGGTGGGCTGGGACCCCAGGAGTCCTCTTCCTGTTCTGTAGTTCAGAAAGCATGTTCACCATGGGTCCCGGATTCACCCCACATCTCAGCTGTCTCCCTCTGTCCCATCTTGAATACAAGAAAGCTGCTTCTACTGATCATCAGGTCCACAGCAAAGGCCTGGTCCTGTTGATATTGGAGTCCTTTAATTTAGGTGTCCAGGTATAGCACCTGTTTTTAGTCCTAAAGAGGGACAGTTTATGAGTGCCAAACATTTTCAGAGGAAATTAATATTTGATTAATACTTGATTGTTGACTTCTATTAGTCATACTTCTTCAGGTTTTAGATCTGGTGTAGAGGTTGCAGAGAAGTCAAAATTTAAGTCTTTTTAACCTTTGTAGTCATAGCTTTAGTATCACTGATGAACTGTATTTTTTGTTGTTGTTGTTTAGGGAAGGGTTGTTGATTTCACGTACCATGTACAGGACTCACAATGATAACATGGCAATTAAGATTAGAGTGGTGGGAGTCCTCTCTGTGCAGTTTTGGTCACCTGCCCAACACAGTTGGTTAAATGATTCAGTGTTGCCACGACTGTGGTGTAGGGTTCAATCATAGCTCAGATTTGATCCCTGGCCCAGGAACTGCATAGCCAAGAAAAAAAAAAAAAAAAGATTGGAGTGGTGACTGGTAAATTGTTCACATTGTTATACTGGTGCATCTGAGGTAAGTGTATGGATCAATTCAGTTGCCAATATTAGTGAAATAATATAGAGGACTAGAAAACTTATCAAAAAACAATTATATTTTGACAATGCCTCTGGCATGTGGAAGTTCCTGGACCAGAGAAGGAACATGCAACCCTTAAGCAACCCAAGATAATACAGTGATAACTCCAGATTAAGAACCCACTGTGCCAGAAGGGAAGTCCCCAAAATAATTATTAATGTGTGATCATGAAAATGTAAAAGTTTTTCCATAACAAGTGATGTTGCCTCTGGAGAGCCTTCCTGAAATGGATACACCTACTGATAAACAGGATTTTTGCCTATGATTTAACTTTGAATAAGTTATATAAATTTATCTGTTATCACACTTATTGAGAAAGACATAATGATTATGGTGTTGGCTTGAAACCATTGACAAGTATTCAATTCCTTATTATTTTTTTTGGCTGCCCCTACAGTATGTATAAGTTCCTGGAACAAGACTCAAATCAGCACCACAGTAGCGACCCAAGCCACAGAAGTGACAATGCTGGGTTTTCAACACACTGAGCCACTGAGGAACTCCCTCTTCCTAATTTCAAATATACACAGGTAGGCACTTCAAACAGAATATGGTGGAGGTCTCTGAGTTGTTATTAGAGAGAATGGCCACCAGAGGGTGCCCGAGCACTGGCAGAGCCCTGCAGCTGATTGGAATTGGTATATACCACCTCAGAGATGGGTTGGAGATGGATGGTGGCAGATGCCCCAGGACGTGCCTGGAGATGAGGTGTAGGCTACAGGTCGCCTCTGACTCTCCAGTCTGAATTACCTCATTTGCCTGAAAGGATATTGTCCTGCCTTCACATCCATGGATCGCTTTTAGACAGCTTGGGTAGCCCAAGGTTCAAACAGCTGGACCGGCTGTCGGAGTTCTAACTGCCTTCGGAGTCTTCAGAGGCAGAAATATGAACCTAAAAGTAGTTGGCATTAATATTAGGCATGTAGTGGGCAGGTTGCATCTAACCTGGAGACTTGTCTCTTGAGGGGTCTCTGAAAACACTCTCCTCTTTCTTTGAACTGAGGTTCTCCTTCCTTTAGTTCACCTTTGAGTAAAAAATCTTACCTCAAGCCAAGTCATGTAAATTAAGAGGGGAGGCTGATTAGTTTAAATCTAGTTTCTGGATTTGGGGTGGGTTTGGCTCATCAACTAAGAGGAATGGGGAAGGATAGGGAGGACTGAGTACCATGGTGGACTTTGAGAGAGAAATGACTCCCTCTGGAAGGAGCTTGGTTGTTCTAGGGCAGGGGGAGGGAAGAATTAAATAAGCTATCCTGTGCAAGAGCCTAGGGCAGTCAAATCCTGGGTTTGTTCATGAGGTAGGAGGAAGGGCTCTGAGTTGTTGTTAGAGAGAATGGCCACCAGAGGGCGATGAAGTACTAGGCAAGCCCAGCAGCTACCTAATGTTGGCACTTCCATGCTCAGAGATGGGGTTTGAGATGGGGATGGTGGATCCCCCAGGAGGTGTCTGGGCAGAAAGGGGTAGGTTCCATTCCAAACTGGCTCACCTTTTAAAAGGTATATGATTCTGCCTTCATATATCTGGGTCACTTTCAGTTGGCTCAGGTAGCTCAAAGTCCACCTGAGTAGACTGGGGGTCTGACAGCCTTTGGTTTCTCTGGGAGCAGAACTCTGAATCCATAAGCAGTTTGCTCTAGCATTGGACATGCAGTTTTCCAGAGTCAGGCTTGCACAGTTTTTGTCATCTTGCACAGCTTTTGCCTGGGCTGGTGGTCGTGAATGGAGAGGGAGAGGTAAATGTACAATTCCTTTTGTGGGCAGATGTGTCCATCCTAGAGACCTGTCTCTTGAGGGATTACTGGAAAAATCCTTCTTTTCCTTCCATCTTAGCACCTCCCTCCTTTCATGCACCCCTGAAGAAAAATCTTACCTAAATCCAGGTCACATAAGGGGTGGCAAAAGAGTATGTGGGGGAAGGATGAATAATGAAAGCCTGAGTCAAAGTGTGTTCTGCTGATTGACTTAAAGGAGTGCTGACAGATAGGGAGCAGTGAGGGTTATGGGAGATTTTGAAAGACCACCCTCCATAAGGATCTTAATTTTTCTGAGAGACAGAGGGGGACCAAATCAGGGTCACAGGTGTTGAAGAGCTGTGCAGAAAGAACTGGTTGGGATAAGGAAGCAGAAGCATAGGGTCTGAATTGTTGGGAGAGGTGAGGGCTGCTAGAGAATGAGGAACCCTGATTTTTCCACCTGTTGCTTGTTGTTAGCCCTTCCAAGCTCACATATGGGGTTGGAGATGGTGCTGGTGGAACCCCCGACTGTGTGCCAAGTGAGCAAAGGTGAGTTACAGGTGGCTTCTGACTCTCGGGTCCAATATGCCGCTCCTGATAGTGGGTACATAGTTCTTCCCTCACAACTAGGGGTCATTTCTGTACTTGTCATAGAGCCCTAAGGCCAGAAGATTTCAAAGGCTATCTTGGGCCTGAATGCCTTGGGATTCCCCAGTGATATAACCCTGAACCCCAAACAATTTGTCTTGAATCTTGGGCATGCAGTTTTCAAGAATCAGGCTTTTGTTTGGTGTGGCATCAGGAAAGCAGCGCTTGTGGACCTGAATGGAGTATGCAGAGGTGATGGTTTTGTTGGGCCAGGCTGTGCTCAGCACTGGGATCTATTCACTGAAGTTTCCTCCAGGTTTCCTTTTTATTTTTTCTACCTGAACCAGTGCTTCCTGTCACATGCACCTGGGGAAAGAACATTAGGTAAAACATTGTCACATGTATTGAGGGGGGCAGATGAATTTCCAGCTGGTGACCTGACTTGAAGTGGGATCAGCTGATGGACATAGAGTAGTGGTGTTGAAGAGGGAGAAGGGAGACAAACACTGCCCTCCCTATGGAGGGAAATGGTGGTTCTTCAATGAGAGTAGGATGGAAGTCAGCTTCCAGTGAAAGTAGGATGGCACTTCCAATACAAGGCTCAAGGTAGCAGAACTTTTTCAGGTTTGGAACCCTAGTGCAAGTATAGTATTGATAGCCACTCTCCTAAATACAAATACTTAACTGATATCAGCAGCTGAGACACCCTTATACAATGAACACTTTCCAAAAGAAATCAGAGGCCCTTTTGAGTGAGCTGGTAAAACAGTTTTTCTAACATTGTTCTTCTATGAAGGGGAATGCTGTATCTGGTATATGATGCCTAGAGTAATTGCTAACATATGGCAGGTGGGTTCGCTTTTATACATGTCATGGGATGTTGACCTAAACTCAGAATGCTGGAATTTCAAAAGTTAGCTTTAGAGAAAGTGTAATCAAACATGTTATTTCTCTTAAGAAAGTTGCAACTGTTTGTAGCTAGAACAAAGCACTCTTATGCCATGTGTTCTTTCAATAAGTGAAATATAGGCAGCACAAGATTTGTTGTTAAAGACGCATCACAGTTCTTAAAGCAGAGAAATGACCTGGTCTAGTCTAGCCTAGCCTAGATCTGTGTTTCCACTGTGAATAAGAGAGGGTAAGAGAAAGGCACTCTTGTTCCCAGACAATATGTCTTCTAGAAGGAGCTCCCTGCCCCAGGCTCAAGTTGGCATAACTTTTTTGTCATGTTTGGATTCCTAGAGCAGGCATATTAGTGGTAGCTTCTATCCTCTATTCCAATACCTAACTGAACTTGGGAGCCAGGACCTATTTCACCTTTATACAAAGAAGAACTCCCAAGAGAAACAAGAGGCCCTTTTGAGGGAGCTCACAAAACAGTTTTTCCAAGTGTTCATCTATGAAGGGAAGAGCTATGTCTGGTGTGCGGTGTCTGGAGTGATTGATAACACCTGGCAGGCATACTCACTTCAGTACATGGACCTCAACTTAAACTCAGAGTGCTTGGTGTTTGAAAGGTTAGCTTGATAGAATGTATAAACGAACATGATAATTCTCTTTGGAAAGTGGTATCAGTTTTTAGACAGAGTGAAGCATGCCTTTGATCTATGAGTGTGTGGGATAGTGTTTTGATTAGAAAGCACAAAGTTTGTTGTTTAAGACATGTAACAGCACTCAAAACAGAAGAACAAACTAGCATAGTTAAGATCTGTTTTTAAAGTTTGAACAAGAAAGGGTTTGAGAAAGGCCCTCTTGCATCCAGACAATAGGTCCTCTGGAAGGTGCTGCCTAAACTAGGCTGAAGTGATCAGAGCATCTTTCTCAGGATTGCAACACCATTGCAAGTGTTCCAACCCCCATCCTCAATACCAATACCCAATACTGGGATCCAAGGTTTCTTTCACATTTATACGACAAATACTCTCCAAGAGAAACCAGAAACACTTTCAAGTGAGCTTGCAAAACTGTTTTCAAAATTGTGGTCTCCTATGAAGGGAAATGCTATATCTGGTGTGTGATGTCTGGAGTGATTGGTAAATTCTGATAGGCATGCTCACTTTTGTACATGGCATGTGATATTTACCTAACCTCAGAGTTCTAAGAGTTTTAAAGGTTAGCTTTACAGAAAGCATAATAAAACACAATAGTTCACTTCAGAAAGTGGCAATCCTTTTTAAGCAGAGCAAAGCATCATTATGCATTGAGTGTGTGGAATAGAGCTTTGAATTAGGAAGAGCAAAGTTTGTTGTCTAAGATATGTCACGGAAGTCAAACAGAACATCTTAGCATAGTTAAGATTGGTTTTTAAGCTGAAAATAAGAAAATACACTCTTGCACTGAGACAATATGTCCTCTAGAAGGAGTTTCCTACCTTAGGCTCAAGCTGGCATAACTCCTGTCAGAGGTTTAGAGCAGGTGTATTCTTACTGGCTACTGTCCTCAATTCTAATACCTGCCTGAGATTGGGACTAGAAACTATTTCACCCCTACACTAAAAAGAATCCCAAGAGTGGCCAGAACTACTTTTCTGTGAGTCCCTACACCATTTTTATAACAGTGTTCTTCTATGAAGGGAAGTGCTATATCTGGGGTGTGATGTCTGAAGTGATTGTTAATGTCTGGCAGGAATTCTCGCTCTTGTATATGGCATGTGATATTGACCTAAATTCAGAGTGCTAGGCATTTGAAAAGTTTGCTTTACAGTGAAGCATAATCAAACATGACCATTCTCAGGGAAAGTGGCAACTGTTTTTAGCCAGACCAAATCATCATTAAGCCTTGTGTTCTTTGAGTGTTTGGAGTAGACCTTTGAATTAGGAAGAACATAGAATATTGTGTAAGATCTATCATGTAGTTAAACAGAACGGCCTACTATAATTAAGATCTGTTTTTAAATGGTGAATACATTAGTATATATAAGAAAAACTCTTGTGATGAGACAAGAAGAATTTAGGAAGGATCTTCCTGCACCAGGCTCAGGTTGGCAGAACTTCTTTATCAGGTTTGGAATCCTAGTCCAAGTATAGTCTTGATGTCTGCTGTCCTCAATACCAATATCTCACTGATATTTGGGAGCTGAGATCTCTTTATACTATATATATATATATATATATATATATTTTTTTTTTTTTTAAGAGAAAACAGCAGCCCTTCCAAACGAGCTTACAAAACAGTTTTTCTAACATTGTTCTATGAAGGGAAGTGCTATAGTTTGTCATGACGTCTGGATAGATTGGTAACATCTGGCAGGCATACTCACTTTTGTACATGACAAGTGACATTGCTCTAAATTCAGAGTGTGGGGAATTTGAACCTTAGCTTAACAGAAAGCATAATAAAAATACTACTCTTAGGAAAGAGGCAACAATTTTTAACCAGAGCAAAGTATTGCTATGCCTGGTATTCTTTGTGTGGGATAGAGCTTTGAATTTGGAAGAATGTGGTTTATTGTTTATACGTCACAGAACTCAAATCAAAGAACTGCCTAACATATTTAAGATAAGTTTTTAAACTGTGAATAAAAAAGGATATGAGAAAGGCACTCAGCTGTTTTCTCTATAGAAACACGACAGGCCAGAAGAGAGTGGCAAGCTATATTCAAAGTTATAAAAGGGAAAAATCTGCAGCCTAGAATATTCTACCTGGTAAGAATATAATTTAAAATAGAGGGAGAAATAAAGAATTTCTCCAACAAACAAAAAGTAAAAGAGTACAGCAATATTAACCCCCCCCCCTTAAAAGAAATCCTGAAAGGGATTCTCTAAATAAAAATGAAGTAAGAAGAAATAGGATGGAGGAAATCACAATTGGAAAGCAGTCACTAAGAGAAAAAAAAAAAACCTATTGTAAAAGTGACGATAAATACAGGACCAGCAAAAGGACAAATATGAAGATGTTAAAAAAGTTCTTCAAGGAGTTCCCATTGTGGATCAGTGGAAATGAATCTGACTAGTATGAGGATGCAGTTATGATCCCTGGCCTTGCTCAGTGGGTTAAGGATCCAGCATTGCTGTGAGCAGTGGTGTAAGTCACAGATGTGGCTTGGACCCTGAATTGCTGTGGCTGTGGTGTAGGCCAGCAACTACAGCTCTGATTTGACCCCTAGCCTGGGAATCTCCATATGCCATGGGTGTGGCCTTAAAAAGACCAAAAAAAAAAAAAAAGACTTCAAAATCATAGAATGTAGGAATGTGGGGAAGGAAAGTAAGAAAATCTAGACTTTTTTTTTTTTTTTTTTTTTTTTTTAAGAATGTGTTTCAGCCTATCTGATCATCAGGCTAAAGTAAGCAGATATGAGAAGGGGTTAACATACTTGAAAACAGGGCAACCAGAAGTCAAAACCAAACATTGCATTCACAAAAACTGAAAAGAAAAGGACACAAAGATAAAAATAAAAAGAAATCATCCAACCGAAGAAAGAAAGCAGCAAAGGAGAAACATAGAATCAACTGGAAAACAAGATTTAAAATGGCAATAAATACATATTTATCAATAATTACCTTAAATGTCAATGGAATGAATGCTCCAATCAAAAGACTTGGAGTGGCATATTGGATAAAAAGGCAAGAGCCTACAATATGCTGTCTACAAGAGACTCACCTCAGAGCAAAGGACACATATATACTGAAAGCAAGGGGTGGGAAAAGACATTTAATACCAATGGTCAAGGCAGGAAAGCAGGAGTTGCAATACTCATATCAGACAAAATAGACTTTATAATGAAGATCATAAAGAAAGACAAAAAAGGACACTATTTAATGAAAATAAAGGATCCATTCAAGAAAAGGAAATTACAGTCATCAATATATACACCCCTAACATAGGAGCACCCAGATACATACAACAAACACTAACAAACTTAAAAGGAGAAATTGATGGGACTACAATAATAGTAGGAGACTTTAACACCCTATTCACATCAATGGACAGATCCTCTAGACAGAAAATAAACAAAAGAAATTCCTAAATGACATAATAGAAATGTTAGACCTCGCTGACATTTTCAGGACATTTCATCCAAAAAATTCAGAATATATATTCTTTTCAAGTGCACATGGAATATTCTCAAGAATTTGACCACATACTGGGGCACAAAACTAACCTCAACAAATTTAGGAGTATAGAAATTATTTCAAGTATCTCTTTGACCACAATGGCATGAAACTAGAAATCAACCACAGGAAAAGAAATGAGAAAAAAAAAGGACTACATGGAGATTAAACAACATGCTCCTAAAAAACCAGTGGGTCAGTGAGGAAATCAAAAAGGAAATTAAAAATACCTATAGACAAGTGATAATGAAGACAAAACTATTCAAAATCTATGGAATGCCACAAAATCAGGGCTTAGAGAGAAGTTTGTAGTGATACATGCCTTCCTCAATAAGAAGAAAAGTCTCAAATTGACAACTTAACCCAACCTAAATTAATTAGAAAAAGAAGAACAAACAAAAGCTGAAGTCAGCAGAAGGAAGGAAATCATAAAGATCAGAGAGAAAATCAATAAAATGGATATTCAAAAAAATAGAAAAAAATCAATGAAACCAAGAGTTGTATTCTTTGAAAGTGTAAACAAAATTGACAAAACTTTGGCCGAGCCAAAAAACAAACAAACAAACAAACCCCTTTGGCCAAACCCACCTGGAAGAGGAGAGGAAAAAAAAAAACCAAATGAACACAATAAGAAATGAAAAAGGAGGAGTTCCCATCGTGGTGCAGTGGAAACGAATCTGACTAAGAACCATGAGTTTGCAGGTTCAATCCCTGGCCTCACTCAGTGGGGTAATGATTTGGCTTTGCTATGAGCTGTCGTGTAGGTCACAGGGGTGGTTTTGATCTGGCATTGCTGTGGCTCTGACATAGATTGGCAGCTGTTGCCCCAATTAGACCCCTAGCCTGGAAACCTCCATATGCCAAGGGTGTGGCCCTGAAAAAATAAAAAGACACAAAAAAAAGAAAAAAAAAGAAATGGAAAAGGAGAAATCTCAATGGATACTGCAGAAATATAAAAGAAATGAGAATACTATGAACAATTATATGCCAACAAATTTGAAAACCTAGAAGAAATGGAAAACTTTCTAGAGATTTACAGTCACCAAACCTGAGTCAAGAAGAAATAGATTGGCTGAACACACCAATCACTAGAAATAAAATTGCATATGTAGTAAAAACATTCCCTCCAAATAAAAGTTAAGGACCAGATGGCTTCACAGGTGAATTCTACCAAACATATAAAGAAGAAGGTATACCCATCCTACTTAAACTTTTCCAAAAGGTTGTGGAAGAAGGAACACTCCAAAAGGCATTGTATGAAACCACCATCACCCTAATACCAAAAAAAGATACTACCAAAGAAAAAAATTAGAGGCCAATATCTTTGATGAATATAGATGCAAAAATTGTCAACAAAATTTTAGCCAACCAAATCCAAAAACATATAAAAAAGGATCATACACCAGGACCAAGTGAGATCCATTCTATGCTCACAAGGATGGTTCAACATATGCAAATCAATCATACCACAATGCAATCAATCATATTACATTAACAAAAGGAAAGTAAAAAAAAAAAAAAAACACATGATCATCTCAGTAGATGCAGAAAAACCATTTGACAAAGTCAAACATCCATGCATGATTAAAAATTCTTACTGGAGTTCCCATCGTGGTGCAGTGGTTAACAAATCCGACTAGGAACCATGAGGTTGCAGGTTCAGTCCCTGCCCTTGCTCAGTGGGTTAATGATCTGGCATTGCCATGAGCTGTGGTGTAGGTTGCAGATGTGGCTCAGATCCTGCATTGCTGTGGCTCTGGCATAGGCCAGGGGCTACAGCTCTGATTCGACCCCTAGCCTGGGAACCTCCATATGCCATGGGAGCAGCCCAAAGAAATAGCAAAAAGACAAAAAAAAAAATTCTTACCAAAATGGGTATAGAAGGAATATAGTTTAACATATTAAAAGCCATTTATGACAAACCCACAGCAAATTATAATACTCAATGGAGAAAAGCTGAAAGGCCTTCCTGCTAAAATCTGGAACAAGACAAGGGTGCCCACTCTCACCACTTTTATTCAACATAGTATTGGAAGTCTTAGCCACAGCAATGAGACAATGAAAAGAAATAAAAGGTATCCAAGTTAGAAGAGGACAGGTAAAATTTTCACTGTATGCAGATGACTTGATACTATATATAGAAAACCCTAAGGACTCCACACAAAAACTCGAACTGATTAACAAATTCAGCAAAGTAGCTGAAGTAGATACAAGGTTAATATTCAGCAATCACTTGCATTTCTGTATACTAAAAATGCAAAAAGCAATAGAGAAAATTAATAAAACCAAGAGCTGGTTCTTTGAAAAGGTAAACAAAATTGACAAACCCCTGGCCAGACTCACTAAAAAGAGGAGAGAAAGAACCCAAATAAACAAAATTATAAGTGAAAAAGGCAAAATCGCAATGGATACAGCAGAAATACAAAAAACCATAAGAGAATAATATGAACAACTATATGCCAACAAATTTGAAAATCTGGAAGAAATGGACAATTTTCTAGACTCTTACAGCC
Source organism: Phacochoerus africanus (assembly GCF_016906955.1). Taxonomy (NCBI): domain Eukaryota; kingdom Metazoa; phylum Chordata; class Mammalia; order Artiodactyla; family Suidae; genus Phacochoerus; species Phacochoerus africanus. The sequence continues at coordinate 38,892,554 of NC_062551.1, read as the reverse complement.
TGCCAAAACTGAATCAAGAAGAAACAGACCAACTGAACAGACCAATCACTAGAAATTAAATTGAAGATGTCATAAAAACACTCCCTACAAATAAAAGTCCAGGACCAGATGGCTTCACAGGAAAATTCTATCAAACATATGAAGAGGAACTGGTGCCCATCCTCCTTAAACTCTTTCAAAAGGTTGAAGAAGAAGGAATACTCCCAAAGACATTCTATGATGCCACCATCACCCTCATTCCAAAACGAGACAGAAATACCACCAAAAAAGAAAACTATCGCCCAATATCATTGATGAATATAGATGCAAAAATTCTCAACAAAATCTTAGCCAACCGAATCCAACAACATATCAAAAAAATTATACACCATGACCAGGTAGGGTTCATCTCAGGTTCACAAGGATGGTTCAACATACGCAAATCAATCAACATCATACATCACATTAACAAAAAAAAGTCAAAAATCATATGATCATCTCAATAGATGCAGAAAAAGCATTTGACAAAGTCCAACATTCATTCATGATAAAAACTCTCACCAAAGTGGGTATAGAGGGAACATTCCTGAATATAATCAAAGCCATTTATGATAAACCCACAGCAAATATAATACTCAATGGGGAAAAACTGAAAGCCTTCTCACTCAAATCTGGAACAAGACAGGGATGCCCACTCTCACCACTGCTCTTCAACATAATTTTGGAAGTCCTAGCCACAGCAATTATAAAACAAAAGAAATAAAAGGCATCCATACAGGAAGAGAAGAGATAAAACTGTCACTGTATGCAGATGACATGATACTATACATAGAAAACCCTAAGGACTCAACCCCAAAACTACTGGAACTGATTAATAAATTCAGCAAAGTAGCAGGATATAAAATTAACATTCAGAAGTCAGTCGCATTTCTGTATACCAGCAATGAAATATTAGAAAAGGAGTACAAAAATACGATACCTTTTAAAATTGTACCTCAAAAAATCAAATACCCCGGAATACACCTGACCAAAGAGGTAAAGGACCTATATGCCGAGAACTATAAAACTTTAATCAAAGAAATCAAAGAAGATGTAAAGAAATGGAAAGATATTCCATGTTCCTGGATTGGAAAAATCAATATTGTAAAAACGGCCATACTACCCAAAGCAATCTACAGATTCAATGCAATCCCTATCAAATTACCCATGACATTTTTCACAGAACTAGAACAAACAATCCAAACATTTATATGGAACCACAAAAGACCCAGAATCGCCAAAGCAATCCTGAGAAACAAAAACCAAGCAGGAGGCATAACTCTCCCAGACTTCAAGAAATACTACAAAGCCACAGTCATCAAAACCGTGTGGTACTGGTACCAAAACAGACAGACAGACGAATGGAACATAATAGAGAATCCAGAAATAAACCCTGACACCTATGGTCAATTAATCTTTGACAAGGGAGGCAAGAACATAAAATGGGAAAAAGAAAGTCTATTCAGCAAGCCTTGCTGGGAAACCTGGACAGCTGCATGCAAAGCAATGAAACTAGAACACACCCTCACACCATGCACAAAAATAAACTCCAAATGGCTGAAAGACTTAAATATACGACAGGACACCATCAAACTCCTAGAAGAAAACATAGGCAAAACACTCTCTGACATCAACATCATGAATATTTTCTCAGGTCAGTCTCCCAAAGCAACAGAAATGAAAGCAAAAATAAACCCATGGGACCCAATCAAACTGAAAAGCTTTTGCACAGCAAATGAAACCAAAAAGAAACCAAAAAGAAACCAAAAAGACAACTTTCAGAATGGGAGAAAATAGTTTCAAATGATGCAATGGACAAGGGCTTCTAGAGAGAATATATAAACAACTTATACAACTCAACGTCAACAAAGCCAATCGCCCAATGGAATAATGGGCAAAAGACCTGAATAGACATTTCTCCAAGGAAGATATACAGATGGCCAGCAAACACATGAAAAAATGCTCAACATAATTGATTATAAGAGAAATGCAAATCAAAACTACCATGAGATACCACCTCATACCAGTCAGAATGGCCATCATTAATAAGTCCACAAATAAAAAGTGCTGGAGGGGCTGTGGAGAAAAGGGAACCCTCCTGCACTGCTGGTGGGAATGTAAACTGGTACAGTCACTATGGAGAACAGTTTGGAAATACCTTAGAAATCTATACATAGAACTTCCATATGACCCCACAATCCCAGTCTTGGGCATATACCCAGACAAATCTCTACTTAAAAGAGGCACATGCACCCACATGTTCATTGCAGCACTATTCACAATAGCCAAGACATGGAAACACCCCAAATGTCCATCGACAGATGATTGGATTCAGAAGATGTGGTATATATACACAATGGAATACCTCTCAGCCATAAAAAAGGACAAAATAATGCCATTTGCAGCAACATCAATAGAACTAGAGACTCTCATACTGAGTGAAATGAGCCAGAAAGACAAAGGCAAATACCATATGATATCACTTATAACTGGAATCTAATATCCAGCACAAATGAACATCACAGAAAATAAAATAATGAACTTGGAAAATAGACTTGTGGCTGCCCAGGGGAATAGGGAGGGAGTGGGAGGGATCAGGAGCTTGGGGTTATCAGATACAACTTAGAATGGATTTACAATGAGATCCTGCTGAGTAGTATTGAGAACTATGTCTAGATACTCATATTGCAACAGAACAAATGGTGGGGGAAAATATGTATACATGTAAGAATAACTTGTTCCCCATGATTTACAGTGGGAAAAAATAAAAAAATTAAAATCCTAAACAAAATATTATAAATTGAAAAAAATAAAATGGTAAACTGTGTCAATAAGGGAATTAAATTTTACCCATCACTATGAAATGATAAAGTGTCAATGCTTCATTTACAGGGTAATGATTCTGATCGTAAAATACAAAAGGACATGATGAAATTTCAAACATAAATGAACACATAGATAAAATTAAAACTGACAGATTATGGGATTAGAAAGATGTGGTGTATATATACACAATGAATACTACTCAGCCATAAAAAAAGATCAAAATAATGTCATTTGCAGTAACATGGATGGAACTATAAACTCTCATCCTGACTGAAGTCAGAAAGAGAAAGACAAATACCATAGATATCTGAAACATAATATACAGCACAAAGGATACTTTCCACGGAAAAGAAGATCATGGACTTGGAGAATAGAGTCATGGTTGCCATGGAGGAAGGGGAGGGTTTGGGAGGGAATGGGAGCTTAGGATAAATAGATGCAGAATGTTGCCTTCAGGATGGATTAGCAATGGGATCCTGCTGTGTAGCACTGGGAACTCTGTCTAGCCAATTATGATGGAGCATGATAATGTGAGAAAAAGGAATGTATACATGTAAGTGTAACTGGGTCACCATGCTGTACAGTAGGAAAAAAATATATATATATAAATAAAAGATTAAAAAAAAGAAAAAAAAGAAGGCATTTCCATGACAATTCAGGCATCTCCACAAGGGGGAAAATGTTTGGAGTATATTTCAAGCTAGGGAAAGCCCCTGCAAACAACCAGCATACAGAGAGCATTGGGCAGCACTGTGGCTTTTTTGCTCTAGGTATAGGAGAGGTGTAGTAGGGAAAAAGGCAAGGGTTGCTTATCAGAGCAAACATGCATTGAGGTTTGTGTTTGTTCACTGAGTAGCATATATTCTGCAAGGAGGAATCTCCTCACTCTTCTTTTTGGAGTTTGTGCAATTGCCAGTGGGTGGTGATTGTGCTAAGTCACAATGGCCTGAGATTACCCACTTGTGAAAGGAAGGCATTTTCATGGCAAATCTGACTTCACAACTAAGGAGAACATGTTTGGAGTGGGTTTCAAGGTTAGGAAATCACATGCAAGGTACCAGTGTACACAGAGCTTTGGGCGCACAGTTTCTCATTCTCCCTAATTATGGAGAAGCCTAGATGGGTAAAAGGCAGGGGTTACTTTCCAGAGTAAACATGCATGGGGCCAAGTGTTCCTTCACAGAGTAGAATATACTTTGAAAGTAGGAGGCTCCCAGCCTTTTTTTTTTTTTTTTTTTTTTTGCAGTTTGTGAGATTGCCATCATGTGCTGATTGCCCTATCTCACTATGTGCTATGATGTGCTGCCTTATGCTCTCTGCACACTGGTAGTTTACTGGTAGTTTTTCTAGCTTGGAGCCCACTCCAAATGTGTGCTCCTTTTTTGATAAGTCTGATTTGGTATGAAAATGCCTTCTTTTCACAAGCTGGGTAATGGAGCACATACCAAGCTCACACAATCAGCGCCTGATATCAATCTCACAAACTCCACAAAACAAGAGGCTGGGAGCTTTCTCAATGAAAAATATATTCTACTCACTGAATGAAAACTATCCCCAATATGTGTTTCCTCTGGAAAGTAACCCATCATTTTTTTCCCATCTGACTGTCTCCTATACTAAGGGTGAATAAGCTGCTAGGCTACCCAATGATCTGTGTGCCCTGGTTGTTGGCAGGAGTTTTACCTACCTTCAAACTAACACCAAAGGGGTTCTCCTGAGTGTGGAAACTGATTTGGCATGAAAATTCCTTCTTTACACAAGTGGGGAAAAGCAGAACAAAGTGAGGTAGGGTGATAAATGCCTGCTGGCAATCTCACAATCTCCACAAAAACAGAGGCTGGGAGCAACATTCTTTTAAAAGCATATTCTACACAGGAAACAAACACCACTACCAATGCTTGTTTGCTCAGAAAAGGAACCCTTGCCATTTTCCCAACTAGGCCTCTCCTATACATATTGTGAAGGAGCCACTGGGCTTCCAGGGCTCTGTGTATCTTGGTTGTTTCCATGAGTTTACATTAGCTTGAAACAAACTCCAAACATGTCCTCCTTAGTGGGGAAGTCTCATTTTGCATGAAAATACCATCTGTTTGCAAGTGGGGAAAAGTACATCCTAGTGAGCTATGGTGATCAGTGCTGGATGGGAATCTCAAAAACTCCACAAAATGAGAGTCTGTGAGATTCCTCCTTGCAAAATATATTCTGCTCAGTGAATGAACAGCAGTCCCAATGTGTGTTTGCTTGGGAAAGCAACCTGTGCCTTTTTCCCACCCAGGCCTCTCCTATGCCTAGGGAGAATGAACCGATGGGCTGCCCAAATCTCTGTGTGCACAGGTTGTTTGCAGAGAGCTGGAAATAGTCTCCAACATGTTCTCCCTAGTGGAGAAGTATGATTTGTCATGAAAATGCCTTATTTTCACAAGTGAGGAAAAGAAGCACCTAGTGAGCTAGGGCATTCAACATCTGATGGCATTCTCTCAAAGTCCACAAAAAGACAGTCTGTGAACTTCCACCTTGAACAGTATATTATACACTGGGAATGAACAACAGCCTCAATGTGTGTTTGCTCCAGTAGCAACCACTGTCTCTTTCCTATCTAGGCTTCTCCTATACCTAAGGGAAATGAGCCATTGCACTGCCCAAAGTTCTGGGTGTACTGGTGGTTTGCAGGGCATGTCCCTAGCTTGAAACCCACTCAAAACATATTCTCCTGAGTGCAGAAGTCTGATTTGGCATGAAATTGCCTTCTTTTCACCAGTTGCAAAAAGCAGCACAAAGTGAGGTAGGGTGGTCAGCGCCTGCTGGCAAATGCACAATATCCACAAAAAAAAAGAGGCAGGGAGAAACATGCTTTTAAAAGCATATTCTACTCAGTGAACAAAAACCAGGCCCAGTGTGTGTTTGATCAGAAAAAAAAAATCCTTGCCTTTTTCCCACCTAGGCCTCTCCTACATTTAGAGTGAATGAGCTGCTGGGCTACCCAAAGCTCTGTGTACACTGGTTGTTTTCAGGAGGATTCCCTGGCTTCAAACCCATGCCAAACATGTTCTCCTTAGCAGAGAAGTTGATTTGGAATGAAAATTCCTTCTTTTCACCAAGGGGAAAAGCAGAACCTAGTGTGGCAATCTCACAAACTCTGCAAAATGACAGTCTTGTAGCTTCCTTCTTGCAAAGTACATTCTACTCAGTGAATGAACACCAGCACCAGTGCATGTGTACTCCAGAAAGCAACTCTGCCTTTTTCCCATCTTGGCCTGTCCTATACATAGAGTGAAAGAGCCACTGGATGCTCAAAATATGTGTGCACTGGTTGTTTCCAGGGGGTATCTCAAGCTTGAAACCCATGAAATCATGTTGTCCATTGTGGAGAAGTCTGATTTGTCCATAAAAAATGCCTTCTTTTCAAAGCTGGGAAAAGCAGCACCTAGTGAGCTAGTGTGATCAGCACCTAATGGATTCTCCCAAACTCCACAAAACAAGAGACTGGGAGCTTCCTCCTTGCCAAGCATATTCTAATCAGTGAATAACACCTGCTCTAATATGTGTTTATTCTGGAAATCAACACTTGCCATTTTCCCAACTAGGCCTCTCCTATTTATTAGGCAAATAAACAACTGTGCTTCCCAATGCTCTGTGTGATATGGTTGTTTGCAGCAGGCTTCCCTAGCTTCAAACCCACTCCAAATGTGTTCTCCTTAGTGGAGAAATCTCAATTGGAATGAAAATGCCCTGGTTTCCTAAGTGGGGAAAATCAGCACATAGTGAGCTAGGGCATCATTGCCTGATTGCAAACTCAAAACTCCTGAAAACAATAGGCTGGGAGCTTCCTCCTTACAAAGTACATTCTACTGAGTGGATGACACCAGCCCCAATGCATGTTTGTGCCCGAAACAACACTTGCCCTATTCCCAACTAGGCATTTCCTACTCCCATGGCAAATTAATCTCTGGCTGCACAAAGCTCTCTGTACATTGGTTCTTTGCAAGGGGGGTTCACTAGCTGGAAACCTACACCAAATATATTCTCTTTGTAGACATGAAGTCTGATTTCCATGAAATTGCCATGTTTTCATAAGCAATTAAAAGAATCACCTCAAAAGTTAGGACAAATAGTGCTCTTAGTAATCTCAAAAACAACAAAAAAGAAGAGGCTGCAAACTTCAACCTTGCAAATATATTCTACTCAGGGAATGAACACAAGCTCAAATGCATGACTGTTCTGAAAGCAACCCAACTCCATTTCCCAAATACGTCTCTGAACTACCTAGGGTGAATGAGATGCTGTGCAACCCAATGAACTCTGTATACTGGTTGATTGCAGGATGTTTCTTAAGCTTGAAACCCACTGAAAAGGGTTGTTATTTGAGAAGAAATCTGATAAGGTCTGAAAAGACTTTTTTTTCACAAGCTGGGAAAAACAGAACCTAAACAAATAGGGTAATTACAACCTGATGGCAATCTCAAAATGTCCACAAAACAAGAGGCTGGGATTTTCCTCCTTGCAAAGTATATTCTACTCAATGAATGAACACAAGCCCCAATGCATGTTGGCTTTGGAAAGCAACCCTGGTCTCTTTTCCAACTAGGCTTCTCTTACCCTGAGGGCAAAGGAAGAGCTGGGCAGCCCTGGCCTCTGTGTGCCCTGGTAGGTTGCTGCTGCTTTCCCTAGTATGAACCCTACTTGAAACATGTTCTCCTTAGTAGAGAAGTTGGATGTGGCATGAAAAAGCTTTCTTTGCCAAAGCAGGGAAAAACACCAGGAAGCAAGCTAGAGTGATCAGCACCTGATGTCAATCTCACAAATTCCACCAAACAAGAGACTGGGATCTTCCTCTTACAAAGTATATTCTACTCTGCAAATGAACAACCTCCCCAAAGAGTGTTGGCTCTGGCAAGCCACCCTGGCCTGTTTTTTAACTAGGAATCTCTTACACTGAGGGCAAAGGAGCCACTGGGTTGCCCTGGGCTCTGTGTGCCCTGGAAGGTTGCTTCTGCTTTAGCAAGCTTGAACCCATTTCCAAACATGTTCTCCTTAGTGGAGAATTCTGATGTGGCATGAAAATGCTTTCTTTGCCCAAGCAGGGAAAAGCACCATGTAGCATGTTAGGGTGATACATGCCTGTTGTCAATCTCACAAACTCCACAAAACAAGAGCCTTGGATGTTCCTTCTGGAAAATTGTATTGTACTCTGTGAATGAACACAAGCTCCAATGAATGCTGGCTCTGGAGTGCAACCTTGGCCTTTTCCCCAACTAGGCCTCTCCTACACCATGGATGAAGGAGCCGCTGGGCTTCCCTGGGCTCTGAGTGCCCTGACAGGTTGCTAGTGCTTTCCTTAGTTTAAACCCTATTCCAAAGGAAAAGGGAAAATCAGCAAATAGCAAGCTAGGGCCATTAGCCCCTAATGGCAATCTCACAAACTTCACAAAACAAGAGGCTGGGATCTTCCTGCTTGCAAAGTATATCCTTTGAATGAACACCAGCCCCAATGCATGTTGGCTCTGGAAAGCATCCCTGGCATGTTTCCCATCTAGGCATCTCCTACAGAGAGGCAGAGGAACTGCTGGGCTGCCCTGGTCTCTGTGTGCCCTGGCAGATGGCTTGTGTTTTTCCTAGCTTGAACCCTATTCCAAATATGTTCTCCTAAGTGGAGAAGACTTATGCGGCAATGAGTGCTTTCTTTGCCCAAGAGGGGAAAACATCATATAGAAAGCTATGGCTATCAGTGCCTGATAGAAATCTCACAAACTCCACAAAACAAGAGGCTGGGATTTTCCTTTTGGCAAATCTATTCTACTCTGTGATTGAACACCAACCCCAATGTGTGTTTCCTCAGGAAAGAAAACCTGGTCTGTTTCCCAACTAGGCATCTCCTATACTTAGGGCATAGTTGCTGCTGGGCTGCCCTTTGCTCTGTTGTCCCTGGAAGGTGGTTTGTGCTTTCCCTAACTTAAAACACACTCCAAGCCTGTTCTCCTTAGTGGAGAAGTCTGTTTTGGCATGTAAATTCTTCCTTTTCACTAGCAGGGAAAAGCATCAATTAGCACTTTAGGGTGATCAGTGCCTGATGACAGTCCAACAAACTCCTGAAAACAAGATGCTGGGATCTTCCTCCTGACAAAGTATATTATACTCCTTGAATGAACACCAAGAACAATGTGAGTTTCCTCTGGAATGCAACCCTGGCCTGTTTCCCAACAGGCTTCTCCTATACCTAAGCAAAGGAATGCTGGGCTGCCTTGTGCTCTGTGTGATTTGGCAGGTTACTGGTGTTTTCCCTAGCTTGAAACACATGCCAGATGTGGTGTCCTTATGGAGAAGTCCGATTTTGCATGCAAAGTCTTCCTTTTAACAAGCAGGGTAAAGCAGCACTTAGTAAGCTAGGGCAATCAGCACCTGATTACACTCTCAAAAACTCCTCAAAACAAGAGGCTGAGATGTTCCTCCTGCCAAAATATATTCTACTCCATGTATGAACACTAGCCACAATGCTGGTTTGCCCCAGAAAGCAACCCTGGCTTGTTTCCCAAGTAGGCCTCTCCTACACCTAGGGCATAGGAGCCACTAGTCTGGAGTTTGCTTGTGTGGTCTGGAAGGTTCCTGGTGTTTTCCTTAGCTTGAAACCCACTCCAAAAGTGTTCTCTTTAGTGGAGAAGTCTGATTTGGCACACAAAGACTTCCTTTGCAGAAGTGGAAAAAAGAAGCACTTAGCAAGGTAGGGCGATTAGTGCCTGATGGCAATCCTACAAACTCCACAAAACAAGAGCCTGGGATCTTCCTTCTTGGAGTGTGTATTCTCCCCTGTGAATGAACACCAACCCCAATGAGTGTTTGCTCTGGAAAACAACCCTGGCATGTTTCCCAAATAGGACTCTCCTACACTTAGGGCACAAGAGCTGATTGGCTGCCATGGCTTCTGTGTGCTCTGGTAGGTTGCTGGTATTTTCCTAACTTGAAACTCACTCCAAAACTGTTTTCCCTGGTGGAGATGTCTGATTTGACATGCAAAGTCTTACTTTTCACATTTGGGAAAAGCAGCAGTAAGCAAGCTAGGGTGATCAGCGTCTGATGTCAATGAACAAACTCCACAAAATAAGATGCTGGGATCTTCCTCCTTGCAAAGTATATTTTATTCCATGAATGAACACCAGCCCTAATGCATTTATTCTCCATAAAGGAAACCTGTCTTGTGTCACAACTATTATTCTCATATACATAAGGCAAAGGAATGCTGGGCTGCCCTGTGCTCTGTGTGACCTGGCTGGTTACTGATGTTTGCTCCAGCTTGAACCCCACTGCAAACATGTTATCCTTAGTGTAGAAGTCTGATTTGGCATGCAAAGGCTTCCTTTTTACAAGTGGGGAAATGTAGCACTTAGCAAGATAGGGCAATCTATGCCCAATGTCTACCTCACAAATTCCACAAATCAAGAGGCTGTGATCATCCTCCTGGCAAAGCATATTCTACTCCATGAATGAATACCAGCACCAATGCATGTTTGCTCCTGAAATCATCCCAGGCCTGTTTCATACAAGGCCTCTCCAACACATAGGGCACAGGAGATTCTGGGCTGCCCTTGGCTCTCTGTGACCTGAAAGATTGTTTCTGCTTTCCCTAGCTTGAATCCCAGTCCAAAAGTTTTGTCCTTGGTGAAGAAGCTGTTTTGGCATGAAAATGCCTCATTTTTACATGCAGGAAACATCAGCACTTAGCAAGCTAGTGTGATCAGAGCCTGATGGCAACCCAACAAACTCCACAAAATAAGAGGCTGGGATCTTCCTCCAGGAAAATTACATTCTACTCCATGAATAACCACCAACCCCAATGTGTGTGTCCTCAGGAAAGTAACCCTTGCCTGTTTCCCAACTAGGCCTCTCCTACACCAAGGATACAGGAGCCACTAGGCTTGAATGTGCTCTGGTTGCCTTGGCAGGTGGCTGGTGCTTACCCTAAATTGAAACCCACTCTAAAACTATTCTCCTTACTGGAGATGTTTGATTTGTAATGAAAATGTTTCTTTTTCACAAGCAGGGAAGCAGCACTAGCAAGCTAGTATAATAAGTGCCTGAGGGCAATCTCACAAACTCCACAAAACAAGATGCTGAGATCTTTCTCCTTGAAAATTATATTCTAGTCCATGAATAAACACCAGCCCCAATGTGTGGTTGATTCCTAAAGCAAAAACCACTTGTTTCCCAACTAGGCCGCTCTTACACCTAGGGCACAGGAGCTGCTGGGCTGCCCTGTGCACTGTGTGCCCTGGCAGGTTTGCTGGTGTTTCCCTAACTTGAAAGCCACTATAAACATGTTCTCCTTAGTGGAGATGTCTGATTTGGCAGGCAAATCCTTCCTTTTTCACAATTGGGGAGGACCAGCACTTAGCAAACTAGGGCGATTAGTGCCTAATATCAATCTCACATACTCCACAAAACAAGAGGCTCGGGTCTTCCTCCTTGCAAATGAATGAACACCAGACCCTTTGCGTGTTTCTCCCTAAAGCAACCCTGGCCTTATTCCCAACTAGTCCTCTCCTACACCTATGGCACTTGAGCTGATGAGCTGCCCTGTGCTCTGTGTGCCCTGGCAGGTTCCTGGTGTTTTACCTAACTGGAAACTTATGCCAAAAATGTTCTCCTTAGTGGAAAAGTCTGATTTGGCATGCAATGGCTTCCTTTTCATCAGCAGGGTAAAGTAGGGTTAGTTGCTAACAAGCTAGGGTGATTAATGCCTGATGGAAATCTCACAAACTGCACAAAACAAGAGGCTGGAATCTTCCTCCTTGTAAAGTATATTCTACTCTGTGAAAGAACACCAGCCCCAATGCATGTTTGCTCCCTAAAGCAAACCTGACCTGTTTTCCAACTTGGCCTTTCCTACACCTAATGCACAGGAGAAGCTGGGCTGTACTGTGCTCTGTGTGACCTGGCAGGTTCCTTGTATTTTCCTTACCTTGAAACCCACTGCAAATATGTTCTCCTTAGTGGAGATGTCTGATTTGGTAGGCAAAAGCAACCTTTTCACAAGTGGGGAAAACCAGCACTTAGCAAGCTAGGGCAATCAGCACCTGATGGTAATCTCATAAACTCCACAAAACAAGACTCTGGGAACTTCCTCCATGCAAAGCATTCTAATCCATGAATGAACAATAAGCCCAATGTGTCTTTGCTCAGGAAACTAACACCTGCATGTTTCCAAACTAGGCCTCTCCTACACCTAGGGCACAGGAACCGTGGGCCTGACCTGTGTTCTGTCTGCCCAGGCAGGTTACTGGTAATTTCCCCAAATAGAAACCCACTCCAATCATATTCTCCTTATTGGTGAAGTCTTATTTGGCATGCAAAGCCTTCCTATCCACAAGCAGGAAAAAATAGCACTTGGTGCAGGCTATCAGCACCTTATGTCAATCTCACAAACTCCACAAAACAAGAGGCTGAGATTTTCTTCCTGCCAAAGTATATTCTACTCCATGAATTAACACCAGCTCAATTGTGTGTTGCCCCCTAAAAAACCCTGGCCTGTTTCCCAACCAGGCCTCTCCTACACATAGGGCACAGGAGTTGCTGGGCTGCCCTGTGCTCTGTGTGTCCTGGCTGGAGGGCTGGTGCCTTCCATAACTTGAAACCCACTCTAAAACTCTTCTCCTTATTGGAGAAGTCTGCTTCAGAAAGAAAATCCTTCCTTTTCACAAGCAGGGAAATGTAGCACTTAGCAAGCTAGAGTGATAAGTGCCTAATGGCAATCTCACAAACTCCACAAAACAAGAAGCTGAGATCTACCTCCTGGCAAAGTATATTCTAGTCTATGAATGAACACCATCCCAGATGAATGCTTTCTCTGGCAATCAACCCTGCCCTTTTTCCAAACTAGGCCTATCCTACACATAGGGCACATGAACCACTGGGCTATCCTGTGCTCTCTGTTCTCTGGCAGGTTACTATCTGGATACCCACTACAAAGTGTTCTCCTTAGTGGAGATTGGGCATGCAAAGGCTCCCTTTTCACAAGCATGGAAATGCAGCACTTAGCAAGCTAGGAAATTCAGTGCCTGTTGTCAATCCAAAACACTCCACAAAACAAGATGCTGGGATCTTCCTCAATGCAAAGTAAGTTCTACTCCTTGAATGAACACGAGCCCCAATGCTTGTTTGCTCCAGAATGCAACCTGGGCCTGTTGCACAACTAGGCCTCACCTACACTTAGGGCCCAGGAGAGGCTGAGATAACCTGGGCTCTCTGTGCCCTGGCATATTGCTGCTGCTTTCTCTAGATTGTAACCTACTCCAAAAGTGTTCTCCTTAGTGGAGAAGTCTGATTTGGCAGGCAAAGACTTCCTTTTCACAAGCAGTGAAAAGTAGCATTTAGCAAGCTAGGACAATCAGCCCCTGATGGCAAACCAACAACTCCACAAAACTAGACACTGGGTTCTTCCTCCTTGCAAAGTATATTCTAATCCATGAATGAACAATGGCCCAATGTGTCTTTGCTCAGGTAAGTAAAGCCTGTTTGTTTCCAAACAAGGCCTCTCCTATACCTAGGGTACAGGAATCGCTGGGCTACCCTGTGCTCTGTGTGCCCTGGCAGGTTACTGGTAATTTTCCTAAATATAAGCCCACTCCAAATGTGTTCTACTTAGTGGTAAAGTCTTATTTTACATGCAAAATAGTTCCTTTTCACAAGTGGGGAAAAGAAGCACTTAGCAAGTTAGGGCAATAGCGCCTGATAGAAATCTCACAAACTCCACAAAACAAGACCTGGGATATTCCTCCTGGTAAAGTACATTCTACTCAGTGAATGAATGTGACCCCAATGTGTGTTTGTTCCAGAAACAACCCTAGATTTTTTCCCAAATAGGCCTCTCCTACAAGAGGGAACAGGAGATGTTGGGCTTCCCTGTGCTCTGTGTGTACTGTCAGGTCATTGGTGTTTCCATAGCTTGAAACCTGCTCCAAAAGTGTTCTCCTCATTGGAGAAGTCTGATTTGGCATGCAAAGGCTTCCTTTTAACTAGCAGGAAAAGTAGACCTTAGCAAGCTACGGTGATCATCACCTGATGGTAATCTCACATACTCCCAAAACAAGATGTTGGGATCTTCCTCCTGGCAAAGTATATTATACTCCATGGATCAACTGCACCCTGAATGCATGTTTGCTCTGGGAATCAACCCCTGCCATTTCCCAACTTGACCACTCTAACACCTTGTGCCCAGGACCTGCTGGGCTGCCCTGTGCTCTGCGTGCCCTGGAAGGATGATGGTGTTTTCCCTAGTTTCAAACCCAAACTAAATGTGTTATCCTTAGTGGAGAATTCTTATTTGGCTTGCAAAGGCTTCCTTTTCACAAGGGGGGAAAGGTAGCACTTAGCAAGATATAGTAATCAGCACCTAATGGCAATCTTACATACTCCACAAAGCAAGAGGCTGGGATCTTCATCCCTGCAAAGTTTATTCTACTCCATGTAGGAACACCAAACCAAATATGGGTTTGCTCCCTACCACAACCCTTACCTGTTTCCCAACTAGGCCGCTCCTACACCTAGGGCACTGGAGCTGCTGGGCTGCCCTGTGCTCTGTGTCCTGACAGGATAGTGGTGTTTTCCCTAGCTTGAACCAACTCCAAAAGTTTTCTCCTTGATTGAGACATCTTATTTGGCATGAATATGCTTTCTTTTCACAAGCTGGGAAAGCAGCACTTAGCAAGTTTGGGTGATCAACATCTGATGGCAATCCAACAAACTCCAAAAAACAAGTGCCTTGCATCTTCCTCCTGGCAAAATATAGTCAAGTCTGTGAGTACACACCATGCCCAATGTGTGTTTGCCCCGGCAAGCCACCACTGCCTGTTTTCCAACTAGCCCTCTCCTATAATGAGGGCTCTGGAGCTACTGGGATGCCATGTGCTCTGTGAGCCCTGGCAGGTTGCTGGTGCTTTCCCTAGCTTGAAACCCACTCCAAAGGTGTTCTCCTTAGTGAAGAGTCTGATTGTTCATGCAAAGGCTTCCTTATCACAAGCGAGAAACAGTAGCACTTAGCAAGCTAGGGTGATCAGTGCCTCATGGCAATCTCACAAACTCCATAAAATAAGAGGCTTGGATCTTCCTCCTTGCAAAGTATATTCTACTCCTTGTATGAACACCAGCCCCAATGCATGTTTGCTCCTTAACACAACCCTGGCTTGTTTCCCTACTAGGCCTCTCCTACACCTAGGGAACTGGAGCTGCTGGGCTGCCCTGTGCTCTGTGTGCCCTGGAAAGTCGGTGGTGTTTTCCCTAGTTTGAAACCCACTCCAAATATATTCTGCTTATTGGAGAAGTTGGAGTTGGCATGCAAAGACTTGCATTTCACAAGTAGGGAAAAGCAGCACTTAGCATGCCAGGGTGATAAGCACTGGATGGCAATCTCACAAACTCCACAAAACAAGAGGCTGCAATTTACAGGCTGGCAAGGTATATCCATTCCATGAATTAACACTTGCCCCAATGCAGGTTTGCTCCAGAAAGCAACCCTGGCCTGTTTCCCAACCAGGCCTCTCATACACCTAAGGAACAGGAGCCACAGCTCTACCCTGTGCTCTGCATGACCTGGCAGGTGGCTTGTGTTTTCCCTTGCTTGAAACCCACTCCAATGATGTTCTCCTTCATGGAGAAGTCTGATTTGGCAGGCCAAGGCTTGTGTTTCACCAGTGGGAAAAAGCAACACTTATTAAGCTAGGGCAGTGAGTGCCTGATGTCAATCTCACAAACTCCACAAAACAAGAGCCTGGGATATTCCTGTTGGCAAAGTATATTCTACTCTGTGAAGGAACACTGGCCCAAATGTGGGTTTGTCCATAAAGCCACCCTGGCCTGATTCCCAACTTGGGGTCTCCTACAACTAGGGCAGTGGTGCGGCTGGGCTGCCTTGTATTCTCTGTGCCATGGCAGGTTGCTTGTGTTTTCCCTAACTTGGAACACACTCCAAACATGTTCTCCTTCAGGGAGAAGTCTGATTTGGCATGCCAAGGATTCCTTTGCACAAGTGGGCAAAAGCAACACTTTGCAAGCTAGGGCAAACAGTGCCTGATGGCAATCTCACAAACTACACAAAACAAGAGGCTTGGCTCTTCCTGCTGGCAAAGTATAGACTACTTTATGAAGGAACACCATCCCCAATGTGGGTTTGCTCCAGAAAGCAACCTTGGCCTCTTTCCCAACTAGGCCTCTCCTACACCTAGGGCACAGGAGCCTCTGGGCTGCCTTTTGCTCTGTGTGCCCTGTCAGGCTACTGGTGTTTTCCCTAGCTTGAAACCCATTCCAAATGTGTTCTCCTTCCTGGATAAGTCTGATTTTGCATGCCCAGTCTTCCTTTGAAGAAATGTGATAAGACAGCAGTTAGCAAGCCAGGGGTATTAGTGCCTGATTGCATTCTCACAAACCCCACAAAACAACAGCCTGGGATCTTCCAGCTGGCAAAGTATATTCTACTCCATGAATGAACATCAGCCCCAGTGCAGGTTTGTTCCAGAAAGGAACCCTGGCCTGTTTCCCAACTAGTCCTCTCCTACACTTAGGGCGCAGGAACCACTGGGCGGCCCTGTGCTCTGTGTGCCCTGGAAGGTTGCTTGTGATTTCCCTAGCTTGAAACCCACTGCAAACATGTTTTCCTTTGTGGAGAAGTCTGATTTGGCATGCCAACACTTCCTTTGCAAAAGTGGGGAAGAGCATCACTTCACAAGCTATGGTGATGAGCACCTGATGGCAATCTCACAAACTCCACAAAACAAGAGCCTGGGTTATGGGATGGAAATCCTGTGAAATTGGATTGCCATGATCATTATACAACTACAGATGTGATAAATTCATTTGAGTAATAAAAAATTGATTTAAATATGTCAAAGAATCTTACTCCAAAAAAAAAAAAAAGAGGCTGGAATTTGCCTGCTGGCAAAGTATATTGTGCTCAGTGATGGAACACCAGCCCGAATGTGGGTTTGCTCTGTGTCTCTCCTATGCCTAGAGTGATGCAGCCCCTTGGCTGCCCAATGCTCCCTTGGCCCTGGTTGAGTCCAGAGGTTTTGTTGCTTGAAAATCACTCCAAACATGTTCTCTTGTGTGCAAAAGCATGATTGGGATTGAAAAGTCCTTCTTTTCACATGCAGGAAACAGCAGCATATACCAAGCCTGGGTGATCAGGGCCTGATGTCTATCTCAAACACTTTACAAAACAAGAGGCTGGAAGTGGCCTCCTGGCAAAGTATACTCTACTCAGTGATAGAACAACAGCCCCAATGTGGTTTGCTCTGGAAAGCAACCCTAGACCTTTTCCCACATAGGCCTCCCCTATGCCTAGTGAGATGTAGTTCCTCAGCTGCCCAATGCTTCCTTGGCACTCGTTGTGTGCACAGGTTTTTTGTTACTTGAATATCACTCAAAACATGTTCTTTTGTGTGTAGACACATGATTGGGCTGGGAAATACCTTCTTTGCACAAGCGGGAAACAGCAGCAGAATTGAGCTAGGGTGATCAGGGCCTGATGCTTATCTCACAAACTCCAAAATTCAAGAGTCTGGTAGTGGCATCCTGGGAAAGTATATTATGTTTAGTGATGGAACACCAGCCCCAATGTGGGTTTTCTCTGGAAAGCAACCATAGCCCTTTTCCCAACTAGGCATCTCCTATTTTTGGGCAATGCAGCCCATCAGCTGCCTAATGCTCCCTTGGCCCTGGTTGTGTGCAGGGGGTTGCTGTTGGTTTAAAATAGCTCAAAACATGCTCTCTTGTGTGTATATCCCTGATAAGGCTTGAAAGTGACTTCTTTGATTGAGCGGGAAACAGCAGCGCATAGGGAGCTATGGCAATCAGGGCCTAAATTCTATCTCACGAACTCCAGAAAACAAGCATCTGGAAGGGGCCTCAAGGTAAAGTATATTCTACACAGTGATGGAACAACAGCCCCAATGTGGGTTTGCTCTGGAAAGCAACCCTAGCTCTTTTCCCACCTAGGTATCTCATATGAATAGGGCGATACAACCCTTCAGCTCCCCAATGCTCCCTTGGCCCTGGTTGTGTGCAGGGTGTTTCTGGTGCTTGAAAATCACTCCAAATAAGTTCTCTTGTGTGCAGAAGTCCGATTGGGATTGAAAATGTTTTCTTTGCACAAGAGGTAAACAGTGGCAGATAGCAATCTAGGGCAATCAGGGCCTAATACCTATCTCAAAAACTCCACAAAACAAGCATCTGGGAGTAGCCTCCTAGCAAAATATAGTCTTTTCAGTGATGGAAAATGAGCACCACTGTGGGTTTGCTCTAAAAGGCAACCCTGGAATTTTTCCCACCTAGGCCTCTTATATGCCTATGGTGATGCAGTCTAATGGTCCATTTACCATGGTTGTGTTCAGGGTTTTATGTGGCTTGAAAATCACACCAAACATGTTCTCTTCTGTGCAGAAGCATGATTGGTCTTGAAAATGCCTTCTTTGCACAAGTGGGAAACAGTAGCATTTAGCCAGGGTGATAGGGCCTGATGACTCTCTAGCAAATTCCACAAAACAAGCATCTGGAAGTGGCCTTCTGGCAAAGTATATTATTCTCAGGGATGGAACACCAGCCCCAATGTGGGTTTGCTCTGGAAAGTAAACCTAGCCCTTTTCCCACCTAGGCCATTCCTATGCTTAGCGCAAAGCAGCCTCTCGGCTGCTGAATGGTCCCTTGGCCCTGGTTGCGTGCTGGGGTTTGCATTGCTTGAAAATCACTCCAAATGTGTTTTCTTGTGTGTAAAAGTATGATTGCGATTGAAAATGCCTTCTTTTCACATGCAGGAAACAGCACAATATAATGAGCCTGGGTGATCAAGGCCTGCTGCCAATCTCAAACATTTCACAAAACAAGAGTGTGGAAGAGGCCTCCTGGCAATGTATATTCTACTCAGTGATGGAACCCCAGCCCCATTGTGGGTGTGCCCTGGAAAACAACCTTAGACTTTTTCCTACCTAGGCCTTTCCTATGCCTATGAAAAATGAATCCCTTCGGCTGCCCAATGCTCCCTTTGCCCTGGTTGCATGCAGGAGATTTCTCTTGGTTGAAAAACACTCCAAACATGTTCTCTTGTGTGCATGCAACTGATCTGTTTTCAAACTGCCTTCTTTTCAAAGCAGGAAACAGCAGCAGATTGCGAGAGAGGGCAACTAGGGCTTCATTGCTATTTCACAAAATCCACAAAAAAAAGCATCTGGAAGCAGTCTCCTGGTAAAGTATATTCTACTCAGTGATGGAACACCAGCACCAATGTGGGTTTGCTCCAGAAATCAACCCTAGCCTTTTTTCTATCTAGGCCCCACCTATGCCTTGGGCGTAGCAGACATTTGGCTGCCAAATGCTCCCTTGGCCCTGGTTGTGTACAGAGGGTTACTGTGGCTTGAAAAGCCCTCCAAAAGTGTTCTCTTATATGCAAAGCCTGATTGGGTTTGAAAATGACTTCTTTGCACAAGCAAGAAACATTAGTAAGTAGTAAGATTATGCGATCAGTGCCTGATGGCTCTCTCACAAACTCCACAAAACAAGCATCTGGAAGCAGCCTTCTGGCAAAGTATATTATTCTCAGGGATGGAACACCAGCCCCAATGTGGGTTTGCTCTGGATAGCAACCCTAGCAATTTTCCCACCTAAGACTTTCCTATGCCTAGCGTGATGCAGCCTCCCAGCTGCCAAATGCTCCCTTGAACCTGGTTGTGTGCAGGGTGTTTCTGGTGCTTGAAAATCACTCCAAAAATGTTCTCATGTATGCAAAAGCCTAATAGGGCTTGAAAATATCTACTTTGCACAAGTGGGAAATAGCAACAGATAGAGACTAGGGCAATCAGGGCCTGATTGCTCTTGAATCAACTCCACAAAACAAGTATCTGGAAGTGGCCACCTGGTAAAGTATATTCTACTCACTGATGGAACACCAGCCCCAGTGAGTGTTTGCTTTGGAAAGCAACACTAGCCTTTTTCACACCTTTGGCTCTCCTATACCTATACCTATGACCTATGGTGAAGCAGCCCTTATGCTCTGAAATGCTTCACTGGCCCTGGTTGTATGTAGGGGGTTTCTGGTGCTTGAAAATCACTCCAAACATGTTTTCTTGCATGCAGAAGCCTGAATGGGCTTAAAAATGTCTTTTTTTGCACCAGCAGGAAATAGCAGCAAATAGTGAGCTAGGGCAATCAGGGCCTGATGGCTATCTCACAAACTCCACACATATTCTTCTCAGTGATGAGTCTCAATGTGGGTCTGCTCTGGAAAGTAACCCTAGCCTTTTTCCCACCTAGGCCCTTCCTATGCCTAGTGAGAGGCAGCATTTCGGCTGCCAAACACTCCCTTGGCCCTGGTTGTGTGAAGAGGGTTTCTGTTGCTTGAAAATCACTCCAAACATGTTCTCTTGTATGCAAAAGCCTGATTGGGCTTGAAAAATACCTTCTTTGCACAAGCTGGAAAGAGAAACATATATTGAGCCAGGGCCTGATGTCTCTCTCACAAACTCCACAAACTAGAGTCTGGAAGTGGCCTCCTGGCCAAGTATATTCTACTCAGTGTTGTAACCCCAGCCCCAATGTGGGTTTTCTCTGGAAAGCAACCCTAGGTCCTTTCCCACCTAGGCATCTCTTATGCCTAGGGGGAAACACCCCATCAGGGCCTGATGTCTATCTCAAAAAATCCACAAAACAAGCATCTGGAAGGGGCCTCCTGGCAAAGTATATTCTCCTCAGTGATGGAATATCAGCCCCACTGTGGGTTTGCTCTGGAGAGTAACCATAGCCATTTTCCCACCTAGACCATTCCTATGCCTAGAACGATGCAGCCTCTCAGCTGCTGAATGCTCCCTTGGCCCTGGTTGAGTGCAGAGGGTTTCTGTTGCTTGAAAATCACTCCAAACATGTTCTCTTGTATGCAAAAGCCTTTTTAGTCTTGAAAATGCCTTCTTTTCACAAGCAGGAAAAAGCAACATATAGCTAGCCAGGCCCTGATGTCTCTCACATACTCCACAAAACAAGCATCTGGAAGTGGCCTCATGGCAGTGTATATTCTTCTCAGGGATGAAACACCAGCCCCAATGTGGGTTTTCTCTGGAAAGCAACCCTAGCCTTTTTCCCAACTAGGATTCTTCTAGGCCTAGGACAATGCACCCCCTTTGCTGCCAATGTTCCCTTACCCCTGGTTGTGTGCAGTGGTTCCTGTTGCCTAAAAAGTACTACACCCATGTTCTCTTGTGCTCAGACAACTGATATGTCTTGAAAATATCTTCTTTGTACAAGCAGGAAACACCAGCATATAGCAAGATGGGTGATAAATGCCTGTTGGCTGTCACAAAAACTCCACAACACAAGCATCTGGAAGCGGCCTCCAGGCAAAGTATATTCTACTCAGTGATTGAACACCAGCCCCAAATTGGGTTTGCTCTGCAAAGCAACCCTAGCACTTTCCAAACTTTGCCTCTCCTATGCCTATGCTGATGCAGCCCCTCGGCTTACCAAAGATCCCTTGGCCCTGCTTGTTTGCAGGGGGTTTCTGTTCCATGAAAATCATTCCAAACTTTTTCCCTTTTTTGCAGACACCTGAGTGGGCTTAAAAAATCCTTCTTTGAACAAGCAGGAAAGAGAAGCAGATAGCGAGCTAGGGTGATCTGGGCCTGATTCCTACCTCACTAACTCCACAAAGAAAGCATATGGAAGCAACCTGCTGGCAAAGTATATTCTCCTCAGTGATGGTACACCAGCCCCAATGTGGGTTTGCTCTGGAAAGCAGCCCTATCCCTTTTTCCCACCTAGGCATCTCCTGGGCCTAGGGCAAAACATCCCTTCTGTTCCTCAATGCTCCATTGGCCCTGGTTGTGTGCAGGTCATTTCCAATGCATGAATATCACTCCAAACAGGTTCTCTTGTGTGCAGTCACCTGATTGGGATTGATAATGCCTTCTTCGCATGAGTGGAAAACACCAGCAGATAGCGAGATAGGGCAATCAGGGCCGAATGGTTTTCTCACAACCTCCACAAAACAAGCATCTGGAAGCAGATTCCTGGCAAAGAGTATTTTGCTCAGTGATGGAACACCAGCCCCAATGTGGGTTTGCTCTGGAAAGCAACCCTAGCCTTTTTCCCAACTAGGACTCTCCTAGGCCTAGGGCAATGCACCCCCTATGCTGCCAATGCTCCCTTGGCCCTGGTGGTGTGCAGGGTTTCCTGTTGCTTAAAAAGGACTACACCCATGTTCTCTTGTGTTCAGACAACTTATTTGTCTTGAAAATATCTTCTTTGTACAAGCAGGAAACACCAGCATATAGCAAGATGGGAAATAAGCGCGTGATGCCTATCAAAACTCCACAAAACAAACATCTGGAAGTGGCCTCCAGGCAAAGTATATTCTACCCAGTGATGGAACACCAGCCCCAAATTGGGTTTGCTCTGGAAAGCAAACCTAGCCTTTTTCCCACTTAGGCCTCTCCAAGCCTAGGGGGAAGCAGCACCTCTGCTCCCCAACGCTTCCTTGTCCTTGGTTGTGTGCAGTGGTTTCCGCTGCTTGAATATCACTCCAAATGTCTTCTCTTGTGTGCAGACACCTGAATGGGCTTGAAAATTCCTTCTTTGCACAATTGAGAATCAGTAGGAGATAGTGAGCTAGGGTGATCAAGGCCTGATGGCTAGCTCACAAACTCCACAAAATGAGTGTCTGGAAGAGGCCTCTTGCAAAGTATATTCTCCTCAGTGATGGAATACCAGCACCAATGTGGGTTTGCACTGGAACACAAACCTTGCCTTTTTCCCACTTAGTTATAGTGCGAGGAAGGGCTTCTGCTCCCCAATGCTCTCTTGGTTCTGCTTGTGTGCAGGGGGTTTCCCTTGCTGGAAAATCACACCAAACATACTCACTTGTGTGTAGAAGCCTTATTTGGCTTGAAAAGGCCTTCTTTTCACAAGCAGGAGTCAGTCACAGATAGCAGGCTAAGGAAATAAGGACCAGATTTCTATCTCACAAACTCCATAACACAAGAATCTGGAAGCAGCCTCCTGGCAAAATATATTCTACTCAATGATGGAATACAAGCCCCAGTGTAGGTTTGCTCTGGAAAGCAACCCTAGCCCTTTTCCCACCTAGGAGTCTCCTATCCCTATGGCTATGTAGCCACTTGGCTGCCTTAGGATCCCTTGGTGCTGGTTGTGTGCATGCATTTTCTATTGCTTTAAAAACACTCCGAACATGTTCTCTTGTGTTCATACAACTGATTTGTCTTGAAATGCCTTCTTTTTACAAGCAGAACACCAGCATATAGCCAGATAAGTGATCAGCTCCTGATGGTTATCTCACAAACTCCACAAAATAAGCATCTGGAAATGGCCTCTGGGCAAAGTATATTCTACTCAATGATGGAACACCAGCCCCAAAGTGGCTTTGCTCTGGAAAGCAACCCTATCCCTTTTCCCACCTAGGCCTCTCATATCCCAAGGGTGAGGCAGCCTCTCAGCTGCCTAATGTTCCCTTGGCCCTGGATTTGTGAAAGGGTTCCTATTGCTTGAATATCACACCAAACATGTTCTCTTGTGTGCAAAATGCTGATTGAGATTGAAAAGGACACCTTTTCACATGCAGGAAACAGCTGAATATAGCAAGCCTGGGTGATCAGGGCCTGACACCTATCTCACAAACTCATCAAAACAAGCATCTGGAAGGGGCCTCCTGGCACAGTATATTCTACTCAGTGATGGAAGAGCAGCCCCAATGTGGGTTTGTTCTGTAACACAACCCTAGCCCTTTTCCAAACTTGGCATCTCCTATGCCTAGGTGATGCAGCTCATCTACTGCCCAATGATGCCTTGGCCCTACTGGTGTGCAGGGGGTTTCCATTGCTTGAAAACCAGTCTAAATGTGTTCTCTTGTGCACATAATCCTTATTGAGCCTGAAAATATCTTCTTGGCACAAGCGGGTAAACAGCAAGTTATAGCGAGATAGGGAGATCAGGGTCTGATGGTTATCTCACAAACTCCACAAAACAAGCATCTGGAAGTGGCCTTGTTGGAAAGTATATTCTACTCAGAGATGGAACACCAGCCCCAATGTGGGTTTGCTCTGGAAAGCAACCCTAGCCCTTTTCCCACCTAGGTATCTCTTATGCCTAGTCGATGTAGCCCCTTGGTGGCCCAATTCTCCCTTTTACCCAGGGTTTTTTGTTCCTTGAAAATCACTCCAAATGTGTTCACTTGTGTGCCAAAGACTGATTTGGCTTGAAAGTACCTTCTTTGCCCTAACATGTAACAGCAGCATAGAGCAAACTAAGGTGATAAGGGCCTGATGGCTATTTTTCCAACTCCCCAAAAGAAGCATGTGGAAGCAGACTCCTCACAAAGTATTTTCAACTCAGTGATGGAACACCAGCATCAATTTGGGTTTGCTGTGGAAAGCAATGCTAGTCATTTCCCCCCTAGGCCTATCCTATACCAAGGGTGATGCACCCCTTTTGCTGCCCAGTGCTCCCTTTGCCCTCTTTTTGTGCATGGAATTTCTGTTGCTTGATAACCACTCCAAAGGTGTTCTCTTTTGTGCAGACACATGATTGGGATTGAAAAAGCATTCTTTTCACAAGCAGGATTGAACAGCACAGAGCAAAATAAGGCAGTCAGGTCCTGATGCCTATCTCACAAACTCCAAATTACAAGTGTCTGGAAGTGGCCTCCAGGCAAATTATATAAACTCTGTGATGGAGCACCAGCCCCAATGTGGGTTTGCTCTGGAAAGTAACACTAGCACATTTCACACCTAGGACTCTCCTATGGCATGAGTAATGCAGCTCGTCAGCTGGCCAATATTCCCTTGGACCTGATAGTTTGAAGGGGTTTTCTGTTTCTTGAATATCCTTCCAATCATGTTTTGTGTGCAGACACCTGATTTGGCTTGAAAATGGCTTCATTGTACATGCAAGAAGCAGCAGCAGATAGTGAACTAGGGTGATCAGGGCCTTAAGGCTATTTCACCAACTCCACAAACAAACATCTGAAAGCAGGCTCCTGGCAAAGTGTATTCTCAGTGATGGAACACCAGCCTCAATGTGTGTTTGCTCTGGAAAGCAACTCTTGCCCTATTCACACCTAAGCCTCTCCTATGACTAGGGAGCTGCTGCCCCTCAGTTGCCCGAATCTCCCTTGACACTGGTTGTTTGTAGGGAAATTCATTGCTTGAAAGTCATTCCAAACATGTTCTCTTAGAAGCAGAAACCTGACTGGGCTTGAAAATGCCTTCAGCATACTAGCAGAAAGCAGCAGAAGATAATCATGGCCAGATGCTTATCTTACAAACTCCACAAACAAGTGCCTAGAAGCAGTCTCCTGGAAAAGTATATTCTACTCAGTGATGGAACACCAGCCTCAATATGGGTTTGCTCTGGAAAGCAACCCAAGCCCTTTTTCCCCGAAGGCTTCTCCTATGCCTATGACAATGCTGCCCCTTGGCTGACTAAAGCTCCCTTGACCCTAGTTGTGTGCATGGGGTTTCCTTTGCTTGAAAAGCCCTCCAAACATGTTATCTTGGTGCACACAGCTGATTGGGCTTGAAAATGCCTTCTATGCACAAGTGGGAAGCAGCAGCATATAGTGAGCTATGGCAATTAGGGCCTGATGCCTATCTCAAAAAATCCACAAAATATGCATCTTTAATTGGCCTTCTGGCAAAATATATTCTACTCAGTGATGAAACACCAGCCCCAATGTGGGTTTGATCTGAAAAGCCCCTGGCATCTTCCCACCTTGGCCTCTGCTGGGCCTAGGGTGAAGCATCCTTTCTGCTACCCAATCCTCGCTTGGAACTGGTTGTGTGCAGAGGGTTGATGTTGATTCAATATCACTCCAAACATGTTCTCCTGTGTGCAGAAGCCTGATTGAGCTTGAAAATGCCTCCTTTCCACAACCACAAAAAGTAGCAGATAGCGAGCCAGGGTGATCAGGTCCTGAAGGCTATCTCACAAACTCCACAAAACAAGTGTCTGGAAGCAGCCTCCTGGCCAAGTATATTCTACTCAGTGATGGAACACCAGCTCCAATGTGTGTTTGCTCTGGAAAAAAATCCTAGCCATAGTCCCACCTAGATCTATCCAATGCCTAGGCACCCACTTGGCTGTCCAAAGCTCCCTTTGCCCTGGTTGTTTGAAGGGGGGTTTCCATGCCTTAAAATCACTCTAAACATGTTCTCTTTTGTGCAGAAGCCTAGCTGAGCTTGTAATTGGCTTATTTGAACAAGCAGGAAACAGCAGCAGTCGGATCAGGACCTGAGACCTATCTCACAAAATCCACAAAACAACAGTCTGGAAGTGGCTTCCTAGCAATGTATATTCTACTCAGTGATGGAACACCAGCCCCAGTGTAGGTTTGCTCTGGAAAGCAAACCTGTCTTTTTCCCACCTAGGCCTCTCCTAGGCCTAGGGGGATGCAGCAATTCTGCTCCCCAATCTTCCCTTGGCCCTGGTAGTGTGCAGTGGTTTCTGTTGCTTGACTATCACTCTGAACATGTTCTCTTGTGTGCAGATGCCTGATTGGGCTTGAAAATTCCTTCTTTGCACAAGCGGGAAACAGTAGCCGATGGTGAGCTAGGACAATCAAGGCCTGGTGGCTATATCACAAACTCCACAAAACAAGATTCTGTAAGTGGCCTCTTGCAAAGTATATTCTCCTCAGTGATGGAACACCAGCCAAAATGTGGGTTTGCCCTGGAAATCAACCCTAGCCATTTTCACACCTAGGCCTCTCCTAGGCCTAAGGCAATGTGGCATTTATACTCCCCAATGATCCCTGGGACCTGGTTGTGGGAGGGGGTTTCCATAGCTTGAAAATCACTCCACACTTGTTCTCTTGTGTGTAGATGCCTGATTGGTCTTGAAAAGTCCTTCTTTGCACACGTGGGAAACACCAGCAGATAGTGAGCTGGGGTGATCAGGGCTTGATGGCTATCACACAAACTCACAATACAAAGTTCTGGAAGTGGCTTCTGGGCAATTTATATTCTACTCAGTGATGGAACACCAGCCCCATTGTGGGGTTGCTCTGGAAAGCAACCCTAGACCTTTTCCCACTTTGGCCTCCCCTATGCCTAGGGCGATGCAGCCCATTGGCTTCCAAGGGAGCATTACCCTTGGCCCTGGTTGTGTGCAGGGGCTTTGCATTGCTTGAAAATCACTGAAAATGTGCTCTCTTGTGTGTGAAATCCTGATTGGGATTGAAAAGGACTTCTTTTCACTTATTTTCACAGCAGAATATAGTGAGCCTGTGTGATCAGAGCCTGATGCCTATCTCACATACTCCACAAAACAGGAGTGTGCAAGTGGCTACCTGGCCAGGTATATTCTACTCAGTTATGGAACACCAGCCCAAATGTGGATTTGTTCTGGAAAGCATCCCTAGCCCTTTTCCAAGCTAGGCCCCTCTTAGGACTAAGCCGAGACAACTCCTGGGATGCCCAACACTCCCTTGGCCCTGCTTGTGTTCATGTGGATTCCATTGCTTGAAAATCACTCCAAACATGTTCTCTTTTATGCAGAAGCTTGATTGGGATTGAAAATGCCTTCTTTGCACAAGTGGGAAATAGCAGCAAATAGCTAGCTAGGGTGATCATGGCCTGATGACTCTAGGACCAACTCCACAAAACAAGAATCTGGAAGCAGTTTCCTGGCAAAGTATATTCTCCTCAGTGATTGGAAACCAGCCCCAATGTGGGTTTGCCCTGGAAAGCACCCCTAGCCCTTTTCCCACCTAGGCCTCTCAATGTCTAGGGCGATGCAGCCCCTCAGCACCTAATGCTCCCTTGTCCCTGGTTGTTTGAAGGGGGTTTCTGTTGCTTGAAAATCACACCAAACATGTTCATTTGTGTGCAAAATCCTGATTGGGATTGAAATGTACATCTTTTCACATGCAGGAAATAGCAGAATACATCCAGCATGAGTGATCAGGGCCTGATGCTTATCTCACAAACTCAACAAAACAAGCAACTCAATGCAGCCTCCTGATAAATTACATTCTATTCAGTGATGAAAAACCAGCCCCAAAGTGAATTTGCTCTGGAAATCAACAGTAGATCTTTTCCCATCCTAGGCCTCTCCTAGGATGAATGTGATGCAGCCCCTCAGCTGCCAAATCTCCCTTGGACCTGGTTAGGTACAGGGGTCACTATTGCTTGAAAAACACTCCAAACATGTTCTCTTGAGTTCAGGCAACTGATTTGTCTTGAAAATGACTTCTTTTCACAAGGGGGAAACTCCAGCATATAGCGAGATATATGATCATCCCTTGATGGCTATCTCACAAACTCCACAACAAAAACATCTGGAAGCCACCTCCCGGCAAATATATTCTACTCAGTGGTGGAACACCAGCCCCAATGTGGATAGGCTCTGGAAAGCAATCATATCCCTTTGCCCAACTAGCCTCACCTATGCATAGAGTGATGCAGCCCTTTGACTGCACAATTCTCCTGATAACCTGGTTTTGTTCAAGGGGTTTCCATTGTTTGAAAATCATTCCAAAATAATTCTCTTGTGTTCAGATGCCAATCGGGCTTGAAAAATGCCTTCTTTGCAGAAGTGGAAATCACAAGAAAATAGTGAGCTAGGGTGATAAGGGCCTGATGGCTATATCCCAAACTCCACAAAAAGGACTCTGGAATCGGCCTCCTGGCATAGTATATTCTACTAAGTGATGTAACACCAGCCCCAATGTGGATTTCCTCTGGATATCAACCTGAGCCTTTTTCCCACCTAGGACTCTCCTGGGCCTAGGGTGAGCATCCCTTCTGCTCCCCAATGCTCCCTTGGCCCTGGTTATATGCAAGGGTTTTCCATTGCTTGAGCAGTACTCCAAAAGTGTTATCTTGTGTATAGTATCCTGATTGTGATTGAAAAGGACTTCTTTTCACATGCAGTAATTAGCAGAATATAGTGAGCCTAGGTGATCAGGGACGATGCCCATCTCACAAACTCCACAAAACAAGACTCTGGGAGCAGCCTCCTGGCAAATTATATTCTACTCAGTGATGGAACACCAGCCCCAATGTGTGTTTGCTCTGGAAAGTATCCCTAGCCCTTTTCCCACCTTGGACTCTCCTAGGCATAGGGTGATATAGCCCTTCTTCTTTCCAATGCAATAGAAAAGGCTTACAGCAGAATATAGTAAGCCTGGTGTTCCATCACTAAGTAGAATATACTTTGCCAGGAGGCTGCTTCCAGAACATGAATCTGCTTCCAGAACAAGAAGTGGCCTCCTGGCAAAGTATATTCTACTCAGTGATGGAACACCAGCCCCTATATGTGTTTGCACCAGAATTCAACCCAAGCCCTTTTGCACATAGGCCTCTTCTAGGCCAAGGCCTAGCAGCCCTACTGCTACCCAAGGCACCCTTTGCCCTGGTTTTGTGCAGGTTGTCTGTTATTTCAAAATCACTCCACACATGCCATCTTTTGTGCTGACACCTGGTTGGGCTTGAAAATGCCCCTTTGGCACAAGCGGGAAAGAGCAGCCATTAGCAAGATAGGACAATCAGGGCCTGATGGCTATATAACAAACTCAAGAAAACAAGCATCTGGAAGTAGCCTCCTGGCAAAGCATAGTCTACTCAGTGATGGAACCCTAGCCCTAATGGGGGTTTCCTCTGGAATGAAACCCTAGAACTTTTCCCACCTAGGCCTATCCTATGCTTAGGAAGATGCATCCCCTCAGTGGATCTATGATCCCTGTACTCTGGTTGTGTGCAGGGGGTTTCCACTGCATGAAAATCACTCCAAACATATTCTGTTTTGTGAAGATGCCTGATTGGGCTTGAAAATGCCTTCTTTGCACAAGCGGGAAACAGCAGCCAATAGGGAGGTAAGGCGATCAGGGCCAGATGCAAATCTCACAAACTCCACAAATAAGCCTCTGGAAGGGGCTTCTGGGCAAAGTATATTCTACTCACTCATGGAACACCAACCCCAATGTGGGTTCACCATGGAAACAACCCTAGCACTTTTGCCACGTAAGCCTCCCTTATGCTTGAACAATGCAGCCCCACAGTTGCCCAATGCTCCCTTGGCCATGGTTGCATGCAGGGGGTTTCTGTTGCTGGAAAATCACTCCAAACATTTTCTCTTCTGTGCAGAACCTTGATTTGAGTTAAAAATGCCTTCTCTGCACAAGCAGGAAACAGAAGCAAGTAGTAAACTATGGCGAAAATGGCCAGATGTCGATCTCACAAATTCCATAACACAAGTGTGTACAAGTAGCCTCCGGGAAAAGTATATTCTACTCAGTGATGGAACTCCAGCCACAATGTGGGTTTTCTCTGGAAAACAACAGTGGCCTTTTCCCCATCTAGGCCTCTCCTATGCATAGTGCAATGTAGACACTCGGTGGTCCAAAGCTTCCTTGGTCCTGGTTGTGTGCACAGATTTTCCATTGCTTGAAAATAACTCCAGATGTTTTCTCCTGTTTGCAGATGCCTGATTGGGCTTGAAAAAGCCTTCTTTTTACTATTAGGAAACAGGAGGAAATAGCAAGATAGGGCGATTAGGGCTGGATGGCTATCTCACAAACTCCACAAAACAAGCTTCTTGAAGCTGCCTCCTGTCAAAGTATATTTTACTCAGTGATGGAACTCCAGCCACAATGTGGGTTTGATCTGAAAAGCAAATGTAGCAATTATCAAACCTAGTTGTCTCCTATGCATAGTCCAATGCAGCCCATTGGCAGCCCAATGCTCCCTTGGCAGCCCAATGCTCCCTTGGCCCTGGTTGTGTGCAGGGCTTCCATTGCTTGAAAATCACTCCAAATATGTTCTCTTCTGTGCAGAAGCCTGATTTGGCTTGTAAATCCCTCTTTGCACAACCCAGAAATAGCAGCAGATAGCGAGCTAGGGCAATCTGGCCGAATGGCTATCTCACAAAGTCCACAACACAAGTGTCTGGAAGAGGCCTCTTGCAAAGTATATTCTCCTCAGTGATGGAACACCAAACCCAATGTGGATTTGCTCTGGGGAACAACAGCAGCCCTTTACCCTCCTCAACCTTCTTATGCCTTGGACAATTCACACCTTAGGTGGCCCCAAACTCCCTTTGCCCTGGTTGTGTGCAGGGGCTTTCTGTTCCTTGAAAATCAATCCAAATGTGTTCTCTTGTGTGCAGAAGCCTTATTGGGCTTGAAAATGCCTTCTTTGCACCAGCCAAAACAGGAGAACATAGCGAGCTTGTGCGATCAGGGCCTGATGGCTATTTTACAAACTCCACAAAACCAACATCTGGAAGTGGCCTCCTGTCACAGTGTATTCTACTAAGTGATGGCACACCAGCTCCAGTGTGGATTTATTCTGGAAAACTACCCTGGCTTTTTCCCACCTAGGCCTCTCCCGGGAATGTAGCGATGCATCCAATTTGTGGACCAATGTTCCCTTGGCCCTGGTTGTGGGCAGGGGGTTTCTGTTCCTTGAAAATCAATCCAAACATTTTCTCTTGTGTGAAGAAGCCTGATTGGGCTTGAAAATGCCTTCTTTGCACCAGCCAAAACAGGAGCACATAGTGAGCTTGGGTGATCAGGGCCTGATGTCTATCTCTCAAAGTCCACAAATAAGACTCTTAGAGTGGCTTTGGGGCTAAGTATATTCTACTCAGTGATGGAACACCAGGCCCAATGTGGGTTTGATTTGGAAATCAACCAAAATCCTTTTCAAACCTAGGCCACTCCTATGTCTAGTGAGATGCAGCCCATAAATTGCCCATTGCTCCCTTGGCCTTGGTGTTGCAGTGGGTTTCTATTGCTTGAAAATCTCTCCTAAAGGCCATGATAAAAATGGCAGAATAGAAGGACTGGAGTTCAACTTCTCTCTCCTAAAAACAACAAAATTCACAACTAAAAATTGGGCATTCTTAAACCAAATGGGCCAGAAACCTTAAAAAACATATCCTACTCCAGAAGAAAAAGAGGAGGACACATCAAGAGGTAGCAGGTGCAATTTGTCAGTATAAACAACCCCATACCTCCTGGGTGGGTAGCCCCACAGACTGGAAACTAACCAGTTCACAGAGACTCACCTACTGGAGTTAGAGTTCTGAGCCACACATCAAACTCTCACGTGTGGGAGCCACACATCAAACTCTCACGTGTGGGGATCTGGCATGGGGAGAAAGAGCCCTGGAGCATCTGGCATTGAAGGCCAGTGGGGCTTGTGCACAGGAGCTCCATAGGACTGGGGGAAATGGAAGCCTCATTTTTAAAAGGTGCACACAGACCTTCAGGTGCACTGGGTCCCAGGGCAAAGCAAAGTCTCCATAGGAATTGGTCAAACCTGACCACAGTTCTTGGAGGACATCCTGGGAAGACAGGGGTGAACATGACTTGTTGTGAAGGAAGGACATTGAAAGCAAAACTTTCGGGAATATTCAGTAGCCATGCCTTTCTCTGGAGGTGGCCTTTTTCAGAAAATCTGGCCCCACCATCAGTCAGTGCTGAGAAGCCCCAGGAAAAACAACAATCCAGGTGGGATCACAGCCCCACCCCTCAGTAAACAGGCTACCTAAAGAGCCTCAGGCACACAGCTGCCTCTAATCCTACCTAGAGACAAAGCCCCCCCCCCCCAACAGAGGGATTAGAATCTGCTCCAACCACCAGTGGGGAGGCATCAGCCCCTCTCATCAGGAAGCCTACAGCAAGCCCCCCCATACCAACTTCAGCCACAGGAGGGCAGATATCGGGAGTAAGAGAGGCTACAACTCTATTATCTGTATAAACATCACCACACCAAAAACCTATAAACATGAAAAGACAGAGAACTATAACTCAGATGAGAGAGAAAGGAAAAACCCCAGAAAATCAGCTAAGTGATGAGGAGATTCTCAGCTTCCAGGAAAAAGACTTTAGACAGTTGATGCTGAAGATGATGCACAACATTGGAAATGAACTGGAGACAAAGATGGATAACTTATGGGAAACACTGAGCAAAGAGATACAAGATATAAAACTTAAACAAGAAGAGATGCAAAATAACTGAAATTAAAAATTCACTAGAAGCAGCTAACAGCAGAATACAGGAGGCAGAAAAACAAATAAGTGAGGTGGAGGACAGATTAGTGGAAATTACGGATGTGGAACAGAAAAAAGATTGAAAAGAAATGGGAGTCTCAGAGAATTCTGTGACAATGTTAAACACCAACACCCATATTATAGGGGTGCCAGAAGGAGAAGAGAGAACGAAGGGGACAGAAAAAATATTCCCAAATATAATAGCCAAAAATTTCCCTAACAAGGGAAAGGAATCACCCACTAAAATCCAGGAAGCACAATGAGTACCATATAAAATAAACCCAAGGAGGAACACCCTGAGACACATATTAATCAAACTGACCAAAATTAAAATCAGAGAAAATCTTGAAAGCTGCTAGGGAAAAGAAACAAATAACATACAAGGGAACCCAAATAAGGTTAAGAGCAGATTTTTCAGCTGAAACTCTGCAGGTTAGAAGGGAGTGGCATGATATACTTAACGTGATGAAAGGAAAAAACCTCCAACCAAGATTACTCTACCCAGCAAGGCTCTCATTCAAATTTGAAGGAGAAATCAAAACCTTCACAGATAAGCAAAAGCTGAGAGATTTCAGCAACACTAAACCAGCCTTACAACAAATACAAAAGGAACTTCTCTAGGCAGAAAAGAACAAGAGAAGAAGGAAAGAAAAAAGAGCAACAAAAACAAATCCAAAGCAATTAATAAAATGGCAATAAGGACATACATATCAATAATTACCTTAATGTTAATGGACTAAAAACCCCAACCAAAAGACATAGACTGGCTGAATGGATTCAAAAACAAGACCCATATATATGCTGTCTTCAAAAGACCCACTTCACATCTAGGGACACATACAAATTGAAAGTGAGAGGATGGAAGAAAATATTTCATGCAAATGGAGATCAAAAGAAAGCTGGAGTGGCAATACTCATATCAGACAAAATAGACATTAAAATGAAGAACATTTTAAGGGAGAAAGAAGGACATTACATAATGATGAAAGGATCAATCCAAGAAGAAGATATAACAATTTTAAATACCTATGCACCCAATACAGGTTCACCACAATATATAAGGCAACTGCTAACAACCTTAAAAGGATGAATCGACAATAACACAATCATAATGCAGGACTTTAACACCCCACTTATAGCAATGGACAGATCAACCAGACAGAAAACCAAAAAGGAAACACACACCCTGAATGATGCATTAAACCAGATGGACTTAAGAGATATTTATAGGACATTCCATCCAAAAGCAACAGAACACACATTCTTCTCAAGTGCACATGGAACATTCTCTAAGACTGATCACTTCCTGGGCGACAAATCCAACCTCAGTAACTTTAAGAAAATTGAGATCTTATCAAGCATCTTTTCGGACCACAACGCTATACGACTGGAAATCAACAACAAGAATAAAATCTGCAAAAAAAACCCCAAAACACAACCACGTGGAGACTAAACAAGATGCTACTAAACAACCAATGGATCACTGAAGAAGTCAAAGAGGAAATTAAAAAATACCTAGAAGCAAATGACAACAAGGATACAACACTCCAAAACCTATGGGATGCAGCAAAAGCTGTTCTAAGAGGCAAGTTTATAGCAATACAAGCCCACTGCAGGAAACAAGCAAAAGCTCAAATAAACAAGCTAACTTTATATCTAAAGCAGCTCACTCAAGAGAGAAGAACAGACAGGACCTAAAGTTACTAGAAGGAAAGAAATCATAAAGATCAGAGCAGAAATCAATGATCTAGAAACAAAGAAAACCATAGAAAAGATCAATGAAATGAAAAGCTGGTTCTTTGAAAAGGTGAACAAAATTGATCAACCCTTAGCCAGACTTATCCAGCAAAAAAGAGAGAGGACTCAAATCAATAAAATGAGAAATGAAAAAGGAGAAGAATCAACGGACATCACAGAAATACAAAGGATCACAAGAGACTACTATAAGCAATTATATGCTAATAAAATGGAAAACCTAGAAGAAAAGGACAAATTCTTAGAAAAGTACAATCTTCCAAGATGAAGGAGAAACGAAGAATTTCCCAATCCGAAGAACTGAAATTGAAACTGCGATTAAAAAACTTCCAACAAAAAAAAAAAGTCCAGGACCAGATGGCTTCACAGGCAAATTCTATCGAACATTTAGAGAAGAGATAACACCTATCCTTCTGAAACTATTTCAAAAAATTGCAGAGGAAGGGATACTCCCAAACTCATTCTATGAGGCCACCATCACCCTGATACCAAAACCAGACAAAGATTCCACACACAAAAAAAGAAAACCATGGGCCAAATTCCCTGATGAATGTCGATGCAAAAATCCTCAATAAAATACTAGCAAACCACATGCAACAATACATTAAAAGGATTGTACATCATGATGAAGTGGTATTCATCCCAGAGATGCAAGCATTCTTCAATACCTGCAAATCCATCAGTGTGATACACCACATATTAAGAATATGAAGAATATGAAGAATATGAAGAATAAAAACAATATGATCCTCTCAATAGACACAGAAAAAGCCTTTGACAAAATCCAACACCAATTTCTGATAAAAACCCTTCAGAAAGTGGGCATAATGGGAACCCAACTCAACATGATAAAGGCCATATATGACAAAGCCACAGCGAATATCCTTCTCAGTGGTGAAAAGCTGAAAGAATTCCCACTGAGATCAGCAACATGGCAAGGATGTCCACTGTTGCCACTAGTCTGCAACATAATTTTGGAAGTCCTAGCCACAGCCATTGGAGAAGTAAAAGAAATAAAAAGAATACAAATTGGAAAGGAAGAAGTAAAATTATCACTATTTTCAGATGACATGATATTATACCTAGAGAATCATAAACACTCTACCAGAAAACTGTTAGAGCTCATCCACAAATTTGGCAATGTCACAGGATACAAAATTAATACACAGAAACTGATGGCATTTCTATACACTGACAATGAAAGAGCAGAAAGAGAAATTAGGGAAGCAATCCTGTTTACTATCGCATCCAAAAGAATAAAATACCTAGGAATAAACCTACCTACAGAGACAAAAGACCTGTACTCTGAAAACTATAACACACTGATGAAAGAAATCAAAGATGACACAAATAGATGGAAAGATATGCCTTGCTCGTGGATTGGAAGAGTTAATATTATCAAAATGACTATACTACCTAAGGCAATCTACAGATTCAATGCAATCCCTACCAAATTCCCAAGGACATTTTTCACAGAACTCAAACAAAGTATTTTAAAGTTTGTTTGGAAGCACAACAGACCCAGAATAGCCAAAGACACCCTGAAAAAGAAAAATGGAGCTGGAGGAATCAGGCTCCCGGACTTCAGACTATACTACAAAGCAACAATCATCAAAACCATATGGCACTGGCACAAAGACAGAAATATAGATCAGTGGAACAGGACAGAAAGTCCAGAATTCAACCCACACACCTACAGCCAACTCATCTATGACAAAGGAGGCAAGAATATACAATGGAGAAAGGACAGCTTGTTCAATAAGTGGTGCTGGGAAAACTGGACAGCCACATGTAAGTGAATGAAATTAGAATACTCCCTAACACCATACATAAAAATAACCTCAAAAATGGATTAAATACCGAGAAATAAGACCAGACACTATAAAACTCTTAGAGGAAAACATAGGCCACTCTCTGACATAAATGACAACAACATCTTCTCAGTTTCACCTCTTAGAGTATTGACAATAAAAACAAAAATAAGCAAATGGGACCTAATCAAACTTCAAAGTTTCTGCACAGAAAAGGAAACCCCAAACAAAACAAAAGGACAACCCACAGAATGGGAGAAAATTTTTGCAAGTGAATCGACTGACAAGGGATTCATCTCCAAAAATCTATAAACACCTTCAGCAGCTCCATACCAAAAAAACAAACAACCCCATCAAAAAATGGGCAGAAGACCTAAACAGACAGTTCTCCAAAGAAGACATACAGATGGCCAAAAAACACATGAAAAGATGTTCAACATCACTCATTATTAGAGAACTGAAGATCAAAACCCACTATGAGGTACCACCTTACACCAGCCAGAATGGCCATCATCCAAAAGTCGACAAACAATAAGTGCTAGAGAGGGTGTGGAGAAAAAGCAACCCTCGTACACTGTTGGTGGGATTGTACATTGGTGCAACCACTGTGGAAAGCAGTATGGAGATGCCTCAGAAAACTAAACATAGAACTACCATTCAATCCAGCATCCCACTCCTGGGCATCTGTCCAGATAAAACCACAACTCGCAAAGACACATGTACTCTGATGTTCATTGCAGCACTACTTGCAATAGCCAAGACATGGAAACAACCTAAATGTCCATCGAGAGAGGAGTGGATCAAGAAGACATGGTACATATACACAAAGGAATATTACTCAGCCATTAAAAGGAATGAAATACCAGCATTTTTTGCAACATTGATGGACCTAGAAATTATCATGCTAGGTGAAATCAGCCTTACTTGAGACACTAACATCAAATGCTTTCACTGACATGTGGAATCTGTAAAAAGGACAGACTCAACTTCTTTGCAGTACAGATGCTGACTCACAGACACTGAAAAACTTATGGTCTCTGGAGGAGAGTTTAGGGGGTGGGGGATGTGATTAGGCTGTGGGATGGAAATCCTGTGAAATTGGATTGTGATGATCATTATACAACTACGGATGTGATAAATTTATTTGAGTAATAAAAAAGAGATATATATAGAGAAAAAATCATTCCTAACATGTTCTCTTGTGTGCAGAAACCTGATTGGGCTTGAATATTACTTCTTTGCACAAGCGGGAATCAGTGGCATATAGTAAATTAGGGTGATCTCACAATCTCCACAAAGCAAACATTGGAAGCAGACTTCTAGGTGGGAAAATGTCTTGGGTTGGTTGCCAGAGCAAGCCCACATTTTGGCTGGCATTTCATCACTGAGTGGAATTATACTTTGCCAGGAGTCTGCTTCCAATGTTTGGCAAGTTATATTCTCCTCAACTAGGGAACACCAGCCCCAGTGTGGGTTTCCCCTGGAAATCAACCCTATCCCTTTTCCCACCTAGGCCTCTCCTATGACTATGGCAATGCAGTCCATGGGCTGTCCAAAGCTACCTTGGCCCTGGCTGTGTGCAGGGGGTTTCTGTTGCTTGAAAATCACTCCAAACATGTTCTCTTGTGTGCATAAGCCTGCTTGGACTTGAAAATTCCTTCTTTGCACAAGTGGAAACAGTCACAAATAGCAAACTAGTGCTATCAGGACCTGATGGATATTTTACCTAATACACAAATAAAGCATCTGGAAGTGGCCTCCTAGCAAAGTATATTCCACTAAGTTATTGAACTCCAGCCCAAATGTGGGTTTCATATGGCATCCTACCCAGGCCATTTTCCAACCTAGGCCTCTCCTTTGCCTAGGGTGAAGCAGCTCCTCAGCTATGCAATGATCCCTTTGCCCTGGTTGTGTGAAGGGCATTTCTTTGTTTGAACATCCATTCAAACATGTTCTCTTGTGTACAGAAGCCAGATTGGCCTTGAGAATGCCTTCTTTGCACAAGTGGAAAACTATAGCAAACTAGGGCAATCAGGGCATAAAGGGTATCTCACAAAATCCACAACACAAGCATCTGGAACTGGCCTCATGGCAAAGTATATTCTACTCAGTGACAGAATACCAGTCCCAAACTGGGTTTGCTCTGGAAACCAACCCTAGCCTTTTTCCCACCCAGGCCTCTCCTACGCATAGCACAAAGCAACCCAATGGCAGCCCAATGCTACCTTGGCCCTGGATGTGTGGATGGGTTTCCATTCCTTGAAAATCACTCAAAACATGTTCCTTTCTATGCATAAGCCTGATTGGGCTTAAAAAAAGGCCTTCTTTGCACAAGCAGGAAACAACAGCATCTTGCAAGCTATGGTGATCTGGGCCTGATGGCTATCTTACAAACTCCACAAAACAAGCATCTTGAAGTGGCCTCCTGGAAAATTATATTCTACTCAATGATGGAACTCCAGTCCTGATGTGGGATTTCTCTGGAAAAAGGCTAGGGTTTCTAGCCTTTTTCCCACCTAGGAATCTCCTATGCATAACACACGGCAGCCACAGGGCTACCCAATGCTTTCTTTGACTTGCTTGTGTGCACCGGGTTTCCATTCCTTGAAAATCACCCCAAACATGTTGTCTTGTATGCAGATGCCTGATTGTGCTCGAAAATGCCTTAATTTCACAAGTGAGAATGAGCAGCATATAGTGAGATAGAGTGAACAAGGCCTGATGTGTTTCTCACAAACTCCACAAATAAGTCTCTGGAAGTGGCCTCCTGAAAAAATATATTCATCTCAGTGACGGAACAGCAGCCCAAATATGGGTTTGCTTTGGAAGCAACCCTATACCTCCCCCCCTCTCCAGGCCTCTTCTAGGCCTAGGGTGATGCAGCCCCTAGACTACCCAATGCTCCTATTTACCCTGGTTGTTTGCAGGGGGTTTCTCTTGCTTGAAAATCAGTTCAAAGGTATTCTCTTTTGTGTAGAAGCCTGATTGGCCTTGAAAATCCAACCCAAGCCCTTTTCCCACTTAGGCTTCTCCTAGGTCTAGGGCAAAGCAGCCCTTCAGATGCCCAAAGCTTCCTTGGCACTGATTGTGTGCAGGGGGATTTTGTTGCTTGAAAATCACTCCAAACCTGGTGTCTTCTGTGTAGACACCTGATTGGTCTTGAAAATGCCTTATATGCAAAAGCAGGAAACAGCAGCCTGTAGTGAGCTAGGGTGATCCAGGAGTGATGGCTATCTCACAAACTCCACAAAACAAGCATCTGGAAGTGGCCTCCTGGCGAAGGATATTCTACTCAGTGATGGAACACCAGCCCCAAAGTGGGTTTGCTCTGGAATTCAACCATAGCCTTTTTCCCACCTAAGGTTCTCCTAAGCATAGCACAATGCTGCACCTCAGTGGCCCAATCTTCATCTCAGTGGCCCAATGCTCCATTTTACCTAGTTGTGTGCAACAGTTTTCCATTGCTTTAAAATCTCTCCAATCCTGGAGTTCCCGTCGTGGCACAGTGGTTAACGAATCTGACTAGGAACCATGAGGTTGCGGGTTCAGTCCCTGCCCTTTCTCAGTGGGTTAGTGATCCAGTGTTACCATGAACTGTGGTGTAGGTTGCAGACATGGCTTGGATCCTGCATTGCTGTGGCTCTGGCATAGGCTGGCGGCTACAGCTCCAATTAGAACCCTAGCCTGGGAACCTCCATATGCTGTGGGAGCGGCCCAAGAAATAGCAAGAAGACAAAAAAAATCACTCCAATCCTATTGTCTTGTGTGCATATGCCTGATTGGGCTTGAAAATGCCTTCTTTGCACATGCAGGAGAGCAACAAATAACAAGCTAGGGCAATCACAGCCTCATGGCTTTCTCACAAACTCCACAAAACAAGCATCTGGACGTGGCCTCCTGGAAAGGTATAATCTACTAAGTGATGGGACTCCTAACCTAATATGAGATTGCTTTGGAATCCAACCCAAGCCCTTTCCACACTTAGGCATCTCCTAGGCCTAGGACAAAGTAGCCCTTGAGCTGCCCAATGGTCCCTTGGTTGTTGTTGAGTGCAGGGGGTTTCTCTTCATTGAAAATCACTCCAAACATGTTCTCTTGTGTGCAGAAGCCTAAGTGGGCTTGAAAATGCCTTCTTTTCACAAGGGGGAATAGCAGCAGGTAGTGAGCTAGGGTTATCAAGACCCGATATATATCTCACAAAATCCACAAAACAAGCATCTATAAGCAGCCTCCTGGCAAAGTATTTTCTACTCAGTGATGGAACTCCTGCCCTAATATGAGATTGCTCTGGAATCAAACCCAAACTCTTTCCCCATTTATGCCTCTTCTAGGCCTAGGGTGAAACAGGCCTTTTGCTGCCCAATGCTCCCTTGGTCCTGGTTTTGTTCAGGGGATTTCTGTTGCTTGAAAATCACTCCAAATGTGTTTTCTTATGTGAAGATGCCTGATTTGGCTTGAAAATGCCTTCTTGGCACAAGTGGGAAAGAGCAGCCAATAGTGAGCAAGGGTACTCAGGGTCTGATGGCTATCTCACCAACTCCACAAAACAAGTGTCTGGTAGTGGCCTCCTGGCAAAGTATATTCTACTCAGGGATGGAACACCAGCCCCAATGAGGGTTAGCTCTGGATAACAACCCTAACCCTTTTCCCACATAGGCATCGCCTAGGCCTTTGGGGAAGCCGCCCCTCTTTTTCCCAGTGCTCCCTTGACCCTGGTTGTGTTCAGGGGATGTCTATTCCTTGAAATCATTTCAAAGGTGTTATCTTAGGGGCTGTAGCCTGATTGGACTTGAAAATGCCTTAGTTTGTCAAGCAGGAATTTGCAGCCATAGTGAAATAGGGTGATAATGAGCTGATGGCTCTCACACACTCCACCAAACAAGTGTCCATAAGCAGCCACCTGGCAAAGTATATTCTACTCAGTGATGGAACACCAGCCCCAATATGGGTTCTCATTGGAAAGCTACACTGGACTTTTTCCCACAAAAGTCTCTATAGGCCAGGGAAGATACATATACTCAGCTGCCCAATGCTCCCATTTGCCGTGGTTGTGTGCAAGGTGTTTCCATTCCTTGAAAATCACTCCAAAAGTGTTCTCTTGTGTGCACATGACTGATTGGGCTTGAAAATGCCTTCTTTGCACAAGCTGGAAGCAGGAGCATATAGCAAGATATGGGTATCAGGGCCTGAGGTCTATCTCACAAACTCCTCAAAACAAGCATCTGGTAGTTGCCTCCAAGCAAAGTATATTCTACTCAGTGATGGAACACCACCCCAATGTGTGTTTGCTTTGGAAAGCAACCATAACCTTATTCCCATCTAGACCTCGACTAGGCCTAGAGCGATGCAGACCTTCTTCTGCCAAATTCTCCCTTGGCCCACATTGTATGCAGTGTGTTTCTATTGATTGAAAATAACTACAAACATCTTGCCTTGTGTGTCTACACCTGCTTGGGGTGAAAATGCCTCTTTGCACAAGCAGGAAACAGCATCATAATGGGAGTTAGGGTGATCAGGGCCTGATGGTTATCTCACAAACTCCACAAAAGAAGCATCTAGAAGTGGCATCCTGGCAAATATAGTACTAAATGAAGGAACACCACACCCAATGAGGATTTGCTCTGGAAAGCAACCCTCCACCTTTCCCCACCTTGGCCTCTCAGATGCCTAGAACGATGTATCCCTTCAGCTGCCAATGCTCCCTTGGCCCTGGATGTGTGCAGGGCATTTATGTTCCATGAAAATCACTCAAAATGTGTTGGGTTGTGTGCAGATACCTGATTGGGCTTGAAAATGCCTTCTTTGCACAAGCAGGATACAGAAGCCTATAGGGAACTATGGCAATCAAGGCCTAAAGGCTGTCACAGACACACCACAAATAAGCCACTGGAAGCGGCCTCCAGGCAAGGTATATTCTACACAGTGACAGAACACCAGCCCCAATATGAGTTTGCTGTGGATAGTAACCCTAGACCTTTTCCCATGAAAGCCTCTTCTAGGCCTAGGATGATGCATCCACTTGGATGCCCATTGTTCCTTTTTGTCCTGGTTGTGTACAGGGGTTTCTGTTGCATGAAAATCACTCCAAACAGCTTCTCTTGTGTGCAGAAGCCTAATGGGCTTCAAAATGCCTTTTTGCACAAGCGGGAAAGAACTGCAGATAGTGAGCTGGTTGATCAAGGCCTGATGGCTATCTCACAAACTCCACAAAACAAGCATCAGGAAGTGGCCTCCTGGCAAAGTATATTCTACTCAGTGATGGAACACCAGCCCCAATGTGGGTTTGCTCTGGAAAGCAACACTAGCCTTTTTCCAACCTATGTCTTCTTATGTTTTGGATGATGCATCCACCCAGTGGCCAAAACTCCCTTGGGGCTGGTTGTGTGTATGTGTTTTCCATTGATTGAAAAGCCCTCCAAACATGTTGTGTTGTGTGCAGATGCTCAATTGGGCTTGAAAATGCCTTCTGTGCACAAGAGAAATACAGCAGTATATAGTGAGCTACAGCAATGAAGACAGATGGCTTTCTCACTAACTCCACAAACAAGCATCTGGAAGAGGCCTCCTGGAAAAGTATATTCTACTCAGTGATGATGCACCAGCCCCAAGGTGGTTTGTTCTTGAAAGCAACCCTAACCCTTTTACAACCTAGGCCCATCATATGCATTGTGGTATGTAGCCAATCGGCTTGCCAAAATTCCCTTGAACCTCCTTGTGTACAGGGGGTTTCTGTTGCTTTAAAATCTTTCCAAATTGTTACCTTGTCTGCATAAGCCTGTTGGGCTTGAAAATGCCTTCTTTACACAAGCAGGAAACAGTAGCCTATAGTGAACAATGGTGTTCCGGGCCTGATGGCTATCACACAAACACCACAAATAAGCCTCTGGAAGCAGCCAACTGGCAAACTATATTCTACTCAGGGATTGAACACCAGCCCCAGTGTGGGTTTTCTATGGAAAGAAACCATAGCCTTTTCCCCATCTAGGCCTCTCCTAGGCCTAGGGCAACGTAGCCCCTCCATTGCCAAATATTCCCTTGGCACTGGTTGTGTGTTTCTGTTGCTTGAAAATCACTCAAAACAAGTTCCTGTATGTGCAGATGACTGATTGGGCTTGAAAGTGCCTTCTTTGCACAAGTGGGAACCAGAAGCATATAGCCAGCTAGGGCAAACTGGGCTTGATGGCTATCTCACCAACTCCACGAAACAAGTGTGTGGAAGCAGCTTCTGGGCACAGTATATTCTAATCAATGATGAAACACCAGCTCCAATATGTGTTTGCTCTGGAAAGCAACCCTAGCCTTTTTCCCATGTAGGCCTCTCCTATGACTAGGATGATGCAGCCCCTCTGTTGCACAATGCTCCCTTGGCCCAGGTTGTGTCCAGAGGTATCCATTGTTTGATAATTGCTTCTAACTTGTTGTCTTATGTGCAGAAACATGA
Organism: Phacochoerus africanus; assembly: GCF_016906955.1. Classification (NCBI taxonomy): domain Eukaryota; kingdom Metazoa; phylum Chordata; class Mammalia; order Artiodactyla; family Suidae; genus Phacochoerus; species Phacochoerus africanus. Next base: position 38,848,675 of record NC_062551.1, on the reverse strand, counting down.
TTGGGCTTGAAAATGCCTTCCTAGCAAAATCGTGAAACAACAGTTGACAGTGGGCTAGCGTGATCACGGCCTGATGTCTCTCACACAAATTCCATGAAATGAGCATCTGGAAGCAGCCTCCTGGCAAAGTAAATACTACTCAGTGATGGAACTCTAGGCCCATTGTGGGTTTTCTCTGGATCCCAACCCAAGCCCTTTTCCCACCTAGGCCTCTCCTATGCCTAGGTCGATACAGTATCTTGGCTGCCCAAATTTCCCTTGGCCCTGGTTGTGTCCAGGGGTAATATCACTTGAAAATCACTTCAAATATGTTCCCTTTTGTGAAGAAGCCTGATTGAACTTGAAAATGACTTTGTAGCATAAGTGAGAAACATCAGCAGTTAGTGAACTAGGGTGATTAGGGCCTGATGGCTATCACACCAACTCCACAAAACAAGCCTTTGGAAGCACCACCCTGGCAAAGGATATTCTACACAGATATGGAACACCATCCCCAATGTGGGTGTGTATGGAACGCAATCCTAGCCTTTATCCTACATAGACCTCTCCTATGCCTAGTGTGACGCAGCCCCTCAGATGCCCAATGCTCCCTTTTGCCGTGGTTATGTTCAGGGTCTTTCTGTTGCTTGTAAATCACACCAAACATGTTGTCCTGTGTGCAGACTCCTGATTGGGCTTGAGAAAGCCTTCTGCACAAGCAGGAAACAGCAGGAGATCAGAAGATAGGACAAACAGGTCCTGATGGATATCTCACCAACTCCACAAAACAAGCGACTGGAAGCGGCTGACTGGAAAGGAAATTCTATTCCATTATAGAACACCAACCCCATTGGTGGATGCTCTGGACAGCAATTCTAGCCCTTTTCCTACCAAGCCCCTCCTATGCTGAAGGCGAAGATGTCTTTAGATGGCACAATTCTCCTTGGCCCTGCTTGTGTGCAGGAGTTTTCAGATGCTTGAAATTTACTCCAACTGAGTTGTCTTGTGTGCAGAGGCTGGATTGGGCTTGAAAATGCCATAATTTCATAAGTGGGAAACAGCAGCAGGTGGCAAACTTGGGCCTGATGGTTATCACACAAACTCCACAAAACAAGAGTCTGGAAGCTGCCTCCTGGCAAAGTATATTCTACTCAGTGATGGCACACCAGCCCCAATAGGGGTTTGCTCCTGCAAGCAACCCTCACTGTTTTCCTACCTCAGCCTCTTGGATGCCTAGAAAGATGCATCCCCTGGGAGGTCCAAAGCTCCCTTGGCCTTGGTGGTGTGCAGGGGGTTTCTGATGCTTGAATATCACTCCAAATGTGTTGTCTTGTGTGCAGACACCTGATTGGGCTTGAAAATGCCTTCACTGCACAAGTGGGATAGGGTGATTAAGGCCTGATTAAGGTCTAACAATTTCCAGAAAACAAGTGTCTGGAAGAATCTTCCTGGCAAAGGATATTCTACTCTATGATGGAACACCAGCCCCAATGTGGGATTGATTTGGAAAGCAACCCTGACACTTTTCCCACCAAGGCCTCTCCTATGCCTAGGGCTATGCAGTCCATAGGATGCCCCAAACTCCCTTGGACCTGGCCTGGTTGTGTGCACTGGGTTTCCATTCCTTGAAAACCACTCCAAATTTGTTGTCTTGTGTGCATACACCTGATTTGGCTTGCAAATGCCTTAATTTCTTAAGCGGGAACCCACAAGAAAGCGTGATTTGGTGAACAGGGCCTGATGTTTTTCTCACAAACTCCACAGAACAAGAATCTGGAAGTGGCCTCCTGGCAAGGTACAGTCTACTCAGTGATGTTTGCATCCAACACAAGCCCCTTCCCACATAAGATTTCCTAGGTCAAGGCCTTGCCCCCCTTCATCTACCCAATGCACCCTTTGCCCTGGTTGTGTGCAAGGTGTTTCTCTTTATTGAAAATCACTCCAAATGTGTTGTCTTGTGTGCAGAAGCCTGCTAGGGCTTGAAAATGCCTTCTTTGCATAAGTGGGAAAGAGCTGAAGATAGCAAGCTAAGGCGATCAAGTTCAGATGGCTATCTCACAAACTCCACAAAACAAGAGTCTGGAAGCCACCTCCTGGCAAAGTGTATGCTACTCAGAGATGTAACACCAGCCCCAATGTGGGTTTTTTTAGAAAGCAACCCTATTTGTTCTCCCACATAGGCCTATCCGAGGCCTAATGCAAGGCATGCAGCCCCTGAGGGACCCAATATTCCCTTGGCCCTGGTTGTATGCAGGACTTTCCATTGCTTGAACATCAGGCCAAATGTGTTGCTTTGTATGCAGACACCTGATTGGGCTTGAAAATGCCTTCTTTGCACAAGTTTGAAAAAGCAGCAGATAGTGAGCTAGGGCCATTAGGGACAGATAGCTATCTCACTAACACCACAAAACATGAGTCTGGAAGGGCCCTCCAGGCAAAGTATATTCTACTCAGTGGTGGAACACCAGCCCCAAAGTAGGTTAGCTCTAGAAAGCTACTTTAGCCCTTTTCCCACATCAGGCACTCCTATGACTCCAATAGGCTGCTCAATGTTCCCTTGGCCCTGGTTGTGTGCAGGGATTTCCGTTGCTTGAAAATCACTCCAAAGATAGTGTCTTGTGTGAAGAGGCCTGAATGGGCATGGAAATTCCTTATTTGCACAAGTGGGAACCAGCTGTGTAAGGCCAGCTAGGACAATCAGGGTTTGATGACTATCTCACCAATGCAACAAAAGTAGCATCTGGAAGCAGCCTTCTGGCAAAGTATGTTCTACTCAGTGATGGAACCCCAGGCCCAATATGGGTTTGCTCTGGATAGCAACCTTAGCCTTTATCCCTCCTAGTCCTCTTCTAGGCCTACAGCAATGCAGCCACTCAGCTGCCCAATGCTCCCTATGCCCTGGTTGAGTGCAGTGGTTATGGTTGGTTGAAAATCCCTCCAAATGTGTTCTCTTGGGGGCAGATGCCTGATTGGGCTTCAAAAGGCCTTCTGTGTACAAGCGGGAAACTGAAGCATATAGCAAGTTAGGGACATCTGGGCCTGATATGTATCTCCCCAATGCCACAAAACAATCATCTGGAGGCAGCATCTGGGAAAAAGTATATTCTACTCAGTGATGGAACTCCAGCCTCAATGTGGGGTTGCTCTGGAATCAAACCCAAGCCCTTTTCCCACTATGGCTCTCCTAGGCCTGGGTCCAGGCAGCCCTTCTGCTGCACAGATCTCCCTTTGCCCTGGTGGTGTGCAGGGGTTTTCTGATGCTTAAAAATCACTAGCAACATGTGGTTTGGCATGCTGACACCTGATTGGGCATGAAAAGTCCTTATTTGCACACGTGGTAAACAGCACAATACAGCCAGCTTGGGTGATCAGGGCCTGATGGATATCACACAAAATCCACAAACACACATGTAGAATAAGCTCCCTGGCAATGGATATTCTACTCAGTGAGGGAACACCAGCCCCAATGTGTGTTTCCTCTGGAAAGCAACCCTAGCCTTTTTCACACTTAGGCCTCTCCTAGGCCTATGGCGATGAAGCTGCTTGGAATCACAATGGTCTTTTGGCCCTAGTGGTGTGGAGGGGGTTTCTGTTACTTGACCATCACTCCAAAGTGTTGTCTAGTGTGCAAATGCTTGAATTAGCTGGAAAATACCTTCTCTGCCCCAGCAAAAACACCAGCCAATAGCAAGCTATGAAGTGCAGGGGTTTCCGTTGCCTGAACATCATTCCAAGCATGCTGTGTTGTGTGCAGAATCCCATTCTGGCTTAAACGAGCCTTCTTTGCGCAAGTGGGAATCAGCCACCAATAGCGAGCTAGGGTGATCAGGGCCTGAACGCTCTCTCACAAACTCTGCAATACCAGCCTCTGGGCAAATATATCCTACTCAGGCATGGAACATCAGCCCCAATGAGGGTTTTGCTCTGGAAGGCAACTCTAGCCCTTTTCCCACCAAGGCCACTCCAACGCCCACGGCGATGGAGCCCTTGGCTGGCCCAAGGCCCCCTTGGCCCTGCTTGAGTGCAGGGGGTTTCAATTCCTTGAAAATCACTCCAAATGGGTTGCCTTGTGTGTAGACACCTGATTGGGCTTGACAAAGCCTTCTTTGCCCAAGAAGGACAGAGCAGCACATAGCGAGCTAAGGTGATCGGGGCCTGATGGCTATCTCATAGGCTCCACAAGGAAGCCTAAGGAAGTGGCCTCCTGGCAAGGTATCGTCTACCCAGTGATGGAACACCAGCCCCTGTGTGGGTGTGGTCTAGAATGAAACCCATGGCTTTTTCCCATCCAGGCCTCTCCTAAGCGTAGGACGATGCCGCCCCTCGATAGCCCCATACTCCCTTGGACCTGGTTGTGTGCAGAGGGTTTCCCTTGCTTGAACATCCTCCAGACATGTGGTCTTCTGTGGAGACACCTGCCTGGGCTTGAAAAGGTCATCTTTGCACAAGCAGGAAACAGCAGCCAATAGAGAGCTAGTGCGATCAGGGCCTGATGGCTCTCTCACCATCTCCACAAATAAGCCTATGGAATTATCATCCTGGCATGGAATATTCTACTCAGTGATGGTACACCAGCCCCATTGTGGGTTTTCTCTGGAAGGAAACCCCAGCCTTTTGTAATGTAAGCCTCTCGTAGGCTGAAGGCGCAGCAGCGCCTTGGCTGCCCAAGGCTGCCTTGGCCCTAGGGGTGTGCAAGGGTTTCTGGTGCTTGAAAACCACTCCAAAGGTGTTCTCTGGAGGGCAGACACCTGGGTGGGCTTGGAAATGCCTTGTTTGCACAAGGAGGAATCAGCAGCAGATAGCAAGCTAGGGTGACGTGGGCCAGATGGCCATCTCACCAGCTCCACAAAACAAGCACCTGGAAGCAGCCCCCTAGCAAAGTATATTATACTCTTATATTTTACACCAGCCCCAATGTGGTAATTCTCTGGAAAGCAACCCTGGCCCTTTTCCATGAAGGCTTCTTCTATGCCTAATGTTATTTAGACCCTCAATTTACCAATGCTCCCTATTCCCTAGTTGTGTGCAGTGTTTTTCCATTGCTTGTACATCACACCCAGCATGAAGTCCTCTGTGGTGAAGCCTGTCCTGGCTTGACAATTCCTTCTTTGCCCAAGCGGGTAACAGCAACTTAGTGCTTGCTAGGGCAATTAGCGTCAATGGCTATCTCACAAACTCCACAAACAAAAATCTGGAAGTTGTCTCCTGGAAAACTATATTCTACTCAGGGATGGTACACTAGCTCCAATGTGAGTTTGCCGTGGAAAGCATCCCTATCCCTTTTCCCACCTTGGCATCTCCTAGGTCCTTGTGAAGCATTCTCTGGGTGCCCAATGCTTCCTTTGCTCTGGATGTTTGCAGGACTTTTTCATTTGAAAATTTATTGAAATGTGTTCTCTTGTTTGCAGAAGCTGGATTCAGCTGGAAATGCCTTCTTTGCACAGGAGGGAAAAAGTAGCCGATAGCGACCTAAGGCAATCAGAGGCTGATAGCTATATCACACACTGCACATACTAGGGTTTGGAAGCAGCCTCCTGGCAAAGTATATTCTATTCTGTGATGGAACACCAGTCCCAGTGTGTCTTTCCTCTGGAAGGCAACACTAGACCTTTTCCCCCTTAGGCCTCTCCTATGCCTATGGTGATGCAGCACCTCAGCTGCCTAATTCTCCCTTGGACCTGGTTTTGTTAAGTGTTTTCTGCTTGAATATCCTTCCAAACAGTCTGTCTTGTTTGCAACACCTTATTGAGGATGAAAATGCCTTCTTTTCTCAAGTCTTAAGCAGCAGAAATAGCAAGGTAGGCAATCAGGGCCTGATGGCCTTCACACTAACCCCCAGAAAAAGCATCTGGAAGCAGCCTCTTGGCAAAGTACACTCTACTCAGGGATAGACTCCAGCCCCAATGTGGGTTTGCTCAGGAGTCAAAATCAAGCCCCTTTCCCACCCAGACCTCTCATAAGCCTAGGTTGATGCAGCCCCTCAGCTGCACAATGCTCCCTTGGCCCTGGTTCTGTCCAGGGGGCTTCTGTTGTTTGAAAATCTATTCAAAATGTTCCCTTGTGTGCATGAGCCTGATTGGGCTTGAAAATGCCTTTTTTGCACAAGTGGGAAACAGCAGCCGATAGTGAGCAAGGGTGATCAGGGCCTGATAGCTATCTCACAAAGCCCACAAAAGAAGCATCTGGAAGCAGCCTCCAGACAAAATATATTCTTTTCAGTAATGTAACTCCAGCCCCAATGTGGGTTTGCTTTGGAAAGCATCCCTAGCTCTTTTCTTCTCTATGCCTCTCCAATTCCTAGAGCGATGCAGACCTTCTGTTCCCCAATTCTCCCTAGCCTCTGGTTGTGTACAGGGGGTTTCTGTGGCTTGAAAATCAATCCAAATGTGTTCTCTCCTGTGAGGATTACTGATTGTTTCAAAACAACTTTTATTCTCAAGCAAAGAAGGAGGTGATTGCTAGATATGGTCATCATGGCCTGATGGCTGTCTCACAAACTCCACCAAAAAGCATCTGGAAGCAGCCTCCTCAAAAAGTATGTTCTCCTCAGTGATGGGACACCAGCCCCAATGTGGGTTTGCTCTGGAAAAAAACCCTAGCCCTTTTCCCACATAGGCCTCTCCTATTCCTAGGGCAAAACTGACACTAGGCTGGCAAGTGGTCCCTTGGCCCTGGTTGTGTGCAAGGCTCTCTGTTTCTTGAAAATAACTCCAAACCTGGTGTCTTGTGTGCAGATGCTGATTGGGTTTGAGAATGCATTCTTTGCACAAGTGGGAAACTGCAGCAAATAGCGAACTAGGGCACTCAGGTACTGATGCCTAACAAACTCCACAAAACAAGCATCTGGAAGCAGCCTCCTGGCCATGAATATTCTACTCAGAAATGTAACACCAGCCCCAGTATGGGTTTGCTCTGGAATCCAACCCAAGATCTTTTCTCATGTAGGCCTCTTGTATGCCTAGGGTGTTGAAGTTCCTCCTTTGCCCAATGCTCCCTTGGCTCTGGGTGTGTGAAGGGGTTTTCCATTACTTGAAAATAACTCCAAACATGTTCTCCTGTGCACAGAAGCCTGATTTGGCTTTAAAATGCCTTCTTTGCACAAGTAGGAAACAGCAGCCCATAGTGAGATAGGGTGATCAGGTCCTGTTGCCTATCTCAAAAACTCCACAACACAAGTGTCAGGAAGTAGCCTCCTGGCCAACAATATTCTACTCAGTGATGGAACATCAACACCAATGTGAGTTTGCTCTGGAAACAATGCAAACTCTTTTACCCAATGGGGCACTCCTATGCCAAGGGCAATGAATCCCCTTGGTTGCCAAATGATATCTTGGCCCTGGTTGTATGCAGGGGGTTTCCATTCCTTGAAAAATCACACTAAACATGTACTCTTTTGTGAGGACACATGATTGGGCTTATAATGCCTTCTTAGCACAAGTGGGAAACAACAGCAGATAGAATGCTATGGAGATCAGGGCCTGAAAGTTATCACACAAATGCCACAAAACAAGCAACTGGAAGTGGCCTCCTGGCAATGTATATTCTACTCAGTGACTGAACCCCATCCCCAATATGTGTTTGCTCTGGAATCCAACCCAAGACTTTTTCAACTTAGGCCTCACCTAGGCATAGGGTGAAGCAGCCATTTGCTGCCCAATGATCTCTTGGCCCTGGTTGTGTGAAGAGGGTTTCCTTTGCTTGAAAGACACTCCAAACATGTTGATTGAGCTTGAAAATGCCTTCATTGCACAAGTGGGAAACAGCAGCAGATAGAGAGCCTGGGTGATGAGGGCCTGATGGATTTCTCACCAACTCCACAAAACAAGAGTCTGGAAACAACCTCCTAGCAAAGTATATTCTAGTCAGTAATGGAACACCAACCCCATAGGGTGAAGCAGCCCCTTGTATGCCCAATGCTCCCTTGTCTCAGGTTGTGTCAAGGGGTTTTCTGTTCCATGAAAAATACTTCAAAGGTTTTCTCTTCTGGGCAGAAACCACAATGGGCTTGAAAATGCCTTGGTTGCAAAATTGGGAAACATCAGCCAATAGTGAGATAGGGCAATCAGGCTCTGATGGCTATCTCACACACTCCACAAAACAAGCATCTGTAAGCAGCCTCAGGGCAAAGTATATTCTACACAGTGATGGAACACTGGCCCCAATGTCTGTTTGCTATGAAAAAACCCTATCCTTTTTTCAACTAAGCCCTCTCCTAGGCCTGGGATGATGCATCCCCTTGGCTGCCCAATGTTCCCTTTGGCCGTGATTGTGTGCAAGGGTTTCTGTTGCTTGAAAATCACTATGAACATGTTTTCCTGGGAGCAGAACCCTGCTTGGCCTTGAAAATGCCTTCTTAGCACAAGTGGGAAACAACAGCTGATAGTGAGCTAGGGCAATCAGGGCCTGATGGCTATCTCATCAAATCCACAACAGAAGCATCTAGACTCCTGCTAATGTATATTCTACTCAGGGATGGAACTCCAGCCCCAATATGTGTTCACTCTGGAATCCAACACAAGCCCTTTTCCCACTTGGGCCTCTCCTAGGCCTAGAGCAAAGAAGCCCTTCTGCTGCCCAATGCTGCCCTGTCCCTAGGTGTGTGAAGGGGGATTATCTTGCTTGAAAATCACTCCACACATTATGACTTGTGTGCACAGGCCTGGTTGGCCTTGAAAATTCCTTCATTGCAGAAGTGTGAAAGAGCAGCAAATAGTGAGTTTGGGCCATCAGGGCCTGATGGATATCTCACCAACTCCACAAAACAAGCTTCTGGAAGGGGCCTCCAGCAAAGTAAATTCTCCTCAGTGATGGAACACCAGCCCCAATGTGGGTTTACTCTAGAAAGCAATGCTAGACTTTTTCCCACCTAGGCCTCTCCTGTGCATAAGATTACGCAACCACTTGGTGGCCCAATGCTCCCTTGTTCCTGGTTGTGTGCAGGGGGTTTCAATTCCTTGAAAATCAGTCCAAATAGGTTGTCTTGTGTGCAGGCACCTTATTTGGCTCAAAAATACCTTCTTTGCACAAGCAGGAAACAACAGCCAATAGTGAGCTAATGCAATCAGGGCCTGATGTCTCTTTCACGAAACAAGCTTCTGGAAGTGGCCCCCTGGCAAATTATATTCTATTCAGTGATGGAACACCAGCCCCAATGTGGGTTTATGCTGGAAAGCAAAGCTAGACTTTTTCCCACCTAGGCATCTCATATTCCCTTGGTGGACAAATTCTCCCTTGGCCTTGGTTGGGTGCAGGGGTTTCCATTGCTTGAACATCACTGCAAATGTGTCTGTTGTGTACAGAAGCCTGATTTGGCTTCAAATGCCTTCTTTGCACAAGTGGAAAACATCAGCCAATAGCGAGCGAGGGCGATCAGGACCTGATGGCTATCTCACAAATGCCAAAAGACAGGTGTCTAGAAGGGTCCTCATGTGAAAATATAATCTCCTCAGTGATGGAAAACCAGCCCCATTGTGGATTTGCTCTAGAAAGCATCTCTAACCATTTTCCCACCTAGGCTTCTCCTAGGCCTAAAGTGATGCACCCCATTGCCAGCCCAATGTTCCCTTGGCCCTGGTTGTTTGCAGGGGGTTTCAATTCCTTGATGAATCCCTCCAAATGGGTTGTCTTTTGTTCAGAAGCTTTACTGGGGTTGAAAATGCCTTCTTCGCACAAGCAAGTAATAGCAGCCAATAGCAAGCTTGGGCAAACAGGGACTTATGTCTATCTCACAAACTCCACAAAAAAGCTTCTGGAGTGACCTCTTGGCAATGTATATTCTACTCAGTAATGGAACACTAAGCCCAATGTGGGTTAACTTTCAAAAGCAACGCTAGACTTTTTCACATCTAGGCCTCTCCTACGCCTAAGACAATGCATCCCCTGGTGCCCCAATTCTCCCTTGGCTCTGGTTGTGTGTTGGGGTTTTCTGTGGCTTTAAAACACTCTAAATGTGTTCTCTTGTGTGCAGATGACTGATTGGTCTTGAAAATGCCTTCTTTGCACAAGCGGGATACCTTAAGCAATAGCGAGCCAGGGTGATCAGGGCTTGAAGTCTATCTCACACACTCCACAAAAAACAGTCTTGGAGTGGCCTCCAGGCAAAAATATTCTACTCAGTGATGGAACACCAGCTGAAATGTGGGTTTGCTCTGGAAAGCTACACTAGCATTTTTCCCACCTAGCTTCTCCTATGAATTGGGTGATGAAGCCAATGGGCAGCCCAGTGCTCCCTTGGACCTGGTTGTGTGCAGGGGTTTTCCCTTAGTTGAAAATCATTCCAAACATGTTGTCTCCTGTGCAGATGCCTGATTTGTCTTGAAAATGCCTAAGTTTCACAAATGGGAATCAGTTGCAGAGAGTGAACTAGGACAATCAGAGCCAGGTGACTATCTCACAAACTCCACAAAACATGTATCTGGGAGTGGCCTCCTGGCAAATATATTCTCCTCAGTGAGGGAACACAAGCACCAATATAAGTTGGCTGTGGAAAGCAACTCTAACCCTTTTCCCACATAGACTTCTTCTATGCCTAGTGTGAAGCAGCCCATTGGCTACCAAATGCTCCCTCTACCTTGGTGGTGTTCAGGCAGTTTCTGTTGCTTGAAAATCAAACCTGTTGTCTTGTGTGCAGAAGCCTTATTGGGCTTGAAAATGCCTTTTTTTCTCAAGCAGGAATGAGCAGCCTATAGCGAGATAGGGTGATCTGTGCTTGATGGCTATCTCACTAACTCCACAAAACAATCACCTGGAAGCAGCCTCCTGCCAAAGTATATTCTACTCAGTTGTGGAACATGAGCCCCAATGTGGGTTTGCTCTGGAAAGCTACCCTCTCTGTTTTCCTACCTTGGCCTCTTGGATGCCTATAACAATGCATTCTCTAGGAGGCCAAAATCTCCCATGGCCCTGGTTGTGTGCAGGGGGTTTCTATTGCCTGAAAATCTCTCAAAACCTGTGGTGTTGTGAGCAGACACATTATTAGGCTGGAAAATGTCTTTGTTGCATAAGGAGGAGACTTTATAATATAGCAGGCTAGGGAAAATATGGTCTGAAGACTATATCACCAGCTCTACAAAACAAGCATCTGGAAGTGGCTGGCTGGCAAATTATATTCTACTCAGTGATGGAATCCCAGCCCCAATATGCCTTTTCTCTGGAATACAATCCAAGCACTTTTCCCACTTAGGCCTCTCCTAGGCCTAAGGGGAAGCAGCACTTTTGCTGCCCAATTCTCCCTTGGCCCTGGTTGTGTGCAGGGGGTTTCCATTGCTTGAAAATCCCTCCAAACTTCTTTTGTTATGTACAGATGAATGATTGGGATTGAAAACGCCTTCTTTGCACAATCGTGAAACAGCAGCATATAGAGAACTAGGGTGATCAGGGCCTGATGGCTGTCTCACAAACTCCACAAAGCAAGCATCTGGAAGTGGCCTCCTGGGAAAGTATACTCTACAGAGTGATGGAACACTGGCCCTAATAAGAGTTTTCTCTGGAAATCTACCCGATACTTTTTGCCACCGTGGCCTCTCTTACACCTTGTATGACACATCCCCTCAACGGTCCAAGGCTCCCTTGGCCCTGGTTGTGTGCAGGGTGTTTCTCTTGTGTTAAAATCACTCAAAAAGTGGTGTGTTGTGTGCAGATGCTTGATTGGCTTGAAAATGCTTTCTTTGCACAAGCAGGAAACAGCAGCATATAGTGAGGTAGGGGGACAAGGCCTCATGGCTATCTCACAGAATCCACAAAACAAGTCTCTTGAAGTGGCTTCCTGGCAAAGTTTATATTCTACTCAGTGATGGAATGCCAGTACCAATGTGAGTTTCCTCTTGAATGAAACACTACCACTTTTCCCAGCTAGGCCTCTCCTCTGCCCTGGGAGATGCAGCCCCTTGGCGTCACAAAGCTCCCTTGGCCCTGGTTTTGTGCAGGGTGTTTCTGTTGCTTGAAACTCACTCCTAATGTGCTGTATTGAGTGAAAAACTTGATTGGGCATGAAAATGGCTTCTTGGCACAGGTGGAAAACAGCAAAAGTTTGCAAGCCTGGGTGATCAGGGCCTGATGGCTGTCTTGAAATCTCCACCAAACAAGCAAAATGACGCAACCTCCTGGCAAGGTATATTCTACTCAATGATTGAACACCAGCCCCAGGATGTGTTTGCTGTGGATGCAACCCTATCCCTTTTCCAACCCTGGCTTCTCCAATGCCTAGGGTGATGTTTCCCCTCATCCCTGGTTTTGTGCAGGGTGGTTCTTTTGGTTGAAAATCACTCCAAATGTGTTCTCCTTTGTGCAGTCACCTGATTGGGCTTCAAAATGAGTTCTTTGCACAAGAGTGGAAAATCAGCCTATAGCAAAATAGGGTGATCAGGGCCAGATAACCGCTTGCAAAATCCAGAACACAAGCATCTGGGAGTGGCTTCATAGCAAAGTATAGTCAACTGAGTAATGGAACATCAGCCCCAATGTGGGTTTTCTCTGGAAAGCTACTCTAGCCCATTTCCCACCTAGGTCTCCCCTATGCCGAAGGCGATGCAGCCTCTCATCTGCCCAATGCTCCATTAGCCCTGGTTGTGTGCTGGGGGTTTCTATGGTTTGAAAGTCACTCCAAACATGTTCTCTTTTGTTCAGATGCATGATTGGGTTTGAAAATGCCTTCTTTGCACAAGCGGGAAACAGCAGCCAATAGTGAGCTATGGATATCAGAGCCTAATGACTGTCACACAAACTCCACAAAACAAGCATACAGAAGTGGCCTATGGGCAAATATATTCTACTCAGGGATGGAACACCAGCCCCAATGTGAGTCAGCTGTGGAAAGCAACCCTAGCCCTTTACCCACCTAGGTGTCCCCTATTCCCTGGGAGATGCAGCCACTTCACAGACAAAGACTTCCTTGGTCCTGGTTGTGTGCATGGGATTCTGTTGCTTGAATATCACTCCAAATGTGTTTTTTGTGTACAGAAGCCTGATGGGGGTAGAGAATGCCTTTTTGCACCAGCAGAAAAGAGAAGACAATAGCGAGGTAGGACGATCAAGGCCTGATGGCTATGTCACAAATCCAAGAAACAAGCATCTGGAAGCAGCTTCCTATCCAAGTATGTTCTACAAAGTGATGAAACACCAGCACCAATGTGTGTTTGCTCTGGAAAGCAACTCTAGCCCTTTATGCACCTAGCCCAATTATAGCCTAAGGAAATGCAGCCAATTGGTGCCAAACGATGCCTTGAAACTGGTTGTGTGCAGGGGGGTTCTGTTGCTTGAAAATCATTTGACACATATTGTCTTCTGTGCAGAAACCTGATTGGGCTTGAAAGGACCTTCTTTGCACAAGCAGGAAAGAGCAGCCAAGAGTGAGCTAGGGTGATCAGGGCCTGATGGCTATCTCACAAACTCCACAAAACAAGCATCTGGAAGTGGGCTTTGGGCAAAGTATATTCTAGTGAGTGATTGAACTCCAGCCCCAATGTGGGTTTGCTCTGGAATCCAACCCTGGCCCATTTCACACCTTGGGCTCTCTTATGCCTAGGAGGATGTTGCCAATTGGTATCCCTATGCTCCCTTGGTCCTTGTTGTGTGCAGGGGGTTTTCATAACTTGAAAATCAATCCAAACATGTTGTCTTGGTGTACAATGCTGATTTGGCTGGAAAATGCCTCCTTTGCACAAGCAGGAAAAAGCAGCCAATAGCAATAGGGTGATCATGGCCTGATGACAGTCTCACAAACTCCACAAAACAAGTTTGGGAAGTGGGCTCCTGCTAATGTACATTCTAGTCAGTGATGGAACACCTGCCCCAAGTTGGGTTTGCTCTGGAAAGCAACTCTAGCCCTTTTCACACCTAGGCTTTCTAATGTCTAGGGCAAAGCAGCCCCTCAGATGCCCAAAGGCCCCTTGGCCCTTATTGTGCACAGGGGGTTTCCACTGCTTGAAAATCATTTGAAACTTTTCTGCTCTGTGCAGATGCCTTATTGGGCTTGAAATTGCCTTCTTTAAACAAGTGGGAAAGAGCAGCAGAGTGTGAACCAAGGTGAACAGGTCCTGATGTCTATCTCACCAACTCCACAAAACAAGTGATTGGAAGTGGCCTCCTGACAAAGTATATTCTACTCAGGGATGGAACACCAGCCCCAATGTGGGTTTGCTCTGGAAAGCAACTTTCACCATTTTCGTGCTTCAGCTTCCTAGATGCCTAGAATGGTGCATCCCCTGGGAGGCCCATAGCTCTCTTGGCCATGGTTGTGTGCAGGGGAATTCCAGTGCTTGAAAATCACTCCACAGGTGTTGATTTCTGTGCTGATACCTGATTGGGCTTTATAATGCCTTAAATGTACAAGCAGGAAAGAGCAGCCATATAGGGTGATTAAGGCCTGATGACTATCTAACAGTCTTCACAAATCAAGCCTCTGGAAGTTGCCTCCTGGCAAAGTATACTCTAATTTGTGAGGGAGCACCAGCCTCAATGATAGTTTGCTCTGGAAAGCCACCCTAGCTGTTTTTGCACATAGGCCTCTGCTATGCCTTGGGCAAATCAGCTACTGGGCTGCCCAATGCTCTATTGGCCCTGCTTATGTGCAGGGGATATCCATTTCTTGAAATCTCCAAATGAGTTCTCTTGTGTGCAGAAGCCTGATTTGGCTTGAAAATGCCTTCATTTTACAAGCCAGAAAGAGAAGTACATAGTGAGCTAGGGTGATCAGGGCCTGATGGCTATCTCACAAACTCCACAAAACAAGCATCTGGAAGCTGTCTCCTGGCAAAGTATTTTCTACTCAGTGATGGAACACAAGCCCTTATATGTGTTTTCCCCAGAATCCAACCCAGCCCTTTTGCACTTAGGTCCATCCTAGGCCAAGGCCTAGCAGCCCTACTGCTACCCAAGGCACCCTTTGCCCTGGTTTTGTGCAGGTTGTCTCTGTTAATTCAAAATCACTCCAAACATGTCATCTTTTGTGCTTATGCCTGATTGGGCTTGAAAATGCCACTTTGGAACAAGCAGGAAATAGCAGTTACTAGCAAGATAGGGCGATTAGGGCCTGATGGCAATATAAGAAACTCAAGAAAACAAGCGTCTGGAAGCAGCCTCCTGGCAAATTACAGTCTACTCAGTTATGGAACACCAGCCCCAATGGGGGTTTCCTCTGGAATGAAAGCCTAGAACTTTTCCCACTAGGCTTCTCCTATGCATCCCCTTGGTGGCCCTATGACCCCTTTACTCTGGTTGTGTTCAGGGGGTTTACACTGTATGAAAATCCCACCAAATATATTCTGTTTTGTATAGATGCCTGATTGGGCTTGAAAATGCCTTCTTTGCACAAGCGGGAAACAGCAGCATATAGGGAAACTGGGCAAACATGTTGGGTATCTCACCAACTCCACAAAACAAGCATCTAGAAGCAGCCTCCTGGCAAAGTATATTCTACTCAGTGATGGGACACCAGCCCCAATGTCAGTTTGCTCTGGAATCCAACCCAAGCCTTTTTCACACCCAGGCCTCTCCTATGCCTAGGGTGATGCAGACCCTCGGCGGCCCAATGTTCCCTTTACTCTGGTTGTGTGCAGGCAGTTTCTGTCACTCCAAATGTGTTCTATTGTGTGCAGAAGCCTGATTTGGCTTAAAAAATCCTTCCTTGCACAAGCAGGAAACAGCAGCCCATAGCGAGCTAGGGCAATCAGACACTGATGCCTCTCTCATAAACTCCACAAAACAATCATCTGGATGCCTGGTAGGTCTTGAGAATGCCTTCTTTGCACAACCAGGAAACATTAGCCTATTGCAAACCAGGGCTATCAGGGCCTAATGTCTATCTCACAAAACCCACAAATCAAGCATCTGCAAGTGGCCTCCTGGCCGAGTATATTCTACTCAGTGGGGGACCCCCAGGCACAATGTGGGTGTGCTTTGGAATCCAACCCAAGCCCTTTTCCCATCTAGGCCTCTCCTATGCCTAGGTGGATGTAGCCCTTTGGCTGCCCAATCCTCCCTTGACCCTGGGGGTACTCTTGCTAGAAAATCACTTCAAACTTGTTCTCTTGTGTACAGAAGCCTGAATAATCTTGACCATTCATTCACCAATGGGAAACAGCATGCTGTTTTGGTTTAGGGTGATCTTGGCCAGATGGCTATCTCACAAACTCCACAACACAAGTATCAGGAAGCAGCCTCCTGGACAATTATATTCTACTCATTGAAGGAATTAGAGCACCAATGATGTTTTGCTCTGGAAAGCAACACTAGCCTTTTTCCCTCCTAATCCTCTCCTATGCCTAGGATAATGCAGACCCTTCACTGCCCAATGCTGCCTTTGGCCCTGGTTGAGTGCAGCGGTTATTGTTGGTTGAAAATATCTCCAAACATGTTCTCTTGGGTGCGCATGCCTGATTGGGCTTCAAAATGCCTTCTTTGCACAAGCGGGAAACAGCAGCATATAGCAAGCTAGGGCCATCAGGGCCTGATGGATATCTCCCCAATGCCACAAACAAGCATCTGGAAGTGAGTGGCCTCCAGGCAAAATACAGTCTACTCACTGATGGAACTCCAGCCCCAATGTGGGTTTGCTCTGGAATAAAACCCAAGCCCTTCTCCCACTTAGGGCTCTCCTAGGCCAGGGGCCAAGCAGCCCTGCACAAAACTCCCTTTGCCCTGGTGGTGTGCAGGGGTTTTCAGATGCTTGAAAATCACTGGCAATGGTGGTTTGGCATGCCAACACCTGATAGAGCTTGAAAATTCCTTAATTGCACATGCAGGAAACAGTACCATATAGCGAGCTAGGGTGAACAGGGCCTGATGGATATCTCACAAACTCCACAAAACATGCATGTAGAAGTGTCCACCTGGCAAAGGATATTCTACTCAGTGGGGGAACACCAGCCCCAAAGTGTGTTTGCTCTGGAAAGCAACCCTAGCCTTTTTCCCACCTAGGCCTCTCCTATGCCTAGGATGATGCTGCCCCTCAGTGGCCCAATGCTCCTTTGGCCCTGGTTGTGTGCAGGGGATAACTGTTGTTTGAAAATAACTCCAAATGTGTTCTCTTTGTGAAGATGCCTGATAGGACTTGAGAAATCCTTCTTTGCACATGCAGGAAACATTAGCCTATTGCGAACCAGGGGAATCAGGGCCTGATTTCTATCTCCCAAAATCCACAAATCAAGCATCTGCAAGTGGCCTCCTGGCCAAGAATATTCTACTCAGTTATAGAACTCCAGGCCCAATGTGGGTGTGCTCTGGAGTCCAACCCAAGCCCTTTTCCCACCTAGGCCTCTCATATGCCTAGGTGGATGTAGCCCCTCGGCTGCCCAATCCTCCCTTGGCCCTGGTTGGGTCCAGTGGTTACTCTTGCTAGAAAATCACTTCAAACTTGTTCCCTTGTGTGCAGAAGCCTGAATGGGCCTGACCATTCATTCTTTGCACCAATGGGAAACATCAGGCTCTAGTGGTTGAGGGTGATTTGGGCCAGATGGCTATCTCACAAATTCCATAACACAAGTATCAGAAAGCAGCCTCCTGGCCAATTATATTCTATGCATTGAAGGAATTCCAGTGCCAATGATGGTTTGCTCTGGAAAGCAACTCTAGCCCTCTCTGATGCCTAGGACCATGGTTCACCTCTGTGGCCCAATGCCCCATTTGGCCCTAGTTGTGTGCAGGGCATTTCTGTTGCTTGAAAATCACTCCAAAGGTGTTCTTTTGTGTTCAGAGGCCTGACTGGGCTTGAAAAATGCCTTCTTAGCCCAATGTGAGACAGCAACAGATAGTGAGGTAGGGTAATCAGGGCCTGATTGTTCTTTCACCAACTCCACAAAAAAAAGCATCTGGAAGCACCATCCTTGCAAAGGATATTCTACTCGGAGATGCAACACCAGTCCAATGTGGGTTTGTCTGGAAAGCAACCCTAGTCTTTTTCCTACCTAGGCCTAACCTGGGCCTAGTACGATGCAGCCCCTGAGTGGCCCAATTCTCCCTTAGCCCTATTGTGTTCAGGACTTTCTGTTGCTGGAACATCAGCCCAAACATGTTGTCTTGTATAGAAATGCTTGATTGGGTTTGAAAATGCCTTCTTTGCACAAGCGTGAATGAGCAGCAGATATCGAGCTTGGATAATTAGGGACAGATGGCTATCTCACCAACACCACAAAACATGAGTTTTGTAGTGACCTCCTGGAAAAGTTTATTCTAGTCAGTGATGGAACTCCAGCCCCAAATTGGGTTTGCTCTTGGGAGCCACTCAAGCCCTTTTCCCACCTAGGCCTCTCCTATGACTAGAGCGATGCAGACAATAGGCTGCCCAAAGCTCCCTTGGCCCTGGTTGTGTACAGGGGGTTTCCATTGTTGAAGATTAATACAAACATGTTGTCTTGTGTGAAGACACCTGACTGGGCATGGAAATGCCTTCTTTGCACAAGCGGAAACCAGCAGCATTAGGCCAGATAGGGCAATCAGGGCTTGATGGCTACCTCTCCAACTCCACAATACAAGCATTTGGAAGCGGCCTCCAGGAAAACTATGTTCTCCTCAGTAATGGAACACCAGCCCCGATGTGGGTTTGCTTGGGAAAGCAACCCTAGCCTTTATCCCTCCTAGACCTCTCCTAGGCCTAGGGTGATGCATCCCCTCCGTTGCCCAGTGGTCCCATTTGCCCTGGTTGAATGCAGCAGTTATGGTTGGTTGAAAATCCCTCTAAATGTGTTCTCTTGGGTGCAGATGCCTGAATGAGCTTCAAAATGCTTTCTTTGCACAAGCGGGAAACAGCAGCATGTAGCGAGCTACGGCCAACAGGGCCTGATGGGTATCTAAACAATGCCACAAAAGAAGTGTATGGAAGCAGCCTCCTGGCAAATATATCCTACTCAGTGATGGAATACAAACACCAATGTGAGTTTGCTCTGGAAAACAACCAAAATCATTTTTCCCCCTGGAGAACTCCTAAGACAAGGGCCTTTAATTCCCTCGGATGCCAAATTATCTTTTGGACCTGGTTGTGTGCAGGGGGTTTCTATTCCTGCAAAATGACACCACATGGGTTGTCTTATGTTCAGACAACTGATTGGAATTGAAAATTCCTTCTTTGCACAAGCTGGACACAGCAGCATATAGTGAGCTAGGGTGATCAGGGCCTGATGGCTATCTCACAGGCTCCACAATTAAGCCAAAGGAAGTGGCCTTCTGGTAAGGTTTATTCTACTCAGTGATGGAACACCAGCCCCTATGTGGGTGTGGTCTAGGATGTATCACTTGCCTTTTTCCCATTTAGGCCTCTCCTATGGATAGGAAGATGCAGCCCCTCGATCGACAAATGCTCCCTTGGCCCTGGTTCTGTGCAGGGGTTTTTTGTTGCTTGAAAATAATTCCAAATGTGTTGTCTACTGTGCAGACACATGATTGAGCTTGAAAATGCCTTCTTTGCACAAGTGGGATTCAGTGCCAATAGAGAGCTAGTGCGATCAGGGCCTGATATCTATCTCACAAGCTCCACATTTAAGACTATGGAATCAGCATCCTGGCAAGATCTAGTCTACTCAGTGATGGAACATCAGCCCCATTATGGTTTTTCTCTAGAAAGAAACTCTAGCATTTTTTAATCTAGGCCTCTCGTAAGCCTAGGGTGAAGCAGCCCCTTGGCTGCCCACTGCTCCCTTTGCCCTAGTTGTGTGAAGTGGTCTCTGTTGCTTGGAAATCACTCCAAAGGTGTTCTCTGGAGTGCAGAAGCCTGGTTGGGCTTGAAAATGCCTTGTTTGAACAAGGAGGAAACAGCAGAAGATAGTGAGCTAGAGTGAGCTGGGCCTGATAGCTGTCTCACCCACTCCACAAAACAAGCATCTGGAAGCAACCTCCTGGCAAATTTTATAATACTCATGGATGGAACACCAGCCTCTATGTGGGATTTCCCTGGAAGGCAACCATAGCCCTTTTCCATATATGTTTCTCCTATGCCAAGGGCAATGTAGGCCCTAGGTTGACCATGATCCCTTGGACATGGTTGTGTGCAGTGATTTCCATTGCTTGAAAATCACTCCAAACATGTTGTCCTGTGTGCAGAAGCCTGTCCTGGATTGAAAATGCCTTCCTTGCACAAATGGGAAACAGCAACAGATATCAAGCTAGTGCGATCAGTGCATGATGGCTATCTCAGAAACTGAACACAACAAGCATGTGGAAGTGGCCTCCTGGCAAATATATTCTACTCAGTGATGGCACACTAGCCCCAATATGTGTTCTGGAAAGCAACCCTAGCACTTTTCCCACCTCGGATTCTCCTATGCATTGGGTGAGGTGGCCAATTGGTGGCCCAATGCTCCCTTGGCCCTGATTGTGTGAAGGGGGCTTCTGTTGCTTGGAAATCTCTCCAAATGTGTTGTTAGTGTGCACAAGCCTGGATTGGCTTGAAAATGCCTTCTTTGCACAAGTGGAAAACAGCAGCAGATAGCAAGCTAGGGTGATCAGGGCCTGATATCTATCTCACAAACTCCACAAAACAAGCATCTGGAAACAACCTCCTGGCAAATACATTCCACTCAGTGATAGATCAACAGCCCATATTATGGGTCTGCTCTGGAAAGCAACCCTAACCCTTTTCTCATCTAAGGCTCTTCTAGGCCTATGGCAATAAAGTCCCTTGGTATCCCAATGCTCCATTGGCCCTGGGTGTGTACAGGGGGGTTGTGTTGCTTGAAAATCACTCCAAACATGTTGTCTTGAGTCCAGACACCTGACTGGGCTTGAAAATGCCTTCATTCCACAAGCGGGAAACAGCAACAGATAGTGAGCTAGGGCAATCAGGGTCCCAACTCCACAAAACACCACCAAATCCACAAAACAAGCACCTAGAAGCAGCCTCCTGGCAAAGGATATTCTACTTGGTGATGGAATTCCAGCCACCATATGCATCTGCTCTGGAATCCAACCCTAAGCCCTTTTCCCTCATAGGCCTCTCCTATGCCCAATGTGAGGCAGCTTTTCAGCTGCCCAATGTTCCTTTTGCCCTGGTTGTGTGCAAAGGGTTACTGTTGCTAGACAATCACTCTAAATATAGACTCTTATGTGCAGATGCCTGATCGAGCTTGAAAATGCCATCTTAGTACAAATGGAAAACAACAGACAAGAATGAGCTAGGGTTATCTGGGCCAGATGGCTATCTCACAAACTGCACAATACAGGTGTCTGGAAGTGGCCTCCTGGGAAAGCATATTCTACTCAGGGATGGAACACCAGCCCCAATGTGGGTTTGCTCTGGAAAACAACTCTAGCCCTTTTCCCACCTAGGACTCTCCTACACCTAAGGTGATGCAGCACCTTGGCTGTCCAGTGCTCCCTTTGCCCCAGCTTTGTGCTGGGGTTTCCATTGCTGGAAACCCACTCCGAAAGTGTTCTCTTGTGTGCAGAAACCTGAGTGGGCTTGAAAATGCCTTCTTTGCACAAGCGGGAAGTAGCAGCAAATATCAAGCTCTGGCAATAAGGTCCTAATGGCTATCTCCCAAACTGTACAAAACAAGCATCTGGAAGCAGCCTCCTGGCAAAGTATGTTCTACTCAGGGATGGTTCACCAGCCCCAATGTGGGTTTGCTTGGGAATGCAATCCTAGCCTTTTTTCCCTCCTAGTCCTCTCCTAGGTCTAGGGTGATGCAGCCCCTTGGCTGCCCAATGTTCCCTTGGCACTGGTTGTGTGCCAGGGGTTTCTGTTGATCAAAAATCACTCCAAACATGTTGTCTTCTGTGCAGAAGCCTGATCTGGCTTGCAAAAGCTTTCTTTGCAAAAGCGGGAAACAGCAGCATAGCAAGATAGTGTGATCAGGGCCTGATATCTCTCACAAACTCCACAATCTAGTACCTGGAAGTGACCTCATGGCAAAGTTTATTCTACTAAGTGATCAATCAACAGCCCATATATGGGTTTGCTCTGGAAAGCAACCCAAGACCTGTTTCCAAGGAGGCCTCTTCTAGGCCTAGGGCAATGTAGCCTCTCGCTGTCCACTGCTCCCTTGGCCCTCGTTGTGTAAAGGGGTTTTCTGTTCCATGGGTTTTCACTTGCAGGCAGAAACCTGATTGGGCTTGAAAATGCCTTGGTTGCACAAGTGGGAAAGAGCAGCCAATAGCAAGCTATGGCAATCAGGCCTGATGGCTATATCACAAACTCCACAAAACAAGCATCTGAAAGTGCTGTCAACGTGTATTCTACTCAGTGATGGGACACCAGCTCCAGTGTGGATTTGCTCTGGAAAATCACCCTAGGCTTTTTCCCACCTAGGCCTCTCTTGGGAATCTGGCAATGCATCCAATTGGCAGCCCAAATCTCCCTTGGCCCTGGTTGTGGGTAGGGGGTTTCTGTGGCTTGAAAATCACTCCAAACATGTTCTCTTGTGTGCAGAAGCCTGATTGGGCTTGAAAAAGTGACCTTGGAAAAGCAGGAAACAGAAGCAGATAGCAAACTAGGACAATCAGGACCTGATGTCTATCTCACAAACTCCACAAAACAAGCCTTGGGAAGTGGCATCTTGGCAAAGTATATTGTACTCAGTGATGGAACACTAGACCCAATGTGCATTTGCTCTGGAAAGCAACCCTCTCCATTTTCCTACCTGGCCCTCTTGGATGCCTAGAACGATGCAGAATTTTGCACCCCCAAAACTCCCTTCACCCTGGTTGTATGCAGGGAATTTCTCATGCTTGAAAATCACTAAGTTTCGTGTTGTGTGCAGACACCTGATTGGGCTTGAAAATGCCTTCATTGCACAAGCAGGAAAGAGTAGACCATAACCAGATTGTGTGATTAAGTCCTGACGGCTATTTAACAATTGCCACTAAACAAGCATCTGGACGAAGCCTCCTGGCAAGTATATTCTACTCTCTGATGGAACACCAGCTCCAATGTGGGTTTGCTTTGGAAAGCAACACTGACCCTTTTCCCACCAAGGCCTCTCCTAGGATGAGGACAATATATCCCCTCAGCTGCCCAATACTCCCTTGACCCTTGTTATGTGCAGGAGTTTCTGTTGCTTGAAAATCACTCCAAAGGTGTTCTCTTGTGTGCAGAAGCCTGATTTGTCTTGAAAATGCTTTCTTTTCACAATCTGGAAAGAGCAGCACATAGCAAGCTAGGGTGATGAAGGCCTGATGGCTATCACACCAAACTCCACAAAACAAGCATCTGGAGGCAGCCTTCTATCAAAGTCTATTCTACTCAGTGATGGCATCCTGCTTTTGTGTAGGGGCTTTCTGTTGCTTGACAATCACTCCAAAACTCTTATCTTGTGTGCAGATGCCTGATTGGGCTGGAAAATGCCCTCATTGCACAAGCGGGAAAGAGTAGCTGATAAGTAGGATGATTATAGCTTGATGGCTATCTAACAATATCCACCAAAGAAGCATCTGGAAGCAGAATCCTGGCAAATATATTCTACTCAGTGATGGAACACCAGCCCCAATGTGTGTTTGCTCTGGAATCCAACCCAAGTTTTTTTCCCACCTAGGCCTCTCCTATGCAGCCCCTCGGAGGCCCAATGTTACCTTTACTCGGGTTGTGTGCAGGAGGTTTCTGTTGCTTGAAAAACTCTCCAAACATGTTGTATTGTGTGAAGAATCCTGATTTGGCTTAAAAAAAAGCCTTCCTTGGACAAGTGGGAAATAACAGATGATAGCAAGCTGGGGCAATCAGGGACTGATGGCTATCTCAAAACTCCACAAAACAAGCGTCTGGAAGTGGGCTCTGGGCAAAGTATATTCTACTCAATGATTGAACTCCAGCCACAATGTGTGTTTGCTCTGAAATCCAACCCTAGCCTATTTCACACCTCGTGACCTTGTATGTATACGACAATTCTACCAATAAGTTTCCCTATGCTCCATTGTTCCTGGTTGTGTGCAAGGGGTTTCCATAACTTGGAAATCAATCCAAACATGTTGTCTTGTTTGTACAATACTGATTGGCCTTGGAAATGCCTTCATTGCATGCCAGAGGCCAGCTCCATTGGCTAGGGAGTGCACTTTCCCTGAAGGAGTGGGACTTAGGATCGGCAGATGTACACAGAGACAGCCTTTCTGTCCCTTCTTACAGGGTTCTGGAGTGCTCAAATTTTATTAGCATAAGTGGTTGATTATGTAGACAGTTTTTCAAAAGAGATTACATCATAGCATTAAAAGTACATTGGTTAACCCTTAGGCCTTGTTTTTTGATCACATAGTACAGTAGCAATATATCATGGTTTAAAAACTTCAACGTAAATAAATTTAGTGAGTACAATTCAAGGACAAACAGGCACAGCATGTCATGTGGGAAAGAGGAGACACAGCACAAACCATCTCATGGGCAGCCAATTCCCAAAACTGAAGAATTTACAGACACAAAAATTCTTGTATTCGGACTAGTGTCTATCATCAAGTTGTCCTTGACAGAGAAACACTTTGAGAAAATACAAGAAAAGTAGCTAGCTACCACTAAAATTTCCTAAAATCAAGGACAAATCTCACAACTGGGTTTCTTTGGATCAAGAATGAGAGTAAACACAAGCAAATGACCAGTGCATATGGAGCATGAGGCAGCCAAGACCATCCTTTGCCCAATGTCTAGCAAAGGGCTAGGGGAGAAAAAGGAAAGCATTGCTTTCCTGAGAAAACACGCACTCGGGCTGTTGTTTGCTCCCTGAGTAGAGTTTAACTTTCCAAAATGCAGCTCTCAGAATCTAATTATGTGCAGATTCTGAGATGGAACTTGGGAGCTGATTCCCCAACATAGCTGTTTGGATAGAAGTGGTGAGAGAAAACTAGGGATTTTAAGGCCAAATCAGACTTCTCCACTGAGTAGAACACATTTGGAGTGAGTTTCAAGGGAAGGAGACCACAAGAAAAGCAATGCACATGGAGCAATAGGCAGCCCAGACACTCCTTTGCCTTATGTACTGCATAGGAATAGGGGAGGCAGTGGCAAGCATTGCATTCATGAGCAACACACAATAGGGCTGTTGTTTGTTCCCAGAGTAGAGATTAACTTTCCAGCATGCAGATCTCAAAAGATACTTTTGTGGTGTTTCTGAGATGGGCCCTAGGAGATGATCCCCCCAGGTAGCTAGGTGTGTATTGAAGTGGGGGGGAACTAGGCATTTTCATGCCAAATCACACTTCTCCACTAAGGAGAACACATTTGGAGTTTAAAGGCAGGGAGACCACCAGTAAACCACCAGTGCACAAGGAGTAAGAGGCAGCCAAGACCATCCTTTGCTCTTATCTCTAGCATAGAGCTATTTGAGAAAAAGACAAGCATTGCTTTCCTGAGCAAACACGCATTGGGGATGCTGTTTGTTCTCCAGTAGAGTTTAGCTTTCCAGAATGAAGCTCTCAGAAGCTCATTTGATTCCTTTTCTGAGATGGGACCTAGGTGATGATTCCCATAAATGGCCAAGGATGGATTGATGGGGCAAATGAAAACTAGGCATTATTATGCCAAATCAGACTTCTCCACTAAGGAGAACACATTTGGAGTGAGTTTCAAGGGAGGGAGACCACCAGCAAAACACCAGTGCACACGGAGCAGGAGGCAACCCAGACCATCTTTCACACTATATACGGTATATGGCTAGGTGAGAAAAAGGCAAGCATTGCCTTCAATTACAAACAAGCATTGGGGCTGCTGTTTGTTCGCTGAGTACAGTTTAACTTTTCAGATGCCACTCCCAGAGCTCTTTTAGTACCGTTACTTAGAAGGGCCCTGGGAAATGATTCCGCTAGAATGCCAAGGATGGATTAAAGGGGCAAATGAAAACTAAGCATTTTCATGCCAAATCAGACTTCTCCAATAAGGAGAACACATTTGGAGTGAATTTCAATGCAGGGAGACCACCAGCAAAGCACCAGTGCATGTGGAGCAGGAGGCAGCCCAGACCCCCCTTTGCCCTATGTAGATAAGAGGGCTAGGGGAGAAAAAGGCAAGCATGGATTTCCTGAGCAAAGGTGCATTGGGGCTTTGGTTTGTTCCCCTAGGAGAGTTTAACTTTCCAGAATGCAGCTCCCAGAAGCTCGTTTTGGGCCGTGGGTGAGATGGGGCCTTGGTGCTGAGCTGCCTAGCTGGTTCAGGGGGGATTGCTGGGGCCTGCGTCCAGAAGGCATTTTCATGCCACCTGCTGCTTCTCCACAAAGGAGAACACATTTGGAGTGGGTTTCAAGCTCAGGAGACCACAGGCAAAGCAGCAGGGCCCAGGGAGCCAGAGGCAGCCCAGACCCTCTTTGGCCTATGGAGACCAGAGGGCTAGGGGAGAAAAAGGCAAGCGTGGCTTTCCTGAGCAAACACGCATTGGGGCTGTTGATTGTTCCCTGAGGTGAGTTTAACTTTCCAGAAGGCAACTCCCAGAAGCTCATTTGGTTCCGTTTGTAAGATAGGCCTTGGGAGCTGATTCCCATAGATGGCCAAGGATGGATTGATGGGACCAATGAAAACTACTCCTTTTCATGCCAAATAAGACTTCTCCAAAAAGGAGAACATATTTGGAGTGACTTGCAAGGGAGAGAGACCATCAGCAAAGCACCAGTGCACACGGACCAAGAGGCAGCCCAGACCCTCCTTTGCCCTATGTCCCGCATAAGGCTAAGTGAGAAAAAGGCAAGCGTTGCATTCTTGAGCAAACACATATTCAGGCTTTTGTTTGTTCCCCACGAAGTGTTTAACTCTCTAGAATGCAGCTCCCTGAAGCGAGTTTCGTGCCATTTCTGAGGTTGGACCTGGGCGCTGATTCCCCTAGCTGGCTAAGGGTGCGTGGCAGTGGTGAGTGAAAACTGGGCAGTTTCATGCCAAATCACACTTCTGCTCTAAGGAGAACACATTTGGAGTGAGGTTCAAGGCAGGGAGACCACCAGCAAACCACCAGTGCACACGGAGCCAAAGGCCAACCATACGATCCTTTGCCCTCTGTCTAGCATAGGGCTAGGGGAGGAAAAGGCAAGGGTTGATTTCCTGAGCAAAGAAACATTAGGCTGTTGTTTGTTACCCGAGTAGAGTATATCTTTCCAGAATGTAGCTCCCAGAATCTACTTTTCTGCCGTTTCTGAGGTGGGACCTTGGAGCTTTTTCCCCTAGATGGTTAAGGGTGGATTGCTGAGGCGCATGTACATAAAGCATTTTCAGGCCAAATCAGACTTCTCCACTTAGGAGAACACATTTGGAGTCCGTTTCAAGAGAGGGAGACCACCAGCAAATCATCAGTAAACATGGAGCATGAGGCAGCCCAGACACACCTTTGCCTTATGTGTAGCAAAGGGCTCAGGGAGAAAAAGGCAAACGTTGCTTTCCTGAGCAAACATGCATTGAGTCTGTTGCTTCTTCCCCGAGTAGAGTTTAAGTTTCCAGAATGATTTCCCAGAAACGAGTTTTGCATCGTTTCTGAGATGGACCTGGGAGCTTCTTCCCCTTGATGGCTAAGGATGGATTGCTGTGGCTGCTGTCAACAAAGAATTTTCTTGCCAAATAAGATTTCTCCACTAAGGAGAACACATTTGGAGTGAGCTTCAAGGCAGGGAGACCACCAGCAAACCACCAGTGCACCGGGAGCATGAGGCAGCCCAGAACCTCATTGCCCAAGGTCTAGCATAGGACTAGGTGAGAAATAGGCAAGAGTAGCTTTCCTATGCAAACACACATGGGGCAGTTGTTTGTTCCCCAAGTCAAGTTGTACTTTCCAGAATGCACCTCCCAGAATCGTGTTTTGTGCCATTTGTGAGATGGGCCCTAGGAGTAGATTACCCTAGTTGGCTAAGTATGGATTGCTTGGGCGAGTGAAAAACTAGGCATTTATACGCCAAATCAGACTTGTCCACTAAGGAAAACACATTTGGAGTGAGCTTCAAGAGAGGGTGACCACAAGTAAAACACCTGTGCACATGAAGCAAGAGGCAGCCCATACCTGCCTTTGCCCTATGGAGAAAATACGCCTAGGGGAGAAAAAGGAAAGCATTGTGTTCCTGAGCAAACACACTTTGGGGCTGTTGCTTGATCCCCAATTTGAGTTTACCTTTCCAGAATGCAGCTCCCAGAAGCAAGTTTTGTGCCATTTCGAGATGGGCCCTGAGAGCTGATTCGCCTAAATGGCCAACGATATAGTGTTGGGGCAAACGAAACCTAGGCATTTTTATGCCAAATAAGCCTTGACCATGAAGGAGAACACATTTGGTGTGAGTTTAAAGGGAGCGAGACCCCCAGCAAACCAACAGTCCACACGGAGCAAGAGGAAGCCCAGACTTTCCTTTGCCATCTATCTAGCATAGGGCTAGGAGAGAAAAAGGCAAGCATTGCTTTCCTGAGCAAATATGAATTGGGGCTGATGTTTGTTCTCTGAGGAGAGTTTAGCTTTCCAGAATGCAGCTCCTAGAAGCTAGTTTTCTGCTGTTTCTGAGATGGGTTCTAGGAAATGATTCCCCAAGATAGCTAAATGTGGAATTATTGGGTGAGTGAAAATTAGGCATTTAAATGCCAAATCAGACTTCTCCACTAAGGAGAACACATTAGGAGTGAATTTCTGGGGAGGGAGATCCCCAGCAAACCACCAGTGCACAGGCAGCACAAGGCAGCCAAGAACAACCTTTGCACTATAGCGAGATTAGAACAAGGCAAGTGTTGCTTAAATGAGCAAACAGTCATTGGGGATGTTGTTTGTTCCCTGAGGAGAGTTTACCTTTCCAGAATGCAGATTCTAAAACCTCATTTGGTGCAGTGGTTGATATGGGGCCTCGGCCTGTTCTCCCTAGTAGGCTCAAGGGGGTATTGATGGGGCCTCTGCGCAGAAGGGATTTTCATGCCACCACATCTTTCCCCATGAAGGAGAACACATTTCGAGTGGGTTTCAAGATCAGGGGACCACCAGCAAAACAGCAGGGCCCAGGGAGCCAGAGGCAGCCCAGAAACTCTTTGCCCCATTGAGACCAGAGGGCTAGGGGAGAAAAAGGCCAGTGTGGTTTTCCTGAGCAAAGGCGCATTGTGGCTCTGACTTGCTCCCTGAGGAAGGTTTACCTTTTGAGAATGCAGCTCCCAGAAGCTTGTTTGGTCCCCTTGTTCTGATGTGACCTCCCTCGGTGCTGAGCTCCCTAGCTGGCTCAGGGTGGATAGATGGGGCCCCCACACAGAAGGCATTTTCATGCCAAATCCTACTTCTGCATGAAGCAGAACACATTTGGAGTGCGTTACAAAGTCAGGAGACCACCAGCAAATCAGGAGTGCCCAGGGAGCGAGAGGCAGCCCAGTCCCTCTTTGCCCAATGGAGACCAGAGGGCTAGGGGAGAAAAAGGCTAGCGTGGCTTTCATGAGCTAAGGCGCACTGGGGCTGTGGTTTGGTTTCTGAGGAAGGTTTACCTTTTGAGAACGCAGCTCCAGAAGCTCATTTGGTACTGTTGTTCTCATGTGTCCTCGGTGCTGAGCTCCCTAGCTGGCTCAGGGTGGATTAATGGGGCCCGTGCCCAGAAGGCATTTTCATGCCACCTCCTGCTTTTCCATGAAGGAGAACACATTTGGAGTGCGTTGCAACATCAGCAGACTACCAGCAAACAGGTGTGCCTTATGGAGACCAGAGAGCTAGGGGAGAAAAAGGCAAGCGTGGCTTTGATGAGCAAAGGCCTATTGGGGCTGTGGTTTGGTCTCTGAGGAAGGTTTACCTTTTGAGAATGCAGCTCCCAGAAGCTCGTTTGGTCCCATTGTTCTGATGTGTATTCAGTGCTGAGATCTCTAGCTGGCTCACGGTGGATAGATGGGGCCAGTTCTCAGAAGGCAATTTCCGGCGAAATCCTACTTCTCCACGAAGGCGAACACGTTTGGAGTGGGTTTCAGGCTCAGGAGACCACCAGGAAATCAGCAGTGCCCAGGGAGCCCGAGGCAGCCCAGAGCCTCTTGGGCCTATGGAGACCAGAGGGCTAGGGGAGAAAAAGGCAAGCGTGGCTTTGCTGAGCAATGTCGCATTGGAGCTCGGTTTGTTCACCAGGGAGAGTTTACCTTTCCAGAATGCAGTTCCCAGAAGCTGGTTTTGTGGCATGGGTGAGATGGGGCCTTGGTGCTGATCTGCTTAGCAGAATCAGGGTTCAAAATTGGTGCCTGAGCCCAGAAGGGATTTGCACGGTGAGTCCTGCTTCTCCATGAAGGAGAACACGTTTGGAGTGGGTTTCAAGCTCAGGAGACCACCAGCAGAGCAGCAGGGCCCAGGGAGCCAGAGGCAGCCCAGACCCTCTTTGGCCTATGGAGACCAGAGGGCTAGGGGAGAAAAAGGCAAGCGTGGCTTTGCTGAGCAAAGGTGCACTGGGGCTGTGGTTTGCTCCCCGAGGAGAGTTGAACTTTCCAGAATGCAGCTCCCAGAAGCTCGTTTGGTGCCCTGGGTGTTATGTGGCTTCGGTGCGGAGCTGCCTAGATGCCTCAGGTGGGATTGCTGGGGCCTGTGCCCAGAAGGTATTTTCTTGCCACCTCCTGCTTTTCCACGAAGGAGAACACATGTGGAGTGGGTTGCAAGACCAGGAGACCACCAGCAAAGCAGCAGGGCCCAGGGAGCCAGAGGAAGCCCAGACCCTCTTTGCCCTATGGAGACCAGAGCCCTAAGGGAGAAAAAAGCTAGCGTGGCTTTCCTGAGCAAGGGCGCATTGGGGCTGTGGTTTGTTCCCCATGGAGAGTTTATCTTTCCAGAATGCAGCTCCCTGAATGGAACTTTGAGTCAGAGGAGAGATAGGGCCTAGGTGCTGAGCTCCCTAGTTGGCTCAGGGGTCATGGATGGGGCCTGGGCCCAGAATGCATTTTCTTGCCCAGTCCTGCTTCTCCACGAAGGAGAACATGTTTGGAGAGGCTTTCAAGTTCAGGAGACCACAGGCAAAGCAGCAGGGCCCAGGGAACCAGAGGCAACCCAGTCCCCCTTTGCCCTATGGAGACCAGAAAGCTAGGGGAGAAAAAGGCAAGCATGGCTTTGCTGAGAAAAGGCACATTGGGGCTGTGGTTTGGTCTCTGAGGTAGGTTTACCTTTTGAGAACGCAGCTCCAGAAGCTCATTTGGTACTGTTGTTCTCATGTGTCCTCGGTGCTGAGCTCCCTAGCTGGCTCAGGGTGGATTGATGGGCCCATTCCCAGAAGGCATTTTCATGCCACCTCCTGCTTTTCCATGAAGGAGAACACATGTGGAGTGGGTTGCAAGACCAGGAGACCACCAGCAAAGCAGGAGTGCCCAGGGAGCCAGAGGCAGCCCAGACCGTCCTTGGCCTATGGAGAGCAGAGGGCTAATGGAGAAAACGGCCAGCATGGATTTCCTGAGCAATGGTGCATCGGGGCTGTGGTTTGTTCCCGGTGGAGAGTTTACCTTTCCAGAATGCAGTTCCCAGAATCTTTATTATTGCCTTGGCTGAGATGGGGCATTGGCGCTGTGCTACCAAGCTGGCTCAGGGTGGATTGCAGGGGCCTGAGCCCAGAAGGCATTTTCATGCCAACTCCTGCCTCTCCATGAAGGAGAACACGTTTGGAGTGGGTTTCAAGCTCAGGAGACCACCAGCAGAGCAGCAGGGCCCAGGGAGCCAGAGGCAGCCCAGTCCCTCTTTGCCTTATGGAGACCAGAGGACTAGGGGAGAAAAAGGCAAGCGTGGATTTCTTGAGCAAGGGCGCACTGGGGCTGTGGTTTGTTCCCGGAGGAGAGTTTACCTTTCCAGAATGCAGCTTCCAAAACCTCATTTGGTGCTGTGGTTGATATGGGGCCTCGGCCTGTTCTCCCTAGTAGGCTCAGGGGTATTGATGGGGCCTCTGCGCAGAAGGCATTTTCATGCCACCACATCTTTCTCCATGAAGGAGAACACATTTCGAGTGGGTTTCAAGCTCAGGAGACCACCAGCAAAGCAGCAGGGCCCAGGGAGCCAGAGGCAGCCCAGACCCACTATGAGCTATGGAGACCACAGAGATAGGGGACAAAAAGGCCAGCGTGGCTTTGCTGAGCAAAAGCGCATTGGGGCTGTGGTTTGGTCTCTGAGGAAGGTTTACCTTTTGAGAATGCAGCTCCAGAAGCTCATTTGGTCCCGTTGTTCTCATGTGTCCTCGGTGCTGAGCTCCCTAGCTGGCTCAGGGTGGATAGATGGGGCCCGTGCCCAGAAGGCATTTTCATGCCACCTCCTGCTTTTCCATGAAGGAGAACACATTTGGAGTGGGTTGCAAGATCAGGAGACTACCAGCGAACAGGTGTGCCCAGGGAGCCAGAGGCAGCCCAGACCCTCATTGCCTTATGGAGAGCAGAAGGCTAAGGGAGAAAAAGGCAAGCGTGGCTTTGCTGAGCAAAGGCGCATTGGGGCTGTGGTTTGGTCTCTGAGGAAGTTTTACCTTTTGAAAATGCAGCTCCCAGAAGCTCGTTTGGTTCCGTTGTTCTGACGTGCCTTCAGTGCTGAGATCCCTAGCTGGCTCAGGGTGGATTGATGGGGCCCGTTCCCAGAAGGCATTTTCCGGCCAAATCCTGCTTCTCCACGAAGGCGAACACGTTTGGAGTGGGTTTCAGGCTCAGGAGACCACCAGCAAATCAGGAGTGCCCAGGGAGCCAGAGGCAGCCCAGAGCCTCTTGGGCCTATTGAGACCAGAAGGCTAGGGGAGAAACAGGCAAGCGTGGCTTTCCTGAGAAAAGGCACATTTGGCCTGTGTTGTATTCCCCAAGGAGAGTTGAACTTGCCAGTATGCAGCTCACGACCTCTTTTTCTGTGTGTGTGAGATGGGGCTTTGCCGCGGAGCTCCCAGGCTGGCTCAGAGTGGACTCTTGGGGCCTGCACCCAGTAGGCATTTGCACGTGAAGCCTGCTTCTGCACGAAGGAGAGCACGTTTGGAGTGGGTTTCAAGCTCAGGAGACCACCAGCAGAGCAGCAGGGCCCAGGGAGCCAGAGGCAGCCCAGAGCCTCTTTGGCCTATGGAGACCAGAGGGCTAGGGGAGAAAAAGGCAAGCGTGGCTTTAATGAGCAAAGGCACATTTGGCCTGTGTTTTATTCCCCTAGGAGAGTTGTACTCTCCAGAATGCAGCCCACGACCTCTTTTTCTGTGTGTGTGAGATGGGGATTCGCCGCCGAGCTCCCTAGCTGGCTCTGGGGGGATTCCTAGGGCCTGCGCCCAGTAGGCATTTGCACACGAAGCCTGGTTTCGTATGAAGGAGAGCACGTTTGGAGTGGGTTTCAAGCTCAAGAGACCACCAGCAAAGCAGCAGGGCCCAGGGATCCAGAGGCAGCCCATACACTCTTGGCCTAAAAAGTCCACAGAGATAGGAGAGAAGAAGGCAAGTGTGGCTTTCCGTAGCAAAGGCGCATTTTGGCTGTGGTTTGTTCCCCGAGGATAGTTGAACTTTCCAGAATGCAGCTCCCAGAAGCTCGTTTGGTGCCCTGGGTGTTATGTGGCCTCGGTGCGGAGCTGCCTAGATGCCTCAGGTGGGATTGCTGGGGCCTGTGCCCAGAAGGCATTTTCATGCCACCTCCTGCTTTTCCACGAAGGAGAACACGTTTGGAGTGGGTTTCAAGCTCAGGAGCCCACCAGCAAAGCAGCAGGGCCCAGGGAGCCAGAGGCAGCCAAGACACTCTTTGGCCTATTGAGCCCAGAGCCTTAAGGGAGAAAAAGGCTAGCGTGGATTTTCTGAGCAAGATGCATTGGGGCTGTGGTTTCTTCCCGGAGAAGTGTTTACCTTTCCAGAATGCAGCTCCCAGAAGCTGTTTAAGTGCCGTGGGATGGATAGGGTCTCGGTGCTGAGCTCCTCAACTGGCTCAAGTTGGATTGCTGGGGCCTGCGCCTAGAAGGCATTTGCAGGGTGACTCCTGCTTCCGCATGAAGGGGAGCATGTTTGGAGTGGGTTTCAAGCTCAGGAGACCACCAGCAAAGCAGCAGGGCCCAGGGAACCAGAGGCAGCCCAGACCCTCTTTGCCCAATGGAGACCAGAGGGCTAGGGGAGAAAAAGGCAAACGTTGTTTGCTGAGCAAAGGCGGATTGGGGTGCGGCTTGTTCCCTGAGGAGAGGCTAATTTTCCAGAATGCAGTTCTCAGAACCTCGTTTTGAGACGTGTGTGAGATGGGGCCTCGGTCCTGAGCTCCATCTCTGGCTCAGTGGGAATTGCTGAAGCCTGAGCCCAGAAGGCATTTTCATGCCACCTCCTGCTTTTCCATAAAGGAGAACACATTTGGAGTGCGTTGCAACATCAGGAGACTACCAGCAAACAGGTGTGCCTTATGGAGACTAGAGAGCTAGGGAAGAAAAATGCAAGCGTGGCCTTGATGAGCAAAGGCCTATTGGGGCTGTGGTTTGGTCTCTGAGGAAGGTTTACCTTTTGAGAATGCAGCTCCAGAAGCTCATTTGGTCCCGTTGTTCTCATGTGTCCTCGGTGCTGAGCTCCCAAGCTGGCCTAGGGTGGATTGATGTGGCCCGTGCCCAGAAGGCCTTTTCATGCCACCTCCTGCTTTTCCATAAATGAGAACACACTTGGAGTGCGTTGCAACATCAGGAGACTACCAGCAAACCGGTGTGCCTTATGGAGACCAGAGAGCTAGGGGAGAAAAAGGCAAGCGTGCCTTTGATGAGCAAAGGCCTATTGGGGCTGTGGTTTGGTCTCTGAGGAAGGTTTACCTTTTGAGAATGCAGCTCCCAGAAGCTCGTTTGGTCCCATTGTTCTGATGTGTATTCAGTGCTGAGATCTCTAGCTGGCTCACGGTGGATAGATGGGGCCAATTCTCAGAAGGCAATTTCCGGCGAAATCCTACTTCTCCACGAAGGCGAACACGTTTGGAGTGGGTTTCAGGCTCAGGAGACCACCAGGAAATCAGCAGTGCCCAGGGAGCCAGAGGCAGCCCAGAGCCTCTTTGGCCTATGGAGACCAGAGGGCTAGGGGAGAAAAAGGCAAGCGTGGCTTTGCTGAGCAATGTCGCATTGGAGCTCGGTTTGTTCACCAGGGAGAGTTTACCTTTCCAGAATGCAGTTCCCAGAAGCTGGTTTTGTGGCATGGGTGAGATGGGGCCTTGGTGCTGATCTGCTTAGCAGAATCAGGGTTCAAAATTGGTGCCTGAGCCCAGAAGGGATTTGCACGGCGAGTCCTGCTTCTCCATGAAGGAGAACACGTTTGGAGTGGGTTTCAAGCTCAGGAGACCACCAGCAGAGCAGCAGGGCCCAGGGAGCCAGAGGCAGCCCAGACCCTCTTTGGCCTATGGAGACCAGAGGGCTAGGGGAGAAAAAGGCAAGCGTGGCTTTGCTGAGCAAAGGTGCACTGGGGCTGTGGTTTGCTCCCCGAGGAGAGTTGAACTTTCCAGAATGCAGCTCCCAGAAGCTCGTTTGGTGCCCTGGGTGTTATGTGACCTCGGTGCCGAGCTGCCTAGATGCCTCAGGTTGGATTGATTGGGCCTGTGCCCAGAAGGCATTTTCTTGCCACCTCTTGCTTTTCCACAATGTAGAACACATTTGGAGTGGGTTGCAAGACCAGGAGACCACCAGCAAAGCAGCAGGGCCCAGGGAGCCAGAGGAAGCCCAGACCCTCTTTGCCCTATGGAGACCAGAGCCCTAAGGGAGAAAAAAGCTAGCGTGGCTTTCCTGAGCAAGGGCGCATTGGGGCTGTGGTTTGTTCCTCGAGGAGAGTTTATCTTTCCACAATGCAGCTCCCTGAATGGAATTTTGAGTCAGAGGAGAGATAGGGCCTAGGTGCTGAGCTCCCTAGCTGGCTCAGGGGTCATGGATGGGGCCTGGGCCCAGAATGCATTTTCTTGCCCAGTCCTGCTTCTCCACGAAGGAGAACATGTTTGGAGAGGCTTTCAAGTTCAGGAGACCACAGGCAAAGCAGCAGGGCCCAGGGAACCAAAGGCAGCCCAGACCGTCTTTGCCCTATGGAGACCAGAAGGCTAGGGGAGAAAAAGGCAAGCATTGCTTTGCTGAGCAAAGGCACATTGGGGCTGTGGTTTGGTCTCTGAGGAAGGTTTACCTTTTGAGAGTGCAGCTCCAGAAGCTCATTTGGTTCCATTGTTCACATGTGTCCTTGGTGCTGAGCTCTCTAGCTGGCTCAGCGTTATTGATGGGGCCCGTGCCACCTCCTGCTTTTCCATAAAGGAGAACACATTTGGAGTGCGTTGCAAGACCAGGAGACCACTAGCAAAGCAGGAGTGCCCAGGGAGCCAGAGGCAGCCCAGACCCTCTTTGGCCTATGGAGAGCAGAGGGCTAAGGGAGAAAAAGGCTAGCGTGGATTTCCTGGGCAAAGGCGCATTGGGGCTGTGGTTTCTTCCCGGAGGAGCGTTTAGCTTTCCAGAATGCAGCTCCCAGAATCTTGAGTGTTGCCGTGGCTGAGATGGGGCGTTGGCGCTGTGCTACCTAGCTGGCTAAGGGTGGATTGCAGGGGCCTGAGCCCAGAAGGCATTTTCATGCCAACTCCTGCTTCTCCATGAAGGAGAACACGTTTGGAGTGGGTTTCAAGCTCAGGAGACCACCAGCAGAGCAGCAGGGCCCAGGGAGCCAGAGGCAGCCCAGTCCCTCTTTGCCCTATGGAGATCAGAGAGCTTGGGGAGAAAAAGGCAAGCGTGGCTTTGCTGAGCAAAGGCGCATTGGGGCTATGGTTAGGTCTCTGACGAAGGTTTACCTTTTGAGAATGCAGCTCCAGAAGCTCATTTGGTCCCGTTGTTCTCATGTGTCCTCGGTGCTGAGCTCCCTAGCTGGCTCAGGGTGGATTGAATGGGGCCCGTGCCCAGAAGGCATTTTCATGCCACCTCCTGCTTTTCCATGAAGGAGAACACATTTGCAGTGCATTGCAACATCAGGAGACTACAAGCAAACAGGTGTGCCTTATGGAGACCAGAGAGCTAGGGGAGAAAAAGGCAAGCGTGGCCTTCGTGAGCAAAGGTGCATTGGGGCTGTGGTTTGTTCTCCGAGGAGAGTTGAACTTTCCAGAATGCAGCTCCCAGAAGCTCGTTTGGTGCCCTGGGTGTTATGTGACCTCGGTGCCGAGCTGCCTAGATGCCTCAGGTTGGATTGATTGGGCCTGTGCCCAGAAGGCATTTTCTTGCCACCTCTTGCTTTTCCACAATGTAGAACACATTTGGAGTGGGTTTCAAGCTCAGGAGACCACCAGCAAAGCAGCAGGGCCCAGGGAGCCAGAGGCAGCCCAGTCCCTCTTTGCCCTATGGAGACCAGAGCCCTAAGGGAGAAAAAAGCTAGCGTGGCTTTCCTGAGCAAGGGCGCATTGGGGCTGTGGTTTGTTCCCCATGGAGAGTTTATCTTTCCAGAATGCAGCTCCCTGAATGGAATTTTGAGTCAGAGGAGAGATAGGGCCTAGGTGCTGAGCTCCCTAGCTGGCTCAGGGGGCATGGCTGGGGCCAGCGCCCAGAAGGCATTTTCTAGCCCAGTCCTGCTTCTGCACGAAGGAGAACACATTTGGAGAGGGTTTCAGGTTCAGGAGACCACAGGCAAAGCGCCCCCGCTCCAGATCGGACCCGGCCAAGTCAGCCTCGAGAGCTGGTCCACCCCACATCTCTCGTACACGGTCCGAGTCAGTGTGGAGAGCTAGTCGATGCCGCCTCAGCTCGGACGGGACCGAGTGGCCGGGACAGCTCTAGACCCCGCATCAGCTCGGATCCGGGAGCGAGTGGCCGGGACAGCTGGACGACGCACAGCTCCTCGGACCCGGGTCCGAGTCAGACAGGAGGCTGGTGACCCCACGTCATCACGACCCCGAAGCGAATATGCTGGGATCTTGGTCAATGGCACAGCTCCTTGGACCTGGGTCGAATCAACCAGAACATCTGGTCGACACCAAGGCAGCTCGGACCCGACTGAGTGGGCTGGGAGAGCTAGTCCACCTCGCAACAGCTCAGACACTGGACCAAGTGGGCCAGTTTAGCTGGTCCACCAAACAGCTCTCGGCCCCGGGTCCGAGTCGGCCATGACAGCTCGTCGACCCCCGACAGCTCGGACCCGTGTCCGAGGGGGCCGGGACAGCTGGTCGAAGCCGTGTCAGATTGGACCACAAACCATGTCGCCTGCGGTAGCTGGTCCACCCCACAGCTCCACAGTCCAGGGTTCGATAAGGTGGGGACAGATTGTCGAACACGCATCAGCACGGACTTGGCCGATCAGCTGTGAGAGATGGTCGACCCCACATGTCCTCGTCCGGTCCGAGTGGGAGGCGACAGCTGGACAATCACACGGAAGCTCGGACCTGGGATCAATCGGCCGGAAGAGCTGGTCGACCCAGCCAGAGTTCGGACCCGGGTATTTTCAGCCGTGATAGCTGGTAGACACCACAGCTCCTCGGACCCAGGTCCGAGTCGGCCGGGATAGCTGTTCTACCACGCTTCAGCTCGGACTCAGGCCGAGTAAACCGGGAGAGCTGGTCTTCGGCACATCTGCTCATATTCGGGTATGAGTCGGAGAGGACAGCGGGTCAATCACGCATCAGCATGAACCCGGGACAGATTGGTCGAGACAGCTAGTCGAACCCGCGGCAAGTCGGACCAGTGACCGAGTCGGCCGGGGAGCTGGTGGACCCCGCGTCAGCTTGGACCCGGGTCCGAGTCGGCTGGGATAGCTTGTCGACCGCACAGCTTCTCGGATCCGGGTCCGAGTCGGCCAGGGCAGCTTGAGAACAGCGCGTCCTCTCTGAACACGACAGAGTCGGCTGGTATGGATGGTCCATCACACAGCTCCCGACCCGGTCCAGTCGGCCGGGACGTCTGGGCAACCCCACGTCATCTTGGACTTGGGACCGAGTTGGCCTGGACAGCTGGTCGACCCCGCCTCACCTTGGACCCGGACTGAGTTGGCCGGGATAGCTGGCCCACGCCACAGCTCCACGGAACATGGCGATTCGGTGGTGTCAGCTTGTCGAGCCCGCATCAGCTCGGACCCGGGACCCAGTCGGCTGGGATAGCTGGTCGACCCCAAAGGTTCTCGGACACGTGTCCAGTCACCCTGGAGAGCTGGTCAGCCGGGCGTCAGCTCGGACACTTGAACGAGTCGGCAGGGATAGCTGGTTGACCCCACATCTCATCGGACCCGGGTCTGAGTCCCGGGACAGCTTGTGGACACCGCATCATCTCTGAACACGGACAGAGTCGGCCGGTATAGCTGGTCCACAAAAGCTCCTCGTACTCGGTCCGAGTCGGCCATGAGAGCACTTCGACCCCGCGACAGCTCGGACCAAGGTCCAAGTCGGCCGGGACAGCTGGTCGACGCCATGTCAGCTGGACCCCGATCCGAGTCGCCCGGGATAGCTGGTCGAACCCACAGCTCCATGGTCCAGGTTCGGTTACGGTGGGGAGAGCTGGTCGACCACACATTAGCTCGGACTCGGGCCGAGTCAGCCGGGAGAGCTGCTCGACCCCACATCTCCTCGTACACGGTCCGAGTCGAGACGACAGGTGGTCCACCCCGCGTCAGATGGACCTGGTCCGAGTCTGTCGGATAGCTGGTCGACCCCACAGTTCTCGGACCGGTATCATGTCGCCTGGAGAGCTGGTCGGCCGGGCGTCAGCTCGGACTCTTGAACGAGTCGGCCAGGATAGCTGGTCGACCCCACAGCTCATCGGACCCGGGTCTCCGTCTCCCGGCAGCTTGAGAACACCGCGTCCTCTCTGAACACGGACAGAGTCGGCCGGTATAGCTGGTCCACCACACGCTCCCTGGACCCGGGTCCGAGTCGGACGGGACAGCTGGTCGACCCCGCGTCAGATTGGACCCGGGACTGAGTGGCTGGGAGTGCTAGTCGACCCCGCATCAACTCGGACCCAGGACCGAGTGGGCCGTTTAGCTGGTTTAACCCAGAGCACATCGGACACGGGTCCGAGAAGCCAGACAGCTGGTCAAAACCCATCAGCTCCGATCCAGGAGCGAGTCAGCGGGACAGCAGGTCGACTGCACAGCTCCTCAGACCCGTGCTCGAGTCACACAGGGGAGCTGGTTGACCCTGCATCAACTCTCACACGGGACCGAGTGGCCGGTTTAGCTGGTCCACCAAAAGCTCCTCGGACCCGGGTCCGAGTCGGTCGTGACAGCTCGTCGACCCCGCAACAGCTCGACAAAGTCCGAGTCGCCGGGACTGCTGGTCGACGCCGTATCAGCTTGGACCCCAAACCGAGTCGCCCGGGATAGCTGGTCGACCCCACAGCTCCATGGTCCAGGTTCCGATATGTTGGGGACAGCTTGTCGACCACACAGCTCGGACTCGGGCCGAGTCTGCAGGAGAGCTGCTCAACCCCACATCTTCTCGTACACGGGTCCGAGTTGGGGGCGACAGCTGGTTCACCCCGCGTCACCTGGGACCTGTGTCCGAGTCTGCTGGGATAGCTGTCGACTCCCTTCACTTTGGAACCGGGATTGAGTTGGCCGGGATAGAGTGTCCACCCTACGCTACTCAGCCCCAGGTCCGATTCGGCGGACAACTGGTCGACCCCGCTCCAGATCGGACCCGGGCCAAGTCAGCCTCGAGAGCTGGTCCACCCCACATCTCCTCGTACACGGGTCCGAGTCAGTGTGGAGAGCTAGTCGATGCCGCCTCAGCTCGGACACGGGACCAGTGGGCCGGACAGCTGCTAGACCCCGCATCAGCTCGGATCCGGGAGCGAGTGGGCCGGGACAGCTGGACGACCGCACAGCTCCTCGGACCCGGGTCCGAGTCAGACAAGGGCTGGTCGACCCCACGTCATCACGACCCCGAAGCGAATATGCTGGGATCGTTGGTCAATGGCACAGCTCCTTGGACCTGGGTCAATCAACCAGAACATTCGTCGACACCAAGGCGCTCGGACCCGGGACTGAGTGGCTGGGAGAGCTAGTCCACCTCGCAACAGCTCAGACACTGGACCAAGTGGGCCAGTTTAGCTGGTCCACCAAACAGCTCCTCGGCCCCGGGTCCGAGTCGGCCATGACAGCTCGTCGACCCGCGACAGCTCGGACCCGTGTCCGAGGGGGCCGGACAGCTGGTCGAAGCCGTGTCAGATTGGACCACAAACCATGTCGCCCGGGGTAGCTGGTCCCACCCCACAGCTCCACAGTCCAGGGTTCGATAAGGTGGGGACAGATTGTCGAACACCATCAGCACGGACTTGGCCGATCAGCTGTGAGAGATGGTCGACCCCACATGTCCTCGTCCACGGGTCCGAGTGGGAGGCGACAGCTGGACAATCACACGGAAGCTCGACCTGGGATCAATCGGCCGGAAAGAGCTGGTCGACCCAGCCAGAGTTCGGACCCGGGTATTTCAGCCGTGATAGCTGGTAGCACCACAGCTCCTCGGACCCAGTCCGAGTCGGCCGGGATAGCTGTTCTACCACGCTTCAGCTCGGACTCAGGCCGAGTAAACCGGGAGAGCTG